>NC_136061.1:297056962-297656962 GCF_964261635.1 Lissotriton helveticus | reverse complement strand
AAGGTTAAAAAATATATATATATCTGTAAGTGTGCTCCGGCACGCTTACGTTACGGGTTTTGTTTGCGCTGCAGAGCTGATACGTCACGGTTATGCGACGCATCATGAGGCGTCTCACGTGGCTACGTGATACGTCACGTAATAAAGAATATATTTTACAGCTATAGATATTAGCTTTTAAAAAACCAATGAAATTCACTGAAAAAACCATAGGTTAGAGACCATATATAGTTAGCTGGACATTTTATTGACATAAAACCAATGAAATTCCATATATAGTTAGTTGCACTAACTATATATCGCGCACCCGCAATCCACTGCTGATGATGTCACATATTACATCATTCATGACATGGTCAGTGACACCACTGATGACATCACTGATGACATCTCAAATGACATCACTGATGACATCTCAAATGACATCACTGATGACATCATGACACACCAATACCAGTTACTACATACGCACTCACTGATTCCTACGTCTACACACACATTCACTCATTCACCCATACAATCACTCATACATACAGTCACTCATTATTACAACACTATCATATGCACTCATACACCTATGCAGACACTCACACACTGCCACTCATCCATGGAGTTACTCACACACCTAGTCAGTCCTGTAAAGAATCAATCACACTTCCATTTCCTCATCTATACAGTTAAACACAGAACACCATACTTCAGTGACATCACTGATGACATCACTGATGACATCTCAAATGACATCACTGATGACATCTCAAATGACATCACTGATGACATCATGACACACCAATACCAGTTACTACATACGCACTCACTGATTCCTACGTCTACACACACATTCACTCATTCACCCATACAATCACTCATACATACAGTCACTCATTATTACAACACTATCATATGCACTCATACACCTAGTCAGTCCTGTGAAGAATCAATCACACTTCGATTTCCTCATCTATACAGTTAAACACAGAACACCATACTTTTTCACACATATACTAACACATACTTACTCTCTTATACAATCACTGATACAAGTACACATTGATATGCACAGTCACACACCTCCCAGCCAGCCACACACACACTCAGTCTTCCATACATCCACTCATTCTTCAATATGTAAAACATATTTAAACTTTACAAAAACACACAGACACTAGATGATGTCATCAGTGATGTCATTTGAGATGTCATCAGTGATGCCATCAGTGATGTCATTTGAGATGTCATCAGTGATGTCATCTGTGATGTCACTGACCATGTCATGAATGATGTAATATGTGACATCATCAGCAGTGGATTGCGGGTGCGCGATATATAGTTAGTGCAACTAACTATATGTGGAATTTCATTGGTTTTATGTCAATAAAATGTCCAGCTAACTATATATGGTCTCTAACCTATGGTTTTTTCAGTGAATTTTCAAGGTTTTGTAAATGCAAATTCCTAACTATATATGGTCTATAACCTATGTTTTTTTCAGTGAATATATATATATATATATATATATAGTCAGTAGGTGACTTTCCATGTCAATACATATATACTCACTGAAGCCAACATTACCTTTGCTTGCAAGAAATTTAATATTTTTCTTTAATAAATCAAATCTCCTAAAAAGACACAGCTAAAGTGACTTTATGGCTGTAATGCAAAAACCGAAAAAAACACTGCAATCTGCCAGTTATGGAAAGCTGCGCCAACAATAACTTGTGTCTCTGCTATGAACTGCTCATGGCCTAATATATGCATTCATCGATGACATCGCAACATCACTAATAAGGTCACTTTTCTGCACCAGTGCTAAGCCTTTGGCCATGGACAGTTGCACTGTGGGTATTATTTTTTTTCCAAAAGGCACCAATCATGCACAGCTTAGAACTGCATCTTGACTTCAACTCCACAATATGATTTGGATCCGAGGAACACAAAATCGCCGCTTACATGATCCCACAGTGAAAAAGTTATAGTTCTGAGGCACAGTATCTACTCTTCCGGGATTCTGTCACATCCTCCATGAGGTTGTATGCTGCTCGCCGTAGTTTACTATGGCCCCTCATATTTTTTTTCTACATTGGTGATCCTCAAATTGCATAATCACACCCACAAAATGGTCTGTCAATCAAATTGTGAGGATCTAGTCATCTTTGGAGAGTGCAGGACTCACATTGGACCAACGGAAAAGATTTAATCTCACCCAATCATATTTGTTTATTTTTTCATATTTTAATCACAATGTTTGCAAATCCAAGATGCAAATCCAACTTTTAAAATATGTTAAATTTTTCCTGCATCATTTGACCGCTAGTATTTCAGCTTTATTTTGCCAAAGCCGCTGAACAGATTATCACTACAAAAAAGGAGATTGCGAACAGGACCAGGCCATTTCGTATCATTCAAACTTGTCCAGTAGATTTTTGCTGTAGGTGTGACAATTTTTTCTTATGTGAATTAGCATGCCATAACTGTTAGCCCCAAATTTAGGACGGTTTATGGAGTTTAGTCTAACTGTGCTAGAGATCGTGAGCATTTAAAAACGTTTTTCCTGTATGCGAAGTAACCATAGCTACTGAGTTGCAATTATGATGCCTATTAATGTCATGGTAGAAAATCTGCCTGGAGGAATATTGCTGTTACATAGAATTGTTGATGGGAATAAGAGGCCACGTAGTCCACTTACGTATTTTTCTCTATAGTACGTGTGCAAAGGCACTGTCTAATATGATGCTTATTACCTTCACTGAGTGTTGGAAGTGGCCCCGACTCACTTGAGTTATATCCGTCCATCAACAATGTTAATATCGTTCTGCACTTCTACAGTTTATGAAAAGCATTTCTTTCTAAGTGAAGAGTTTATAAATACAGGCATTTGACTGGAACCAGCGCACACAGGGTTAAATCAGTGTAGTGTGACAAACTGTCATTATTTTTGCTTTGGGAATATGGGCATTCTGGTTTCCTCTATTAGTTGATTGTAACATGAAATATGTGAGGCAGTAAGTAATGATTAAGTCTTATTTTCTTAACCCCTTTAGTGAGAGTGTCGGCCAATGTCTGACCTTACACGCCCTACCCAGTGCGTCTGGCAGATATTGGGAAGGGTAATAAAGGATCCTCCGGTGCAAGCACCAGAGGATTCTGTTTTTAAAAAAGTGTGCTGGGGCAAAACAGAATCGCTTTCGCATCAGCCCCCGTATCTGTGATATCAGCGAGTCTCGCAGATTCGCACAGGTGGCAGAGAAGACAATAGGTCAGTTCTTTCTCCGCCGTCCGGTGTGGTGTTGGGGGCTGCGATGCATCCCAAGGATGCAGAAGGCATCATTGGAGAGTGTCCCCTTTCCAGTCATGCTTTTCCGACATGTTTTCCTTGATGTTGACCTCGATCCACAGCCAGGAAAACCGCAAGGCTACCAAAGTTCATATTTGGGGGGTCAGCCGTCATGGTAACAGGCCTACCACCGTCGCAACATATTTAAAAATATATATTTATAATATATATTTATTTTTTGAAATCACAGAAATGTGATGAAAATAGCTTTTTTGTCAAAGTTTGAGGTCCTGAAGGGAATCTGGGTATTAAATAAAATGTGGTGAGAGCAACTCAAGTCACCCCAGCGTGGATTCCCCAGGTGTCTAGTTTGCAAACATGTGCAAGTTTGCTAGATTTTTCTAGATGCCAGCTCTGCTAGGGCCCCAAATCCACAGGTACCCACTTTGCAGAAAAAGGGTCAGTTTTGAGTGGGAAAATGTGATGTATCCATGTTGTGTTTTGGTCCTTTTTCTGTCATGGGCACTAGGCCTACCTAAACAAGCGAGATACCATTTTTATCAGGAGACTTAGAGGATTGCTGGGTGGAAAGATGTTTGTGGCTCCCCACAGATTCCAGAATTTCCCATCACAGAAATGTGAGGAAAAATATTTTTTAAGTCAAAGTTTGAGGTTTGCAAGAGATTTTGGGTACAAATCCTGGTGAAAGCCACATAGGTCACCCCACCCCAGATTGCCTCACGTGTCTAGATTTGAAAACACAAGTTTGCTAGGTTTCCCTGTGTGCCAGCTGAGCTACGGCCCCAAATCCAAACCTTCCCACTTTGCACAAAAAGGGTCAGTTTTTAGAGAGAAAATGTGATGTCTCTTAGAATTGGGGGTCGCCAGTTGGCCAGATCTTATCTCAGATATCAGCTAGAAACGCTACCTGTGAAGCGCTGAGCACGCTACCTTTATTCACGAGCTGTGCGAGTAATTCTGCTCGTTTTTATTGTACTTTTAAAAACTGTTTATTTCCACTCTGTATTGCATACAGCATACTCTTAGGCCACTTGCACACATTATCGCCACTTTTTCACGGCTCTAGCTGCCGTTAGGGCTTCAGACCGGGGTCAGGGATTTCCTCCCACGGCGGCCATCTTGAGTGTGGGCTAGAGCGGTGTGAGCGCTCTAGTGTCCCACATAAAAGGAGCCCAGGGACAGCGTTCGCGAGATCTTATCTCAGATATCAGCTAGAAACGCTACCTGTGAAGCGCTGAGCACGCTACCTTTATTCACGAGCTGTGCGAGTAATTCTGCTCGTTTTTATTGTACTTTTAAAAACTGTTTATTTCCACTCTGTATTGCATACAGCATACTCTTAGGCCACTTGCACGCATTATTGCCACTTTTTCACGGCTCTAGCTGCCGTTAGGGCTTCAGACCGGGGTCAGGGATTTCCTCCCACGGCGGCCATCTTGAGTGTGGGCTAGAGCGGTGTGAGCGCTCTAGTGTCCCACATAAAAGGAGCCCAGGGACAGCGTTTGCGAGATCTTATCTCAGATATCAGCTAGAAACGCTACCTGTGAAGCGCTGAGCACGCTACCTTTATTCACGAGCTGTGCGAGTAATTCTGCTCGTTTTTATTGTACTTTTAAAAACTGTTTATTTCCACTCTGTATTGCATACAGCATACTCTTAGGCCACTTGCACGCATTATCGCCACTTTTTCACGGCTCTAGCTGCCGTTAGGGCTTCAGACCGGGGTCAGGGATTTCCTCCCACAGCGGCCATCTTGAGTGTGGGCTAGAGTGGTGTGAGCGCTCTAGTGTCCCACATAAAAGGAGCCCAGGGACAGCGTTCGCGAGATCTTATCTCAGATATCAGCTAGAAACGCTACCTGTGAAGCGCTGAGCACGCTACCGTTATTCACGAGCTGTGCGAGTAATTCTGCTCGTTTTTATTGTACTTTTAAAAACTGTTTATTTCCACTCTGTATTGCATACAGCATACTCTTAGGCCACTTGCACGCATTATCGCCACTTTTTCACGGCTCTAGCTGCCGTTAGGGCTTCAGACCGGGGTCAGGGATTTCCTCTCACGGCGGCCATCTTGAGTGTGGGCTAGAGCGGTGTGAGCGCTCTAGTGTCCCACATAAAAGGAAACGGTTGTCTCCCACGCTAGCGGTCGCGTTTGCGGGAGCGCCGTCCCTGCGCCGGAGTCTCACCTGAGTCAGCCCGTCTGCGCCCGTCAGCGTCCTGGAGGCGCTCGGGGCGCGAGCCAGGTGGGTCTCATTTAGCACTTAGTAGGATGTACACTAAAGAGGAACTATTGTCCTATAATACACATACTGCACCATGTCAGCGAGTCATCCCCTATTCCGCAGGGGCTATTACTAAATGTTTTATGTGCGGGTGGATTCCTGGTTTCACCGAAACCCCTCCGTGCAAGCTCCCCCCTTTAGGCAGCAAGTGTGCATTATTAAACACCAGGTCCTTTCCCCAACATGCTCTTGACATCCATAATCTTCTAACACACGATGAAACGGATTGTCTCTTTCTCACGGAGACTTGGCTCGGTGAGGGATCGGAACCTGATCTGGCCATCGCCATCCCTCCTACGCATGCCGTTTTCCGTCGAGACAGAAGTAAGGGCAGGGGAGGCGGAGTGGCGCTCATTATTAAGAGGCACATTCCATGTACTATCCTGCCTGTGGATGACCTACCAGGCTGTGAGACCCTAGCCTTCTCCTTGTCCCTCTCCTCCCATCAATCCTGCTTTGGGCTCTTGCTTTATAGACCTCCTGGCCCTCTCGGCTCTTTTACCGAGGATTTGTTCTCGATTATTTCCACACTCAGTCCTAGGGCAAAACACTGCCTAATCCTAGGGGATTTTAACATCCACATGGATAAGGTTGAGGATCCTGAAGTGCAAAAATTCCTGGATATGACATCTTCGGTGGGATTTCATATGTACTTGCAGGGACCTACACACGAGAAAGGGCACATTTTAGATCAAATCTTCTCGACCGTTCCGCTGTCCCTCTCCTCCCTTGCCCCAGTCCTCTGGTCGGACCATTTTCTAGCGGACTTTGTGATAGTACATCATTTAGCGTCCGCTCGCAATGTGCAGCGGCAAATAGCACGTATGCCTAGAGCCTTCCACAAAGTCACCCCAGCAATGCTTACTCGGGCCTTAGAAACCTATCCTTGTGTTCTCACAGGCAGGTTGGAGGACGATGTAGTGTGTTTTCAGAACTGGCTCACCGCACGTTTGGAAGCCTTGGCACCACGCCGCCTGGCTAGATCAGAACTGGCAAGAGCGTCGGCCCCGTGGTTTTCTGCTGCCTTGGCTGGTAAGAGAAGGCACTGCAAGAGGCTGGAGAGAATTTGGCAGAGGCAGTATGATACATCTGCTAAGCAGTCTTATAGAGAAGCAGTGAGGGAATATCATCGGGAGATCACAGCAGAGGAAAAATCCTTTTTAGCTAAAAGGATTGTGGAAGCAGATAACTCCTGCAAAGAGATCTTTAAGATTGTTAAAGAGGTTATCTCTCCCTCCTGCTGTACTCCCACGTCTGTCTTCTCGTAACCATGGATTACGGAGCTGGCAGCATTTTTCACCAATAAAATTCGTACCATCCAGTCGGCCTTGCAAGGAGCTCATAACATCTCGGATTCCGGCTCTGTGGCCGACGGCTCTCTTAATCCCTGGTTACACTCATCTGCATTGGACACGGATACCTCGGGTCCTACCCTTGACTGCTTTCCTGGTTTAGAGCTTCATGCCTCGCTTGACCTCTTGTCCAACTTGAAATCTGGCTCTCCACTTGACCCTTGCCCCGCCAAGTGTCTTGCGACCTTGGCTCCTGCTCTTAACTCTATCATCAACCCTATTATTAACTCATCTCTGCACTCGGGCAAAGTCCCCTCATCTTGGAAGCAGGCCCTAGTCCTCCCCCTTATTAAAAAGCCGAATGCAGATGCCAAATTGCATTCCAACTACAGGCCAATCTCGTTGCTGCCCGCTTTGGCCAAAATAGCGGAAAAGCATGTACACACCACCCTAGCCAACTTTCTAGAGGTCAATTCCTTGTTACATCAGTCACAGTCTGGGTTTAGATCTAACCTGAGTACAGAAACCGCTCTACTCGAGGTGACCGAGGCTGTGAAGGAAACTTTGGACAGGGGTGGAAAGGCCTTGCTCATCATGCTTGATCTGTCGGCGGCCTTCGACACTGTTCCCCACGACATTCTCCTGACAAGACTCTGGGAGATTGGCCTGAGGGGAACGGTGTTTGAATGGTTTCAATCTTTCTTGGCCGACCGCAGACAAACGATCTGGGCTCCCCCCTTCTCCGCCCCTATGCCGCAGCTTGAGGTGGGGGTCCCGCAGGGCTCCATACTCAGCCCCTCGCTTTTTAACATCTTTATGACACCTTTAGCGGCGCGAGTAGAGGAGCTAAGGGCTCAGATCGTCTCCTATGCGGATGATACACAGCTCCTGTTCATTTGTGACAGGGGCTGTGACTTCGATGGAGCGGCCATCCGGAAGTGTCTGGAGTTTGTGTTTGATTGGTTTGGGAAAAGCGGCCTCAAATGCAACTCAGACAAATCCGAGATATTGTTTTTTGGTTGTCCTGCCGACCCGAGATGGAAGCACTGGTGGCCTTCGGCCATGTTCCCCCCTGCCAGCGATTCTGTTACAGCTAAGAATCTGGGCATGCTGGTTGATAACACCCTCTCTTTCAAGGCCCAGGTAGCTGGCCTGACGGGGAAGTGCTTCGCCATCCTAAGAATGTTGAGGAAGTTTTTGCCGTACCTATCTTTGGAGCACAAGAAAATAACGGTGCAGGCCTTGATAGGCTCACGACTAGACTATGCCAACATTCTTTAATTGGGTCTTCCTGAATATCTGTTGACCCGCCTGCAGGTAGTCCAAAATTCGGCAGCCAGGGCAATCTTTGGTCTTACCAGAAGAGCCAGGGCGAGCAACCTCCTTGTTACTCTGCATTGGCTGCCGATTCGTAAGCGCATCTCCTTTAAGACCTTTACCACAGCTTTTAAGGTGCTACACAATTTCGGCGCTGGCTATCTGCAGCGAAGGGTCAACTTCTATCTTCCATCTAGACCCTTGAGGTCGGCTGCCCAGGCCAATGCAATCGTGCCGGCAGTGAGACGTGTTCGTTGTGGAGGTCGCTCTTTTAGTTATCTGGCCCCCCGTCTTTGGAACACTCTGCCCCTGATGTTGCGAACGTGCTCCAATTTGTCTACCTTTAGAAAGGGACTTAAAATTCATCTTTTTGCCCTGTAAGCTGTTCTTGTGGATCTTTAGTGCCGCTTTGGCTGTCTTGTTAGTTGCTGGTATTTGTGTAATGATCTACAGCGCCGGGACGCTCTTCGGAGCAGCTGAGCGCTTTACAAAACCCCCAGTAACATAACATAACATTGGTTTGCATCTTTGTCCAAGTAGGGACCCTTCTTCCTAGTCAGGGTAAGGGGATAAACTTCTAAATAACCCCTGCTCACCCTCTTGGTAGCTTGGCATGAGCAGACATGCTTATCTCAGAGGCACAGTGTAAAGGATTTGTGCAATGCATACAGTAAAACAGTGAAAACACTTAAAATGGACACCACACTAGTTAAGAAAAATAAGTAAAATGTTATCTAAACCAACAAGACCAAAAACAACAAAATACAATACAGTAGAAATAGTTACTTTGCAAGATAACCTTCAATTTGCAAGAATAGGTGAAAAACACAGTTTTTACGAGTCGGTAGCTCCCTCCGGGGAAACTGTTCCAGCCGATTACGTCGGTACGGGTCAGCTAAAGCGTCGACAGACTCGTAGACAGTACCATTCTGGTTGCAGCCGACATGGTCTGGGCCAGTCGGGGCAACAGTGGCTCGGTGACAGTCGTTCAATGGCGTCCATGAGACCAAGGCTTACAATGCGGAGTGAGGCAGTGCTCAATGCAGTGCTGGCAGGTCACGGTGCAGGCAACGGATCCGGCCGATGTTGGGGACGGGCAGCGACAGTGTCAGTGACGTCTGGCCCTAGTGAAGTGAGGCGGTGCGGAGTGTGGTGCCCACAGGACGCGGTGCAAGCAATGACTCGGTGATGGTCGCCCAGCAGTCGGTGACACCAAGGATGTGGTGCCTTCTGCGGTGCCTTCAGGGTACGGAGCCAGCAAAGGACTGGGTGACATGCTATTTGCTTTTGCGAGGCTGAAACCAGCGGTCCCAGAGACGGTGGCCAGAAGGATGTTGAAGTCTTTGCTGTTCCTGAGACTTCTTGAACAGGGGGCAAGCTCTACCTCAAGCTCTTGAAGCTACTTTGTCAAGCAGGATACACACAAAGGGGCATATGTATGAAAATTGAAATTTGTGATTCTCAAAATGCGATTTGTTGCGAATCACATTTTGAGAATCGCAAAATGCAATGTAAATAAAAAAATTGCAAAATATTTGCGATTACCAAAAATTCGCAGAATAAGTTTGCGAACTTGGTATTAGCGATTCCTTATTTGCGAATTCGCAAATAAGGAATCGCAAATTTTGAGAATCTGCAATTCAGGTGCAGCTTGATGTCATCACCCCCAGGAAGTGTGAGTGCCCATGCTGTTTATGATTGCCTGAGGCTGTGCGAGAGACTGGGAGGAGAAGCAAACCACTTTGGACTGCAACTCCACCAAATTCAAATGGATCCCCAAGAGAAAGAGAAGGATAAGGAGGAGGCTGGGAGGAAAGGGAAGCAAAAATTCAGTGAGAGGGAGCAGCAGGTCCTCAAAGAAGAAAAAATCACTCCATTTACCAGAATCACAAAAAAGAAAAATATGGCTGGACATCCAGGCAAAGGTCAATGCCATCGGTGTGACCCCGCGCTCTGTTGCTGACCTGCGCAAGCGCAGGTACGATATGCGCTCCAGGTCCAAGGACAAGGTGGCAACCAGGCTGGCAGAGGCAAAGAAGACTGGAGGGGGAACTTCCAATGAGACTAAATCTATACCGCGAGAGGAGTTGGTGGAGCCCACCCTACAGCCAGAGAGTGTCAGTGGTGTGGCTGACATCGACAACTCCGACCCTCCTAACTCCAGACAAGGTAAGATGTATGCCAAATCATCCCTGATGCATTACCATCTCAATCACACACTCAGGAATGCACCAACTAGAAAGTAAAAATGCAACTCCATTCCACTTTTTCCAACATACTCAATAATGCATCATAGGAGATGTAGTCACACGTATTATACGGTGGAGCAATGAGACACAGCAATGTAGAATCTTTAGAAGTAAATCAGTGAAAGGCAAAAAACGCTACACAGTACTTAGCTAACCCAAAATCAGAAAACTTTATTCAGAAGCAGAACACACAATTAAGATGTGCCTTTTCATTTACAGTTCAACCTGAAACACAGGATCAGATTTCAGGAGCTGATGAGGCAGCACATACAGAGGACCAGGCAGGGCAAGAGGACACATAGTAGGTCACACTTGCAACACCTGTCCCACGGAGACAGCGTCATAGTGTCCCTCCACTTCCGCTGTTAGAGGGAGAACCAGAGTCCATAGGGGATGAGGGTCAGCCAGACCAGGAACAGCGTGCACAACCGGTCCACGATCAGCCCCCTGTGCACCATAGGGAAGAAACATGCAGGAGACGCAGGCCAAGGGCAACCACCAGCGCAGCTGCTGTTGAAGATCAGACGGTGTTTGCCAGACTGGAAGGCACCATGGTAAAGGTACAGTGCCTGAAAACTAAATCAATGAGGTCAATACACAGGCAGTTGGTGTCTGTAAGCATAACCTGAGTGACATGAAGGAGGGTATCAGAGAAATTACGGGTGCAATTAAAGAACTGCGTGTCACCATGAAGAGAGGCCAGGCAGCCAGAGGCAGGGGAAGACAACGTCTCTACTGCCATCTGGACACTAACAGCAAGGCGGTCAAACGCCTGCGTAATGCCACTTCCTTGCTGTCACGCCGCTCAGTTAGCATGCAGGTTGAAACGGCACACTGTAGCCAGGATGTGGCCAAAGGGTTGGGGCAGGTGACAAATGCTGTAGAACAGCTGCAGAAAACTACTGTAGGTGGCACAGGACTCCTGGGCTCAGGGGATAGTGAGGAGCTCTCAAGCAGAAGCAGCATCACCCCACCAATTGCCGAACACAGACAGCGCAGTGTGAGGCAGGGAACAACACCGGATGCCTCAAAGGAGAGCAGTCAGCACACTGAGCATGCGACAGCAGGACGCGCGCACAAAAAATAAACTGTCACCACAGCAGAATGCCAATGGGTGTAGTAACCCATTGCATGTGGACTTTTGTTTGGCCTTCATCCATGTACTGTGGACACAACATGTGCAACTTATTGTGACACACATAAAGTGTGTGTTTACGCTGTATGATTGATAATTACCTGCAGCTAAAAGAATAACAAAACACAGTCATGCACAAATCATCTATTGCATTGCGTCATCATTACTCACCTAAAAACAGTTTTGTGTTATCTTATCATGTCTCTATCGGCCCACAGTTGCCCCTACACCACCTGCTGGTCTGCAACGTGGACCTGGGCCCTCATGCTCAGATTAATCTGTATCAGTAAATTCAACTGGAATGCCTTTTTTAGTTCCTATGTTGTGGAGCATGGCACAAGAAGCCACAATCTTGCAGCAGGTATCTGGGCTGTATTGTAGTGCTCCTCCACTTTTATGCAGGCAGCGGAACCGGCTCTTTAGTATCCCAAATGTCTGCTCAATTACACAGAGCATAGATTTGTGTGCGCGATTATATCTTTGCTCTCTTGGATTGGCTGGATTGAGGTACGGTGTTAGGATGAAATCTCGCACAGCATATTCACTGTCTCCTACACGATGAAAGACATACGGTTAATCCCTGTCCTCTCACTTCAGACCGTAACTGTATGTTAGAGTGTTAGACATGCATTTACCTAGCAGGTAGCCAAAATCGCCAGCAGCAAGACGTCTGTATATCCCACTGTGTTTAAATATAAAGGAGTCATGTGTACTGGCATGGTATTTTGCAACAATATCGGTGATGATATATTTAGCATTGTAGGTGACCTGTATGTTGAGGGATTTATAAGATTTGCGGTACCTGAATACATACTCATTGTTTGATGGGGTGATAGAGCTACATGGGTTACATCTATACAGCCAATACCATGGGGAAATTGGGCAATCTGTTAGAAGTCCTGTTTTGTTTGCTGTAATGCCTGTTTTGTACTGGGGAACTGGATGTGATGATGTAGCCTCTGTACAATTGCATCCAAGAATTCATTGAAGAAGCGTGACAGGCAACTCTGGGAGACCCCTCCTGCTGCTGCTATCACCCCCTGGAAACTCCCTGATGCCAGTAAGTGCAGTGAACACAGGACCTGCACATGGGTTGGAATGGTTTGGGTCCTGCAGGTTGGGTGTTCAAGCAAGGGTTGTAGCTAATCAATCAAGTCCAACCTATACTTCTCATGGATTTCCTCATCAGTCTGCTGGAACAGAGTGATGCGCACTCTAAAAATCTGCTCCTGTCGCCTCCTTCTCTGTGCTGCAGCTCGAATTTGCATCCTCTTGGCTATAACATACAGCGCTGCCATTGTGGAAGTCCCTGTTGCACTGTAGGCTTGTTTAAATAGGTTGCACCTGGTTACCACCTGCCTTGAGATGGTGGTAAAATGTTTGTGCAAAATGGCAATTAAAAAAAATTCGTAATTTGTGATTTTTTTCATACATTTCTTTGTGAATTCGCGATTACTCTATTTGCGAATATCGCAAAGAGTGTGTCGGTAATTGTGATTTCGTAAAAATTATTCACAAATTTTGGTCTTTTCAAATAGGTATTCGCAAATTTTGCAAATACCTATTTTGCACTGCAAACCTATGTTGTACATAGGACAAGTCTATTTTGCGATCGCAAACTCTGTTTTTTTGCGATTCGCAGTGTTTGTGACCTCAAAATAGCTTAATACATATGCCCCACAGTTCCTCTCCTTGGCAGAAACTGTTACTGCAGGCCAATCCCAGACAGCACACAGCAAAGGTGTAGTACTTCTCCTCCAGCTTCTACCAGCTCTTCTCCTTGGAAAAGGTTCCTCTTGAATTCCAAAAGTGATCTAAAGTTCAGCGGTCTGGGCTCCAATTTTTTTAAATCCTTTGTTGTCTGGAGGCAGAGAGCGTCTGTACTCAGCAAAACCAGTTCTGTACTATTTGGCTCAGATTCCTGGCAGGTCATGGAGACAGCATTGTCCAAGGCATACCAGGCCCATTCAGGTGTGAAAGAAATCTCCTCCCCCTACTCTAAATGCAGCCCAGGTCTATTCAGTCCAGCCCTGACTCACCCTGGAAAGGCAGAACACACCTCACCTTCCAAGTGGCTGTCTGAACAGAATGCACATCCCCAGCCCCTGTCACTCCCAGCCAGACAGTCAATACACAAACCTAGCAGAGGCACACTGGATGGCTAATCAAGAAAATACCTACTTTCTAAAAACGTTAAATCACTTTCCCTACTAGAGGACAAGGTTCTCTTTTCCAAAAGATCTCATGCATGGATGACCCTCAACACGTACAAAGTCCTGACACCACAAACATATTTTAGCCAGGGTTACTCAAAAGCAACAAAAATGAGGTTCCTGAAACATAGACTAGGAATTCTGCCAAGTACAGAGCATCTTCCACCATGGCTCAGGATAGATGGCAACGATCTCTGCCCGCTTTGCAACTCAGACAAGGGGGACATTCTCCATGTCACTTGCCTTTGTGAAGAACTCCATCAAGCACGCCAATTGCTCCTCAAGGACCAGCTTAAGCAAAAAGGGATCAGCACCAGAAGGCAAGCGGTGCTTGCCTGCCTGAATCCTCTAAACACTAAACTGAACTGCAGATATGTCAAATTCCTTGCGATGGTCGAGCAAAGAATTCCAAGACCGCCAAAACCAGAGATTAACAATATAGACACAGGTTATCAAGCAGACGGTCAGAAGGAAGTAAGGGAACTCACTGTCCAACCCTTGTAAAAAGGCGCATTGACATTCACACTGTATTTTTATTTAATCACATGCTTAATTTTTAACGGTTTTAATCCATGATATTTTATGATCCTTTTGTAATATGCTTTGCACTGGTTTTAATTAACTATGCATAATAGACTTTACCTTACCTTACATTCTAAAAGTGGTATTTTCAAACACATAATGTAAAAATCATCCTTACTAAAAGATGCGTCTTTAGATTTTGATTTTAGGCATACAAAACTCCATTTTCGTATCTTGTTCCCAGGATCATGTTATACTTATAAAATGTTATAAGTAAGGCCCAATTCTATCCTATGGGACAGATGGCCTTTCAATAGTAGAAACCGAAACTGGCAGCATTTCACTATAAGGACATGCCAAACATCTCACGGCATGTTCTACCTTTCACATACACTGCACCCTGCCCACAGGGCCTACCTTAGGGGTGACTCACATGTTAGAAAAGGGAAGGTTAGGGCCTGGTTAGTGGGGGTACACTTGCCAGGGCAACATGGCAGTACAAACTGCACACAGGCACTGCAATGGCAGGTCTGAGACCCTTTTGCAAGGCTGCTTGTGTGGGTTGCATAACCTGTGCTGTATGCCCACTTGCAGCTTTTGGTTTACCGGCCCTGGGCACACACAGTGCACTGTACTAGGGACTTAACTGTAAACCAAATAAGCAAATTATGGAAACACTAATCCATGACAACAATTTATATAGGGAGAACTTGCACTTTAGCACTGAACAGCAGTGGCAAAGTGCCCAAAGCATCTAGACCAGCCAAAACGAAGTTCAACACACAGTAAACACAGAGGAGGCAAAGGCAAAAATACAGGGGAAACCCATGCCAAAAGTGACAGGTCTAACAGTATCCATGTTGTGTTTCGGGCCGTTTCCTGTCGCGGGCACTAGGCCTGCCCACACAAGTGAGTACCATTTTTATCGTGAGACTTGGGAGAATGCTGGGTGGAAGAAAGTTTGTGGCTCGCTGCAGATTCCAGAACTTTCCATCACAGAAATTTGAGCAATACGTAATATGTGGTTTTCTTTTGTCACAGTTGGGTTTGCAAGGAATTCTGGGTAAAAGAAACCTGGTGAGAACCACATAGTTCACCCTGCCCTGGATTCCCCCAGGTGTCTAGTTTTAAAAAATTTACACGTTTTCTAGGTTTCCCTAGTTGCTGGCTGAACTAGGGAAACCACAGGTACCCACTATGCAAAAAAAGGGTACGTTTTGCGTGGGAAAAAGTGATATATTCATGTTGTGTTTTGGGAGGTTCCCTGTCGTGGGCACTAGGCCTACCCACACAAGTGAGGTACCATTTTTATCAGGAGACTTCGGGATTGCTGCATATAAGGAAGTTTGTGGCTCTCCCCAGATTCCAGAACTTTCCATCACATAAATGTGAGGAAAATGTGTTTTTAGTCAAACTTTGATGTTTGCAAGGGACTTTGGCTATAAACAAACTGGTGAGAGCCATGCAATTCACCATACCCTGGATTACCCTAAGGTGCCTAATGGTGCCTAGATTTCCAAAATGTGCAAGTTTGCTAGTTTTCCCTAGGTGCTGGCTGACCTAGGACCCAAAATCACAGCTACTTACATTGGAAACAAGCATTGGCATAGCTAATAGGTCTCGCCTTTGGGACCTTGTAAGTGGATGAAACTGTACAGAGGACATCATATCCCTGCCGACCCTAAACACGTAAAAATAAATGACCACAAATACCCCACCATCCTTTAGTACAGCTCACGGCAAACAAAACCACTCATCTGTGATACTTCAGTTGTGTGGACCCATGGAAAAGTAAACGGCAACATTAGAACAATGCTTAACCCACAATAAACCATACTAGAGACCACCATCTTACACAGAAGGGAACCACTGTTACACCCCGACGGGAACCACCATCTCACCAGACGGAAACCACCATCTCACGCAGATGGAGACCACCATCTCTCACACAGACAGGAACCACCATCTGTCAGGCAGACGGAAACCACCATCTCACGCAGACGGGAAGCACCATCTCACCCAGACGGAAGGCACCATCTCACCCAGATGGGAAGCACCATCTCACACACACACAGTCGTCCTAAACATGGGCCATTACAGAAAGGACCCAACAAACACATCAGGCTCGAAGCTCTGCTTTTCATCTCTATCAGTGGAGAATGCGCATGCGTGGTTGCACCGGAGAGGAGGGTAGGTACACCTTTACTGATGCTCCGCACATTTTGAAAAGGAACGCTCAGCGTGGTTGTCCCAGGCCACCATGGTGCGGTCATCTCTGCTTCATCAGTACCATTCCTAAGGACGGCAAGCTGTAAAGTAATGGCAGCCATGATGGATGTTACCATCAGCGTGGGTGTATGGGGGGATGAGGTTCAGGTGGAGAGACGCCAAAGCTTAATAATACAACCAGCCGCGACACAATGCTGCTGTACATCAGGCAAGGACACCAGAATAAAATGGGCACTGTGGCCCTTCCGCGATATTCTGAGCGCCTACGCCGAGTCATGGAGGCCTTCTCGGAACAAAATCAATATTCCTTGTTTAAAAAAGACACGTCAGCGGCGCTTCTCTAAATCTGAGAGGTTTCAAAAAGGCACGTCTGTGATTCCAAGTAGAACGAACAGCCCTTCAAGTGCATTCTGCAGCCAGGAAAGAGCTGCACCGTCTTTGATGATGCTAATGATATTGCAGCCCTCTTGTTCGCGCGCGAACGGAGGCATGGATTAAAGGGGCCCGAGGAGCGCGGCAGCGTACTAGCATGTGGGTACCACATACACACTGATGCCTATATATATGTACAAAGCGATACCAAAGGGGATGATGGATGGAGCGTTGCTCACTCTACCACTGGATTCAAGACAGCCTGGCTGATTAGGATTATGAATCCAAAACCGGTCCCAGGATGCTTGTTTCTGGTCCAGGGAAGGCATGGCTTGGCAGTTCGGGCTGGACTGTTTCCATGAGGCACAGGGTCAGACTGATTTGCATATGGCCATGTCTGAACTGGGGTGGTGGAGTGAGCTAAAGAATGGTGATGGATTAAACTCAGATCAGTTGACTAGGGGTGAGTGTTTGATTTGCTCAAACGCTCCGTCCATCATCCTCTTTGGTATCGCTATATATATGTACAGGCGCATCTGCACCTTACTGATTCGTGGCAGGACGTCAGTGGCACTCGACGACATGACTCCTGTACCTCACTCGCACTGTAGTGTTTGTGCTTCCCGGGACCTCATAATAGCAAACTGCTCGCTGCCTCAGCTGTGAAAGTTGCCACTTCCACGGTGCCTGCTACCGAAATGCACCGGCCGGGCATGTCCGACAGCAACCTGGCAGTGGACAGGGAGCCCAATGAGTGCATGCGGTTCCTGTGGGAAGATCGCGAATGCTGAAACACACTCACTTTCCATACGTTTATCAGGGGTCAAACCCAAAAATACATCCATTAGTCTTTTCCGTCCACAAACCACAAAGTGCTTCGAAGTCCCATAAACTATAAAGCCAACTTGATTTAATAAAGATTATTTGGAAGTGGTTAGATGGAACTTCCACAGTCGTGGCTAGTCCGTTCCATAGGCGAGATGCAACATGCCTCACCGATAAAACAAAAAAAAAGCACGCCCGCGAGAGTCGAAACAGCCTTTGAAAGATGAACCCGTACAGATGGCACCCTGCGCGCCACTGCTCGTAAGAGCAAACTGTAGACCCTGGGCGGATACATTCACTGGGAAAGGTGGGGCATGCACCCGCCTTTGCCCAATTGCGTGCTGTCTTCGCACGCAAAGCCCAATAGAAAAAAAGTGTGTGAAAAGCCAGAGTGATTTCAAGAGGTTGTTTTCCTGGAGCACCGCATGCGGGCTGTGCTAGCCTCAACCTAAAAAAAGGATCAGGTTTCAGTGGAAAAACGTGGTGCGTTAATGTTGCGTTTTGGGCCGTTTTCTGTCACAGGCACTGAGCATACCCACAAGAGTAAGGTATTATTACGAAGTGAATTTTGCTGCAATTGTGCCTTCCAAACATAAGACACTGCGTAAGCAAGAAGACATTTTGAAAAATACGCCATAAATCATATGCTAGTACAGGGACCCACAAATTCAGGGATGTACAAATAACCACTAATCCTGAACTCCATACCTTGTGCCCATTTCAGAAATACATTGGTTTCCGTCATACCCATTTTTCACTCTACATATTTCACCACATGAATTGCTCATTACACAATAAAAGCAATTGTACAGTGCAGTTCAGTTGTTAGCTTTGGGTACCTTGGGTTCTTGGAGAACCCACATTTCCCATATAACCCCGCCACCACAAGGGTCTAGCAGAAGTAATGGTATATTGCTTTTGTGAATTGGCAATCATGACAAAACGTTACAGATGAAAATGTAGTCATAAATGGTCGTTTTTTCCTACTCATTACCAATATTTCTTTATTTCAACAGTTATGTTCTCTGGGAAAATCTTGAGAATTCTGCACATATGACCCCTTGCGGAATTCCAGGAATCTACAGCTTTCCTAGATCACCCATGGGTTTCACACTGTTCACCACGACAAACTGAAAGTAGGGTGAAAGCACAAAAATTACGAAAAATTGGCTATCTCTTTGAAAAGTGCCAACACTGTGGTAAAAAATCATTTTTTTTATTCAGCTCTGCATGTTCCTGAAAGCGGAGGAGATGGTGAGTTTAGCACAGTAAACCGCTTGTTGATATGATTTTAGGGGAAGAAACAGACACTTTTATCTAAAGCACTTTTTTTCTATTTTACCCAAAATTTTGCAAAATGTATATTGTCTTGGTTTCCTCCACTGAAATCCACAAAACATATGTACTTTTAGAATACCCAGGATGTTGGGAGAAAAGGATGCAAATTTGGCATAGATAATGTATGTGGAAAATGTTATGGAGCCCTAAGTGTGAACCACCCCTCATATCCAAAAAAGGGCTCAGCACTAGGGGGGGGAAACCTCAGCTGTTAAGGGGTTAGGTTAGTCAGGGTTCCCTTTGGAAATGTATATGGTAATACAGACACTGACCTTTGCACTGTAGTAATAAATTAGTCAGTGTACTCATATATTTAAGAACACATTCCCTTCCACAGTAAGAACTAGCCCCAAGCATGTTAATCCTTTTAAGGGGCTGTTAACTGAATATTTCTGCAACTCTTCAGTGTGTAGCCAGGCATGTGGAGAGCCCTGCTCTGACCTAATTCCGTGGAGGATTATGTTGGGGTGCACAGTCCTAATGAACTGCAGATTAATTAGGAAACACTTTTCAAATCCAAGAGTAAGGCTGCGATTATATATTTGAATCAACGAGATCTGATGTGCTTAATCTTTGTACTCTCTCAGAAGTGGGGGTATAGTAACCCTTTGTGCACTTGGGGAGGGCAAAGGGTTGGGTGTAGGGGTGGAGGAATGGAATCCAATGCTGATCCCAAATTTGGTTTGGATACACCGCCTTCAACTCCACATACCAGACATACTATTATGAAAAAGAAATATCAAGAACAGGTAAAGAAGCTAATTATTATCAATGGCGTAGCAAGGTCAGGTGGTACCCAGGGCGGAACATTTCTTGTCACCACCGCCCACACTGAAATTATGAAAATAAGGGAAAAAAGATAGCTACACATATGTTTGACATTTTGTCACCTCCCTCAGTGATAACACCTGGGGTGCCCGCACCCACCGCACCCGCCTTCCTACACCACTGATTATTATTCCTGTTTGGTGCAACCCAAACATCAAAAATACATATCATGGGCTCAAGAAGCAGTTATCCCCATTAAAAAAAAAAAGAAGAAGAACAGCAGGAGCATAGTAGCTATTAGCCAATCATGCCTCCTAACATTTCCAGTAAAATGTTTTTTAATGGATCCTCTGAAAAGTCCAGAAGGGTGGATTATAGAGAAGATTGCAGAATAGCTGTTCGCTTTATGACCCAGAAGATGT
Source organism: Lissotriton helveticus (assembly GCF_964261635.1). NCBI lineage: Eukaryota > Metazoa > Chordata > Amphibia > Caudata > Salamandridae > Lissotriton > Lissotriton helveticus. The sequence goes on along the minus strand of NC_136061.1, from coordinate 297,636,701 downwards.
TGATGTAGTTGATGGTCAGGTTCGGGTGGGGCACTTAAACGTCCTTGCTTGATCTAGCTACATTTTCAGTGGACAGGGTGGTGCTATGGTCAACCAGGGCAAAACTGGGCAAGAATGCCTCCCTGATTTTACTTATAAGGCTGCATACTTAAGCACTTCAGTAGAAGTCACACATGCTAGAAGGCGGAGTTACTGCAACAAGCTTTGCTTCTAATACACGTGCTAGGTCAGGTTGCCTGCTTTTTTTTAACACCTACCTACCTTCTGTTAGAAGACTGTCAGAGAAATAGGTTTTCCACACATGTAAGTAAGTGTACCTGCCACCTCTGTCTTCTCAATTTTTTCCATCTCTACTGTACGCTGACAATGCTGGTGTCATGGACCTCAATAGAAGAGAAATAGGACCAGCACTTAATTTGTGACGTTGTTTGGCAGTACTGAAATTCTGTACCAATTTTTAAGGAGTGGGACACCTTCTTTAAGTTAGCGAAGTGCAAAATCACCTATTACTCTTCTACCTCCTATATTCTGTGAGCGTGTAAAGTGATGCAAAAACACGTGTCTACCAACGTTGTGCCACAGGGCTGGTGGGGCCACTCTCACCTCACTGGCTGATCAGACATCTTTGTTTTGAGGGGCAGTAGCAGACATGTCGCTCTGAGCCCAACGCCGCACAAGCTGAGGAGCACCCAAACTGACTTCAGCCTGCTAAGCTGGAGGTGAAGGGCCTCAAGGATTTGAACATCCCTGACACTAGTCAGAGAGAACGAAGGAACAGTCACTGTTCAAGACTGGAGTATTGGTGCACATGCCAGAGGCTTGGCGACGCAAGCCATTTTGCAGTGTATCGCACAGGCCTAGAGGGACCAGGCCAACAAGCAGGTGAGTGCTGAGTCATCAGCCAGCCATATCATACTCCCCTATGCATTGCAGGATGTGCTGCTTTTTGCTCCTGACTTAATTCAGTTTCTGGCAAGCAAGTAGGCGGGACAAGCAGAGCAAGTGGAGTGAAGCATAAGCAGGCTGTGGGAAGCGGTGGTGTAGCGGTGCAGTCCTGAAAGCGGCCAGGGCCGTGTTCAGATCCATCCCACAGGAAGGACCCAGCGGGGGCCCGAACCGCACAGCCGCGAAGTGCAGGCCACAAACTGCGAGTTGCAGGCACGCCGCAGAGACAACGAGTCCTGCCTATTGCAGCACTGCTGAGACATGCCTTAAAAGCCTTGAGGCGAACAAGCAGATGGAGAACAGAAACAAGCCTTTGCAATGCAATCGGTCTTGCCTTTGGGACCTTATATGTATTTAACTATGCAGCACATTAGCCTGTGTGCTGAAACATCTACTGTTCTTTAACATGGAGGGAAAGTAAGCACCAAACTGCGTGACACGACGAGTATGGGAACCCATGGAGAGAAATATTGCCTTTCAGCCGGAAATGGTATAGTCCAAAGCTCTATTTTTTTTTAACTGTTTTTATTGTTGTATACAACACATAGGCATTAATGACAGTGTACAAAGAATCACATAATAAAATTTGATGGTACACAGCTGAAGATCTCAATGGCATAAAGTCAATAGTGTTCCGCTTTTCTGCAATGTCCCTCATGTCATTACAATTCCAGCCACACCCACCAACCAGTCCTCATTCTTCATCCGAGCTCTCCCCTTCTGACTCAAAGCTCTATTTTTAATATAAAATCAGGGCCTTCAGTGGTCATATCACAGATAATACAAGATTTGAAACAAATATTATTGTCTAAGGGTGCTCTAGGAAGACAATTTCTATGGACTGGAATCTAGAGAATGCTAAAGCGATTCTGGTATTTTACTAACCTCTGCTTGTCTTTTTCTATCAAGAAAGATAAATAGAGGCAGTTGCCAGAAAAATTTAAAAAAAAGAAAGTCCCTCAACAGAAAGCAATTCTGGTATTCATCTGACCTCTACTGGTCGTTTTATATCAAGACCGCAATAGGTAAGTGCAGCTTGCACCACAGCGAGGGTCCATACGCCCATCCAGCGCGCACGCCAACCCCAAAGACTAAAAGCCTAAACCCCCCCCAAAAACCAAAAAGAGAGCCTTGGTTAACACAAAACCTTACAAAAGCCCTCTGAACAACCTATAATTTGAAAAGACCTAAGAATCGGTTTACCAACTGACGACTCTGTGATACACGGATAGCAGGTGCCCTTCAGGAGCAAGAGTGAACGGTGCTATTAATACTAAACAACATGGCATCTTTTAAAAATCAGCAGAAGTGTAAGCACCAATAACTGCTCATGCCACTCAAAATATTTTATCAACTAATGTTCCCACCGGTGTAGCTTACGCACCAACGAAGATTATCATTTCAAACGTGTGAAACACACCAGAAATATTCAACATTTTGTGCTAGCTGGAAGCTTTCCCACTGGATATTTGAGAGATGCAAGTGCACCACGAAAACGAGCACTAAAGGTATTGAGGAAAAGAGAGCAAAGGTCCCTACTGAAAGCAAGCAAACCCACCTCAATAGTCAAAGTAGGCTGGTAGAAGCAAAAAGGGGCCCATAGAACCATGCCTGGTCAACGTAAGATGTGGACACACAGCATGCAGGAACACGACCGGCGCCAGGAGGGGAACGCCAGCAACTGGCAGATACTGCATTAGAAAGAAGAAAACGTATAGAGAACTCAAGCAACTGAAATACGCCTGTGGCATAGGCAGCTGCCTTAGAAGTCATAGAGATCTCTTCAACAATAAACAAAGGCGAAACCAGCACAAAGGTGGAAATACTGCCACAGGCCCAGGGTCATCGGCCAAACATAACTGCTGATATCCCATCCACACAGAGAGAAGGAGATATTTCGACAACGCCACAACCTAGGCAACAAATCATAATGGAAGCAATAATTCATCACCCAGGTAACCACCAGTGTAAGATGCTATACAAATCAATATCCAAGAGGCCTAAACAGATCTGGTCAACTCTGCTGGGTAAACCCAGGATATGGCAATGCCAAGAAACTGCTGAATTAAGTCTGGCTGACATGGGGAATGAAGAGACTCACATGGAAACAGAAACTAGGGATGCCCCAGACTATCGCTCGTGGAGGATCATTCGCTGAGTTATATCTCGGCAAGTGGGGAGGGCCCCGAATCCATCATAAACACCATAAACTCCTCTTTACTAGGCAATACAAGGGTTTACTTGGCAATCGCACAAGTTGGAAATTTAAGTGGAGCTGACACATTTGCTTGCCCAGAGCGTGGTGTCAATTGACAAGAGGATAAATCACTCAATATGAAAATAGATCACTGAGCAAATAAAGGTAAGGACAGCACCGTAACAGCTAGCAATATGAGTGATTCCTTAATTGAGAATTTTAACCACACTTCTGGATTTATTAACAACGTTAATAAAACATTACAGACTCACCTACAAAAGCAACACACAGAGGGAGAAAATCCTCTCGCAAAAAGTGTTAGGGGCAACAAAGGATAAGGAGCTGCCAGACAATGGTAGTGTACAACTAGATCTCAAAGAACAACAAATCTGCAGTGAGAGATCTTGCGACATTAGCATGAGGATACAACACACTAAAATTTCGACTTCACCATGCTCCCACGAAGAAGAAATTGAGCATGATCGTTCTTCCGTACGGCCATCAAGAATAGCAGCTCTACAGAATGCACTGATATGCCTAGGAGAGCCAAGCAGGCATTTGAGGCAGATGCAGAGGCGATGGCTTCAATGACACAGTTGAAATGAAGGCAAAAGAAGACTTTACATAAAGCACATAAGGACAGTAAAAGAAAGAAAAAATTGTTTTGCAACGCACAAAAAGAAACATTACCACAATCACCAGCATCCAATAATTCAGAAAAGCGTGAGAATAACACAGAAGAAATAAGATCTGAAGCTCAGAAGTTCTATTCCATCTTCCTGCCAAGACAGTGACCCATAGCCCCTCTGAACAGAGGCTACAATGCAAACAAGCTGTGGCATGGGTAAAAATGAAAAAAAAACAATAAACAACGGATCACATGTTAACCTGGACCTTTCAAGGAAAAGGGAAAACTACACTATGGATGAGACCCAAATGGCACTTAACCACCAAATCAGAACATATCCATAGGCGGTGAACAGTAACCTTGAGGGCAATGACTCTAAACATACAAGGTGTTGCTCATCTGAATGTGCAACCATGCCACAGGATAGAGGAACTGATATTGAAGCAATTAGGTCGGGAGCATATTACATTCTACCACAGCAAAATAACTCACAAAGGGCAGTAGAGCAGAATTGGGGATGGAAAATTCCACCAATTAGACCCCATGTATGACAGAATGCCATACTTTCAGACTTCCAAACTGGATTCTGTCTGGGAAGAGGCACCGAATCTGCCCTCCTTGCCATCTGGGATGACCTCAAGAACACAGTTGACCGCAACGGGGTTGCTGTGCTACTTATCTTGGACCTCTCAGCTGCTTTTGACACGGTTGACCATGACACTCTGATACAAAGACTCTAAGAAGCTGGCATAGGGGACTGTTCTAGACTGGATCGCACACTACCTTCGCAACAGAACTTATGTCATCCATACCCCACCTTTCTTGTCCAAACCGTACTCCACACAAGCAAGGATGCCTCGAGGATCTATCATCTCACCCATGCTTTTCAACACCTACATGAAGTCATTACCAGTACTGATCAATCAAATTCACCTTGCGTGCTATAACTATGCAAATGGCCCGCAAATACTCCTTCAACTGGAATGCCCCAAAGACATTGGAAACTCACCAATTTTCAGTTGTCTCAGAGCCGTGGATCCATAGATGACTTGGAGTCATCTTAAATTGAATGCTTCCAAAACAGAAATACTCACGTGTGGCGATTGGCAACATAATGACCCCCTTGCCACCTGGCCTGATGAACCGGGATCACCACCTAAAGTATCAAAGGAATGACAATGGACACCAAGCTATTGATAAATGCCCAAGTGAACAAACTAGCAAGATCAAGCTTTGTTACTATAAAAACTCTACAACGAATCTTCCCACATTTGGGATTTCCACACAAGGTCACAGCTACCATCTCCTATGTTTTGAAAACTCGATTACGCCAATAGCCTCTACCACGGATCACCTTTAACACCCATGAAAAGTCTACAGTGGATTCAGAACTCGGCTGCTAGACTACTCTTACAAATCAAACCGCGAGACCACATCTCCTCTGCCTTGAAAGGCCTGCATTGGCTACCGGTGCCAGAAGATCCACATATCACTCACAAAGCGATACCTGGAACAGGACCAGTCTTCATCAGGAATAAAATCACCAAACACATTCAACAAAGGAACCTCAGCTCTAGAGTTGCATCTCGCCTCAAAATCAAGATACAAGAAAAAAAACATGGGTGTCACATCCTTTTCTTTCAAGCAGCCAAACTGTGGTATACTGTACACCCCAACATAAGATCCACGGACAATCACCTTATCTTCAGAAAACTACTCCAAAATTAGCTCTTCCCCACATAAGCACCATACGCAAACAGAAATATACAGCATATCCCTTGGTATATAAGCATTTATTTGTACTATAGATATGTACCTATATATGTGTATTGCTTTGTATAAAAATGTAGAATTATTATGTTTTTAAACCAATAAATAAAATAAAAAATGTTAAGTACAACACTTGAAAGCCAGAGTTTACTTAATGAATCTTTAATCTACATATACTTACTTCCTTTATGCATCTATATACCTTCCATGTACCTGGATCTATATATTTATTACATTTCTGCTTTTTCAGCATATTCAATGCACTACCCTATGTCTCACCCTATACCTCTCTCAATATATTGTCTACCTCAAATCTTTGAATCATCTCAAACCTCTTTCTACTACTCTAACCAATGCACTACCCTATTTCTCACCCTATGCCTCTATCAATATATCCTCTATCTACACTCTCTCATTCATCCAAAACTCCATACCGCTACTATGATCCCCAAAATAACCCTTTCTAGACTCTTCCCTACTCTACCCCTCCGTGCATCATCTCATACCTCTTTTACTGAATCCAATCCCCCAAAACAAGCCTTTCTAACCCCTTCCCTCAGATTATTCCCCTCCAAATCCCTTTTACTTGTCCCAAGCCTCCTCCTACTGCTATGACCTCCAAAATAAAAAATCTAAAAAAAAGTCTAAACCCTTCTATCCCTCCACTATCCTTTTCAATCTAAATAACAGACTAGCATGTCCACTTCTCAAATTAATTTCATATTTCACTATACTAATTCACTACTAATCCTTTATGGGGTCCAGAGAAGCGTGCTACTTGCCAAAAAAGCACTTCAACACCCCATCAGGGGTAACAAGCAATATTTAAATGCAACCCTTTTTCCCTTTTCTACCCTTTGCTATCCTTCTGAATCCAAATAACAAACATATTCACCACTCAACTTACTTTCATATTTCACTATACTAATTCAACACTAATCCTTTATGAGTTCGGGAGTAGCATGCTACTCGCCGAAAAAGCTCTACGACACCTCATCAGGGGTAGTAAGCGTTATATAAATGCAATTACAATACAATACAATACAATACATGAGGACTATTTAACTCCTTACTCTACCTGCCCAGTTTATTTAAAATCTCACTCTCTTCTAATGCCAACTTGCCCAGTTCCCCTCACGCTTGAGCACCATTCGCTACCAGCCACAACAGTTATGGACAACCAACTTTGAAAGGTTCTGAAAAATTCCAAGTGGCTAGCTGTGCCTATGTGTTCACACACAGGAGCAATCCAGGAAGTCTATAGAAAATGCATGAGAATTTTGCGTTTTGGGCCCAAAAAGAGGCATAGTTTAAACTATGCCTCTTGAAGATGTTCGCAGTTTCTAATAATGGCAAAGATTGTTCCTTTCCTAGCTAAGAATGATTGAAAAGGCCTCAACTGTTTAAAGTTCATCCCTACTGGCGTCAAATGAGAATATCAAATTAGCTTACTGGGAGGACACAAACGATGTCCCACTTGCATGAGTATTTCAGGAACATGAGTACAGTTTTAAGAATATTTTAAAGCTATTACATCGCAAAAATGTGGTATGATTGCTGAAATGTATCACATTTCATGGATTTCAATACTTTCTGATAAAGTGTCACTTTGAGCTAGGGTGACCAGACGTCCCCGTTTTCCCAGGATGGTCCCCATTTTTGGAGAAGTGTCCCCGTGTCCCGACACTTTTCTCCAAGTGACTCAAATCTCCCTGTTTTCAAACAGTGTCCGGGTTAAGCACAGAAATGTCCCCGTTTTTCATTGTTCTGGTTGAGCATGTGCGTGCATGCTCTCTTTGCACTGTTTACGGCGTGTGTCGTCACTGAGGTGAGCGCTGTAGCAAGAAGGGAAATCCTTTGAAGAGAGACATTTTAAACGCAGAGCCACCTACGTCATCGTGCTGCCAAAGTTTCTACTTTGGATAAAACAATATTTCTTCGTCCTGTAGCTTGTATTCAAAGCCATACAAACTTTTCAGCAGCATTCCGCAGTTTACCTCCCATGCTTTTCTGTCATGAGCAACTAAGCAACATTAGTGAGTTGTACTTTACGTGGTGCTGACGCGCAGCTATAAAAACTAGCATTGGTAAAGCTAGTAAATCTGGCGTTTGCTAGCCTGTGATGTTTTATTGGTTTTTGGCAAATATATGCTATAGTCCTTAAAAGTGTAAATGTAATAAAAAGTACTAATGCTGCTGTGTAAAGGAGAAGGGTGCCAATAAAAGACCTCGGATCTGTTGTCTGTAATGCTTCATCTCGGTCTGTGGAGGGAGCTGTCATTGTAGTCCCTTTTCTATGTCCATGACAGCTGTCAAACATTCCTACCTTTAGGTCGATGGTTACTGCAAACCGTAGTCCTACTTCTATGTCTATGACCTGTCCCTGTTATTTAGGTCTCGCCTGAGCCAGCGCATGCGCTGCTCTGGCGAGACATTTAGTAGCTGCTTCAAAAGTGCTACTTTGCCAGCCACCAGCTTGCTATTACGCGCACAAGCGCGCACACTACACTTTTTCCCGTCGGGAGCACACCACTCGCGTCAGCACTCGCGTTTTTTTTATTTCATTTTTGCAAGCACAGAGCGCATTATTGCAATGGCGATCACTTTTGCGTTCACGTGATCGCAATGACTTTCGCGGCCGCGCAGCGTAACTTTTACGGCCGCGCGGCCAATGCTTGTTGTCTTTACTTTCTCTCTCCTTCCTTGATCCCTTTCTCCTTCTCATCTCTCTTTCTGTTTCCACCGACTGCTCGACCCTGATTTCCCGATGCCTTACTTGCTCATTTCTTCTTTCTCCTCCATCTCCCCTCCTGCTGCCTCTGTGCCACCTCGCATTTCTTGACCTTTGTTTGTCCCCTCTCATGTACTGCGCCTTTGTACCGTGCCATCTTCTTTGCTTCGCATTTCTGCCTTCTCATGTCTATCTAAAATCTTTTACTTTACCCTATATCGCTGCCAACTTTTCTCATCCCGTGCTCTCTTTCTCTCTTTTCACTTTTGTCCTGTGTCCGTCCATCTCCTGCTGTCTGTGTCGCATCCTCCATTTTGCAATTTCCCGATCTTTCCTCTTTCCTTTCTTGGATGAATGTCACTGCTCTCTGCGTTTCTCCCATCATCCTGTCGAGAGTGTTGTGTTTGCCCTCTGTCTCTTTGTTCACTTCTCACCCTCTGGACGTGCCCGCAATGAGTTGGTTTCCCATTTTCAGTGCATGAATATTTATGACAATGTATTAAATATGCCCTCGTGTCGAAGAATTCTCTGAGAATTGATAGAATCACTGTGGTGGGGTGCATATTTTACAAAATGTGGATTCCCTCGATTCACAAAGGTCATTTTTTTGTGGGGGGAGGGGTTGTGACGGCATTGTGAATTATTCTACTGCAGCCCTCCCAAAGAACATGCCGAAGGTGTGATGCGCTACAGCTGCTACATTTTCATTACTTCCTTGTCAGTATTCCTCGTCACAATAATTACTGAATAAGTTTGAGCTCCTCCTCTGAAATCCACTGATGTCTTTTGAACTTAAAAGAAGATGGAATGAATACACCTCTTGGGGGCTTTGTAGATGAGGAACTTGAACAATTCCTCCGCCTCTAGAACTTCATGTCGCAACAAAAAAAACATTCTAGTTATCTCCCATCACTCCCCAAGATGGCCTACTTCCTCTTCTTCCTTAATCATAGAAAAGGAAATCTCACCCTTCCACACTCTGGCACTCTCAAAACAAGCATTGGCATAGCCAATAGGTCTCGCCTGTGGAACCTTATAAGTGTTTAACCATGCAAAAGTTAATGTTGTTGCACCAAGGATATTGTGCTGCATATCTAAATACTTAGAAGGTTCCAAAAGCGAGACCTATTGGCTATGCCAATGCTTGTTGTTTTGAGAATCTGGTCACCCTAAGTGTCACACATAAAGCATTGAAAAGTCTCTCATAAGCACATGAAAACATTCAAATCGTACACATGTGCACCCTAAAAACTTGCCAGTGTGGTTTACAAGACGAAAGAATAGATATATTTTCGCCAAAGACAGTGGTTATTCTTCACGCCTGCAAAGAGGCGACCCGTGTAATCCTCCAAACTTTTTCCGTTTCATAATTATTGTATTTAGGGGGAGAATCCATGGAGTCCCCTATCTGCCCTGCATCCTCGTCATCCAACACCGAATATAAGGCTTACGTGGCCCTTTTTGCTGTCTCCCCGTTTACTGCGTACGCCCCACCATGCTGATGAATGAAGTCATGATTATTCCCTCTTCTTCCGGGATGTGTTTCTGTGCATTGCATTAAAACCATAGCAGAACTGCAGTCCCTGCGTTAACATCAATGACGAAGTTCTCTCTTCACTCAGGGTCCAGGGCAAGTTGTCACATCGTGCTTCATTTCATTTACACAAGCACGAGCTTTTTCCAAATAGGCAGAAGAAAATACTATCTGATGACAGAAACTGCAACCTTTGATGCTCACCTCCCCTCAGATTGAAAACGAAAGAAACAGTCGTATTATGCTGTGTTACTGCCGATTTAATTTAATTATTCTAAACTTTCATACAAAAAAATCGGTCAACATGCAGATGACCAACTTCTTCCGGAGCAATAAGCATCTTTTTTTCCGGTGCAGGAGCACGGCGGCACCTTATTGGGTGGATAGGCAGTCTGTTGCGGGGCGGTTCAGTTTTTTATCCAATCAATGGGCGTGCTGAGAACGACAACAAACAGCACCCTGCTCGTACCGCCCCTTTTGAAACCAGCTGTCTTCCCCCTATATTGAAGTTGCTTAGAATCGGTAGGAAAGTAGTGGCTTTCGGGTGTTTATGCTCTTCGCTTGGTAGGAGGGAGGTAAGATCCGCGTTCATAAATTAACGCTTTATTCGAGAGGGCTGTCGTGTAGTCTTAGGATGCGAGCTACTTCAGGTCATGTTTAGACTATGTATAGTGACGGAGAGCTTTACAATAAAGGGTAATAGGATGATAGCTTGCACAACATCTGCAGTCCCCCTTGGGGGGAGGTGTGGGGGGAAAGGGGGTAGTCGCTTGCGTCTGAGGATCTGAGTTTCTGAGTTTCTGCCTGTCGAGTACCAGGTCAACTTTTAGCGAAAATAGCTTGGTCCTGAATTATGCAGTGCTTTAAAGGTTATGCATAATGTCTTAAATTCTAGACGTTTTGCTATGGGTAACCAGTGCAGAGTGACCAGTGATTGGGTTGCTGATTTATGTTTGGGAATTGCGGCAAGAAGTCGGGCTGCCACTTCTAGAAATTGGGCCAAATGCAACCCTTTTTGCATGTTACTCTCAGGATACTGAGGGCGAGCATTTAAAGCTTCTCGGTGAGGAAATGTGGGGGGAAAGAGCGTAGAATAAAACAGCCAGCCAACAGACACAACATATTGTCCAGAGCACTGTTGGGCAATACATACTTAACCAAGCATTAGAAATGCAATAGGTCTCAGGGGTTTTTTGAGTTAGAGAAAATGGCCTTGTAAATGGCAATGTATTTTAGGCATGTGTCTTGGAGTGTGAGCATGTGGTGTGTGTTGGAAAAATGTGTTTTGCATTTGAATATTAGCAATGGTGGCGTGCTGTGCTTTAACGCATTATCTTGAAAAGGTAAAGTGTAGCATAGAGCGATTGCTACAATATTTTATGGTGGATGCATTAACAATTGATAGGTGCATTGATGGGTGGTGGATGTGTGTGCCTGTAGGAATTGTGCAGTGATGGCTGGTGGTATGTGTGCTTGTGTGGCTGTGAAGCGTACAGAGATGGATGGTAATGCGTGTGCTTTGTAAAAGAGTGCACTGACAGCTGTTGATGAGTGTGCTTACTGAAAGAGTGAACTTTGGTGGTGTTGTGTGTGACTGATGAAAGTGTGCAGTGACAGCTGCTGGTGTGTATGTGTGTTTGGTGAAAGCATGTACTGACATTGTGTGTTGTGTGTGTGGTGGATTTGCGGCACTGATGCATTGTCGTGTTTGTGTTTGGTGAAAGCGTACATTGATGGCTGTTGGTATTTGTGCCTGGTGAAAGTATGCACTGACGGCTGGAGGTGTGTTGTTTTGTGTGTTTTTTTGTGTGTAGTGATGAGTGTGTGCTGGTGAGAGGCTGGTGTGTGTTTAGTGTATGTGGGTGTGGTATGTGTGTGTGGTGTATGTATGTGGTGTGTGTGTGGTGTGTGGGTTTGTGTGTGTGGTCCTATGTATGTGTGTGGTGAACTTAGTTTTAGTGTTTGTCTCCCGCACACTCAGACAGTGTCCCTACACATATACACTGCTCACTCTGCACATCCACACTGTTTATTCGCATAGTCACACACTGTTCAACCTGGACATTCACACACTTTGCACCCTGCACACTTACACACTGTTCACTCTGCATACTCACATACTCACACACTGTTTACCTTGCACACTCACAGCTGCAGTCACTGTCACTCTGCAGTCACTGTTACTCTGCAGTCACACTCACTCTGCAGTCACTCGGCAGTCACTCTGCAGTGACACTCACGCTGCAGTAACTCTGGAGTCACACTTACTCTGTAGTCATTCTGCACTCGCACTCACTCTGTACCTGATCTCACTCTGCACTCACTTTGCACCTGCAATCACTCTACACTCACTCTCCAATCACACTCACTCTGCAGTCACTATGCAGTCACACTCACTGCAGTCACCCTGCAGTCACACTCACTCTGCAGTCATTCTGCACTTGCACTCACTCTGCACTCACTCTGTACTCACTCTTTGTGCACTCACTTTCTCTGCACTCTGCACCTGCTCTCACTTTGCACTCACTCACTGTGCACCTGCACTCACCCTGCACTCACTCTGCAACTGCATTCACTTTGCCCCTGCACTCACTGTGCACTCACTCTGCACTCAGCATTCTGCACTCACTGCCACTCTGCACTCATTGTGCATGCGCTTTGCAGTAAATCACACTCGGCACTCACTCACTGTCACTCTGCACTCATTCTGCATGCACTCTGCACTAACTCACACTCTGTACTCACTCACTCTCATTTTGCAGTCGTTCTACTTTACCTTTGCACTTATTCTGCACTCACTTCTGTCATTCTGCACTAACTCACACTCTGCACTCGCTCTCACTCTGCACTCAGTCTCAAACTGCACTTACTCTCACTCTACACTCACTCTCACTCTGCATTTACTCTCACTCTGCATTCACTCTCATTTTGACTGTTGGTACTTATCTACACGCAGCACTCTACAGCACACAGCACTCTACAGCACACAGCACTCTACACTCAACTGCACACAGCACTCTACACTCAACTGCACACAGCACACTGCAATCAACAGCACACAGCACTCTGCACTCTACAGCACTTCTCAGCACACAGCACTTCTCAGCACACAGCACTCTTCAGGACACAGCACTCTTCAGGACACAGCACTCTTCAGGACACAGCACTCTTCAGGACACAGCACTCTTCAGGACACAGCACTCTTCAGGACACAGCACACAGCACTCTACAGCACACAGCACTCTACAGCACACAGCACTCTACAGCACACAGCACTCTACAGCACACAGCACTCTGCACTCAACTGCACACAGCACTCTGCAATTAACAGCACACAGCACTCGACAGCACACAGCACTCTACAGCACTTCTCAGTACACAGCACTTCTCAGCACACAGCACTTCTCAGCACACAGCACTTCTCAGCACACAGCACTCTACAGCACACTGCACTTCTCAGCACACTGCACTTCTCAGCACACTGCACTCTACAGCACACAGCACTCTACAGCACACATCACTCTACAGCACACAGCACTCTACAGCACTCGACACTACTCTAAAAGAAAGTAAGCATGAATGCACTATTTTCCTCACACTATTCCTGACATTTTCACACCTAAGCAGAGTATCACTGTGCACGATAAAAACAACCCCAAATAACTTCCTCCTTCATACCAAATTATTTCTTTATCGGCCACACTGCAACCACACACGTCCGTGTATGGATACTTCGGTCTGCGCCAAAACAAACAAGTTTGCATACTGTGAAATGGAGCAACACTACTGACAGAAGCGCAGTATACATACATCATGTAATACTACATGTTTGGTCAAATCACTTCGCATTCTTTTTATGCTCAAGTCTTGTTGAATTTTGTTAAAGCGTGTCTATACGAAATTCAAGATAATCTGCGTAATTCCGTTTTAATAGAAAGAAACTGGCCTTCACTGAACAGGCCATTGTATCGCGGGGCTCGAAATAAAGCTAAAGAAAACATTGGAACATTCCCCGACATAGTTCTAGCAAGGCAAATGTTTAGGTGAATTCTTCTTAAAAAGCAAAAAAAAAATGCCATCAGGATGTGCTTTTTCTCCTACTTCTACTTAGTTTCTCTCTTCTTGTTTACCAAGTAGAAACTACAAAGGTTATGGACATGCCGGATTTCTACGTGAACCGTCTCCTGCATTTTTTGCGCATACTCCATATATAGTCCATACTTCCATTTCAACTTCCACCATTATTCTCTTGATAGTGGCAGTATATCCCTCAGCTGATTAATCAGTCTGTGCCTCATTTAAAAAATGTCCACAGCAAACACATAAACAAATCGGTGAATCTGAATGAAAACTCGGGAGCCACCATGCGCGCACACAGAGCTGAAGAAAAATAAAAGCACAGCAGTGAACACGCTACAAGCATCTGCCTTCAATTACCGGCACCTCTGACAGCTGGTAATTGAGAATTTATGGCATTCTCCTGAACGGGGAGACAGCATGCGCGCACACACAGCTCAAGAAAACGACAGAGTTGTGAATGCGCGAACATCTGGCTTCAATTACCGCGGACCCTGACATCTGGTAATTGGGAATTTATGACATTCTCCTGCGCGTGTCCGCACGGAATATGCAGGAAGTGGAGAGAGCAAACTTCCTAAGGGCCTATTGCGTGAAGCCTTACAAAAACACAGCCGTGAGAGAACCAATTGGCAAGCAGATGGCACACAACACCACGAAAATTCTCGCGCACTAAGGAATTTTTTCATTACTTATCAGAGCATTTTCTGAGCCCCCTAACAAAACGGCTCGGAAGCTCCGCCCACACTTTGTGTGGGGCGAAGGCCGAGCCCTAAAAAACGAAATACTAGATATTTCAATTGGAATGTAAGTAATAGATTGTTATCTCAGTTACAACCTTCAGTAAGGTGCTACTTCCCTCTTCAGGAATTTTCCGTCCTCTTTTTAGGTAGAAGAGATATCCAGATTACTGTCCCCAGTCATGTGTGAGCGTAGGCACTGATTGGGTACAGTTGCAGGTTACCCAAAATACCCCACTGATCAAATGCACAACTCAGTTTGCCTTTTTACCAGTTGTAGTTGCCAAAAAATCTTAATGTAGTCCATTCGGCAAACTCATCTACGTGAGCTAGTCTTACATTCTGGTTCAAGGCTAAACCTCGCTTTTACCTCCTCATTGGCGTTGCAGTTCTAGTTGTTCATATACAGACCACACAGCAGACGCTGTGCTTCTATGGTGGCCATGGCAGCGACCTCAATGGTGGGACATAGAGCACTGAATGGAGTCTCCGTGGCGGGCCACTGTAGCAGCTCTCATCTTTGGAAGGGATGGCCTCCTCGGCCAGAGCTGACAGATGCTCAGGTACGGCAGTTGCAAACTCGAGGTTGTCGGGGATTTTCCACTTGGCACAGCTCCTCTCTCCGACATCAGCAGCACCAGTGTGCCAAACTCCTGTTGGATTGCCATGCAACACAATGATACTCGATCTTGCCAAAGCCTTGGTCCAGTTCACATGAGAAACCACTCAGAGAAACTGGGAGATCCTCTGATAGACCTGGATGTTCCCTCATATCTGGAGCATGCTGGGCTTCTCATGCTGCATGGCAAGGCACATTCCTTCCCTCAGCAGGCATGCAGTCAGGCTTCTTTGCACTTTTGGCAGACCCCCTGTTTGTAAAGCAGAAAGTGCACACTTAAGCTGAAGTCCCCTCACCTCAGGGAGACTGACTGTCAGGCAGACAACAGCCCTATATAATCATCAACTCTTAAGTAAATCTGCGGAGCACTCCCTTCCTTGGTTATGAAGAACTTGGAATGGGTATTATTGAAAGGGATGTGGAGCCTCTGTCTAAGGCATCATAACTGGTCCTGGTTGGTTTGATTTTAATTGTAACCTTTTGGCTGTTCCTCAGACACAACATGTCCGACTCTCACATCTGGTAGTTTGTGGCTGGGCTCCAAGCAGGTGTATCTAAAACATAGAAGTGGGAGATCTCTGCACCTGACTGTCATCAGCCTTACTAAAGCATGAGTAGGAGACCGACAAAAGGGTTGGTTCTGCCTATAAAGTTCCTTACCTCGAACAACACACTGCAGTCCCAATTCTCAACTTGAGCATCTATCGAATGATAGTACTGAGGAAGAACCAATCAGCAGCTTTTTGCTAACAAGGTTGTCATTGAGTTTCTAAATGTAGGCCTGCCTTTATCCTCCCTTACTTCAATGTCTGGGCATCCAAACAATTATACTCAGACACGTAAAGAGACCTACTACCTCACATGTGCTACACATTCCCTGCACACACATGCACTCATAACACTGTATGCTGCCGCTACAACTATGTGTCGCTCCCATGCATGGACTTCACTGTGTTCGCTGTGAAGGTAGGATCTTGTTTTAACAGAAAAAGGCGTAGGCCTTTTGGCATACTCTAGATTAGCGTGATGCTAGGACCAAACACAAGTCAAGATTTTAGTTTCACATACAGTTGGGCTGGGGAACACAGCCACTTACTATGCAGGGAGCATTCTTGTCCCAACAGCAAGTGATAGCTATGTCTGTGGGTGACATCAGTACAATAACCCTAGCGCTATTAAAAAATATAGCTTATATATATATATATATATATATGTGTGTGTGTGTGTGTGTGTGTGTGTGTGTATATATATATATGTGCGTGTGTGTATATATATGTGTATGTGTAACAAGCAACTTTGTGGGAAATGGGACAAGGCGAGTGTCTGGTTAGTGCATAAAGGAGTTATGGAGCTCATTTAAATCTCTACATAGTAGTAAGTAATTGACATAATGTGTTTAGTACTTGTGCAACTTCAGCTGACAAGTTTTATATGCCTGAGAACAGGAGCAGTACAACTGTAGGGCATCTATTTTGAAGTGTATATCATTAGCAGGGTACGTTTATGGGCACACATAAAGTAAGTTATGTTCGTCTAGAGTTGATGGGGATCATTTTATATGGGATCCCTCTTCTTAAGCATCTTCCAGTCTTCGAAGATGTGTCCTAGTGTGATCCGTTATTTGATTGGGGTAGAGGGAAATGTTACTAGAGGGCAGGTTCCCACCAATAATATGTTTACTGAATGTTTTTTTTCTAGCACCAAATTCTTTATATTTTCACTGCCTTAAGCTGCAATTTGGGAAGAACAGCAAAAATATGAGCACTTTAGGAAGCTAAGCCTTGTGTAATGTGCATATAAATTGAACGTAAAAAGTCAGAAAGAGATCTTACAATGTTCAGTCATGTGTTCACACTGAAAATATTTCTCACACAGTAAAATTGTTCATCACCATTGGCTTTAGCACAATCACTCGCCACATAAAATCCTTCTTGGTTGCGCAAATCGTTGAGTGGTATGACTACGCAGCTTGCATTTTTTGTTAGTCCAGCATCTTTTTGATTCGATTTGATTTTGGTTTTGTATAGCGCTCGAATGCCCGGAGGCGTCTTGGCGTTGCTGCTGACAAGTGCGGTGCTGCAGGGAGAATAATTATTACTGATTAATGGCGTGTAAACAGCCACGTTTTTTTTTTTGCTTCTGAAAAATCAGGAAATCGGAACATTTCTTTATCGCCAGGGGTAGGCCATTCCATGCTGTAGCTGCCTTCAGTAGAAAGCTCCTACCACCCCAGGCAGTACTCTTTGCTCTGGGGGGGGTGGGGGATAGTAGCATTGCTTCTGAGGATACGAGCTTTCTGCCTGGGAGTACCAGGTCAACTTTTTGAGACAATAGCTTGGTCCTGAATTATGCAGTGCTTTAAAGGTTATGCGTTATGTCTTAAATTCTAGACGTTTTGCTATGCAGAGTGACCAGTGATTGGGTTGCTGACTCATGTTTGGGAATGCCGGCAAGAAGTCGGGCTGCCGCGTTTTGTAGAGTTGGGAATGTTTGTAAAGACTTTTTCCGGATACCAATAAAAAGAGCATTTCCATAGTCCAGCTTGGTCAGTATCAGGGAGGTAACAACAGTTTTTTGAAGTTCGTTCAGAATAAATGGACACATTTTCTTTATTAGTTTTAGTGTGTAAAATACAGAAAAATCGAATGCTTTCACTTTTTGGCAAAGTGGAGCTTATCATCAAAGATAACTCCCAGGTTCCTTCTATTCTGAACTGGCGTTGGTAAGCGTCCCATATTCTCAGGCCACCAGGTTGGCGACCAAAAAGATCTGTTGTTTCCGAAAAGTAGCACCCCTGTTTTGATGGTATTTAACTTTAGGCAATTTGTTTTCATCCAATAATCGATTTAAGCCATGCTGGAGCTGAATCTATGACCCACTTCTTCCTGCTCTTTGGAGACTGATGCCACAATTTGTGTGTCATTGGCATAGGACACAACTGAGAACCCTAAGGATTTTATCAGCTTGACCAGGGGGGCAACATAAAAATTGAAGAGTGTGGGGCTTAATGAAGAGCCCTGTGGCACCCCACATGGCAAACTGAATTGTTTTGATGTAAAACTGCCCAAAGCTACATGGTTTCTTCTGTTTGAAAGTTTTTCAGTATAGTCAGGGCTATGCCTCTTAATTCCCTACTCCATTAGTTGGTTGATCAGGATAGTGTGGTTAACCTTGTCAAAAGCAGCTGAAAGATTAAGTAGGATCAAGACGGCTTGTCCACCTTTATCCATGGTCTATCTGAGTTCTTCAGAGGCGGCAAGCAATGCCGTTTCTGTGCTGTGAGCCTTCCTAAAACCATATCGGAAGGGTTCCAGAAAATTGTTGCAGTCGATGCCGTCCATCAATTCATTATTTAATGCTTTTTCCATTAGGTTGACCGGGAAAGGGAGTCTAGAGATGGGCCTATAACTACTGGGTTCCTAGGGATCAAGATTGCTTTTTTTCAGTGTTGGCAAGATGGATGCCGTCTTCCATTCAGTGGGAATATGTCCTGTACTGAGCACTTTGTTGAGGATTTGTGTGAATTGTTCTGCAAAGACCCTTGGGGATAAATGTATAATTTTTTGGGGGTAGAGGGTCTAGTGGGTACCCTGATTTGCATGCTTTTATAAGTTTCAAAACCTACTCTTTTTTTAAGGGAGAGAATCTATCAAACATTGTAGGTGAGTTGTTCCCAGGAGGTGTGGATTCTTTATTATGATTTAATGTGAAGGAATCTAAAACCTCAGTGACTTTACTTTGAAAGAAACTGGCTAGGGTGTCGCAAAAGGTTTTATTTGCTGTGTCATAATTTTTTATTATTGTTTTAGATAATTTAGTTATCGTGCTAAAAAGTTCTATGGCTGAATTTTCGGCCAAAGTAATTGTTTCGGTAAAGTATTTTGTTCTCTCCCTAAGGATCAGTATTTTATATTCAGCAATGGCTTTTTGTAGGTCACTCTATCAAGAGGATCGTGTTTAGATCTCCATATTCGTTCTAGTTTCCTACATGTTTGTTTTTGAAACCTTAGGTACTCTGAGAACCAGGGTTTAGAGGGGCGCAGTGACAATGTTTTTGCACTTTTTTAGGTGCTAGAATATCCATGGCCTTTTTCACCCAGGTGGTATAACTATGTGGCGCTATATCAACATAGTCGTGAGCCTATTAAGGGAAGTGTATCTAGCAAGGTTTTTTCAAGCTCATGTGTGTTTATTTTGCTCCATGATCTGAAATGTTGGGTCCCTAAGGATGCAGCTCTCACTACTTTTTGTGATTGAGGTGGGCTGATAGAGAACACACAGCCTTATGGTCTGACCATAGCAGGGGAAGAATATCTATAACTGCCAGATGTTTATTGTTTGTAAAACTACCATCCAGTGTATGGCCCGCTGAGTGGCTGGAGCCTTCAATTCTCTGGTCAAGACCTAGAGTCTCCATGAGTTCTAACAAATGGATGGTGACACTGCCCTTGCTGTTTTCTAGATGGTAATTGAAGTCGCCCAGAACTAGATAATCAGAAATGGTGACACTGTGCGCTATTAGAGTGCTCATGTTAGAAAGAAAATCTTCTCTTTGCCCCGGGGACCGATATAGTAGTGTTCCATTTAACGAGTCATTTTTCGTTAATTAAATTTGAAAAAATATGTTTTCGCAACTTACAACTTCCTTGCCTGGATGGAAACAAATCTATCAACTAAATTTCCCCCCAAAAAATTTCTACCATGCAATCATAAATAAACTGTAAATAAATGAATCCCCCGCGTTTGATTTACAGAAACAAACCCGGTAGATTTTTTGAATTTACAGAACTATTAACAGTCTTGCACAAATCCACTTGATACAGTTTTCTTTCCCAAACCGACTAAGAAATATTATAAGACAGGATAATTGTCACTCTTGCTCTGTGGTTACCTGAGTACCACCCACACCAAAGGATCGAACTAGTGTTTCTCCTTGGTATAGATCACATCCACTATATATCGATTGCTGCCTGCCACTCGCACCAATATCCGCAGTGCATTTGGTATGGCTGGTTCTACAATGACTGCTCTCCTGCCTTTCATGACAGTCCCCTTATTCCTTTGGTTATTTTATCATTCCTCGGAGGGTATGTCTAACTACTTAACCCTGCTTCCAGTTACTGGGCCTCTTTTGCTCCTGGAACTACCCATGGATTAGTATCTTTCTGCTTAACAATTCTTCCAAGGCTTGGCCACTGTTGCTTTTTGGCAACCTTCTTTTAGTAGGCTCTAGTTGCTTAACAATGCAAGGGTTGATGCCACTCGCTTCTTGAAAGAACCTTTATAGTATGTTCTGTTTGCTTAATCTTACTCTCATTGGCAAATTTGATTGCTCAATCATACCTCCATTGGCATATTTAAGGGTAACCTAGCATGCAGCATTTCGGCCTCTGTCAGTCTTCGGTAAACAGATGCTGTTTTCTGACTTTTTAACTTTGCTGCCAGAGGTTATGTTCCTGAACTGACCCCTTATAGTAAGCTGTGTTTGCTTACCCGTGTCTCTAGTCGTTTGACTATTTGGCTTCTGTTGCTCCCGCATAGAGTCATATTGTATATTATGTGTGGTCGCACTGACCCCCCTGAGTGGTGGCCTCTGCTCTATGATGCAGATCATCCTAAAGGTTATACGTATTCATCTACGCTTGTTCTGCTATTTCGCTGTGTTCAAGAATGTTTCCACACCTCACATAACTCACCTACCACCTCCCATCTAGGTTAATGTACAACAAGCACCCTTTTCAACCACGCTCTCCAAAAGGGCACCTAGGAACCTAATGCAAATATTGGAGAGCTTTGCAACCCCTTCATGGGTATGAGGAGCTAAATGAGTGCTACCATACAGTAGTCAGTTTCTCAGCCGGATATTAAAGTACAGTATCCCCAATGGAATAGTATCAAAAATATATAGAAGGTTACAGGTATTAAGCACATTCCATACTCCGCTGATGACATTTTATTACAGCATACAACACAAACGCCAATTGGCCAACTTGAAAAGACGTATTCTCAAGCACTTGTAACACCTGGATAGCCGTAAGCGTTTTACACTGAAGCTTACCCTTCTTTTCTACAGTATTAACTATTAAGTGGGCCTAAGCCCTAAAATAAGCTTGTTACAAGTCTAAGGTTTTATTTTAGGCCTAGGTTTTGAGCCAGCTCGCCAGACTATCTTTTTCCCTCACTAAATCTTACCAAAAATGCATCCAGGGAGTGGCTTTTGATCAGTAGACTTCATCCATTGTTCTGTTAAATTGTAAATCACTTTTTGTTTCCACCATCACAGCAGCAGCGGGACTGCACACATTGACTCCCTTCACTTAGTATGACTAGTTTCAGGTTTGTGTATTAATCAGTTAATTACAACTTTTACAATTACAAACGATGAAACATCTCCAACGGCTCGAATCTGCTAATCGATTCATAAAATATCGTAGTGCAATACATCAAGAGCAAATAGCAACAAATCTTGATTTTAGCGCAGAGCATAAAGACGACAAATGAATCAGTCTTTACTTAGCAGCTGTGCAAATGCGCCATAAGTTCACATAATTGTGTGTTATCAGAAGTCCAGAAAGTGCTCTCAATTTTTAAATAGTTATGGTGCAAAGAAAGTGCAATCTCACAGGTATAAAATAAATTAGGAACATATTTAAACTTTAAGTTGTACCTGTTTTTAAAAATTAAAACGTTGTCACACATTTATTTTTTAAACACTAAGTGTGCAGAAGGAAGTGCAATCTCGCAAGTGTAAGGGCGTGTTCTGTTTTTACAGTTTGTACACTACAGTCCCTTTTGCTTCCTTCCTGAATTCAGGTGTTGAGTGTTGCGTCACGATCGCAGGGTAGCTGGGCTGTTGGTATGTGACCTGAGGTTGCAGGAATCGTTGGGGTACTTGAGATCATCTGGTCAAGTTTCTCCAGATATTTGACAAGTCTGCAGCTTAGTTGCATGTCCGTCCCGTTAAAGCAGGCTAAAACTAATAGCATGCAACTATGAAGGGCTTTCTGATTCTAGATGGGTAGAAGAATTATTTTCTGATCTTCCATGTAACCTTTGCATATGCATATCTCATGAATTAGTGTCTTTGGAACTAGGCTGCAAAGTCGACATAACCCTGTCATATTTGCTAGCTTCCATGGGGGGCGATGTGAGTATGACAACAGACATCCCATGCGGAATTTCATGAAAGCCCCTTTAAGTTGCTGTTTGATGGCTATACCCAGATATGATTGGGGAGTTAACTGTGTGTGAGGTGACAAAGTAAGCCAGGCTGTCTCTTGGAAAAGAGCTCCTTATTTGCTAATAGTGAGTGGGTGTTGACGTTTTTATTAACAGTTGCTTTGATTTGATGATAGGAGCTGAAGGATTCCCATTGGTCCACGATTCCACGTAGTGACAGGGAGCTGTCAAGGTATACTCAGGCTGTAGAGTGGGTCCTCCCATTCATTTCTATCCAAAGGAGGGAGCTGAGTATTGCTAGACTTCCCTCCTTTAGTTTGAAGCAAAGTTTGCTGAATGCGTCCTTCCTCTATATTGACTGCCTGGCTAGCCCTATCTCGAGGCTTTCCTTGAGCTGGTGACATGTAGGCTGGTAGAGCGAACAGTGGTTTAAACAGCCTGGTGGTGACTTTCTCAATGTGGAACTCAAGTCCACTCCTTAGGGTTTAGCTGCCAGAGGTGATGGTGGGAATTCGTTTTGCCTGGATTATTATTAGGATGAGTAGGTAGGTCGCCGAACCTATGGCTAATTTAATTAGCTGAAATGCTGATAGCTGTTAGGGAAAGGGATTTCTGTCACATCTGCTCCAGATTTGATTTGTATGTCCCTTTGCTGTCTAGAAGGACTCCCAAATACTTGTATTCCTGAACGTCTTCCATTTTATCTGCCCCCAAGTACCACTGTTTCGAGTGCCGCTGAGGGATTCTGAGAGACATTGGTTTGGACTTTTTTAGGTTGATAATCAGGGTGTTGGTAGCTGAGTTTTCAGCTGTGGTGTTCAAGAGCATTTGAAGACCCATTTTTGTTCGACTGAGGAGGATCAGGTCGTCAACATTCATCAGGCACCGCAGTGGGGTGTTCAGCTATTTTGGCGCGTGGGAATCTACTTGTGCTAGGCTGGCGGGTAAATCAGCTAAAAAGAGATTAAAAAGAGTTGGAATCTCTCTTGAAAGGTAAGAACCTTGTAATTTGGAGCATGAGAAAAACATATGTATTGAATCTGCTCCCATCTGTGTACACCGATTACACATTATACCGACATTACCCCCCCATTTCATAATTTTTGCTGGGCTATGATCGAGATCAAACATGGCCATATAGTGCTGGGTTCGTGATCGTCCTGTAATTAAAATCGTGTTAGCCATTTTAATTGATTCCTTTAACATCAAGTCGTTTACACACAATTTCTCCTCCCATCTATGTTGAATGGCAGAGAGATCATCTCATGCTCCAAATTACAAGGTATTATTTCACAAATACAATTTTTTATTGAGAGACTTACAGGGAGAAAATATACTCTTACACCAGAATTGATCTTATTTGGATTATCAATAGACACTTCAGTAAACGAACAACAATACTTGATCTTTATTATGTTATCTGAATATCGGGCATGCATTACTCAGGAATGGCTCAACCCGCTTCCACCATCATTTACTATGTGGAGGGCCCGCTTACTAGCAAAATTTAACTTTGAATCAGCCATATATGTAACTAAAGGAAGGAAGAAGAAACAATTAGGGATGAAAATTTGGGCTCCGGTACAACAATGGATCCATGAGGAAACGATTTAAATATATATATATATTTTTTTTTCCGTTTAACCTTTATTGGATTTCGTTACTGTCATGTTTTGTTTCATTGTATAATATTTCCTATACATGTAAAATGTAACTGATTTATTTTGTGTATGTTTGCAACCTGAAATCAAAAAAAAAAGAAAAAAAAAAAAAAAAGAAAGGTAAGAACCGTCCCCTAGCTTGATCCTCCCCCATGTGCCAGTATCGAGAAAGATTATTGCTCTCATCCGGTGGTTTGAAATAATCCAGTTGGCTAGTTTGAGCCACAATTTGCCTCTGTCTACTCGATCGAAAGTGACCTTGTAATCTATAAATGACACGGGTAGAGGCACCTTGGTGATCTTACTACGATCGAACAATAAAGATAGGGCTAGTTGGTTGGCAGATGTGCCTGCACCTTTGGAAAACTCAATTTAATTGAACGGAATTCATTTGTTGTCTGATATCAAAGCTTTCAATTTTCCTGAAGGCAACATGCGAAGAATGACTACACAAATCCTGCACACATGATCTCAGCTGTCAAAAAATAGCTTCTTTCTCTTCATTTGCAAAGATGGTTAGAAGTGTGCTTTTTAATTTAATGTATTTTTTATAGTAAGTTTAAATATTTGTTTTGCCTGCACTGCTTTTTACAATATATGTTATGAAGTATTGAAGTGACGATGTAACATAATAGCTCCCTCTGATTTAAGTGCTTGATTAGATGGTGATTTAGTCTGCTCTTCACAAATACTAATGCATGGCACAACTGAAAGTCTTATGGTTTAAACACAGTACTGCTAAAACAGCTGCTGCGTCTTTGAAAGTACTTAGAATTTGTGTTGCAAGCATAAGGTGGCCATGTTCTAGTTATGGCATATATTTGATTTTTACATTTTTATTTATGTGACATATTCTTGCAAACGTTTATTTAGGGTAGAGCCTGCCAGCGCATGCGCTTGTTTGCAACTTTGTGTTCAATAAATGACTTGCTGCCCCCTACATGGCCAGCACAGCCCAACCATCTGTTCAGTTTGCCCCCCCCCCGTCTGGTTTCCCTGTTGCTGTTCTAAGTTGATCTCAGTGTGTCCTTTCAAGAGGGTGTGTTTGGACAGAAAAATCCGACTGTGCAATGCACATAAACATCACTCAAAATGTGCATGAATCAGGATGAAAATGAGGGACGCGAGGCACTGTCCTATGGGGCTGCTCTCCACCCACAGCCCCCATCTGTCATCCCCGTGATCAACTCTCACTTCCCAGTTTCCAGCAGCTTGTCTTTTCTATTAGTGAGATTCCCACCTGGACAGGAATGTCATATTCCAACAATGACAGAGTAGACTGCCTCAATATTCCTTATTCAAGCAGGGCCAATTCATAGTCGTTTTGCCAAAATTCTTCAATCTCTCAACACTTTCCAAAGGGATCTTAAATGGATTCGGTTAGTCTCATTGCTGATGAAATGCTGTTTTTCAGCTGAACATTCACAGCACATCAAAGCACTGCAATGAACACGTAATTACAAGTTCTGCGAGCCACCACGCTAAAACCACACGCTCTTTTTTTACAAAGATTCTCTTTAGTTAAATAATTGTATTTCATTCAGGGGATGCGGCATTATTGTCAAAGCTGCCACCTATTGTGCTGGGGAACCATGTTCGAATCTCCGTGTCGGCTAAATATCAAGTGATTCTGGACGAATCACTTAATCTAATGACTTCATGACAATACTTTCAGGTTGAGTTTGCGCTATTTAAAACTCCACAAAAATATATATTTTGTCGTAATGCAGAAACCTCGCTGCTGAAACAATGACTAGCCTTAAACTTGCTATGATGGACGTCCTCAGAGCCTTTCTGCTAGAAGCAAAGAGAGAAAGAGAAGTTCTTCAAAGCCAGTTGGAGCACATTTTTTTTTAAAAGCCATGAAAGACCAGAGCTGTTAAAAAAAAAAAAAAGAATACACTGGACATTCACAATTAATATTTGATTCAGAATTAACATTTGCTATTGAGCCTGGCTCGATTTGTTTTAACCCTACCCCACACCGAGCTCGCTGTTATTCAAGCTGTTCACCATTAGCTCCCCTCTCCACTGTGCCCAAAGCCACGGAAAGCCCTGGCCCAGCTCCAGCTCAACTACGCTTAAATGGGCACTCAAGCTCTGACAGATACACAGCTTAATAGAGGCCAATAATTCAATACAGTATGACTACACTGGGACCGCTACTAAATCCATCAAGTAGTAAATATCATCTGTAGCCAATGCAAGCTTTTATCTTTCTAATTTAATGTATGTCTGTGTGACGCCTGTGCATTCAGTGAATTTTGTAATTCCGAACTGGGCCTGTCTCAGACATCATATTGACTTTTTTTTAGGTCCGCCTGAGACATTCTATTTTTACATCTGTTACATCGGTCCGTAATTGTACTGTGTACCGGATTTCCTTGCGTCATCATTGAGTACAGTATATTCATTTCACGTGTGGCTTTGCAATATAACAACTGTAGTGAATCCAAAGAATTGGTGAATGTTTTAACTCCCTCCCCTCTCCCCTACTGACAGCAGACAAAAAGCAAATCACCAGATGCACTTGCCTCAAAGGCCTGAAGGAACACCAAATCCACAGAAGCACACAACGCCAACGCCCACCACCAACTCTTCTGAAAAATTAAGTAAAAAGCGATTGAAGACAGAATCTCCACACACGCACACAACAGCAAAGAACTCTTCAACATCATCAAGGAGAAAGCCCAACCCACCAGCGAGTCGCATGACATCCCTCCCTCACAAGACCTCTGCAACAAACTAATAACCTTCAGGGCACAAAAAATTCACTCGACCGCTCGTATTTGTGAGTCAGATTGATTAAGGTCGAGCTATTTTTAGGTCCTACTCGCCCTTTCTGGCAAGTAGGAATACAAACTGACACTTGACCTCTGCCTCTGAAAGCAGAGGAAATGTGACAAGATAGAAAGATTTAAAGGCATCTTTATTGCTCACAAAGTAAATGAGCAATAAAAATGCTTTTAAATCTTGTTAACTTGTCACATTTGCTCAGTTTTCAGAGTTTGAGGTCAAGTGCCTTTCAGTTAGGTCGAGGAGATTTTGTAGTTTACTAGACCTGCAGGTCTAGTGCATTTTTAATGATTTTTCGAGCCCTGACCGTCTTCACCACAAAATCAAGAGCATCTACGACAACCTCGACGAAGACAACCAACACACTGAACCCCCACCAACCACCCCGGCACCCTGAAGCCAGCGATTGACAACTGGACATCCCTGACCACCGAAGAGTCACTGAAGACGATGAAGTCCATCCACTCTGGGGCCCCCATGGACCCCTGCTCCCCCCACATCTTCAACAGAGCCGACAACACCATCGCATCCATGCTCCACCACACCATCAACCGCTCCCTGGCGACCGCCTCGTTCCCAGACGACTGGAAATACGCCAAGGTCAACCCCCTCCTGAAGAAACCCTCGGTGGACCCCTCCGAAAAAAAATTACAGACCCATCTCCCTGCTCCCGTTTTCAGTGAAAGTCTTCGAGAAAGCCATCAACAGCCAACTCGCCACATTCATCGAAGAGCACAACATCCTCGACTCCTCCCAATCCGGCCTCAGAAAAAACCACAGTACAGAAACCGCCCTCCTCGCCGCAACAGACGGCATCTGCACCCTACTGGACAAAGGAGAAACAGTAGCCCTCATCCTCCTCGACCTCTCAGCGGCGTTCAACACGGTGTCTCACCGCACCCTAATACGCAGACTCCATGACGCAGGGATCCAGATCAAGGCTCTCGACTGGATCCGCTCCTTCCTCTCCGGCAGAACGCAGCGGGTCAGACTCCCTCCTTTCCTCTCGGACCCTACACCAACCACCTTCGGAGTCCCCCAGGGGTCCGCCCTCAGCCCTACCCTCTTCAACATCTACATGGCTCCGCTCGCCCCCATCGTCAGAACCTACGGACTCCACGTTGTGTCATCCGCAGACAACACCCAACTCATCCTCTCCCTATCCATCCAACCCAACACCGCTAGGCACAACTTTCGAGAAGGCATGGAAGCCGTCGCCAAATCGATGAAAAACAGCTGCCTACAACTAAACACCAACAAAACAGAAGTACTCATCATGGGCCCAAACCCAGATGCCTGGAACGACACCCGGTGACCCCCGCCCTCAGAAAACACACTAACCCGCAAGGACCACGCACGCAACCTGGGAATAATCCTGGACTCCGAGCTCAAAATGGACCGCCAGATCAACTCTGTCTCGTCCTCCTGCTTCCACACCCTCCGCATCCTACGTAAGACCTTCAAGTGGATCCCCCTCGAACACAGAAAGACTGTCACTCACCCCTTGGTCACCAGCAGACTTGACTACGGCAATGCACTTTATGCCGTAAAAAACAAAAACCTCACCCACCAGCTACAGTACATCCAGAACGCCGCCGCAAGACTGGTCCTCAACCTGCCAAGACACTGCCACATCTCCTAGCACCTGCGCACACTCCACTGGCTCCCCATCGAGGGTAGAGTCACCTTCAAGATGCTCACCCACGCACACAAGGCCCTCCACGACTCCGGACCAGCATACCTGACCAGTTGACTCCAATTCCACACACCCCAAAGGACCCTTCGTTCAGCCCAGCTCTCCTATGCCGTGGTCAACCGCACCAGAAAAAACAGATTGGGTGGCACTCCGTCTCCTTCCTCAAGGCCAAAGTCTGCAACGCCCTTCCGCTCCACCTCAGACAGACATCGCTTCCCATCTTCGCTAGAAACCTCAAAACCTGGCTCTTCGACAGACCTACTCCTTGATGGACCTCAACCTGCACCCCCAGCGCTTTGAGACCCTTACGGGTGAGTAGTCGTGCTTAACAAACACTTGATTGATTGATTTACTCTTGCCTGTTCCCATTTGTTTAGTCGGCGCTGTGGCAGCGTTTACACTGGTGCGGGAAGGCCCAATAAAGTTATATTGAGGGCATAAGGGGCCGTCTGTGATGTGTATTTGAGTCATTTTTCAATATGCGAGAGACACTTTTAACAACAACGGGATCTCTAAGGGGGCGCACACTCCAGGGCAGAACAGTTTGTATAGTGTGCCCTGCTTGAGCATTTGAGGTGTGTAGGCTATCTCTTGCAAGTTACGGCCTGCCAGCCGGAATGAAAGCCATTGCATCTGACCAGCTAGACAGTACGCTTTTAAGTTTGCCACTCCCATCTTCCTGCTGCCTGATGGTAACTGTAGTTTTGCTAGACTGATAATTCTTCGGCCTCTTCCCCATATTAAGTTCGTCAGTATGGTGTTTATTGTTTTAAAGTAGTACAAAGAGACTACTACGGCCAGATTGCTGAAGAAATAAAGTAGGCATGGGAGCATCATCATTTTTAATATGGCATAGCATCCAGACACAGACAGCAGAAGTGGGGTCCAGAAGGATACCTGGGAGGGCAACGGAGGTATTGCTTTCTGGAGGTTCCCCTCTATTAGATCCCATTTGTCTCTGTATATCTGAATCTCCAAGTATTTGAATGTGGTAGATGATACCTTGATCGTTCCGTCTTCAAATAGGACCGCCAGGGCCTGGGGATTATCCACAAAGAAAAACACATGAGATTTTCACCAGTCCAGATTAGAAGAGCGTGAATCTCCTGAGACATTTTATACAGTGAGAGGCCATACCATACCATACATTGACAGCTTGTATCATACTATACAATTACAGCCCGTACCATACAATTCAAAGACACGCCATACCATTTGACAGGCCATACCATACCATACAATGACAGCCTGTATCATACTATACAATTACTGCCCGTACCATACCATTCAAAGACACGCCATACCATTTGCCAGGCCATACCATACCATACTAAACTCTACAATGACAAACCATACCTTACACCTACAGGCCACACTATACCATACCATATAATGACAGACCATGCCATAACGTACTATCCAATATAACCACAGGCCATACCATACCATACCATACCATACAATGACAGGCCATACCATATTATACAATGACAGGCCATACCATATAATTGCAGCCCATACCATACAAAGTCAGGCCATACTATACCATTCAATGACATGCCATACCATAACATAATATACAATACAATACAATACAATGGCATACCACACCATAATCTATTCTACAATGACAAGCCATACCATACCATATTATGATTGCCCATACCAAACCATATCATACTGTACCACACTATATCATGACCGGCCATACCATACCACACCACACCATACTTTGACAGGTCATAAAATACCATACTAAACTTTACAATGACTGGCCATACCATACTATAGAATGATAGGCTATACCATACTATACGTCAGGACATACCATTCCATACAATTACAGCCGTAACCTACCATGCAAAGACAGACCATACCATATATTGATAGCCCATACCACAACATACTAGAATATATTGTTACCATATAATGACTGGCCATACAATTGCACGCTAAACTCTACAATGGAAGGCCATACCATACCATACGATAGCATGACAGGCCATACCATACTATACACTGACAGGCCATACCATCCTAAATTGTACAATGACAGGCCATACCACACGATACCATGACAGGCCATACCATACCATACTATATAATGACCGGTCATACCATCCTATATTATACGACAGGCCATACCATACCGCACTATACTATTCAATGACAGATCATACCAAACTGTACAATGATGGGCCAAGCCATACTATATTACACAATGATGGGCCATACCATACTATACTATACAATTACAGGCCATACCACACGTACAAGACCGGTCATACCATACTATACTATACAATGACCGGCAATACCATGCAATGACAGCGTGTACTATACCATACAAAGACAGACTATACTATACAACGAAAGTCCATACCATTCTATACAATGGCAGGCCATACCATACCATACCATACTATACTATACAATGCCAGGTCATACCATACTATACTATAGAGTGAAAGGCCATACCATACAATAACAGCCTGTACCATACAAAGAAAGGCCATACTATACCATACAATGACAGGCCATACCGTACCATATCGTACTATACTATACAATGAGAGGCCGTGCCATATCATAATAAACACTATAATGGCAGGCCATAGCAAACCATACTATACAGTGCTATCCAATACCATGCTATACAATGATAGGCCATGCCCTGCCATACCATACAATACTATACAGTGGCAGACTGTATCATACTCTACAATGACAGGCCCTACCATAACGTACTACACCATACAGCGACAGGCAATACCTTACTAAACAATGACAGGCCATGCCACACTATACAACACAATGACAGGCCACACCATACTATGCAATGACAGGCCACTTTATAGCTTGCCATAAAATGTCAGGCCACTATACAGTGACAAGCTATACCATATCATACCACACCATACCATACCATAAGATAACAGGCCATAAAATACCATGCTACAGAATGACAGGTGATACTGTGCCATACTATAGTTTGACGGGTCACACCATACAACACTGTGAAATGACAGGTCCTTGCATACCATACCACTAAAGTAACATTGACAAAGCCAATAGATCCTGCACAGGTGAGACATATTGACTTTGCCCATACTTGTTTTAAAGTAACCATCGCACCAGCGTTCCAAACCAGACATACTGACTTTGCCATTGTTTGTTTTAATTTTAGGCTCCACCATCCCAGACAACTGTACGTGTCCTAAGCTTTCTCACAAAGCAGGCACCAAAATCAGAGATGAGCACCCATAACACCAGGGGAGTTTTGAGCAGAGATTTTGGCTCCCCTTGGTTAGTTTTCCTGTGATCCTTGCACTTGAATAGATAGCCATTAAGTTCATAGAGCTAGAAGGACAGACAGGGGTCTCACTGACTCCCTATGGGCTAAGTCGGGGACTGTGTCGTCATCAAGACTGCTTCACATGTGGTAGAAACCTTTGCAGGGTTATTTCATTATATGGGTTTCCACACTTTGGGTTCTGAGAAGTCAAGAAATGCTCCATATTACTCGCAAGAACTGGAAGAAGTTAAATTGTACCAATCTGATCATAAGTGATGTAACCCATGCGTTTAAGGATTTGGAACACTTCTATGACTCCTAATTAATGACAGAAGAATACATTTTTTTAGGTCTAAGCAAAGCTTTTACTCCTAGACAATTACTTCTAGAAATGTTCAAAAATCGATCTTTCATATGTTAAATGATCTGAGTGACACTTCTAAGATCCAGCCTGGGGTAATCTCATCCCAAGTGATATGTGACCACCTTAAAATTATTTTGTTAAGAAAAATCTACACATTTAGCTTCTACTGATGTCAAACCATGCTTATTTGCACTTGTAAATGTGCCCTTGATACCTGAAGCTGAGTTACCCAGCTAGTGTTGTCCACAAATTCAGGTCCATCTGTTAACCCATACGATCCCTTAATTTTTAAATCATTACTTCAGGAAACGATTTCCCTTCATAGGTCCTTTTTGAACTCCTCCCTGTTGAAAGGTGAAGCCCCCACTTTCTTTCAAACAGCCCTTGTCACCCCAAGTCTGAAAAAAAAACAGAGGAGCATCTGCTCTTAAGAACATTTGCCCTATCTCGATTCTACCCTTTACTGATAAAATATTGGAAAAACACATCTCGCATACATTATGTAGCCATTTGCATGCTATTAATTACCTGGCAACCTTGCAGGTTGTATGTAGGCCAGCTCACAGCACAGAATCTGTGCTTCCTCTACCCTTAATGATTTGAGAGTAGATTTGGATGCTTATCAGTTGAGAACATTAATCCTGTTAGACCAGTCTGCAGCATTTTACACGGTCGACCATACCATCCTGCTGCAGAAGGCCTTGGAGGCCCAGCCCTGAACTGGTTCGAAGGCTTCCTTTCCAACCAGACCCAGACTGTTGTTCTTGATTCCAATTTTGGCCAGCAGTTACCTATAATATGTAGGATTTCACAGTGCTCTTCCCTCTCACCATATCTCAACATATATATATGGTACCCCCCTTACCAGCCAGCATGCTTGCAAATAAAGGCATAAAAGAATAAATGTATGCAGACAATACTCAACTGTTAGTGCATCTGGATAACAATTCTTTTTCTCTTCATAAGTTCTGACAGTTTGGATGTAGAGTGATAAACTTAAATTAAACGCTGACAAAACTGGGATTCTTATTGTGAATGGCCGAAATGATCCCTGGTTGGATGCCTACTGGCCTCAGCAAGTGGACATTATACCTACACCCTCAAAACGTTTCAAGAGATTAGGTGTCACATTTGACTCCCAACTGTCCTTAACTGCACAAATGGTTTCATCCTGGATCTATCCTCTTTTTTTATGCAATATATTTATATACATTTTCAGGTAGGCAGCTGCGATTGTTATATCACACCAGATTGGTCAATAACGTGTATTGTATAACTTTTTGCAGGTTCTCTGTACTTTTTTCATATTTATAATCTCCATGTCCAGTAACTAAAGATGTCTTAAATTATGACCATTGTTACATATTTGTCATGTTGTAGTCTGGATTGTGTTGGCATGTTTCTCCTCACTGATTAGTTATTTAGGTTTTAGGAAAATAAAGTTTCTGAGCTCTGCCCCCACCACTCCAGAATGTATTAATCTGTTGTTAGAAATGTAGAAACCAGATTCGTCCATTGTTCAGCAATAGTCCATTTGCGTAGCCCTCGGGGGTTTTCCATTCTTGAGGCAGTACCTTCCTCCCCTGCCCATTTTTCAGCTTCATCTTTCCAGCGACTATGTGAGTGTTCTGCCGGAGAGAGCTACAGCTCTTTTCGCCAATACATGAGCAAGGACCACAAACCTATTGTTCACCCTCATTGGTTTCAGAGTGGAATACAGACCCAGCAGGCATATATTTATGCTTAGTACATTACATCTGTGCAGTAATTTATCTAGATCTTCTATGACCCTGTCCAGAACCTTGTGCCTGGTGGGTAAGCCCATGATATATGTATGAAATCTGCACCAAGAAGTTGGCATCTGGGGTATTTCTTATCATCTGTGCCAGCTATGGTATTCATCCTGCATCTACCATCTACCACCTTAAAATCCTGCACAAGATTCTTCTATTTTTATTTTCAGATGCAAGCAGACTAGGCCTTGATAGGCTCCCATCTGGATTGTACAAATTCCGTTCATGTGCAGCTACCAAAATGTATTTTGCAGAAGCTCCGGCTCATTCAAAACACAACAGTTCAATTGACTCTTGGCTTACTAGGTGGTGGCCATTCCAACCATTTGCTTGAAATACTGCTTTGCTTCCAGTGTTTCCAGTATAAGACCCTGTGCATTATTCATAAAGCCTTACGTAACAACTCCCTTCGCTTTATTAACAAACGTCTCCAAAGAAGTATCCTTATGAAGACTCTTGAGATCTTCCTCCTCGAAGTATTTTGTTATTGTGAGGTTTTAAAAATAAAGAGCAGATAGTTAAAGTTTCAGGGTCTCAGCAGAAAGACTCTGGAAATAATTCATAGCTTGTTTACAATCAAATGCCTCTTTGAAGGCACTTCATTATCATCTTAAACGGGTCTACTCCTTTAAGCTATTGCTATTTAAATGTATATTTTGGAGGGCAACCGCTTAAAAGTTACACGCCTAGAGACCAATGGTGATCGTGCATGTTACAGAAGATTTTTTATTTAATATAACAAGAAATACAGATAGTTAGGAACCCACTAATCGCGAACATAGGAAATGACAGACAATTGTCATATTAATAAGTAAAGTTTTAGCTCCGGGAATTATAAGAAATTTGAACATGAAAAATATCCCCATCATTTTAAGTATCATATAGTGAAAACCTGCTTTCCATTCTCTACAGAGCTGTAAAAATGTGTCCTAATCCCCATACTTTACCTTACGTTAGGTTAAGCAGGAAGAGCGAGGCCCAGGTGTTGCCAGTGTGTCATGTTTATGGGCAGGGCACTCATCGGTTTGGCATAGTCCCATCTGGAATCCAGTCTTCTTACTCTAAGCTGCTAACAATTTTTAAACCCTTTCACAGGGATCAAAACGTGTGACTTAACTTTCTCATATTTCCAAGGTTATACTTGGGAAATAAATGCATGTTATAATGAGGAAATAGCTGAGGTTGTACATCGGAATAGAGTGGGTGAAATGTGCGCATATTGGACAACGCATACACACATTGCGATTTGCCATGATATAGGAACTATTCAAATCTATACTTATCTTTGCTAAGCAAATACAGCAGTAATAAACGTTTGTATATAGATGGTTTCTAAGCAGGCATCTCCTAAACATCGTTAATTGTCTTTACTTTTACTAATCACCTTTCTTTTTACAGTGCTTGAATGAAAAGTTTGGTTCTTATGAAACAATTTATTGACTGTATTGTAAGGTAGAGAGTATATCCTACATATTAAGTTTCCTTTTGATAGGATTTGCTTGCATGAGTTTATTCCCAGTGTCGAGTCTCTCCCTCTTCTGTAACTGCCTTAGTACCCTTAGACTTGACATTCGGGGGTCTTTGTTGGGACTAGGGTTGTAGAATGGGTTGTTAGGTAGATATGGGTATCTCTTGTTGGTGTTGGAAATATATGATTATACTAGCACCTATGTTATGTTGTCTTAAAATTGGACTACTGATGGTACACGTGGAATAGTGCCTATTCATTTTGTGACAGTATCTAGCATTCTGTAAATGGCTTTTCTCTCATTGCAAAGGCAGACACCAGTATCAGTTGTTTCTTTGTAATTATTTGGCATAATAGAGTTTTCTGGACAATTCTTTCTAGTGAGGATGATTGTTTTATGAACATACTATAACCAAAAATGTACACTCTAAAATTATAATTTATTCTGGTGTGCAAGTTGAGAATGAATCTACAAATATATTGGATGGACTAGCTGAGAAAGCCTTATGAGATCGGTACACTGTATATGTTTCAGAAGTAATACAAAAATAAAATTGAGTATGGAAAAACTGAATAGCCTTCTTAGTCTTAAACAGAAATATTTTGTAGGAAGCAGTAAAGTAAGACGCATGCTTACATGCTTACCAGCGAAGCAAGGGCCAAAAGGGTATGAGAAAGCATGGCTCAGGTTCATAGCAGGGAGGGAATCTCTATGCATGACATCAGCATAGGTGAAGAGTTTAAAGCCTTCCATGTGGATATGTATCCTCTGCAGAAGAAGCATCTCCTCATGGATTCTGTTCCTATCTTAACACCTTGTGGGTGCAGAAGCTGATACCTGACCAGACAGAACAGTAGGAATGACATATTGAACTGGTTGAAGTGATCTCACATGTAGCCAGTAACCCTGGGCGTAGGACTACTCTACGATCGCGTAGTTTGCGCAACTACACGGTACGTGAATTGCAGGTTGCACAGTGCAAAAACGCGTAGCGTAGCCGGCATTTTTTGCTTGCTCGCGGCCCTCAACGCCAAGTTGGCGACCGCGAGCAAGCAAAATAACATCCCGGCGAGTCTTTTTCCTCGTTCGCGATCAGCAACATCGAGTTGCCGATTGCGAGCGTGGAAAATAAACCGCCAGGCGAGATTCTCAACGCGGGGAGGTCAGATTTCTCATTGCGATTGGTCGCGTATGCTAGCGACCGCTCGCGGTGAGAAACTACCAGAACGCGTTGAGTTTGCTGCAGCTCGAGTACAATTCTACTTGAGTGGCAGAAAACGACTGCTTGCACTGTGCAAGATGTGGTTAGTAGCCAGCTGAAAGTTAAGTGAAGCCCTGAGCACTGGCAATTTCCCTGCCCTGATCTATGAAACCATGTGTGTGTCTATTGCACCAATATTGACAAAACTCTTCAATTTGTTCGCTGACACAAGCTATGTCATGCTAGTCATGAGGGAAACTTAAGTCACTGTGATTCTCCCAACTGGGTCAAGACCCAATAAAATGCTGATCATATCTGCTGATAATCCCTTTGCATTGTGGATGATGAGATTCACAGGCCTCAAGACGTCTAGAGTGGGTCCTTTATCGAGTTAGTGGTTCATGATCAATCTGTTTTTATTTACAATAGACAAAATAGTGATAATACCAAAAAGATTGTGTACTTGATCAAGAATGTCAATAGAAAGCATATACTGCCTCTGATGCTCTACCTTGATAAGGAAATTAGATTGACTGTATGGACTGGCAGTTCTTTGACCATTGACGAATGATGCTGGCTAAAGGGATCATGTAAGCGTTGAAGAGAGTTTGGCTCAGGGAGGATCCTTGCGAATCTGCTCTGCGGGTTGAGGTAAAAGGCATTCGAGGTGTACAGTGCCGGGCCAACTGACTGGGTCCTTCCAGTAAGAAAAGAGCAGATCCATCGGAGTGCATGTCCTTGAATTCCGATCTCGTGAAGGTGTTGGATGGGTATGGGGTTGGATACAGTGTCAAATACTGCAGCGAGTTCCAGGAGGATGTGGGCCACAGTGTCTCCTCTGCCCAAAGTCATGATGAGGTAATCTGTGGCAGCAGTGAGGGCAGGTTTTTGCTGTGTTTTGGTCTGAAATCCGACTGAGATGTGTTGAGGAGTTGGTGGTCATTGAGGTATTCGGTGAGGCGTCTGTTGACGATTTTCTCTAAGACCAGGGCCGGGTATGGTAGCAGGGAGATCAGTCTGTAGTTGACGGGCTTTGTAGGGTTCATAGAGGGTTTCTTCCGCAATTGGAGGACACATGCATGTTCCTAAGTGTCCAAGAAGGTTGCAGAAGAGGTAGAGGCATTCATAATGGGTGTGAGCATGGCACTGATGAGTTGCAGTCCTTTGGAGTAGGCATGGTGGGGGTAGGGCCCCTAGGTGCATGAACTTAATGGTGGTGGTGTTTCTTTTGGGGGTGATGGTGGGCCATGTAGTTAGCATTGGTTCTGTGGATCAGATCAGTAGTCTGGTTGCGGGAAAGACAAGCAGACCCAATGTTGAGAATCTCTAAGGAGATAGGAAAGTGTTGCAGGTACGCCCAAAACCAATGAAAGCAGGATCAGGGTGGCACACGGTTACTGCACCACGGATCTTAGCCACTACACCAGCCATATAAAGAGCATCTTTTCAGAAATTATATATAAACCCATATATGCAAGTAATTATTGAGTATCAGGGTGGCACACGGTTACTGCACCACGGATCTTAGCCACTACACCAGCCATATAAAGAGCATCTTTTCAGAAAATATATATAAACCCATATATGCAAGTAATTATTGGTTTTAGAGTATCATCCTACTTTTGACAAAAAGCAGTTCCTTGACATTTTCCTTTTGTTCTTTACCCCAAAATTGTAAGCTCTCCCATATGCACCAAAGTTGATCATTAATATCTTGTAGATTTTTCCAACGTGTTTTGGGAAAAGATTTTAAAAAACTTTAATCCATTTGTACAGGCATTTCACTGCCACTTTGCCTGCACTCACTTGTGTCAGCAGGTTTATGAAATCATGTGACACCTTGAGGAACTCCTTTGTGGAGATTAGGGCTATACAATATAAGTACAGGGGTGCCTGATCCATGGCAGATTTCATGATATCCACAAAAGACACATTTAGATACAAGGAATCCAAACAGACATCAGTTCCTTAGTGATAATTGTGAAAATCCATCATAAATCAGTCTCCCCTGAGATTTACGAGGAATATCACTCTTCTAGAGCCTTCATTGTTGAAAGTCGGTAAAGGGGATTTCAGGCATTACTATTTGATGGTTTGTAGCATCTGCAGTGGGCATCTCCTGTCCATATTTTCGTGAAGTTCCCTCATCACGGCATTCATCTCTAAAACTGGGTGTATTCGGTGTTAATTTGATTTCCGCATCTCCATATAACCTTCAAGTAAGTGCTTTATAGTGGCTTAATTTTGTATTCACAGGTCACAAGCATGTACATCAGGGAACATGGAGCCCTGCTGGCATTGGCGTGAAAGAAAACTACTGTGTGTGTGACAAGAAATGCACTGCTCTGGGAGGAAAGGTATTTTGATTGATTGTGGTCACAGTGAGGGAAGCTCGTCTGCCCGAGAAAACGGTGCTAATCCGCTCTTGTAAACGTCTTACTTTAATCCCATATGGAATGGACTATAAATAGCACCTGCAATGGAAAGAAGCAGCGTTTCCCGGAAAGGAGTGGAAAGGGATGTCCTTCCAATTTATGAGCACCGAAAGGAACTGGTCCAAGCTGTGAAAGACTCTAACTTTCTAATTGTGACTGGAGAGACCGGAAGTGGCAAAACTACACAACTGCCTCAGTATTTGCACAAAGCAGGTAGGTAGGTGTAAAGAAGTAGCCAGTGTGTTCACAATCCTTTTAATTGTATAAACTGTTAAAACAGTTAGTGCTAGGGGTGGTTAGAATTCAAGAAAATAATATGAGCAAAACGCTATTTGAAAAATCATGCTAGGTTTATTCCACTCTACAAAAGCATACATTTTCTTCCCCCTTCTTGTAAATGTTTTTAATGGGGGGAGGGGGGGGACATAGAAGGTTGCAGTAAAAATCAGTTTGGCAGAGATGAGAATAATACTGGGGCC
This sequence comes from Lissotriton helveticus, assembly GCF_964261635.1. NCBI lineage: Eukaryota > Metazoa > Chordata > Amphibia > Caudata > Salamandridae > Lissotriton > Lissotriton helveticus. Next base: position 297,597,092 of record NC_136061.1, on the reverse strand, counting down.
CACCTTGGGGTTCTTCTGGAGTCTCAATCAGTCTGATGTATGTTCCCCTTATTGTTGACTTCATAAAACTCAGTAAATAATATCAATTAGGGAGCACATTCATGTTCTGGAAAGGCAATTAAAAGAAACGGGCAATGATGTTATAAGAGGAAGCTTCAAGGGTGGTTTGCATGATAGATTTATCTACATTTGCCTCATGCCTGGATCCAGCTGATCCCAAAATGTATCCTTCTTTAACCTCGAGGTGGGTTTAATGGGTTGACTTGACTCAATTAAGAATTTCCGTTACCAGTGTGGCTTGAGATGCATTGTTTTCATTTTGTGTGATCGGCATCCCAAGGGCCTTTGGTCTTTATAGTCTATAACAATTTAAACATTTTAAGAACCTAACTTGGGATTCAGAATGTTCTCTAGAAGTTGCCCTCTCAATCGAGTTTGTGCTATCTGTTCTTATGGGTCCATCAGTTTCCTTTAGGCTGCCACTTAATGCTTCCTACTTTGAAAATAACGATTAGATGCGTTTGTTGCAGGGTTTGCAAAGCATGGGATGATTGGCGTGACACAGCCACGGAGAGTAGCAACTATATCTGTGGCTCTGCGTGTAGCTGAGGAGTTGCATTGCTCACTAGGAACCACAGTGGGTTACCAGGTTCGCTTTGATGACTGCTCCTCCAAGGTAGGCATACTTTATCATTGATATTTGCATCCTAAATTGGTGAAACTCTGGTGTTAACAGAGATAAAGCTGACCAACATGAAACTTGTATATTACCAGACATATGATTGACCATTCCAGCACAGGTACCCTTGTTGATGCAATGTGATACTTCATTACTGCAACAAAAAATGGTCCTGTTCACGAAAAGAAGCATATTATTACCATAGCAGATTTACATCTCTGCCTGAACATACTCTTACATTTTTTTCTGTTCACAAATATTCCCAGAAGTATGCATGGTAATCCGTGCAAGGGGCAGAAGTATGCATGGAAATTTGTGCAAGGGGTAGAAGTATGCATGGTAATCTGTGTTACGTGTCCATAGGGACATTGCTGTTTTTCACTAATTTAGCATGAATACGTTGCTGCTTGCCTGCTCCTTTGCATATGATACTACACATCTTTATTTTTGCAATCATTTCAATGACTGCTTTTACATGAGACCTCATCGCTGTGTTCGCTCTCTGCATGTTGTTTGGACAGCGTACTTGTTTTTTTGTTTTTTTTATATCTTTTTATTAACAAAACAACAAAGAAAAACATCAGGTGACATTAGCGGCTCTCATACTTATCGATATTACATTTCCATACGTACAGGATAATAAATACATAGTATAGATGATGGATCACGGGTACTCATGCGCCTCTACTGCCTCTGGACATATCGGGGGGAGGGGGTACAGATGTTTCCACAGTATCGATTCCAAGTACCTCATACCTTCCCCCACTTCTCAGGGCAACCCCTGGCCACGTAGACTGACCTCTCCCTAAACATGCACCAATCCAAGTCTTCTCCCCACTTCATAACCCAAGGCAGCTGACTAGCTCTCCACTGCTGGGCAATGTTACGTTTAGCTAACATACATGCCAGAGTTACCCATTGCCTCACATACACATTCAGATCTGTGGGTTCCCAGACCTTTAGTATGCACCTAAGGGCCTCCGGCAGTATCGCCACCCCTAGGACATCTTGCAGCGTATCATGGACTTTCTCCCAATATTCCTGTACCGCCGTACAGTGCCACAAGATATGCATGAAGGTCCCAAGCTCTCCACACTCCCTTCGACATTCCCCACTCTCCACACGACCCATTCTAACCAGACGAGGCCCCGTAACATATGACCTGTGTAGAATCTTCAGTTGTACTAATCTGAGCCTCATCTGTATCGCTACCACCTCTGGAGAGGAAACAGCCTTCCGCCAATCCTCGTCGTCTAGCTCCAACCCATCTGTACTCCAGTGCGTCCTGAGAAGTGCCAATGGGTCCTCCATATTGTTCATGAGCTTTTTATATATTAGTGAGATAGTCTTCTCTGGAAGGTGCCCTTCTAACACTCGGTCCTCGAGAGGGGAAGCGTCGGGGAGTGTCATGTCTCTGGGAACATGTACGAGCAGAGCATGTCTAATCTGGAGATAACGGTAGTGCTCACTGTCATATAGGTGGTATTGTTGCTTAAGGGCATCAAATGTGAGAACTGTGCCCTCCCTCCACATATCTTTAATCTGCGTGATCCCGATGAGATCCCATTTGTCGAATCCCTTAGACTTGCATAAACTTCCAAGTTTCACCGAACTCCATAGTGGGGTGGCAAGTGTGAGCTTCACCTCCCACTTTAGCTGTCTATTGGCCGCATGCACACCTGCACGGCGTGAGCCGTTGGTCCCGCAAATGGAAACAGGCGAGGTCTGGCGTACAGCGCCCTAGTGAAGTCGCCCACAGGCGCCTGCCTGCGGTCCATAGCATATCCTTGGTCCCTGGGGGGCCCGTACATGACATGGTTCACAGCCGCCAACTGGGAGGCCCAATAATATTTTCGTAGATCCAGCAATCCAATCCCCCCGTCATACCAGGGGAGAGTGAGCTTAGGAAACGCTATCCGGGGCCTACCCTCCCAGAGAAACTGCGTCTGGAGGGCCTCTATTTCCCTGAAATAAGATGGCGGTACTGGGTCCATTGTGTTCTGGAGTGCATATAAGAATCAGGGAAGGGCCATCATCTTGAAGAGCACCGCTCTGCCCAACAGGGAGAGAGGGAGCGCCTTCCACCGTGCCACGTCTCCCTAAACCGAGTCAGGGGTGGGACCAGATTGTTGGCATACCGTAATTTAGGATCAGAGTGACATATATGCCGAGGTATCAAAACCCAATCAGCTCAATTTGTATCAGGCAGGTCTGCGGGATGACTGGCGGGTCGCCTCTGAGAACGAAGAGCACTGATTTCGACCAATTATTTGCAAAACAGGAGTATCTGCCGAATACAGCAAGCCGTACTTGGGTTTTTAATGGGGTACATGAATAGGTGACACACTTGGAGAGGTATCTTTCCAGGGAGAAGAGCGAGACAGCACCTATGATGTAGAACTACCATCTAAAGGGCTAAGGTATGGGGTCTGCTGACAAAGCCCAGACAGCTTCTATTATATAATAATACTTCTTAGCAAGGGGTGGGAGATTAGGCACTTTAGTCCTTTCTGTATAGTTGTTTTATGATGACGTCTCGCTTCATGATTTGTGGACTAGATGCCATGCTGGCTGTATTTGTTCTATGCATTTTTCTGCTTGTTGTTGCACGTATACTGCAGGTTGGTGGCACGTTAGTGAAAATACACATTTAAAATCTTTTTGTGTCTCCGTCAGATCTTATTGTGGACTAGTGCAAGAGAGTGAGCAAAAGGGTGTGTCTTGTTACCGCGATTCCTGCGATATCTGGGAGTGTTTTGTTCTAGAGTGTTCAATCATTTTTAGGTTTCGCCTGGAGCACGGAGCGTTAGCTCCGCCTCCAGGAGAAATCTCTAGTCTTCAGTAAGGGACTCTTGGAATACGCCCTCTGTTCCATTGGCTAGCTCCTAAAATGGAGGCTAGCCATTGGAACAGAGATCTGTCCGTCAAGGCCGGACCAGATTCGTGGGCGTTCCCGAGATTTTTTCCCTCTCCGCCTCTGCGATGTCGTCATCACGGCCGTGGGCGGGTTTTTTTTTGTTGTTGTCCAGGTTTGTTTTTGCCATTCCGAGGCCGACTGCCAATGGATGAAGTCTAGGTCCAGGTGAGTGCTTTCCCTGTGTCCCCACACCCCCCTCCCCCCTCCCGCTGTCCGTCTTCCAGTTCCTGCCCCCCCTCCCCCCTGTTCGTGTCCCCGTTCCCGCCCCCCTCCCGTAGCCTCGGGGTCTGGGACTTTGCGCTCCGGTGCTTTGCATAGAAGGGTTCGGTTCCCGACATAGCATGTTTCATATCGTGTTCTAATATTGTTGCTGCTATTTATATTTTGATATGCATCACTGTGTTGGGCTAATTCAGTGAGGATACCACCGAACACAATGCGTAGCCTCTGGGCTGTTGTGCATCTCTGCATGCTGTCTTCACTGGGGCACTTTTCAGAAGATGCCTCGAGTGTTCGTTTTCCCTTTCACTGAATATTTCTTCTCTGAAAACATCATTTATGTGACAAAAGCGTTTATTGATCCGTTCGTTTCGTAATGATAGTCCTCTTCCCTATTGCCAATAAACCATTAGCAATGTAAGCTCTATTAAACCATGATAATGGACAGGGAGCCCTTGTTTCTCCACAGTACAGCGCACTTTGGCGAGAGTCCCTGCCCCGGACCTGCGAGGAGGGGCCACAAGGCTCGACAGGCGCAGGAGCGCCATATTACGGCCCGAGGCTTCCCGCTGCGAGGTGCGTGCCCATGCTTGGCCCGGGCCAAGACATGCCTGTTTTAGCCCGTCCTAGGAGGCCCAGCTGGGCCACATTATTAACACCCCTGCAAAGATGAACTTCATCAGAGGGTGAGTTCTGATATATATCGTGGCACTGTTTGGGACGCTCTCAAGTCATCGTTAATGCAGGTTCGTTCAGTGGGCATAGTGGATCGGAAGTTATCGCTCCAGAAATAGAGTTTGTTTTGACTTTGCATATATCTACCAGTCACTGTGCCTATTTTAAACCCTGACCTGACTTGACGGGGTATTGACAATAAGGGAAGGCTCGCATTAACAGATATTAAAGGCCCGGGAGTGGGTAAAATGAGCAAGGGCAAAACGGCGGCGGTGGTCCACGCCGCACCAGTCACCAGCACAATGGACTATTTTCTACAAAGGGCAGCTGGGGTTCTTGAAAATGAAATTTAACTAGAAACCCCTAGAAAATCAGATTTAAATTCATATCTTTAAACAGGCCAATTTTAAACAAGTTGGACCGCCTTTATATTCCTCCAGATACTGACGGGCAATACTCTATTTTTTTTCCTCAACCCCCCCCATGTTCGTGTCCCCGTTCCCGCCCCCCTCCCGTAGCCTCGGGGTCTGGGACGATGCGCTCCGGCGCTTTGCATAGCAGGGTTCGGTTCCCGACATAGCATGTTTCATATCGTGTTCTAATATTGTTGCTGCTATTTATATTTTGATATGCATCACTGTGTCGGGCTAATTCAGTGAGGATACCACCGAACACAATGCGTAGCCTCTGGGCTGTTGTGCATCTCTGCATGCTGTCTTCACTGCATTTGCTGCTGGCCTTTGATTGCGAGCACAGCTCTCTGAAGGTAGGTGGAATTTGTCTGCCAATCTTATACTAATATCGTGTCTTATAAAGCGCTCAAGACTTGGGCTGTCCAAGCGCTACAATAATAGGTGCTGCTGGTACCCACCTCAATTGTACTAAAGGTATGGTCTGTGCGGGATGTATGCCCGAGCCTGGTGGGGTGCCGTGTTTGGAGATGTGCGACTTGCAGGTTAGGCACACATTTCAGCAGTGAGTGCATTAACCCACTGGGCACTTTTGCTGGGAATTAGTCTGCATTGACCCCCACGCGTCCTACGCTTTTGATATATATCTTTTGCCGGATAAGACTACATATTAGCGAGTAGATCTTAGGAGACAATGTTTTTCTGTTCAGGCTGATGCGAATATGCAGTGTTTTTATGTTGGTCTGCGTATGTCACAAAGTACGGACGGAACTGTTTGCACTTTTACATAAATCAGAAAGAAAAACTGCAAAACTAACTTAAACACAGCTTAAAAAAGGGTACATTGCATGCTACTACGTACTCTCGCTCAAATGTCTGCTGGCAAAGAGATATAGGAAAAGACTCGATTTGGCACAAAGGAAAGCATTTTTAGATGATGGTGTAAAAAGTGAAGAGAGGTGTTTGCGATTTAAAAAATGTGTTTATGATTTTGAACGGGCTATACCCTGGCAGCAAAGGGCCTTCTCCCCAGCAGAGTACAGTGTAGTTGGCACAAAGGTAGCCAGGGTCGGCCATAGAGCGGTCAGTTGACCTGAAGAATTAAAATCAGTTGATGCGGAGTTCCTTATACCAGATTTCAGGCAGCAATAAAGATGTCAAGATGACTCGTGATTAATGTTCCTGCTAAAAAGAGGGATTCGGAGTTTTGTTTAGTGGCAGTTTCGAATTGCCATAAAGTAACACAGAGGGTTAATATGCCTGCTGCAAAGAACAGATCTGTATTTAAAGTGGATAGTTGAGTTGATTAGTAAAGCCAGACTTTACCAGCACTTTAAAACAAATGAAATGTATGAGAGAGAAGGGCTATGGAGAGATGAGGGGCCCTTTTGCTGTGTGATAGTGAGGGAATCTGAGGAGGAGGTAGGGGGGGGGGCACCAGCACAAAAGCCGTCCCTGAAGCTTACGAAATCATGCAGGCGGGAGGAGGGGGGGGTGTAGGGGTTTCTCTGTGGCAAGATTTTCTTGTCTCCGATAAACACCACACTGGCAATCCTCCCTCCATTTGATACTTACCACATTCAGTTGTGGAGCTAGGAGATAGCCCTTACTGGTTGAGTAAGTGACTCTGGCAGGGCAGCTTCTCTAAAACCAGGGTCTCTGAAATTTTGTGGCCATGGAGGATACATTATTATATGGTATAGTGTCATTTGTATAGCACTTCCTGTCCCTATCTGGGTCGCTGAAGCACTTATCCACACGGATAGCACGCTACCCTGCATGGGGTCTGCGTGGTTGGATGAGAGTTGTCTCTCCGTTGAGCCTATGTAGGAAGTGTTTCTATGTCACGCACAAGGATCACTGAGGTGCGGCTCTGGCCTGTAGTGCTTGGTGATGTGAAGGATCAGGAAATCTGAGAGAGAAATGTTTACTTTGTGGTATGCTGGCAGCTCTGATTCGTGCTCCAATTCCATTTTTTATATCAGTATTTTCTAGTTTTTGTTCTCAGTCCAGTTTCCTATGCTAGCAGTAGCAGGATGTTCTCCTCTCCATTATAAGGATCCTGGGTGGGTTGGGTTGCAGGTGGGGAGAAAGAATGAGGGGGATCAGAGGTCTGCCCAGATAGACTGCGCTTGACTACCTTTACATGATTGCCAATAAGTAGGGAGAATTGCCAAGACGCACTGCACCATGGTTGTCCTTTTATTGTTGGCTTTATAAAGTGTCAGTGCTCAGAGTTCGTGACAGTTCTATTCAGACTGATAAAGACTTACCAATAGGGCCCACAAAGTCCTTGCTACACCACTGCTGCCAACATACATTGCCACAAACACACATACTACAAACGCAAATCTGTTTCTATTATTTGGCTAGCACAAGTGACATATTTAAATAGCGATGACACAAAACGGTTTATTTGATGTGGCTTACGATGCAATGTGGTATTGGGGACCGAACTACACAAACCTACATATTTTCAATTTCAGCCATATTGTACTAAATGAATTTGCCCAGAACACACATTTTGTAGTGTAGTGGCAACGCTGGGATTAGAAATACCACCCTTACCCCGTTTCCCGGGTCAGGAATTTAGTTACGGTGACACCTGAACTGAGAGGAATATCAGACTTGCGGGGTCATGCCCAGGCTGCCAGATGTCTCACTATCATGGGGATACAAAAGATCCAGGACGTCCCTGTGTGTGTGTGTGTGTGTGGCTCTGGGTGTGTGTGTGTGTGTAGTAGTAATTGCTGTCTGCTGAGCTCGTCCGTAGGGTACAATAGGTCTCACAGTTGCGAAAGATTAAGCTAATGACAATGTAAATGACAATGACATTTATTTATCTGTATTCAAAACCAAATCATAAATACAAATTTTAACATTTACAATGCCAATAGCTCAAACTTTTCCAAAGGCGAAACAATTGCATTGTAAATGCTTGTTTTCCTTTGGGAGCGAGTACGAGAGCAAGTGAGACACTATAGCTAGTCGTACGTGGGTTTGTGAGTACCACGATGATAGGAAGAACCAGTCCCATTTCCTGAGCATAGTTCTGTATTTGTGCAGAATCCCCGCAACATCTGCAAGGCACAGAAGTATGCATGGTAATCTGTGCAAGGGGCAGAAGTATGCATGGTAATCTGTGCAAGGGGCAGAAGTATGCCTGGTGATCTGTAAGGGGCAGAAGTATGCCTGGTAATCTGTGCAAGGGGCAGGAATATGCATTGTAATGCGTGTAAGGGGCAGAAGTATGCATGGTAATGCGTGCAAGGGGTAGAAGTATGCATGGTAATCTGCAAGGGACAGAAGTATGCATGGTAATCTGTGCAAGGGGCAGAAGTATGCATTGTAATGCGTGCAAGGGGTAGAAGTATGCATGGTAATCTGCAAGGGACAGAAGTATGCATGGTAATCTGGGCAAGGGACAGAAGGATGCATGGTAATCTGTGCAAGGGGCAGAAATATGCTTTGTAATGCGTGCAAGGGGCAGAAGTATGCATGGTAACCCGTGCAAGAGACCGGAGTATGCATGTAATCTGTGCAAGGGGCAGATTTCCTGGCGTACGTTTGGCAATGTCATATGAAACAATCCCATGCAGGTACCTGTTCCTGCTGTGTGGAACTCTACATAGCTTGGATTTCCGCACATTGGTAATGGAGCAGTGTATGCAAATGAACTTTAAAAAAAATCTCTGGGGGTAATACATATTTGCCTGTTGAGAAAGCCCTTTTTCTGCATCCCACCCAATGCTGGGAGTGATCCGTTCTGCTTTACGGTTCTGGAAGGGGTGTTCCTAGCATTACAACTATTTCAAAGGCAGCAAGAGGTCAGCTTGAAATTAGTAAATGCTCACAAACCTGCATGTTTGAGGGCGTTCCCAAACTAACATGTCAAAACATGCCTTGTGTAACCCGCTGCATGTACCTTTCATGGGATATACTACTGCAGATTTCTCTGCACTCTTCGCGTACTAAATGCATTTACGCCTTCCAGGAATCCTTTAGCGAATTCCTGGCAGGTATAAATGAGGTAATTTAGACCATAAACTCGTGTCACCTTTGTGACTAGATCACTAAATGTTTTAAATGAACGGCATTTAGGAAAAGGGCTGTTTTTGCCAGGCAAATTGTACTGCCGTAAAAAAGTCTGAACATTTCACCAGGGAGGCCGTATGGTGACATCATTGCAAACAGTCCCAGTGTTAAGGAGCAAACCAGCCTAAAATATATTTATATTTATTCCAAGTTGAGCCTAGATTAATTTATCACAGCGCAGTCATATGCAAATGGCACACAGGCACACAGATGTACATCTGCTTTACTGAATCTACAGAACACACTCTTTAATATCCAGTCCTCGAATTGAGACGGCAGTTCTACGGCTTAGCTAATAATTTTAGGATGTAAAGTGAGATCATGTCATACCTTACTCAAAATACCAGACCATTTAGGGCAACATATCCACCAGTTCCCACAAGGGCTACCTCCTATTTGCAAATTCCCACCGCCCTCCCGGATGTGGGCATCTTATCAATGGTTAGCAAGGGCACATGACAAACCATTGAGACATTCCACTCCGAATGGCAGATGATAAAGGAGTACCCCTTTCACACCCCCTCATATTTGCAGATCAGACTATATCGCAAAAGACTTTTCACGAGTTAGGATGACTGTTTCGACTCCTAAAATATGTTTTACAAATACTAACACTGTATTTTCTGGTAAAAAAAAAACCCAGTGATTTTGCGAATCACAGGCTATGAAATCATAACTTACTTTTGCACATCATGCCCTATCCACCTTCCAGAGTCCATTCTCTCCTTCCTGCCTGGAACCCAAGAAGTACAGATTTGCTAGTTATTCTCAGTTCCAAACTCATAGCCCAATAGCCCACAGGGGAAAATATATGAATACTTCCATTTTGGACCGACGTCTTTTGACCTTCCTGAGGTAATGTGCAAACTATAAATACGGCAAGTCAGTCAGTCCTGTTTTTGGTGTAAAACTTTGTTATACATGATGACTTATGCTGTTGAAAGCAGGTGGGGAGAAAAATGTGCACGTATGATGCAAATGTAAAGCAGGCTATAACTGGAGGAACCAGTTTGTAATAAACTTTACAATTGAATAAACCTTTGAATCACTTAGGATACTGCAATCAAGTACATGACGGATGGATGCTTGCTGCGGCACATACTTGTAGACCCCAGTCTTAAACAATATAGCACAATTATCCTTGATGAAGCTCATGAGCGCAGTCTAAGCACCGTAAGTATTTTTTTTTTTTAGTTATATGTTTTCCGTATTGTGCTTCTTTATTCTTTTACTTGTCAATATATTTTCAAAATTTGGTCTCAAGATTTCACCTGCTTTTAAATAAATACTTCTTCAGAAGCAGCTTATATTGCAAACCTGGTACTTTTGTTTGGTTTATGGTTTAGTACTTGTGGTTTTTCAGGCACATTTGCTTGCCGCCTCATTGGTGTTGCTGCACTATAGTATTTGTGAAGTCAATGGCCAGACCTAGTCCATTCCTGTTCTTTTGACGCTATTAAGGTAGAAGGTCTTGAGTGGTGCTAGTGGGGTGCTCAGTCTATGGAAGATGCATGGGACTAGCCTTCCCTCCTCTGTGGGCGTTTGGTGATAGTGCTTTAATGTTAGCGAATGGCATTGCGTTACTGTGCTGTGTGTGTCTGGAACGTGCTTTGCAAATATAACCAGTGTGCAGCAATCCTGTGCAGGACTGTGGAGTTAATGGCTGGAACACTAGTATCCTACATTTAATTTTATATCCGGAGAGCAGAGAGATGTGCTCGTAGTACCTCGTGTTGTTATGACAACACACAACAGGATTCTGTCACCCCACCCCTGCTTTTCTTGTTTGTGCTCCTACAAAGAAGAGAGTGGCGTTTCACATGCTGCCTTTGCAATGTTAACACTTAAAAGACATGCAGCCCATGTCTGCAGGAGTAGTATTTGGCTGGAATGAGACTTTAGTGGCTACAGAAACAGTTACAGAGAGCGAGTATTTGCTGGAACACTTTCAATACAGCAGAAAATATATTGCGAGGTTTAACTTATTCGATATTCTCAGGTGTATGAACTGCGGGGCCCTTTAGTCCTTCCCCTTTCCGTGCCTCCAGCTCTATAAAAGACAAATTAGTCTGCAGTTCTGTTTATGCTCCTGCACCATTAATAGTGGAACTATTTCAAAATCACAATTGTTGCATATATGTTTTTGTGCTCAGTAGATAGCTGTCTTTCACAATAATAACCTAAACATATCTTTGTTTTCAGCACAACCAATCATTTCACTATAAACACAAATCAAAACTTACTGCCTTTGTCAGTGTTTTATATTTTATAATGTAGTTTTGTGGAAACTTGAGTGGAACTTACATTATTGAAAATATCTGTGAGTGTAGACTTTATGTGACAGTTGGATTGGTTGTCCTTCTCATTTCTCTGCCCTACCCTTTCTAACCATAGGACATCCTTTTTGGTCTACTCAAGAAGCTCTTCCAACCGAAAATGTGTCCTGGTCGGAAACGCCCGCTGAAGATAGTGGTGATGTCAGCAACCTTGGAAATCCCAAAACTTTCTGAGTTCTTTGAAAACTGCCCAGTTGTACACATTCCAGGGAGGACCTTTCCTGTCAAGGAAATATTCTGCAACTTGATTGGCCCCAAACATCTTGAAGGTTCAGCGTATGTTGCCGAGGTAACAACTGTACTTTGGTCCTAGTTCTTTGGTTGTTATAAAAACTTTGCTTGGAATGGCACTGAGTTTTTAGGCTACTTCCTTTGTGTTTGCTGTGAAGGACTGTGCACATAGAAACTCTACTTTCCTTGCTTTTTGTGATACCAAGAGGTGATCTTTGTGTCTACAGGAAGGAGGCTTTGCCCATAAGTTACACTTTTTTTGCAGTAATTAAACCCAATGACTGTGTTTTTTCTTCTGGTCTGATCATTAGCCCTTTTTAGGTCTCGGCTAGCTTAGCTGCGCATATGCGCAGCTCGCTCAGCGAGATTTTATGATTTTAAGGGAGCCTCAGTATCAGGCTTTAAGCCCCGTCCCTCTTTCCCATTGGCTGGCATCACCGTTTATGCTAAACGGTGGCCAGCCATTGGAAAAGAGGTTTGTATGACGTATACTTTTCTCTTTTTCTGCCGCCCAACTTGGACGGGCTCGCCTGCTTTCCTTCTGAAGTAAAAGGTTTCTTATCTTTATGGGGCCAGGTGTTTAAACACATGGCCCTATAAAGAAAATAAATAGTCATGACCGAAGAAAAGCAGGCCCCTTTTTTATTGCATCTAGCTTTCACTTTAAAGTGAAAGCGAGATACAAAAATAAACAGTGGCTGACTGGCGAGCGTTTTTTTGCGTGCGTTCTTTCCTTGTTTTAACCATGTGACCGTTTTGCGCCTATTAGCTTGCCTGAAGCCATCAGAAAAGTACAAAAAGCTGGAGAGATGGGATGCATGCCAAGCAATTGGGTTCAACGATGTAAGTTTGGTCACTGGTCAAACTCTTCACAGCTGGCAACTTCGAAGTGTCCCCACATAATATGTAACACCTTCAGTCATTTCTGGATTTTGTAGCCAACTGACTGTTGCATATTCTATAGCATAGCATCTTGCATGTAATATTGAAATTGCTCTTTGCAAAAAAAACAAGCAATGATTTACTTAAGGTGATACCAATGTCACTGGGCCATTAAACTGCTGTGATGGCAGCTAACTTTGCACTTTGTATTCCACCGGGTGTTTCAGTCTACCACGTGTTTTATTGATCATTTCATGGTACATGCTGTACTGTTACATACTGTCCAGTGCTTTTCTCGAAATTCCGTTTTCATGTTGCTTACGTGATCAGGAACAAGATGACCTTTTTTTGGGGTGGGGGTGGAAATATGTGCTAAACTGATTTGATAAATTTGATGTAGTACAAGAAGTCCCATTACATGACTCTGTTTCCTTTGCACGTTGACTTCCTGGCCCTTTGGTGGGTGATGTCAAAGGCGTACTAGGTTGATTTAGTTTTACTTTTAGTACTTTAGCGTGGTAGTAACTGAAGTGAGACACATTCCACAGGTGACTGGTTTGTATGATTCTCATGTTTGGGGACTAGCTAACGGGGATAACAAATAGGCCATGCATCATAAGTGAGGGGACATGTAGACTTGAATCATGCAACATATATTAAAAAAAAACATGGCAGGGTTCTTTAAAGTTCAAGAACGGTTGCGTATGTTTGACATTTGTTTCATTATAATATTGCCATATATTTCTTCAATAGGTAACATTTATTCAAAGTTATAATTTTACAAGCATTACTTAGCTTTTCTTTTGTTTTTTTTATTTTTGTAACAAAATTCACTTTGTCACAAGTAAGCCAAGGGGCATACATTTTTTTGTGTTCAGTAAGTTTTTATTGAATTTTTAAGAAGGAAGTAGTACATAAAGACATACAAAAAAGCGAAGAAAATTCATTAAAATACAAAGAAGCGAAAAAGAATAATCATAAAAATACAGTCATCAATAAAATGTATCGCAACATAACAAAATTTGTCATTCAAAGAAAAACAGAAGAAGAGAAAAGGAGAGGAAGGGAGGGGAAGGGAGAAGGGAATGGAAATATACAATTCATAGCATAAATACTTAAATAAGTAGAGTTACAAATACTACATAAGCAATACAACAACAATAATTAAACCTGTACATATGAATCTACAGGAGACCAAAAAGATTGAAAAGTCGAAGAATTATGATGAACACCTTGTAATGACAATTGTGCACCTCTTCTTGTAAAGACAATCCAGGACCACCAAGCATGGACTGAAAGAGAGGAAGCATCCTTCCAACAAAAGGTGATGGATTTTAACGCAGCAGATACAAGAAAATTAAATAATTTTGCTTCGATATCATCAAGGGGTACACTCAGAGCAACAGATTTACATATAACTAAATTATAAGAGGGTAAATCAGAAACAGGCAACATTTTCTGTATCACGTTCCATACTTCAGACCAAAATTTCAAAATAGTCGGACAATCAAATAACATATGACGTAAGGAACCAGGATGTAAATTACAATGCCAGCATATATTGGATGGTAATAAGTGAGCTTTAAATAAACGCAATGGTGTCCATAAGGAGTTAAATAAAATATAAGCATTAGTTTGATAAATAGAGACTGGTAAACATCCAGAAATAGAAAGGGACCATATTGAAGACCAGGAATCATTTGGCAATGATAGGGATAACTCATTGTTCCAGAAATTAGAAATGGTATCAACATTGGAACCTAAGGATACGGTAAGTTTTTGATAAAATACAGACACCGCTTTAGAGGATAAAGAAACAGTATTAACATAAAGCAGTAAATCAGTTGTCATTTTTGAAGGGATGCCATTGGGAAAGGAATCTAAAATAGAATTACAGAGGTATTGATATTTTGACAGCTCGGACAAAGGCAGATTATATTTCTTTTGGAGTTGTATAAATGGAATAAATTCATCATCCTTGAAAACATCTCCAAGGTAAAAAATACCTTTAGCAATCCAGGAAGACCAAAAGGAAATATTTCTATTTAATTTGAGCAAGGCACTATGCCACAAGGACAAGTGTACTGTAGAAAGTAAGGGGGATTCAAAATTGGAATCTATATCATTAAAAATTAATCTTGATGATTTAATTATGGCAGAAGAATGTACAATTTTAGATACGGGGGACATGGTTAATAGGGATAATAAAGGAAAAGGTTTGACAAGGGAAGTCTCAATATGAAACCAGATAGGGGTAGTAAGCATAGGAGATATATTAAACCATAACGAACTTTGTTTAAGAATAAACGCTTTATGATACAGAAGAAAATCAGGTAGTGCAAAACCAATATGACATTTGGGGATTTTTAATTTTTTATAAGCAATACGTGGAGGTTTATTATTCCATAAAAATTTCGATAAGAGCTTGTCAATATCTTTATAAAATTTGAGTGGAAATTGAGTCGGAATCATTGCAAGAGAATAAAATATTTTAGGGGCGATAGTCATTTTAATAGATTCCATTCGCCCCCACCAAGAAAGGTGAAGGGAGGACCATTTGGATGTTTTTTGTTTAACATATTCTAGAAGGAAATCAGAATTCAATTTTAAAGTAGCAGGAAGGGACGATGAAAATAATATTCCAAGGTATTTCAATTTGCTCTTTTGCCAAACTATATCCGGTGAGGGTAGCATATCAGGAGTACACAGCATATTTAGTGGAAAAAATTCAGTTTTAGTAACATTTAACTTATAACCAGATACAGTAGAATACTTAGAAATAATATCAAGTAAAAAAGGAACAGAAGAAACCGGATTACTAATAAATAATAACACATCATCAGCATATGCTAAAGTCTTAACAGTAATGTCATTGATAGTAATTCCTTGAATATTATCACATTTCCGAATGTAATTAAGAAATGGCTCTATACCAAGTAAAAATAAAAGAGGGGAGAGGGGACAACCCTGACGAGTTCCTCTGAAAAGGGAAAATTGGTTAGTAATCTGGCCATTAATAAATAATCTAGCTGTGGGAGCATAGTATAAGGCAGAAATCATACGAATAAAGGAGGGGCCAAAATTAAAAGACAACAAAGTTTTAAATAGAAATTGCCAATGGATTTTATCAAAAGCTTTTTCAGCATCTAATGCCATAACACCAGCAGGGCTAAGGATAGAGGGGCTTTGCTCAATAACATGTAATAACGTTCTCGTGTTGTTAGCAGAGTATCGATTTTTCATAAAACCAGACTGGTCTGGGTGGATAATTGAGTGAAGGATAGGTGCTAACCTAGAAGCAATAATTTTAGCATATAATTTACAATCTTGATTAATCAATGAAATGGGCCGATAATTAGCAACTAGGGTAGGGTCTTTGTCAGGTTTGGGAAGTACAACAATTAAGGCCTCAGAGAAGGAACCAGAAATGGTACCTGATGAGGAAAAATGAGAAAAAATCTGAGCCAAAAAAGGTAAAAGATGATGTTGAAACTCTTTATAAAATTCGGCAGGGATACCATCAGGACCAGGGGATTTTTTCTTGGGAAGTGATTTAATGGCCAAAAGAATTTCTTCAGTATTAATGGGTAAATCTAACTTAGTTTTATCAGAGGATGAAATGTGAGGCAAATCAGAATATTGTAAGAAGGACTCAATTAAAGAATCATCACAATAATCTGGTTTATTATATAAAGTGGAATAGAAATTCAAAAATTCATTAGCAATCTCATTATGGGAAAAAGCAATGTTACCTTGAGGGCATTTAATGGAAGTGATTTGAGTTTTATCTCATTTAATACGTAAATAATTGGCTAAAAGTCTACCAGACTTATTAGAGTTAAAACGAAATTTAGCATTAGATTTAGAGAGTTGTATCCCTGCTCTAGTGCTGAGAATAGCATTGAATTCATACCTCAGCTTTTGCAATTTTTCTTTATATTGGGGATCATGAGAAGTAATAAATAAACGTTCAAAATGAGCTATTTGTTTCTCTAAGGATTTAACCTGTGAGTTAAATTTCTTATTTTCATGAGCCATGATAGAAATGGTGGTACCTCTAATATAGGCTTTAAATGCATCCCATCGAGTGATGATAGATGTAGACCCTTCTGGATTGAAAGTGAAATAATCCTGAATTGCCTGGAGTATTTTGGGCTTATGAGTGTCATCAAGGACAATGTCAGAATTCATACGCCATCTGGACTGTTTAGTAAATGAAGAGGATACATTTAAAACAAAAGAAATCATAGCGTGGTCTGAAATGTCGATAGTACCAATGGAGGGGTCAGTAGCAAATTGAATAAGGGAAGGGGAAAGGAAAAAATAGTCTATTCTGGAATGGGAATTATGAGGATTGGAGAAAAAGGAAAATTCTTTACCAGTTGGGTGGTGCAAGCGCCAAATGTCAGCTAACTTGGTGGTTTGAAGAAAAGTCTTAAAGGCATAAAAAGTTTTGGATGGTCGAAATCTAGATGTGGACAGTCTATCCAATAAGGGGTCCACAAACATATTGAAATCACCCCCAAAAATCAACGGAGCATTTCCCAACTTTAAAACTTCCGACGTAACAGTGGACCAAAAAACAGGATCCTCTGACGTAGGGCCATAAACATTAATCAAAAAGAAGACCGAGTCATGAATTTTAACTTTAGCTATAATATATCTTCCATCAGAGTCTGAGATTTTATGCAATACCTGACAATGCAACTTTTTGGCAAAGAAAATAGCGACCCCATTCTTTTTACCTGCAGCAGGTGAAGAGACAATAGAGTCCACCCATTTTTTGTTCATGTAACTCAAAACTTTATCATCAACATGTGTCTCTTGGACAAAACAAATGTCTGCCTTAGAATTACCTAAATAATCTAAAATTTTTAAACGTTTTACTGGATGTCTTAAACCTTTGACATTAAGAGAAACAATTTTAATATTATGAACATTAGCCATTAGGATAGAATAGAAAGAAAAGAGAGAGATGAGAACAAGAAGAAGGTGAGTGAAGACAGGTTAAGAGAGTAACTCTGACTGAAAAATAGGAAAGGGAGAAATAAAAAGGAGAGAGTAAAGCACAAACATACAACATAAATAAAGACATGGAAACGCACACCCGTTCCTCAAGCATGGCCAGTTACCGTTGGAGCCCATAAGGAGAATTAGTTAGGAACCTGCAACAAAAGGTCAGCGAGAAGCAGTCAAGAATTAGGGTCCTGTGTATCCATTGCTGGAGGAACCTGCTGTTCGAGGAAGAGACGAAGGTCTTCTGGGCGCTGAAAAGATTTAGAGACATTGTCTTTCCAGACTCGCATTGTAGAGGGATCAAATAGGCCATATTTGAAGCCAAGGCTTCTCAGTTGTGGACGAAGAGAAGAGAACTCTTTACGGATAGCCACAGTTTCTTTAGCAAAATCCTGATGGATGAAGATTTTGGTTCCATTCACCAGTAATGACGGTATTTCACGAACAGCTTTCCGAATAAGAACCAGATGATGGTGACGTAGGACCTTAAATATCATCTGCCTTGGTTTTGAATGACGAGGATTACGATGTGACGGAACTCTATGAGCCTTATCAATTTCAAATTTTTCTGCAAACTTAATATTTAGGAGACCAGGCAAAAGAGATTCAAGATAAAGCCGACAATTGGTCCCTTCAATTTCTTCAGGCAAATTAAAGATGCGCAGATTGTATTGCCGATTGCGATTCTCCAAGTCCAGCAGCTGGGAATGCATTGGAATAATTCTGGCCATTAAAGGTGTAAAAGCATCCAATTTATTCTTATTATCTTGGATTTTGATGGTATTATCTGACACCTTCATGGACATAGAAGCCATATCTTTACGCACATTTTTAACTTCTGAGGCAATGGAGTCAGTATTTAAACGCAAGGCTTTAATTTCCTCCAAAATCAGAGCCAAAGAAGGTTCCGACGATTCCACCACTTTAGATTTTGTGGGAGGAGGGGAAACCTGCTGCTTCCTTTTATTTGTAGGAGCATTTTTCAAATCCATTCTGAGGAGAATAAATGCTCTTTATTATGAATAAAACAGATTAATGCAAAAATTCCTCAAAAAATAATGAAGAATTGTTGTGAATATGGACCAATGCAGTAAAAAGCATCAAAAAGCCCAGGTGCAGCAGCTAAACACAGCTGTAGGCGGAGCTAGGCCCCAAGCCAGCCTCTGTCTTAATGAACTCTCCGCCCCCAGGTTCACTATCTCGGCAGGAAGTTAATGAGCAGAGTGGAGCAGGAGCATGGGGCATGAGGAGAAAAGTTCAATCGAGCCAAATCGCTGGAAAAAAGACTCACAGGTGAGGGAAGGCTTCAGCAGGCTAGCGCTGGCAATTTCGCCGTGATTTGTGCAGGAAATCGTCGTTTAATTGAGCTTAAAGCTCCTGGAAATTACGGAGCTCCGGTGGCAGCGGCCATCTTGATTGACGCGCTCGCGCGTCTCTCAGGGGCATACATTTTTAATATGCACAATTTGTCAATAATACTACAATATTTTAGTCTATTAAGCTGCACACAAAGTATTTTTAGTTTATTATGGGATTACTCAGAATTGTATCGCTTCTACATGCTTGCAGATTTTGCAGTTACGGAAGGTAAAATACAGTGGGCTAAATCCGTTTTTCCCTGATAACAGACTGCTTGACTATATAACATGCTGCTTTGAGCCCAGGTTTCATGATCAGAGTTTGCAGTTCATCCACAGGGGTTATCTCTAGAGTTGTACAGGAACAGCAAATTGTTAGTGCATAGTTGTCTTTCAAACACAACATTACTTCACACTGATCAATGACCTTGACTTTCGAAGTATGATTATGTGGTACATCTACCAAGCACTTTTTGAGAACTCTTTCTGGGGCTATGATTGCTAAATCGAATGCAATTCCTTCAAAATGGGGCAGAAGAATACAAAATGAAATGTAGAGCATAGTTCGCTCAAAAGAAATCCAGCAAAAACCATGTATTAAAGCAAGCTTTAAAAATGCAATAGGTCTCTCCTTTCATTAAGTTAAAGCCATTTGCTTTGCTATACAATACCATTAGCAAAGCAAATGGCTTTAACTTAATCAAAGGCAAGACCTATTGCGTTTTCAATGCGTGTTTACATTTGGGTCAGTTCATGATTAAGTCTTCAAAACTGTATTATGTCACATGATGTCCAGTCCAAATATGCATCCTTCCCCAAACCCCCACAGATACCCAGTGGTTCTGCTAAATGCTAAAATATGAAAGTATTTTATAAAGAAAAAAATGAATGTGCAAGATTTGTTTTTACTCTAAGATTTATTGTTTCGCGTTTTCTACATTGCTTCATATTTTCAACCCGGTTCTGTGGAAATTCGGAAGCCAGCAAGTGTTTTTTTAATGAATTGGTGAAGGCATTCTGAAGCATCCAAGTCATTGAATTCACATGTTAGTGAATGCAATAGGGAAGAAAAAAGAAATTGACAATAAGGTTTACTAACATCTTATTATATTAGCTGGGCTCTTCTTGTTGTAGCACTTTTGTTGTTTGTCCAAATATGCAGCACCACTAGTTAACAGCCTGCTGCTATGTGGCAGTGAAAAAATGCTAAACCACTCTTACTGTCTGTGCTTTCCGTCTGAAAACCTGGCGCTGAAGTGGCAAACCCCAATTGGAAAACTGTGCTAAAAGGTGCATAATTGTCAAATGCCCAATGTGGGATGCAGCGTTACTATATATATATATATATATATATATATATATATATATATATATATATATATATATATATATATATATATATATGTATGTATATGTATGTGTATATATGTATGTATGTATATGTGTGTATATGTGTATATGTATGTATATGTATATATATGTATATATATATTTGTATGTATATGTGTATATGTGTATATATGTGTGCGTATATGTATATTACCTACTGGCAGTCGCCAGTAGGTATATATAGTTAGGATTTTTTTGAATAGGGATTTCTGAAAATTCTATGTTGAATAACTTTGGCGTTGATGGACGGAATTGGCTGAAATTTTCAGGAAAATGGCACATTTTGTTTCTGAGCGTCCCCTGAAAGTTTGGGGGTGTTTCGTCAAGCGGGGGCCGAGAAAAAAGGGGGGTCCCAAAACGTGTTTTTAACATTGAGTTTTCCATAGGGTGGTTGGACTCACTTTTAGCTCGAACGGCTGAATGGATTTCCACAAAACTTGGCAAAAGTGTAGGGACTGGTAGCCCGATGTTCCTTTGCTATGTCTCAAGATATATGCTCCAGTGGTTTTTACGAAAATTAACTTTGAAAAATACATATTGGGCTACATTGGGCTATATATATGTTAGAGCCCAAATGTAGCCCAATGTAGCCCAATGTAGCCCAAAGATGGCCACCAGAGACAAAAAACCAATTGTAGCCCAAATATCAGCCAGATGTAGCCCAACTATAGCCCAGTGACAGAATGTCCCAGAGTGTTCTAAAGAACAACTAGAGCACTAACAGTCTTACTTATGACAAAAGTATGGCACACCTGAAGTCATCTTGATTGGAATAAAGTGTTAACACTTAAAACATTTAATTTGCAAAGGAACAAAATGAGGGGGTTCATTTTGCCATAGAAATTATGATTAGTGCTGAAGAAAGAAAAATTAGGGCACATTTTGAGTGACTTCTCAAATCCTCTTATATTTCATTAAAAAAATTCTGATATGCAGTCTCCCAAGATGGCCACCAGAGACAAAAGAGCCCAAATGTAGCCCAAATATCAGCCAGATGTAGCCCAACTATAGCCCAATGACAGAATGTCCCAGAGAGTTCTAAAGAACAACTAGAACGCTAACAGTCTTACTTATGACATAAGTATGGCACACCTGAAGTCATCTTGATTGGAATAAAGTGGTAACACTTAATACATTTAATTTGAAAAGGAACAAAATGAGGGGTTTCATTTTGCCATAGAAATGTTATTTATATATATATATATATATATATATATATATATTACCTACTGGCGGTCGCCAGTAGGTATATATAGTTAGGCTTTTTTTTAATAGGGATTTCTGAAAATTCTATGTTGAATAACTTTGGCGTTGATGGACGGAATTGGCTGAAATTTTCAGGAAAATGGCACATTTTGTTTCTGAGCGTCCCCTGAAAGTTTGGGGGGGGGGGGTTTGTCAAGCGGGGGCCGAGAAAAAAGGGGGGTCCCAAAACGTGTTTTTAACATTGAGTTTTCCATAGGGCGGTTGGACTCACTTTTAGCTCGAACGGCTGAATGGATTTCTATGAAACTTGGCAAAATTGTAGAGACTGTTTGCCCGATGTGCCTTTGCTAGGTCTCAAGATATGTGCTCCAGTGGATTTTGAGAAATTAACGTTCAAAAAATATATATATCTGTGACAGCGTCCCGGTTAGCGCCCCGGTTCGCGTACCAGACGCGTAACGGAACTTCGCGAGGAGAAGCGGATTGGCTCTCCGGTGACTGTCAACATTCTAAACAGTCCGGAGCGGCCGCCATCTTGTCTCTCGGTAGGATCGAGAGACAAGAGATGGAAATAAACGAAGGGGGAAATGAATGAAAGGGGGCAAGGTAGACCCCTCCTGACCCCCTAGTATTGATGTGGGGGCTATTAAAGGGCCCCGCGGGGCAAAAAAAAATATTTTTTTTTCGATTTTTCGCGGTGGAAGCGCTACCCGGTACGCGAACCGGGTAGCTCACCGGTAGCGTAACGGGAGTCCGCCATCTGTTTCGGACGAATTTAGTCACAAGATGGAGGATAAACAATGTTGGGAATGGGTATAAGGGGGCACGGGAGACATATCCTGACCCCCTAGGTTTTCTGAGGGTGGCTGAGGAGGCCCATATATGTAAAAAAAACAACCTTTTTCTTTCAAATTTTCGCACGGTTAGCGCCCGGTCCGCGCACCGGGTAGCGTTCCGGAAAGCGTAACAAGGGGAAAACCAAGGGAAATATTAAAATAATATTTTAGAGTGCTTTGAGGTAGGGTAGCTCTGAATAGAGCTGTTGTGTTGTGTGGGTCATGTAAGTACCAACATGTAGGTACCAATGAAGAGTCTAAAATTCGATGTCATCAGTGATGTCACTGACCATGTCATGAATGATGTAATATGTGACATGATCAGCAGTGGATTCACTCAAAAAAACTATAAGTTTTAAGGGTGTTATAGTTAGCTGGACATTTCACTCATACAAAACCATTGAAATTACTCCTATATAGTTAGTTGTACTAACTATATTTCGCGCACCCGCAATCCACTGCTGATGATGCCACATATTACATCATTCATGACATGGTCAGTGACATCACTGATGACATCTCAAATGACATGAACAATAGAACACTATCAAAAATACTTATACACCTAAATCGACATTACACACCAGCACACATCCTATTCACATATGAAGTCATCCTACTCACTTATGCAAACAATGGATCATACTTACATATTTACTTAGCTACACACTTATACAAACACAACTTCATCTATTCATTTAGATAGTAAGTCATACTTAGTGAATTATAAAATCATTATTACAAGTATAAAGTTATCCATACAGTCACTCACACAATAATTGAGTCATATGTATACTTATTAATATACAACAACTGACACATACACTGCCTTTTATTTTTCTAGTTTGTTGGACATGTACCATTGAGAAATATATTTGCTCATCACCACACCCATAAAGATATTCTCTCACCCAAACAACTGTTAGAACATGTAGTTTTAAATTCATATATCTAGTGAATCAACTATTCACACATCTTTGGGCAGTCACACACCCCCCACCGAACCACACACACATTCACTCTCCCATACAAATACTCAGTTAACTAATCAATAACTAATACAGACTTTCACATAGCTAGTAACCAACTGGAGAACCAGTTTACACAACAACTGACAAAGTGATACAGATATTCAAACTGTTTAGTCACTATCCACTATATTTAGTGAGACACTATAAATTGGTCAAGTAAACAGTCAATTACACTGCTACTAAATCCTCCATCCAAATATTTATTTTTATATATCCACTCATTCTTCAATGCAAATTGCTATATATAATGCATATTTAAATAACGAACCAAACCACATTCACTGGATGATGTCATCAGTGATGTCATTTGAGATGTCATCAGTGATGTCACTGACCATGTCATGAATGATGTAATATGTGACATCATCAGCAGTGGATTGCGGGTGCGCGAAATATAGTGAGTACAACTAACTATATAGGAGCAATTTCAATGGTTTTGTATGAGTGAAATGTCCAGCTAACTATAACACCCCTAAAACTTAGTTTTTTGAGTGAATTTTAAAGGTTTTTTAAATGCTAATTCCTAACTATATAAGGCCTGAAACCTATGGTTTTTTCAGTGAATTTCAAAGGTTTTTTAAATGCTAATTCCTAACTATATAAGGCCTGAAACCTATGGTTTTTTCAGTGAATTTGCAAGGTTTTTTACATGCTAATTCCTAACTATATAAGGCCTGAAACCTATGTTTTTTTCAGTGAATTTCAAAGTTTTTTTCATGCTAATTCCTAACTAAATAAGACCTGAAAGCCCACCAGGAATCTCCAGTATGCGCCAGGGGACTGCATTGCAGAGAGGTGTAATGAAGCCACGCCCTTTTTTACACCTCTCTGCAACGCAGCCCCCGTGCATGTTTGAAGAGGGGGAACTAATTCCCCTTGCATACTGGGGGTCCCTGGAGCCCAACTAGCCCACATGGAACCTCCAGTATGTGCCAGGGGGCTGCATTGCACAGAGGTGTAATGAGGCTATGCCTCTTTTTACATCTCTCTGCAACGCAGGCCACTGGCGCGTTTGCAGAAGGAGGACTAATTCCCCTTGCATACTGGGGGTCCCTGGGTCATATCTGCCCAAACGCCGAAATTCCGAACTATTGAAAATGACTTTTCTTGAGAAACATTTGGATCATGTCCTATACTTTGGAATTTTTGAAAGACTGACTTTGAGGATGCTATAAATTACTCAAGTCTGCCCGAATTGTGTGGGTAAAATTGATACCTAGTCACTTTGAATAAGAATGTACTTACGTCTCGTCTAACATTTGGAAGAAATATCTAGTTATCTGACAACAGGATACCGACATAACTTGAAGGAAATAAGAATGCCCTGAAGAAGTTCTGTTGTACAGAACGAAACGTGTCAGCTGGCTGTGGTACATAAACTTAAGGAAAATAAAAGCATTTGAATATACACCAAGATTCAGCGCTTCAATAAGGACTCTAAGTGATATGATTTGATTGGACTTATTGTGCAAGTGGTGCTGTGCCAAACTTTGGAATATTCTCCACTACTCTCTACTACTTACTCTCTACTACTCCACTACTCTCTAATACTCTCTCTACTACTCATTCTCTACTACTCTACTACTCTACTTCTCTCTACTACTCTCTCTCTACTACTCACTCCCTACTACTCACTATCTACTACTCTCTACTACTCACTCTCTACTACTCTCTACTCTCTACTACTCACTCTCTACTACTCTCTCTCTACTACTCTCTCTCTACTACTCACTCTTTACTACTCACTATCTACTACTCTCTACTACTCACTCTCCACTACTCTCTACTACTCACTCTCCACTACTCTCTCTCTACCACTCTCTACTACTCACTCTCTACTACTCACTCTACTACTCTCTACTACTCACTCTCTACTAATCCCTCTCTACTACTCTCTACTACTCACTCTCTACTACTCTCTACTATTCTCTCTCTGCTACTCACTCTCTACTACTCACTCTTTACTACTCTCTACTACTCACTCTTTACTGCTCTCTACTACTCACTCTACTACTTACTCTCTACTACTCTCTACTACTCACTCTCTACTACTTACTCTCTACTACTCACTCTACTATTCACTCTACCACTCTCTACTACTCACTCTCTGCTACTCTCTACTCCTCTCTACTACTCTCTACTACTCACTCTCTACTCTATTACTCACTCTCTTCTCTCTACCTCTCTACTTCTCTCTCTAATAGTCTCTACCTCTATCTCTACACCTCTACCTCTCGACCTCTCTGTACACGCACACATATACACATATATATATGCATATGCATTTATGTATGTGTGTATATATATACATACATATATAAACATATATAATCTGCATATCTATATAAATACAAATATAAATGCATGTATACATATACATATATGCATACATATGCATGTTATTTACATGAAAGTTTTAAAAACACTAATAAAAGCAAAGCTAAAAAGCCACCTCATTACAAACAGAATGGCTTTAACTTAAATGAGGACGAGATCTATTGCATTTTCAATGCTTGTTTACTTTGGTTCCATCAAGAAGGCATTCAGATGTGTCACACATTTGCCATACATTCTGAATGTTAGCACTCTAGTTGCTCATTAGATCACTGTAGTAAAGCTACTGCTCACCAGGGAAGTCTGCTGCTAATCATACTTTCTATGGAAAAATGAACCCCCTCATTTTGTTCCTTTTTAAATTAAATGTTTTCAGACTTACCACTTCATTCCAATCAAGATGGCTTCTGGTGTGCCATACTTTTGTCATAAGTAAGACTGTTAGCGCTCTAGTTGTTCTTTAGAACACTCTGGGACATTCTGTCATTGGGCTATACTTGGGCTACATCTGGGTGATATTTGGGCTACATTTGGGCTCTTTTTTCTCTGGTGGACATCTTGGGAGACTGCATGTCAGAATTTTTTATTGAAATAGAAGAGGATTTGGGAAGTCACTCAAAATGTGCCCTAATTTTTCTTTCTGCAGCACTAATCATACTTTCTATGGCAAAATATACCCCCTCATTTTGTTCCTTTTTAAATTAAATGTTTTAAGAGTTACCACTTTATTCCAATCAAGATGGCTTCAGGTGTGCCATACCTTTGTAATAAGTAGGACTGTTAGCGCTCTAGTTGTTCTTTAGAACACTCTAGGAGGCTGCAGTAGAACACAAAGGAATCAACTGACAGTCTCTGTCCTTGTTGGATGTACATGTTTTACTGAGAATGTCAGACTTCATGCTCACATGACTGAGAAAGATAATGTGAATTTACAGAAAATATGCTTTCAGTTTAGATTATAGATCCCCTTCCAAACCACTGTGGGAAAAGCATGAGATAATAGTTTTCTTTCAAACATGATTCATGATATCTCAGCAGAAGGCTTTTTCACATGGTAGAATCACCTTAGAACACACCACAATTCCTAAAATGAGTATGGTACCATCAACAAATGATGTATAATGTAACTAAAGTCCTAAAACCCTCTATTAACTACACTGCTTTTTAATGAGGTGCTATCATGTATATTGGTCCCAAGATGGCTGCCAACACTTCTTGGATGAAGTGCTGACAGCCAATCAGATCTCACGATGAGATGTGTGGTTAGGCTCCGCCCAGATATATATGTGTTTTTGAAGTTAATTTTCATAAAAACCACTGGAGCAATTTTCACCAAATATAGCAAAGGCACTCCTGCGTACCAGTCCCTACAATTTTGCCAAGTGTGGTGTAATTCCGTTCAGCGGTTAGGGCCGTAGCCTTGTCAGAACGTCCTATGGAAATTAACATGGGGAAAACACGTTTTGGGACCCCCCTTTTTTCTCAGCCCTCACTTAACGAATCCTCCCGAAACTTTCAGGGAAGGAGCGCAGCGGAGCTGGCCAATATTTTGGAAAATTACACGCAAATTCCTCAACCGGCGCCAAAGTTATTCCCAATAGAATGTTGCGGATTTCCTATGGTAGCTAGGTCCTAACTATATATACCTACTGGCTATCGCCAGTAGGTAATATATGTGTATGTGTGTGTATATATATATATATATATATATATATTCACAGAAAAAACCATAGGTTATAGACCATATATAGTTAGGAATTAGCATTTACAAAACCTTGAAAATTCACTGAAAAAACCATAGGTTATAGACCATATATAGTTAGGAATTAGCATTTAGAAAACCTTATTTTACTCACACAAAACCATTGAAATTCCATATATAGTTAGTTGCACTAACTATATATCGCGCACCCGCAATCCACTGCTGATGATGTCACATATTACATCATTCATGACATGGTCAGTGACTATATATGGTCTATAACCTATGGTTTTTTCCTGTGAATTTCATTGGTTTTTTAACAGCTAATATCTGTAGCTGTAAAATGTATTCTTCTTTAAATCCAAAAATATATTTTATGTTTATGAATAATTATTTTTTTTTATATTTTTTTTTCTACGTTCCCGCTTCGCGAATCGGGAAGCTTCCCGTTAGCTGACCTTGATGCCGCGAAATAGACCGCGAGCCGGTAAACGTTTCTTTACCGCAAGTGCCGCGTTAGAAAACAACATCGTGACGCCTCCCGTCCGCATGACGTTCCACGTTGTCGCGTGATACGTCATATGACGTGCTACGTTAGCGAACTGGTACGCGAAGCGAGTCGCAAAGCGCAGGTTTCTGGAAGCAAACCGTGAGGCCCTGCAAAGCGCTTAACGTAAACACAGCAAGTCATGTGACTTGGTAATAACACTTTTCATTGGTTCATTTCACTTTTGGTTTCCTAATGATGTAAGACTAGGTCATATAATCTAAAATGAACACTTTCGATTGGTTGAGAACTCTTGTTTTTCCCAAATGATGAAAATCCCTCCTTCTTTCCTCACTCTGACTTTCATCATTGTGAGAGAAAGACCCTTTGTGATCACTGAGCAATGGCTTCTTTAGTAGCTTCAGCTGGTGCTTCCCCACCACATCCAAGGAAGAGTGGACCACCTGCTCAAGTTATAATTCAACAAGAAGAGGAAGAAGAGGAACAGGACGACGAGCACGAAGAGAGGCAGTTTTTGCCTGAGCAGCCCAAGACGTCTCACCGGAAAGAAAACTTCATTTGGCAATTTTTTAAAATTCCCAAAGGTCAGAAAAAAGTAAATGCAAGATACGTAACTTGCCTTATATGTCAAGATAGACTGTCCAGAGGAACCGAGAAAAAATACAGTTTCGGAAACTACACAATGCATCGCCATATGACTAGGTGGCATCCTAACAACTACAGTGCTGCACAGTTTCGGAACGACCTAGATAATCTCCCTATTATGGCCAGAAGATCTGTTGTACCGGAAGTAACGGGACCAGAGGGCAGGGAGATGGTGCCAAATATACAAATGAAATTTGGTGAAGTAAAACACACCTGCGTATTTTGCGATGGATTCATTTCCTACGGAGAAAAAAGCATCACTCTGATCAACAGAGCTATTGACTATCATATGCAAGTTTGTACGAAACGCCCAAAATAATAAATACTTCTTTTTTTGTTTTGTTGCTCCTGTTGAGCCCTTTACAATGAATCGTTTTCATTGCCCCCTCCAAGAAAAACCCAAAAAAATATAAAACCTCAGAAAAATTCAAAAAAAGTAAAAAAATGTTCCGAAAAAAAATAAAAAAAATATAAAACAACAAAAACAATTAAAAAAAAAGTTCTTTTCAGAACTACCTCCCCGTTATTAAAAAATTGGTACAATATTTGGAACTGTGCCAACCTCTATTTCTCTTAGTTCGCTTCCCAGTTCGCTCGCCGGTACGCGAACTAGAAGCGAACCAAAAACAGTAAGTATAAGGGAAGGAAACAGACACTTATGTTAAAAGAAAGACAGCTATAGGGGAGTAAACTAGAGATACTATTACCCGTAATCCACTGCTGATGATGTCACATATTACATCATTCATGACATGCTCAGTGACATCATCAGCAGAGGATTGCGGGTTTTTTGGCAACGTGCCTTATCCACGGTTTAATAACGCTGCCTTTTGCTTTATATAAGTTTTCAAATTGTATGAAATATATACCAATAGGTCGTTATGAACCTTTAGGTAGTGCTTTTCTTCATGAGGTCTGGTCGCTTCCATACACATACAGATGTTTCAAAGATGATCAAGAAGTTTATCTGAATGGAGAGGAATGCACTGAGACGCCAGATCATTCACTAATGTGTAGGCACATACAGTTACACGGTTCATGCAACAAACACCGACCAAATATGGCTTGCGTGTTGCAAGGCACGCCAGTTCCTGCTATCATCCCCACGTTCAAGTTGTTGGAAAATGGTAGTTATTTGATGCTCAATAATGAAGATTGTTCTGAGTTAATTGAAAAGGGTCTGCACCTCTGTACGGGTGTTCACTATGTGAAGCACGAAAGTTTCACGGGCCGAACTCAAGGCCACCTCTCTCTGAGACAAAAGAGCTCTTATTCTTGCCATGCCGTTGAAATCTGTCCCAAGGTTGGTATTTGTGGCCAGATTGAAAACTCCCTATGTTCATGTGTGGGAGGAAATAGAACATTTCTGCAGCAAATAACCCGTTCACTTACTGT
Organism: Lissotriton helveticus; assembly: GCF_964261635.1. Lineage (NCBI taxonomy): Eukaryota > Metazoa > Chordata > Amphibia > Caudata > Salamandridae > Lissotriton > Lissotriton helveticus. The sequence goes on along the minus strand of NC_136061.1, from coordinate 297,567,228 downwards.
TACGATAAAAGGAATACTTTTAATTCAGATTTGCCTTTCAATTTCAGCAAGATGGTTCCGACTATCTTTAACGCATCCTCCACAAAGACCCTGGCGCACTTTTTTAAAGTTGTTACCAGTGGTCTCGTGACTTCATTTGAGAAAATCTTTGGAGTCATCCCTGCTTCCTTTCATTCTATTTTCTCCACTCTGGTTCGTGGATTGGCATTTTTACTTGCATTACCAGCGGACGCTCTTGTGCTTTTTTACATTTTTAAATATGGATGTCCCTCCTATGCAACCTCCCACCCTGCAGCTGCTGACACTGTTCCGCAATCGCATGCTAGAATATTATGGCACAATGCCGTTGGCGATATTAAGCACGGCATATGGATTATCTTTTCGATTCTCCTACTTCACCTGTGTCCAGCCTGTATTTCACTGCCTGACCTGTGATTTCGATTGGGCCATTGATTTGTGTCTCTGCGGACCGGTTTCTCCTGACGTCGACTTTAATCAGCTGATGACTCCTATCATTACTCACGAGTTGGTTTGTCCTGGCGAAAGGATTATGGCTGTGGCATTGATGCATGGACTACTTGGTCCCTGGAATTTACTGGCGGCAGCACAGTCTTTCTTGGAACAGAGCTTTCTTGAAAACCCACCGAGCTGTCCTCTGATGGTGATAGAGGATCCGGTGCTGGGAGAGCACGTATGTTCTTTTCCGCTTTTAAATTGGATGGCTGAACTGTTTTCGGATGAAGACGGTGACTTCCTATTGGAGGCTGTTGCAGCTTATTTTGCATACACAGTTATGTCATAGACCTTTTTCATGTTTGATATGCTGAGTACTAGCATTTCATTGACAATTCATTGACTTATTTGTCAAGTTTTTATTATTTACCTTGCCTATTGGCTTAAGACTCGATAAAGTACTTGGCTGTTTTATTTTTCTTTAGCATTAAATTTTCCTAGTTTTTAATGCTTTACCTTGCGGACCGTCCACATATAAACTTGCAATCTGCTCTCATGAGATGGCACTTCTATTATCTTATTCAGTTCGTTTCCGGATCATGGGGAGGTGTCATCTAGGTCCTGGATATCTTTACACCGTGTTAAGTTAGCATGGGCTCATTACCGGTTTAAACGCCATTTTTCCTTTTTTGCAACTTCTGCACACGACACTTAGTTGTTGCTTTAGCTTTCAACCTAGTAGTTCATCGTGGTTTACATGAGAATAATATGTTATTGCTCTACTATCTGCTTTGCTTGTTAAACTATATCTGTACAGCGAGTGCTAAAGTTTCAAGAACAACACGATACAGAATTGTTATGAGGTCTGATCTCCACGACTTCATACTCATAACATAAGTGCAACTTCTGCCAATTCTGGGCATGAGGCGGGTTTTATATTGCTTTGCCGAACACACATACACAACAGTTGATGCGGCTCACATGAAGAGAGAGCTGGTGTATGCTGATGTGATTCCTTCAAATCCAAGACACTAAAGTATGGGCACGCCCTAAACCAACACAAAGAGACCTTCTTAGCAAATAATATAATATGTGTATTAGGGAGGGTGAGATATAAGCAGCCGCGGGCCGTGGAGGGAGTTACGGTGAGGCAGGGAGGCGGGGAGAAGCAGGGTGGAGCCCTCTCTACCTTGCCCCTCCCCCTCCCCGCCTCCCTGCCCCACCGTAACTCCCTCCACGGCCCGCGGCTGCTTATAAGTGTTGCTAACTCTTATTCATTTACAGCATGTTAACATACTATCACCATTCGCTTTTTATGTACTAGTAACTATGCTGGTAATTTTGCTACTGATAATATGTGTACTTGTATTATCTAAGATACTACGCCTGTGAAGACGGCATTAGTAAATAAACATTTCAAATACACATGTGTTCTTCTTAACTCCATGTTCTGGTTTCTAAGAAATATATAACGACCGACTGTTCATGAGTTCCACGTATCCTGAGGTACTATAAGTTCATATTCTGGATTGTCTAAACATTGAGAGTTTGTTATATCCAATGTGACACTGTACCTAGCTTGCTAAGGAGTTTTTGATTACTAACGTGAGTTTGAGAACAGAAACCCTGCGACAGGGGCACCCCCGACCCTTGCTGGAGCTTCATCACACTTGCGATACAACTCCAGCAATGCGCCACCTTTACGGCACAGATACATCACGCATCTGTGCTGTTTTTGCCCCATGATGCGCCGCATTGTAAATGCAGCACACCATAGGTGACGGAACAGCGGCACAGAATGACTAACACATCCCTGGTGATGCGCCAGTCATCATAAATGTATCCCTATGCTTCTTATCTTGTTAGAGATGAACCGCCATATGTATCATCAAAGTTTTTTGCATTTCCTAAATAGCGAACTTTAAGGAATAAATAGCGATTCTTTACCATTCCTAGTTTGCGATGAGCTATTTGCTAATTACAAATTACCCATTCATTTCCTTCATTTCCATAGGGCGGTTGGACTCACTTTTAGCTCGAACGGCTGAATGGATTTCCACGAAACTTGGCAAAATTGTAGGGACTGGTAGCCCGATGTGCCTTTGCTATGTCTCAAGATATATGCTCCAGTGGTTTTTACGAAAATTAACTTTGAAAAATATATATTGGGCTACATTGGCCTATATATATGTTGGAGCCCAAATGTAGCCCAATGTAGCCCAATGTAGCCCAAAGATGGCCGCCAGACACACAAAAAGACAAATGTAGCCCAAATATCAGCCAGATGTAGCCCAACTATAGCCCAGTGACAGAATGACCAATCAGCTTCGCAAACCTCCGTTACGCGAAGCGGAGCGCTGTTACAGATATACATCTTTTTTTGAACGTTAATTTCTCAAAATCCACTGGAGCACATATATTGAGACCTAGCAAAGGCACATCGGGCTACCAGTCCCTAATATTTTGCCAAGTTTCGTGCAAATCCATTCAGCCGTTCGATTATTATTATTATTTTTTTTTTTTGCCCCGCGGGGCCCTTTTAAAACCTCCACATCAAACCTAGGGGGTCAGCGAGGATCTACTATGCCCCCTTATAGTTATTTCCCCCTTTGTTTTGACCTCCTCTTGTCTCTCGATCCTACCGAGAGACAAGATGGCGGCCGCTACGGACTGTTTGGAATGTTGACAGACGCCGGAGAACCAATCAGCTTCGCTTCACAAAGCTCCGTTGCGCGAAAAGTACGCGTCCTGGGCCGCTGCCCAGTCCGCTGTTACAGATATATATCTTTTTTTAAACGTTAATTTCTCAAAATCCACTGGAGCACATATATTGAGACCTACAAAAGGCACATCGGGCTACCAGTCCCTACAATTTTGCCAAGTTTCGTGCAAATCCATTCAGCCGTTCGGGCTAAAAGTGAGGCCAACCGCCCTATGGAAATTAACATGGGAAAAACGCGTTTTGGGACCCCCCTTTTTTCTCGGCCCCCCCTTGACGAACCCCCCCAAAATTTTCAGGGGCTGCTCAGAAACAAAATGTGCCATTTTCCTGAAAATTTCAGCCAATTCCGTCCACAAACGCCAAAGTTATTAGACATAGAATTTTCAAAAAACCCATAGAGAAAAAATCCTAACTATATATACCTACTGGCGACCGCCAGTAGGTAATATATATATATATGTATGTATATATATGTGTGTATATATATATATATATATATATATATATATATATGTATGTATATATATGTGTGTATATATATATATATATATATATATATGTATGTATATATATATATATATATATATTGTGTGTATATATATTCACTCACTCACTCTTGTGAAAGCTAACTTGATTTTGGCATTTTAGAGCGGTAACCTTAGATGTATACAGTATCAGCAGATTTTTAAAAGCTCTCTTTAACACAATCACTTTTTAATATACTAAAAATGTCAGGCTTGATGCATTTTAGTGGATAGTGTAAATATAATTTATGAATGTACTTCAATTTATAGGTCTAATTTTACAGATATTATTTTTAGATTGGCTGTACATTTTTTCCTCTAAGACTTGGATTTTATTAGTTCAAAGAAAGGAGAGCAGCCCCACTACTCCAAGAGACAGCGTACCTTATATAGTTAATGTATCATAAAAAGACTCTCTTGGATAAAATAACTCATTCAGACATCTCATACTCCACTATCTTCACATTCACATATTTCTTAATATAAAACTAGGAGGGAACCCAAAAGACAATTATAACAATCTGTTTAACAAAGTTATCAATAAAAAGCAGTCATACAATTATATAAAATACACATTACTTAAAATAATAATCAAGACTTCCACATGTGTCATTACAATGTTGTTAATTCGAAGAAATCAATAAAACATGAGCAAATTAAAATATTTTGAACACATATGCTTCATTGTTCCTCAAATTTAACAAAGCGGGGAGCGTTGACGTGTTTCGGTGGAAAAATGTTGTGGGACTACCTTCTTCAGGACAACAACAATACTAATATCCCTTTAAACTAAAAAGCAGTGTTTGTCTGTGGAAAACAAAAACGGAACATATCTCAAAATACGATCTTATCATTTATGTAACAAAATTATATTTATTTAAATTAACAAAACTAATCGCAAAAACATTGACCTAAGTACATTCAATTTATATCTGGATCTATAAATCATAACTAGGGCTCCCGGTTTTATAGTATTTATTTTTTGGCCATTTCTGTCTGTATTTATCCATATTTATTTTTTGCAAATTGTATCTGTATTTATCCATATTTAATTTGTGTTTTATGGAAAAATGAAGCTGAAATTAGTGTATTTCCACATTTATTTAACCGGTAAGTACGCACTCATGCTTTAGTGCCTACCAGGTTTCAATGCTGTAAACACCCACAGAAGATAAATCAATGCGCTTATAAGAAAATATGCAAATGTTAGTATCAACCTTGCATTACCTACTGCTGTTAAAGCTCTTTACTAAAATTCCTTACTTTTTTAGCTTCCTTACCGATTAATCCACACAGCTATTGGCCTGGCAGTCATGGCACACAGTATTTAGAATTACTCAAAAAAGCAACCCAATTTCCGTTTTATCCACATTTAAAAATAGATACGGACAAGAAAATAAATGTTTTCTGTCTGTATTTATCAGTAAAAAACAGTTAAAACAGAAAGCAGGGAGCCTTAGTCATAACTTATAAAAAAAAAAAACTAAAATTGTCCTCAAAAAAGTTTATTAATCAGAACATAATTGTCCAAAGGTTCCAGCACAGAACCTAAAACCAACCTTCACTCAATAATCCATTGACAGCCACTCTACCACATTTACAAACCCTTTTCAATCATGGCTAGATTCACTCATTTGTTTATATAGAGGTAAGGTATATCGGTCATTCAAAGCGAGGGTATTTGATAAAAAACCCTCACTAGCCCTAGCCTCGCCTCAAATATTGATAGGTATTGGTTGTCAAAGATCATACCTTATTATTGTAAGTATTACATATGTGGTGTATATCATTGTGAAGAGGAAAAATTACTGGAGGGCTTTTTAGTCCCCATTACCTCGCCCAGGTAGTTGGAGAACAAATTGATGATATTGGTATGTGGCACCGATATAATACGGAGTGAAGGGGACTATTTAATAATTTATTAATGTTAACATGTTCTTCGTGTTTTCAGGTTTCTTGTATTATCCTGAACCTATTATATAACTTGTCTACGAGAGTTGGGCCATATTCAATCCCACAGGAATAAAACAATTCTTGAGGTGGATTGAACCACGTTTTTACAGGCCACATCATGATCTGGTTATTATGATTTTCATTTCCCCTTTTTTTTTAAAACTCTTTTTATTTGGCAAAACAAATAAGAGCTCACCATTACAGCAAGTGGTATGACAAATCTCAAAATACAGCCATGGTGTTCGTTACATTGGCTATCCCAATTTCATTTTGTGCCTTCCTCTTCATCATCGAGGCCTGGCCGTCCCCTCCCTTTCCTGTGCAGTTCAACTGTGGGAGACATGCAGCTCTCTCCCCTATATGTATTCCTTCTGCCCACTTTTGATCCAATTTTTTGGGGCAACCTCTATTTTTGAAAACATCTTTTTCTGCTATCTTGGATCAGTCCATGTCAGTTTCCCAACTCCCCATTGATATTAGTTCCCCTACTCCCCATTTTTGTGCAATGTTACGTTTGGCAAGAGTCAACCCCAAAGAGACCCAGGAATGTGCAGTGTGGGTTAGATCAGTGGCCTCCCATGTATTATGTATGCAAAGTTGCGGGGAGTTCCCCCACCTCCTCCAGTATGTATGCGACTCCCGCCCATGGCTTGATGGCGAGGCATTCCCAGAGCGTGTGGAAGAAGGTTCCCTCCTGGGAGCAGTGTCGGGGACAGTTTGAGTCTGTTCTCTTCCCCATTTAGACCCGAGTTCCAGCTGAGAGGTAGGCTCTGTGCAGGATTTTAAGTTGAATCAATTTCAGTCTCATGGGGATGGCTACTTCACATGGGGAAGCCAACACATATTCCCAGTCCTCGTCATCTAGGTCCCCCACGTCTGCTTCCCATTGTTATCTGAGGCATATGAGTAGATCAGGTCAGGGATTAATCAATTTCTGATAGTTTAGGGATGCTTTCTTGGGTATCAGGTCTAGTAGCAACCTATCTTCTAGTGGAGATGCCTCTGGGAGAACCCCCCTGCCGGGAATGGTAGCCTTAAGGACGTGACTGATTTGTAAATACCTAAAAGTTTTGAATTGTGCCAGTTGATATTTCTTCTGCAGTTTGGCAAACGAGATCAGCCCATCTTTTTTCCACAGATCCCCCACTGATGAGATGCCAATTAAGTCCCACTTGGAAAGCCCCGGGCAGAAGCTCAGTCTACCAAGCCGCTCTGACTCCCGGAGTGGTGTTGCTTGCATTATTCTCTTGTACCGGCCTAGTTTTTTGTTAACTTGGTGCCAGGTGTCTATGGTGTGGTCTGTGGGGCCATTGAAGTGTCGGTGTTTAGGGCTGGTATAGAGGGCTCTACGGTATCTACTATGTCCCATTAGACATCTATCCCCATCATACCACCCCCTCGTCAGTTTCTGCAGTGCGATACGGGGTGTTTACCCATCCCACAATAGACTCCACACTGTGCTCTAGACATTAATGAAATAGGAGTCTGGAACCTTGAAGGGGGTGTTCTGCAATGCGTACAGAAAACGAGGCAACGCCAGCATTTTAAAAACGGTCGCCCGTCCCAGAAATGTCAGGGGGAGGGTCTGCCAATGTCGTACATCGGCGTGCAGGCGGGTCAGAGGGCCCTGGAGATTGGTATTGTAAAAGAGCAATGGGTCAGGGGTCACAAAAATCTCCAGGTATCGGAATCCGTTGGTTGCCTTGGTGACCTCGCAACCTGGTGGTAATTTTGGCATAGGACCGTGGATCAAAAATACTATGGATATAGTTCAGTTTATGATATATCCTGAGTGGTTGCCAAAAATCAAGAATATATCAAGGATACGATGGATCGATGCGGTTGGGGCTGAGATTATATAATATTTTGTCAGTATCAAGAGAATTTCTGTCGTCGTAGTGCGCTGTCCACTTTAACCCCCTTATCAGCGGGTGCCCTTTCACCCATGTCACCAGCAGTTCCAGAACCAGGGTAAAAATAAGAGGCGGCATGGGACAGCCCAGTCGGGTTCCCCAACCCAATTAAATTTGTCGGGACGTATGGCAAATTACTACTATTTGTGCTTTTGGGTCTGTATAGAGGAGTTTAATCCATTGTATGTAGTTACAGCCGAAACCCGTGCGCTCCAAAACTGCGAATACGTAGGGCCATTCTAAAGTGTCGAATGACATCCTGGCATCGAGTGACAGTAGAGCTGCATCCTCTTGCATCGTGCCTGTCCTTCCTAACACCCGAAGCAGACTCCTGTAGAGTCTTTTTGATAGGCAAGTCTCTGTACCATGAGCGTGATAGCCGGGAAAAAGTGATATTGATGCTTTCAAAACTGATCGGTGGAGTTTTGCGTGCCACTTGGAGGATGACATTCCTGTCGTGGAAGTTAAATACCCGTGCCAGAATGGGCCTCGGGGGTGCGCCCCGCCTTGGTCTCCCTATCGAAAAGTACCTAGACAGGCCTGTTGGTTTCAGATGTTTTTCTATGACTAGATCTTCTACGAAGAGATCTGTTTCTGGGCCCTCTGCTCACTCTGGAATGCCTAGAATTCGGGTGTTGTTGCGCCGAGCTCTCCCTTCATAGACATCCAGTTGGTTATCCATTCTCTCTGTACTTATTTGTAAGTACTTGATTTGTTTTTCGAGCAGGGACGTGTTGGTAACTAGCGAGTTAGTGGTGGTCTCCACTTCTTTAATTCTAGCATTTGTGTTCCGATTGTCTGCCCTAATTAGGGAAACTTCAGTGGAAAGCAAATCCATCCTGGGTTCTAGAGAGGTGCGTACCATAGTGATTGCAAACATGATAGCCTGTAGGATCAGGTAATCTTGTTTCCCATCTTGTTGTGTCATTGCGCCTTTGCTTCGTGCCTCTTCAGCGCCTTTGCTTGTTTGCTATTCCCCTGCAGCCAAGCACATTTGTCGGGTTTTGTCTGCAATGAGGTGTGGCCGCTCTTTTCTCCCGCCATTGCTGCACTCCGTGGCTCTTCAAGGGCATGCAAAGGGGGGGGTCGGAGTCTGCTGGTTACTCACCGCCGCCTGCAAGGGCCGTTGAACGATGGCCCTGTCCGGCCTGTCGGCTTTCACCCACCCACTTCCCCCCTAGGCGCGCACCCACTGCAGTTGTTGTTACTAGGCACCAAAAATGCACTCACTTTGCTGATGTGTCGCAGGGGCCCTCTACTGCGGGCCCCTGCTGTTTGATTGCGAGTTTAAGTTGTTGGCTTTCACCCCAAGGTGTTCCGACTGGGGCCCATAAAACTTGTGTGGCACACACAGCGTGGGGTTACCGGCAGGCGACACCATGTTCAAGTTCAGAAATTTGTATAGCGCACTACTCACCCAAAGGGTCTCAAGGCGCTTGAGGGAGGGGGGGGGGGTGCTTTATTTATCGAATATCCAAGTTTTAAGTTGCTTTCTGAAGAAGAGGTGGTTTTGTGTAAGGCGGAGGTGGGTGGGTAGAGAGTTCCAGGTTTTGGCCGCTAAGTAGGAGAAGGATCTACCCCCCCATGGTGAATTTATGGATGCGCGGAATATCGGCGAGGGCTTGATTGGACGATCGTAGATGGCGGGTGGGGGTGTAGAAGGACAGTCGCGTGTTGAGGCATTCGGGTCCTAGGTCGTAGAGGGCTTTGTGTGCGTGGGTAAGGAGACGGAACGTTATTCTCTTGTTGACGGGGAGCCAGTGGAGGTCTTTCAGGTGACCGGAAATGTGAGCTTGACGGGGGATGTCCAGTATGAGTCTGGCTGAGGCGTTTTGGATGCGTTGGAGTTTTTTCTGTAGTTTGGCTGTGGTTCCGGCGTAAAGGGTATTTCCGTAGTCCAGGCGACTTGTGACCAGTGCGTGGGTGACCGTCTTTCTTGTTTCGGTGGGGATCCAGCGGAAGATTTTTTTGAGCATGCGTAGGATGTTGAAACATGATGATGAGACGGCGTTGACTTGTCTGGTCATCGAGAGGGAGGAGTCCAGGATGAATCCCAGGTTACGTGCGTGATCCGTAGGTATGGGTGTGGTTCCCAGGGCCGGTGGCCACCATGAGTCGTCCCAGGCCGAGGGGGATGAACCTAGGATGAGGACTTCCGTCTTGTCTGAGTTTAGTTTTAAACGGCTGTTCTTCATCCACTCGGCTACTTCTTTCATTCCTTCGTGTAAGTTGGTTTTGGCGGTGTTTGGTGAGTGAGAGGATAAGCTGGGTGTCGTCTGCGTAGGAGATGATGTTGAGGTTGTGTTGGCGCGCGATGGATGCGAGGGGACTCATGTATACGTTGAAGAGGGTGGGACTGAGTGATGATCCTTGTGATACGCCGCAGATGACTTCGGTGGCCTCTGATTTGAAAGGGGGGAGGCGGACTCTTTGTGTTCTTCCGGCGAGGAACGAGATGATCCAGTCTAATGCTTTTCCTTGTATTCCGACGTTGTTGAGGCGTTGTATGAGGGTGCTATGACAGACTGTGTCAAAGGCTGCGGAGAGGTCAAGTAGGATGAGGGTGGCAGTTTCTCCGTTGTCCAGTAGAGTCCGAATGTCGTCTGTTGCTGCGATGAGGGCGGTTTCAGTGCTGTGTTTGGCTCGGAAGCCGGACTGTGAGGGGTCGAGGGATTTGTTGGATTCAAGGAAGGCGGCGAGCTGATTATTGACGGCTTTCTCAATGACTTTGGCAGGAAATGGGAGGAGCGAGATGGGGCGGTAGTTCTTAAGTTCAGTGGGGGTCTGCTGTGGGTTTCTTCAGAAGGGCGCTGAGTTCGGCATGTTTCCAGCTTTCCGGGAAGGTGGCGTAGTTGAAGGAGCAGTTGATGACGTCTCGGAGATGGGGTGCGATAATGGAGTCTGCTTTGTTGAAAATGTGGTGGGGACATGGGTCGGTTGGCGATCCTGAATGGATGGAGTTCATCAGGCGGATGGTGTCTTCAGTGGTGATTGGGTTCCAGGCGCTAAGGTTGTTAGAGTGCGGTTTTGGTTCGGAGGTGGGTGGAGTGGGCTGGTCTTCGGACTGGTTTTCAAAGCTGTTATGTATGTCGACGATTTTGTTGTAGAAGAATGAGGATAGAGAGTCGCAGAGGTGTTGGGAGGGAGTGATGTCGTTGGTGCCGGCTGTGGGGTTGGTGAATTCTTTGACGATGTTGAATAGTTCCTTGCTGTTTTGGGCGTTGTTATCGAGTCGATCCTTGAATGCTGATTTCTTGGGGGATCGGATCAGTTGGTGGTGTTTGCGGGTGGCGTTCTTGAAGGTGGCCAGGTTGTCCGTGGTTGGGTTTTTTTTCCAGGCTTTCTCGAGGGTACGGCAGAACTTCTTGGATTTCTTAAGATCATCGTTGAACCAGGGGGCTTTTTTGCTACCTTACTTGGTTTGATGGTTTTTCAAGGGTGCTAGTTCGTCGGCGCTGTGGGTGATCCATTGTGTGAGGTCGGTGGCTGCTTGGTTTGGATCCGATGATTTGGCAGGAGGGTTGTGGTGAAGCGATGTGAAGAGGTGGTCGGTGGTAATTTTGTCCCAGTTTCTTCGGGAATATGTTGTGGGGGGTTGTGGGTCGTGTTTTTTTTGTAGTTGAAGTGAACCCAGCTGTGGTCCGTCCAATGGAGAGCTGTGGTGTGATCGAAGGAGATGTGCTTGCTGGAGGTGAAGATTGGGTCGAGCGTGTGTCCGACATAGTGGGTGGGGGTATTGACAAGTTGTTCGAGTCCGAGGTTGGCCAAGTAGTCCAGAAGGGTGGTGGAGTTGCTGTTGTTTTTCTTTTCCAGGTGGAAGTTGAGGTCTCCCAGTAGAATGTAGTTCTCTGAGGGGAGGGCATGTGGGCTGATGAATTCAGCGATGTCTTCGCTGAATTGTGTGCGGGGTCCTGGTGGTCTGTAGATGAGGGTGCCTCTGAGTGTGGTCTTGGGCTCGGTGTGGATCTGGAAGTGAAGGTGTTCGGCGGTAGTGAGGTTGTCGTCGGAACTGGTCGAGACGCGGATGGTGTTCTTATGGACAATGGCGATTCCTCCTCCTGTTTGGTTGGTGCGGTCCTTTCGGATGATTTTGTAGCCGTCCGGTATGGCTATGGCGATGTCGGGAGCTGATGAGGCGTTCATCCAGGTTTCTGTAAGGAAGGCGACGTCCGGCGACGTAGTGTCGAGTAGGTTCCAGAGTTCGATGGAGTGTCTGTGGACCGAGCGGGTGTTGAGTAGGATACACTTCAGGTGGTTAGTGTTGGAGCTCTGTTTGGAGATTGTGGATTTGGTGTGGGTCCTGGTGCTGTCGAACTTGCAGGAGTGGCAGCCGAAGGGTCCAGGGGTGTGTCCTGGGGCTGCTTGGTAGCAGATAGGTGGGCGACCGGGGTTAAGGGCTGAGAGGGTTGCGGCGTCGTACGTTATGCGGGCAGGGAGTAAATTGCGGGGGACAGGGGGTCTGGCCCTGGGCGCGGTCCAGGCGCGGACGGGCGTAGGCTGGCTTACCTTTGGCGCACCTTCGGCGCGCATGAGGCGCGTCCGCTGCGCGTGAACGCTGCGCGCGAATGCATCTGTCATAAGTGGCTAGTGGAGGGGGGCGGAGCGAGGGAGGAGCAGCTGGGAGCGGGGTGGAGAGGCTGGCTACGAGGCACAACAAACAAAATGGCAGCGAAAACAAAACAGAAACAGGACGAGATTGGGGCAGACGCTATGGGCAGTGGTAACAGCACAATCAGGCAATAATTATTAATTATAAAGTCCAGCAATGCGAGCGCCACAAAATAAATGCGAGCAAAGGATAATAGCAGGCACAAAGATCTTTGCGAGTAATGCTAACAAGCGCTACGATACCCAAGCAGCAATATTTTTACAGGCAAGCAGTGAGAGCCAAGCGCTGCGATATCCAGGCAGGGAGCGTGGGGAGCGACCGCTTCTCACAGAGTCAGAGAGGTCACAGCGGTGCTTTCAACGGGACGAGCCTAATCAGTCCGTGGGAGGGAGGAGCAGCTGGGAGGCGGGAGCGGGGTGGAGAGGCTGGCTACGAGGCACAACAAACAAAATGGCAGCGAAAACAAAACAGAAACAGGACGAGATTGGGGCAGACGCTATGGGCAGTGGTAACAGCACAATCAGGCAATAATTATTCATTATAAAGTCCAGCAATGTGAGCGCCACAAATTAAATGCGAGCAAAGGACAATAGCAGGCACAAAGATCTTTGTGAGTAATGCTAACAAGCGCTACGATACCCAAGCAGCAATATTTTTACAGGCAAGCAGTGAGAGCCAAGCGCTGCGATATCCAGGCAGGGAGCGTGGGGAGCGACTGCTTCTCACAGAGTCAGAGAGGTCACCATATGAGTTTAGATCTGTAGCGAGGGGCAGGCCGTATATCAACCCAACTGGGGTCTGATCTGTGTGGCAGGATCGCTGGCCCCCTCCGCAGCTGCTTCCATACCTGGTTCAAGACTCTGTTCCTCTGGTGTCTGACTCCCCGGGGGCTTTTACCACCAATGGCTGTCGGGACTGCGTTGACACATCAATTGGCCCGTCAGCTGGGACCGGGTCTGACTCTTTCAGGTCGCCTCCGCTGTGTTGAGTTTCTACTCTCACTCGCCCTGTTGAGGCGAGCGCGCTGGGCGGCCGATGATTTCCAGTTGCCTTGCTCTGGGTAGCTGTTCTACACAACAAGGGAAAAACCAAAAGGAATAACACTAGGGTCCTTGGGCAATAACTTATTACACAAAACAGAGGACCCTAGTAATTTAGGATCAGGTGAATGATAGACACACACTGAATAATATGCGTGTCCTTTGTCCAGCCGGACTGAAATTTATTTATCTAGAATATTTTATAGTCAACATTTATACACAAGTGGGCACATCCTGTGACCCACAGAAAACAAGACAAAACAAGTGAAAATAAATTATGTAAGGGCGCACAAGGCGGTCTGCACTAGTATTTCAGTTCAACAGACTTGGATTCTTATTAGCAAACCATTGTAAAAGACGTTTGTGACTTTTATAACAAACATATGGTGCTTTTGGGTCGACGACGTTTCGATGCAGAGGGAAATGCAAGCATCATCATCAGGACAAAAAACATTGTGTCATGTTTGTCTTGAGAGCATAATAGCTAAGCCTCTATGACATTTTACATAATAACATGAAATAATAAGTGGAAGAAAAAGTTGGGAAAAAGAGGGAGACATATGAAAAAAATACGTTAGTTATTATAAATTGCTAGGTAAGAAATCGTTTCAATTGTTGATGTCTTTACAATTGAGATCCTTATGAATCTGTGTTAGTATTGGCCGTGGGGTAACTCTTATTTACAGTGTCATGCGTGAATAAGATTTACATGCTTGTCAAGATCAAGGTAATGGAGTGGAATTGGGAAAATCGTGACATCTTTAAAATCGACATTTCGACGCAATATTCAACATGCGCAAAATACCTTCAGGCAATTGGACCCGTGACATAGTATAACACTAAAAAGATTTAAAACGTTGTGCAGCACAGTGAGCTAGATCCGGCGCAGTGATTTATGTGCAAGGGTAGCGGTAGCTGCCCGACCAGGCACTAGTAGTCCGACGGGGCAGCCAATACTCCTGCTCGGCGGGACGAGACCTCTTTTTCTCTTTGCACACACATCACGAATCGGCCACACGTCTAATGGATCCACACTCTCCCACATTGGGAGCCGCTGATGAGTGTGTATTTCTGGCTCGCAGCGTGTCTCTCGACTAGGCCTCCCGGGTCTTTCGATCTAGCCTGTTTCTTCTGTTTCGGGCGCCAACCTCCCGCTTCACTCGGTCCGGGGGGTTGCCAAGGGTGCCGGGCGGCTTTGCTTCAGCTCACATTACCTGATTAGTATGCAGATTAATTCGATGCTGGCCGTGGTGTGCCGGAGCCGCGTTAGTGTGCAGCCGTCTTCCTCTGCAGTTGGCCATGCCCCGTCATTTCCCCTTTTGGCAAACTCTTCACTTGGCCTTTCTCACCCATAGCATAAAGGTAAAGAGCAATCAGCCATGGTGACATTAAGCCATTTTCACCTACAGTATAAAGGTGAAGGGCAATCAGCCCTGGGAATAATCACAGAAAAATTATGTGAATTTGAGTAGGATTAAGCTTATGCACGATCATCCGTGGGAGCAACAGAATAATAAGGTATGATCTTTAGCAACCAATACCTATCAATATTTGGTGTGAGGCTTGGGAGTATATCAGTGAGGGTTTTTTTTTATCAAATACCCTCACTTTGAATGTCCGGTATACCTTACCTCTATATAAACAAATGGGTGAATCTAGCCATGATTGAAAAGGGTTTTTAACTGTGGTAGCATGGTGGTCAATGGATTATATGAGTGAAGGTTGGCTGTAGGTTCCTGTGATGGACCATTTGGACAATTATGTTCTGATTAATAAACTTTTTTTTGACAATTTTAGTTTTTTAGTGATGTTATGACTCCTTGATCCAGATATAAATTAAATTTACTTAAGTCAATGTTTTTGTGACCAGTTTTGGTAATTTAGATAAATATAATTTTTGTTACATAACTGATAAGATTGTATTTTGACATGTGTTCTGTTTTTTTATGCAGGTGACCACTGCTTTTTCGCTTAGAGGGATATTAGTATTGTTGTTGTCCTGAAGAAGGTGGTCCCACAATATTTTTCCACGAAAATGTGTCGACGCCCACCCTTGCTTTGTTAAATTTAAGGAGCTATGAAGCAGATGTGTTAAAAATATTTTCATTTGCTCATGTTTTATTGATTCCTTCTAATTAACAAAATTGTAATGACAAATGTGGGAGTCTTGATTATTGTCTCTTAACAACGCTTTGATCATGTTATGAGCGCTATTTTAGGATGAATTATTGTTTTTTTAGAACATTTATAAGCAATGTGTATTTTATATAATTGTATGGCTGCTTTTTATTGATTCCTTTATTAAACAGATTGTTACAATTGTCTTTTGGGGTCCCTCCTAGTTTTGTATTAAGAAATGTGTGAATGTGAAGATAGTGGAGTATAAGATGCCTGAATGAGTTGTGTTCTCCAAGAGAGTCTTTTTATAATACATTAACTTGATTTTTATAGAACAGCTCAAGTGGCCTAAAATCGTCCTTTAGGAATTAGGCTCCATCTGAGCCTCTAGCTTTCTATGTTTGAGTGACGTTCTTTGAAGGCTAGGCTGGAAAGATAATGGTCCTATTGGGAGAGATGCCCGCCGGCTGTGGGGAGGTTGCTCTCTTTCAGAACCCGATGGAAAGGAGGAAGAGGAGCATAGAGTGGCCGAAGCCGCCGACGGCAGCGTGGGGCTCCCAGGAGGGAAGGGAAGCCATGCATCACGAGAGAAGTCCCCGAGTAGTGGGCTCCGGTCGACATGGCTGCCCGGAGCTTCAGCTCCGTGGAAACCCCGCTGCCCAGAACCGAACAAAGGGGGAGGCAGGCGGGAGCGGGAAGGCGAGGCGGGCCCGAGCACCACCGAGGGGACTCCTGTCGTTGGCATAATGGGGGTGCACTGGGCAGCGGATGGAGGCCCTCACCCACCCCAGGCCCCCAGAGATCACTCTTCATCGGAGCGGCCGGTCCCGCCACGGATCGGGGGACGCAGACGTTCCCGCAGAGGTGCCCCCACCAAGGAGTCTAAGCACACAGCCCCCGCTTCTGGGACTGGAGGCGCGAGGACAGGTGAGCCCGGCCTTCTTTCAACCCTTCTACCCCTATATGCCCCCTCTCCAACACATTCTGTTGCAGTCAAACAAAGTGCTGCTGCAGCCGGGCAAGAGCGAGGAACCAGTGAACTTTTCCCAGGTATGGGGGCGCGGGAGCCACGACCGGCTGATTCTGATTGTCGTCGACGTAACTCCAGTGGACCCGAGCCTACACACCTCCTCTCCCCTCCTGACACTGATTTTTGAATTATGTACCCCGCTGACTTCTTTTGGCACTCTAATTCATACTCACTGGGACACTCTCATGGGATTCTTTACTTTCGTCCTGCCCGCCATTTTGCTGCTGTTCTAGGCCGCTTTTCTCTGGACCCTAACCCGCCATCTTGCCCATTCCCTTGTCCTTTACCCTTTTCCCTCATTTCCCCCTTGACGATCCTCTGATTTGCCTTTTCTCCATACCCTTGTATCCCTCCCACCCTCCCTTGGTGCCGTGACTACATCCCCCCTCCGACCCCACTTAATGGAACTCTGCTCTCCTGGTTTTTTGGGTCTCGACCTGAGAAAATCTACTGTTTGTATATATATATATATATATATATATATGTATATAGAGATAACTCTAATCACTAGTATATGCAGTAGACCTTTGTACTCTCTACCATTCCTATGTGACTCATAGAGTTTATCCATTTGTATCCCTTCCTTGAGTGACTTTTCTACTTGTACATTTGCAATTTTTTCTGTTTATATCTCTTCCTTGTGTGACTTTTTAACGTGTACATTTGCAATTTTTTTTCTGTTTGTATCTTTTATGTAACGCATGTAATCCTAATCCTTATGTTTCACAACTGGTTCTTATGTAAAGCGCTCTGACACCTTCCGGTAATGTTCGCGCTATATAAAATCGCATTAAATAAATAAAATTAAAAAGTGATACATTGGGCATTTGTCACCCATAGGCAAATATGGGGATTTGGCATCTCCCCGTCACTTTCCAGGCCCAGTAAAAAGAGTGATTTTGGTTTAGCTCTATTTTGCATACACCATCGCCCAAGGAGGTAGAATGCATGGGGTGTCCATCTGGGGGGAGATTTCTCTTTGAAGTTGAAAGGTGTGTATATACTCAGCGCTACAGCTTAGACCTTAGACTTATTGCGCTACAGTCTGATGTTTCCTGCGAAGCTCCGAGTGGTTTGCCAGGGAAAGGTACACTTCTTCCAGTCAGCGGCTGAGGCCTCGGAGTGGGTGGACACACTGCCTGGGCCCTCGGCTCAAGCCTCAGAAAGGCCGGCAATACAAACTCCAAGGCTTAAATCATCCTGACAGCAGAGACGAGCCAGGAGGAACACACAACCTAACTCTCAAGTCCGGCAAGGACAAATAGAGGTTTGCTGTCATGAAACGCTCCATGAAGCGGATGCCCTGCTGGCACCGCTCAAACCTCAATTGGACATATGGGGTGCTCCTGAGTACGGCATAAACAGTACAGATGATGGCTGCTCATAATTTGCTCTCTGTGTGAGGTGGCGGGGTAGAGGGGAGGGGTGCAGTTGCGATGGTGGGCAATGGGGATGCTAAGATCCCCGTGGGGACCCCTCTGGAGGGGCTGTATCTGCTAGCGGCGACATCTGGTCCACCTTTTAATATTGAGGGACTGATGAGGAGATGGTCATCTAGACCTATGCCTGATGTTTCCCAATCCCACTTTTTGCCTTTCTCAGTGAGGGGGTGACCTAACGGAAAAACAAAATTCAGATAAGGAGGTGTGGAGATGCACCGCCACAACATGTAGGGACCAGGGGTCATTGTTTGTGGCAGGTTGGCGGGAGGGGAGTTTTGTTTTCCTATTCTTGATGCCGGTCGCTGTGTACTGATCCCTAGCATTGCACAATAGTTATTTTAATCTTCAGCTTGAGTTATTTATGAGCACAAAGTTTTGTATAGGCGGGACCTGCACGTTTGTGCTGCTCCTTGGATTGGTTTGCAGTACTGCCAATGGGGGTGTTTTGTGTTCTGTTTTTGTTTTTTGTTCGGTGGGATAGGTGTCAACTCCAGTAGATGAATGAAAGAGGATGTGTTGGGGGCGAGCCTGGTGCTCTGGCTGGTGGCTAGCCTGACTTTGCAGATGTGTTGGGATGGCTGAAACGACGTTTAAATTCCTGACATGGAATGTCAGGTGACTTGCCCAACCAGAGTACATGCGTATCTTAAGAGGTATCATGTGTTGTTCGCTTTTTTTTACAAGAGACACAAGTCTGGGGGGACTGTTTTCCCACCTTGCATGATGGAGGGTGCACCTGTTCGCAACATCGTATTTGGGGTTTGCATGGGGAACCTTGATCTGAGTGGCTTCTGGGGTGTCGTTCCCGGATAGAGGCCATGCAGTAGACACTGGATGGGCAGATTGTAGTCCTGTCCGGGCTGTTTGTTGGATAATATTTATACCTTGTTCCTGTAAATGCACTTAATGCGGACTATCTAGTTTTTTACTGAGGTGGCAATGGCAGTGGCTCCACATTTAGCTAATGACATACTGCTCACTGGCGACTGTAACTGTGTGCTTGATGCAACATAAGACGGCGAACCTCCTATGGCACATATGAAACTCCACATGACGTTGCAGAAACGGATGCTGGACATTGGGCTATTGTATATATGGCAGGACAGACACCCAAACTCTACAACATTTTCCTTCTACATGCCAGCAGTGGGTACATACCATAGACTAGGCTACTGCCTTTTGATCTCAGGCCTTGTGGCCCTAAACCATGAGGTGACGTATTTGGGGAGGTATATTTCTGACCATTCACCTCTGTGCTCCTTGATATAGAACAGGCCTTTGATTCGGTTTTGTGGGGTTATATCTGGCAGGTCTTGGAGAAAATGGGCTTGGGGCCCAGGTTTGTCAGGTGCCTAAAGCTATTGTACACTGCCCCAACTGCCAGGGTTGGCACTGGTGGCCTTGTCTCTGAGTATTTTCTGTTGTGCCGCGGGACGAGACCGGGTTGTAGACTGTTGCTGTTTAAAATTCGCAATAACAATTGAACCACTGGCAGCATTGCTGGGGGATTAAGGAGGGAAACTCTGTGCACATAATTTCACTCTGTGCGGAGGACACCCTGGTGTACCTGCAGGCACTGACCAAGGCATTGCCGGTCATGCAGTTGGCACTATCGGAATTTGCCTTGGTCTCTGGCCTTTCAATGAACTCTTAGAAATTGTAGCTCATGCCACTTGGGAGGCTGGCGGGCGCGGCCCCGTGCTACTTCAATGGCTGGCGTGGATGTGGTGTTCTGAGAGGGTGCGCTACCTAGGTATTAGGATAGCTACGACAAAGTCGAAATTCTTGAATTTGAACATAGAAAGGGTGCTCACTAGACTACACCGTCCGTTAATCTCTGGAAAGACGTCTCCCTATCACTGATGGGAAAGATGGCCCTGGTCAAGATGGTAGTACTGCCTTACCTAATAAGTTGTGCCATACGAGGTCCCCCGACGGTACTTTAGAGAGGTGGACAGAATCCTTGTAGAACTATTGTGGTGCACGAAGCGAAAGAGAATCGGATTATGCATTCTGTGGGAAACTTGGGAAGAGTGGGCATTGAACTCCCTAATTTCTGGTGCTATTATATGGCAGCGCCACGCCAACATGGGGTCCATTGGTTTGACGAGGGGGATAATTGGGAGACAAGACTGCTTAAGGGACTGGGTGGCCCCAGAGGCCACCCGGAGCTCCTCGTGTGTGGGGCACGAATTCCGGACATGTACCCTCACCTGTATATGGTAGCAGGTGATCACATTAGTCCTTTGCATGGTCCCATTCGCAAGAGATATGCCAATATGGGCACTCAAACCCTTCGCGGACATAGACAACACTGTCTATGAGAAAATGGAAATGTATCACCCGGGAGGATGCAGAAGATTCATTTGCACTGGGTACAGGACAGTATTTACAGTATCACAAGATGTTGGCCTCAGTGCGTGAGCTCTGGCCTAGTTTCCCAGAGGAACCTGCACCCTCACAGACATTGAACAGACTCTTGGATATGATTGGGGGCTGGAGACCGAGCACACATTTATACAGGGCGATTCTGGAGGATTACCGGAAGATCACCCTGAAAGCACATGCCAGATGGGAGGACGGATTAGGTGTCGACATAACGCCACGTGACTGGGGTAGGGTGCATGAGTGAACGTGTGCGGTTCGCTCTAACACTCGTTATAAACTCGTAAAATATAATGACATGCATCAACTGTACCTTACTCCAAAGATCTTACATGCTATCTACCCTATGGGAAAGGGTGGCTGTCCACGTTGTGGAACACCCACGGCTGACTTTTTACATCTGGTATGGCATTGTGTAGACATAGCACCTTTTTGGAGAGTGGTATTGATGACTTTAAAGAGATCCGCTGGTTGGGAGTTTGACAGTACCCCCCAGGAGTTGTTGCAGGGCCTTCTTCCCGCCCATGTTAAAAATAAACTTGGCCGTAAATTCTTAATGTTGGGGTGTGAGAAGTTGGCCTGATATATGATGTTTCCAATTCTGGAACCACCTTGTATCAGTCCAAACAACCCTTATGGTGTCTGGTTGTAAGTCAACCTTATTAGACAAGCTATCCTAGGGGAAGCATGGACTAAGCAGCCTAAAGGCTTAACTTAAGAGGTCGTGTTAAGCGAGCTGTTTTACCACATACAATCCTGTAATATCAAATGAAAGGACACCACACAAGTATATATTATAAAAATATATGTATTTATTACTAAAAACAATCCCCAGTATTCTTTATGAATAAAGGGGCACAAGCGTTAAATCAAAAGCACAGTATAACATACAAAGTTGCACAATTTTGGATGAGGCCAAGGGGCCACTCAAACCATATACTAAAAAAATGGTATAAGAGAGACCATTCGATCAGTGGTTAGGCCTAGGGCCTAGGGAATCGTTGGGAGCAGTCGGGACAAGCAATGCTGAAGTCGGGAAAAGCCCGCGGGATTCGGGTGCAGGGCAGAAAGTGCACGCATGCATCAATGTTAACCAATGGTGCGTAAAAGTTACAAAGTTAGAGTTTAAGGACAATTCCGCTGAACCTAGAGGAACAAAACTTAAGACACAGACCCTAGAGGTGTGTACCAGTGTGGGAACACCGGCGTTGCAATGTTACCTCACCCACAGGAAGCGGGTGCACAGGGTCGAAGTTGAGTCGGGTTTCGTCACGCAGGCTCTTGGTGCTTGGAGCTGAAAGGGCTGCAGGCGAGGTGAAGGAGAAGTGTCCGGTGGAGTCCAAGGGTGGACTCGAGTCGAAAAGTACCTGAAAGCAGAGGGGACAGAGTCTGGGTCACTCAGCAGTGACCAGGGTGGAACCAGGACGGAACCAGGCAATGTTGGGCGCAATCAGGTGGTTGTCGAGGAGCTTCTCTCCGCTGTCACGTGGGCTCTGGGGCATCTACGAAGTCCAGGAGCAGGTCACGATCTGTCCCACGCAGGCTCTCGCCGTCGGCGCTGTCGGCTTCAAGATTGGAGCAAACACTTGGCAAAAGCAATCCACGCGGAACTGGAAGATTGTTTCTCACTCGGACCAGGAGGGTCAGAGTGGGGGCTCATTTTCAGGGGAGCTGGTGCAAATCTGGAGCAACCAGAATCACAAGTCGTATTTCAAGTTTCGTCGGCACAGGGGCCACAAGCCAGCTGGCAAGGGACTGGCCAACGCGGTGAGCCAAAAGAAGCAGAAGGGCCCCACGCAGCACTCGTCGAGTGTAGGGGGCTGAACTTCGGTGCAAGAGTGGCTCAGGGTTGGGGCTTCTCAAACCCCGTTGTACAGCTTCGAGGGTCACTCGTGGGCTGCACGGTCAGCGTCTCGTGGTCTTTCCAAGATGGCGTGCCCCACGCTTCCGGTCGCCTCCACGGGTCTCAGCTCTGCAGGGACTGTGGATCGGGCTGTTAGAAGGCAGGCAAGCTTGATCTCGTCGATCTCTGTCGCTCGAGTTCCGGCGGGAACTGCAACAAAGTAGACGTCGAGGGCTGGATGGTGCCTGTTTGCACAGGGTGGTCACTCCTTGACCACAAGGGAGATTCTTCAGTCTTCTACGTTGAGTAGGATGTCGAAGGGTCCAGAGTTTCGTTTCTTATGTTTCATCAGGATAATCTGAAGTGCATTGGCACTGCTCCCACTCTTATTCGAATCTGGGGGGCTGGATTACCTGCTAGGTCCCCTCCTATGGGTGGGACCCAGGAAGTGGGTGGATACACCCCCTTCCTTTGATCCTGGCCGCGCTGGGACGGGGGCTGGAGTGCCCCAGAACCGGTTTGGCCGGATTATGCAAGGGGCAGCCTTGTGCTCCCCAGGCAGTGTCTGGTTTCTTTCAAACCTCCCTGCTACAATCCACTATCTCGTGTCTGGAGGGTTGTAGCACCGCCCTGCGACAGGAAACCCTTTGTCCAGGCCCCTTGGGCTGAGTTTCGGTCAGCTTCAGGGGGTCAGACTCGTGTCTGTGGCAGAAGCATCCATTTTGTGGATCTGAGGCCCTTTTAGAAATTAACCGCATTTAAGTAAAGTAACATGTCTTACCCCTCTAGAGGGGTGGAATGCTATCCCCGTCGCCAGAACTGTCGAGGGGATAGTATTCCAAATCGTATGACACCTTACACGACATGTTTTGATAAAGCCAAACCAGAGTTGCTATATAACCGCGAGGATTATAATGCACTTAAGAGTATATGGTATGGCATTATCCTGAAACAGCTTAGGGATTTGTTCCCGACGGCTGCAGACAGGCTCAGCTCATGCTAGAGCTCCATCTCACATTAAACCACGCACTCTGCCTCCAGGATTGATGAGGCCTTCCATAGGAGTGGCTCACAGGTTCATATGTGTCCAGATATAGGTTTAGACATAGGTATACTATATCTAAGCAAGGGGTGATTACACCACCTTGCCCCAGCTGAGTGATCAGCCAGTTGTGTCAATTTAAGAACCAGCCAGGGGTGGCAAAAGATATGCTGCAGCCCCTGGTAGGCCTTGGTGGCACCTATGCCCTGGGCACCTATAGTGCATGGTACAGGGGCTGACAAGGAGTCCATTTCCAATTGTGGTATGTACCTATAGCACATGTATCAATAATTTAGAGAGAGAACAGCAGGCTGGGGGTCTGATTAGCAGGCCCACAGCCTCAGTTGTCTAAAACCAGTGAAGCAAAAAGCAAAAATTTGGGGTGACCATAGGATAGCAGACCCTACTCTCCTACACAACCCCCCCCAAACGCAGGGACATTAAACTAACCTTGACCAGATAAGTCTTCATGTTCTAAGTGGAAGTACCTGGAGAGACCATCTGCATTACCATGGTCAGTCCCTGGGCGGTGCTCCACTGTAAAGTCCATCCCCTGTAGGGAAATGGACCACCTGAGCAGTTTGGGATTTTCACCCTTCATCTGATTGAGCCACAAGAGGGGCTTATGGTCTGTCTGAACTAGGAAGTGAGTTCCAAACAAGTAGGACCTCAACTTCTTCAGGGCCCAAACCACAGCAAAGGCCTCCCTCTCAATGGCTGACCAACGTTTCTCCCTGGGGGTCAGCCTTCTGCTAATGAAGCAATGGGCTGGTCCTGACCATCTGGATTAAGTTGTGAGAGCACAGCTCCCACCCCCAACTCAGAAGCATCTGTCTGTACAATGAACTGTTTGGAGTAGTCAGGACTCTTCAGGATAGGTGCAGAGCACATGGCCTTCTTCAGGTCATCAAATGCCTTCTGACAGCTAACTGTCCACTGAACCTTTTTTGGCATCTTCTTGGATGTCAAGTCATTTAATGGTGTCACAATGGACCCATAGTTTTTCACAAACTTTCTGTAATACCCAGTCAGGCCCAAGAAGGCTCTGACTTGTGTCTGGGTAACTGGAGGAGCCCAGTCCTGTATGGTCTGGATTTTGCTCTCCAGTGGTTGAACCTGACCTCCACCTACTTGGTGGCCCAGGTACACAACCTTACTCTGCCCTATCTGGCACTTTGTAGCCTTGATAGTCAGGCCTGCCTTTTGCAGGGCCTCCAGAACCTTCTTCAGGTGGATCAGGTGATCCTCCCAGGTGGAGCTAAAGACAGCAATATCATCTAGATATGCTGCACAAAAGTCATCCAACCCAGCAAGGACTTGATTCACCAACCTTTGGAAGGTGGCAGGTGCATTCTTCAAACCAAAGGGCATCACCACAAACTGATAATGCCCACTGGGGGTAGAAAATGCTGTCTTGGCTTTTGACTCCTCAGCTAGTCTGATTTGCCAGTAGCCAGCTGTCAAATCAAATGTGCTCAGAAACTTGGCAGAAGCCAATCTGTCAATGAGCTCATCTGCTCTTGGAATGGGATGTGCATCTGTCCTAGTGAAAGCATTGAGACCTCTGTAGTCCACACAAAACCTCATTTCTCTCTTTCCATCTTGGGTATGAGGTTTTGGCACAAGGACTACTGGGCTGGCCCATGGGCTCTCTGATGGCTCAATCACTCCAAGCTCCAACATCTTTTGCACCTCAGCCTTGATACAATCCCTGACATGGTCAGGTTGCCTGTAGATCTTATTCTTGACAGGCAGACTGTCACCAGTGTCCACCTCATGGGTGCACCAGTTTGTCTGGCTGGGTGTGAGTGAAAACAAGTGTCTGTGGGCTTGCAAAACTTGTCTGCAGTCCATCTGCTGCTGGTCAGTGAGGCTGCCTGCCAAGGCTACTCCATCAACTGAACCATCATCAGGGTTCTGGGAAAGCAGGTCTGGGAGAGGGTCACTCTCTTCCTCCTGTTCCCCATCTGTGGCCATGAGCAAGCTCATGTCCTCCCTGTCCACAAATGCTTTCAAACGATTCACATGGAGCACCCTGTGGGGGCTCCTAGGGGTTCCAAAGTCAACCAAGCAGGTGACTTCTCCCTTTTTCTCAATGATAGGGTAGGGTCCAGTCCATTTGTCCTGGAGTGCTGCTGGGGCCACTGGCTCCAACACCCACACCTTCTGCCCTGGCTGGAACTCAACCAGAACAGCCTTTTGGTCATGCCAAGCTTTCTGTAATTCTTGGCTGGCCTCCAGGTTTTTGGATGCTCTTTCCATATACTCAGCCATCCTGGAGCGGAGACCAAGTACATAGTCCACTACATCTAGCTTAGGCTTTTTGAGAGGTAACTCCCATCCTTCCTTCACCAAACATAGTGGACCCCTCACAGGGTGGCCAAACAAAAGTTCAAAAGGGCTGTAGCCAACCCCCTTCTGTGGGACCTCTCTGTAAGCAAAGAGCAAGCAGGGTAAAAGAATGTCCCATTTCCGCCTAAGCTTCTCTGGTAATCCTTTTATCATTCCCTTCAGGGTCTTGTTGAATCTCTCCACAAGCCCATTGCACTGTGGGTGATAGGGTGTGGTAAACTTGTAGTTTACTCCACATTCCTTCCACATTGCTTTCAAATAACTAGACATGAAGTTAGTACCTCTGTCTGATAATACCTCCTTTGGGAAGCCCACTCTTGAGAAAACTGCAATTAGGCCTTTTGCCACCACAGGTGCTGTGGTGGTCCTCAGGGGAATAGCTTATGGATACCTGGTGGCATGATCCACTACCACCAGTATAAATCTGTTCCCAGATGCTGTTTGAGGATCCATGGGACCCACAATATCTATTCCAACTCTTTCAAAGGGTACCCCCACCACAGGTAGTGGTATGAGGGGGGCCTTTGTTGTGCCACCTGACTTACCACTGGCTTGGCAAGTGACACAGGAGCGACAAAACTCCTTGACATTTTCTGACATATGAGGCCAGTGAAAGTGTGAAACAAGCCTGTCCCACGTTTTGTTCTGGCCTAAGTGTCCTGCAAGGGGAATATCATGGGCCAAGGTAAGAAGGAAACCCCTAAACTTCTGAGGTATGACCAACCTCCTGGTTGTACCAGGCTTGGGGTCTCTAGCCTCTGAGTAAAGGAGTCCATCATCCCAATACACAGTATGGGTACCTTGGGCATCCCCAGCAGCCTCAGCAGCAGCTTGCTGTCTGAGGGGTTCAAGTGAAGGGCAATCTAATTGAGCCTGCCTCAGGTCTGCCCTTGAGGGTCCCCCTGTCCCCAGAAACTCAACCTGGTCAGGTTCAAGTTCCTCAGAGACAGTCTCCTCTTGGACTGCAGAATCAGTTTCCTGTGAAACCTGATCCTCAGCCTGGGGCAAGGTGGAAGGCTCAGCCTTTCCTCTCTTGCGCCTTCTCTTGGGTTGTGGATGGTCTATTGTTTCAAGATCCACCACTGGTTCAGGAAGGCACTTCTTAGCCTGAGACCTTGTCACTGCAAGGACATGAGCTGAAATCCCTAGCATTTCTGCATGAGTCCTGTACTCCACTTCTGACCAAACTGAGCTTTCAAGATCATTGCCTAACAGACAGTCTACTGGGAGGTCTGCACTCACAACAACTTTCTTTAGGCCATCTACCCCTCCCCAGGAGAAGTTCACAACTGCCACACTATGGGAAGTAGTGGAGTTGCTTGCATTGGTCACTAGGTAACTTTCACCTAGTACAATCTGTCCAGGGTCCACAAAGTCAGGTGTCACCACTGTGACACTGGCACATGTGTCCCTGTAGGCCTGAGCCAGTTTCTCATTGATTAAAGGCGTCTGCCTATATTTGCCCAGGTTACTGGGACTCACTGTAGTGGACAAAGCTAAGTCAACATCATATAGGAGAACTGCCTGAGTAGGGATTCAGACTAGGCCAGATCCTACTTCAGTACCCAGGGTTAACCCTACTACACCCTTTGGCTGTGTTCCACCACTGCTTACTGAACTAGGGGGGTGCAGGTGCTTTAGGAGCTGCAGTGGTGGGGACTGGATTTGTCTTGGTGCATTCACTGCCCCAGTGTGAAACTGATTTGCAGGTATTACACCAAGGTTTCTTTGGGCCATTATTCTTCTTTTTCTTGTTTCCATTTTGGGAACCACCCTCCTTATTACTATTTTGGGGGCCTGAAGACTTCTGGTCCTTTTCTTTATCTTTCTGATTTCCACCCTTCTGGTCTGTTTTCTTCTGGTCACCACCTTGGTTCTGGGGTTTCTGCTTAATCCTTGTTCTGACCCATTTGTCTGCCTTCTTTCCCAATTCTTGGGGAGAGGTCAGATCAGAGTCAATACGGTATTGATGCAACAGCTGGTTTGTACAGTTATTAAGGATCTGTTCTCTCATGATAAGATTGTACAATCCTGTATAGTCTGAAACTTTACTTCCCTGCAACCAACCCTCCAGAGCCTTAGTGGCACAATCTACAAAATCAGTCCAGTCTTGAGTCTGTGCTTTTTGGGTGTCTCTGACCAACAACCTGTATTGCTCAGTGGTTAGGCCAAACCCTTCAATAAGAGCACTCTTCAAGACAGAGTAGTTTTTGGCATCCTCAGGTCTAACTGTGAGGAGCCTGTCCCTCCCTTTCTCTGAAAAGGAGTACCATAAAATTGCAGCCCACTGATCCTGAGGAACCTGCTGTACCATGCAGGCTCTCTCAAGAGCAGTCATCCATTTGTGGATGTCATCCCCTTCCTTGTAGGGGGACACAATTTTTGTCAGGTTTCTATTATCATAGGTCCTGTCTTTTTCTCTAGGAATATTGCTGCCACCAGTGACATCTAAGCCACGCAATTTCTGCTCTCTTGCCAAGGCAAGTCTAGCTTGAGCCAGGGCTACCTCCTCCCTCTCTATTTGGAGTTTGACAGCTCTCATCCTGGCCTTATGCTCTATCCTTTGTGAGGCAGTCATGCCTCTCTGAGATTCTCTTGAGGCACTAGAAATATGAGAGTCCCCTGATGGAGATCTCACTCTTCTGTTGCCTGGGAGAATGCTCTGGTGGGATCTGGGGAGGTGCTGGCCCTCTCCATTTCCCAGTAGGTTTAAGTTGGCCTGGTTAAGCCTGGCAACTACAACCTGGTTAACCCCTTGATCCTGATCTTCAGGGTCATCTACCTCCGAGTCCTCCTCCTCTTCTACCTCCTCTTCTTCCTCCTCTGGGGTGGTCTCAGTGGTTGTGGGGTCCACCCCCTCTCCTGATTCTAAGGGAACTGCATTTGCCTTTTCCAAGTCATCCTGTTCTAGGATGGCTATCAGGGAAGGACTGGTGGGACTTCTGCCCCTTTTTAACCCTCTTGAGATGCACAAGGCAACCAAGTCTTTGTGGGTTAGTTTGTCATAGCTGGAAGTTGCCTGGGTAAGGTCAACTGTCACAGGAACAGACCCTGAGGCTTTTCCTGTGTCAGACATGACTCTAGTGTGGTGTAAGTGATGCACCTACCTACACTAAGTGTTTCCCTACTGTACCTTGCTAGTGAGTTGTAGTCAGGGTGTGCTAATCCCTTTAACCTACAACTACTAAGTCCAGTAGAACTTAAATATGCTAAGCTTTTGATTTATATGTACCTAGAGGTACTTGATGTGATCTTTCAATTTGATAAAAAGATTGCAATGGTAAAACAAACAGCAAGCTCAAATCCGCACCGCTGCTCACCAATGTGAGAAGTTGGCCTGATATATGATGTTTCCAATTCTGGAACCACCTTGTATCAGTCCAAACAACCCTTATGGTGTCTGGTTGTAAGTCAACCTTATTAGACAAGCTATCCTAGGGGTAGCATGGACTAAGCAGCCTAAAGGCTTAACTTAAGAGGTCGTGTTAAGCGAGCTGTTTTACCACATACAATCCTGTAATATCAAATGAAAGGACACCACACAAGTATATATTATAAAAATATATGTATTTATTACTAAAAACAATCCCCAGTATTCTTAATGAATAAAGGGGCACAAGCGTTAAATCAAGAGCACAGTATAACATACAAAGTTGCACAATTTTGGATGAGGCCAAGGGGCCACTCAAACCATATACTAAAAAAATGGTATAAGAGAGACCATTCGATCAGTGGTTAGGCCTAGGGCCTAGGGAATCGCTGGGAGCAGTCGGGACAAGCAATGCTGAAGTCGGGAAAAGCCCGCGGGATTCGGGTGCAGTGCAGAAAGTGCACGCATGCATCAATGTTAACCAATGGTGCGTAAAAGTTACAAAGTTAGAGTTTAAGGACACTTCCGCTGAACCTAGAGGAACAAAACTTAAGACACAGACCCTAGAGGTGTGTACCAGTGTGGGAACACCGGCGTTGCAATGTTACCTCACCCACAGGAAGCGGGTGCACATGGTCGAAGTTGAGTCGGGTTTCGTCACGCAGGCTCTTGGTGCTTGGAGCTTGAAGGGCTGCAGGCGAGGTGAAGGAGAAGTGTCCGGTGGAGTCCAAGGGTGGACTCGAGTCGAAAAGTACCTGAAAGCAGAGGGGACAGAGTCTGGGTCACTCAGCAGTGACCAGGGTGGAACCAGGACGGAACCAAGCAATGTCGGGCGCAATCAGGTGGTTGTCGAGGAGCTTCTCTCCGCTGTCACGTGCGCTCTGGGGCATCTACGAAGTCCAGGAGCAGGTCACGATCTGTCCCACGCAGGCTCTCGCCGTCGGCGCTGTCGGCTTCAAGATTAGAGCAAACAACACTTGGCAAAAGCAATCCACGCGGAACTGGAAGATTGCTTCTCACTCGGACCAGGAGGGTCAGAGTGGGGGCTCCTTTTCAGGGGAGCTGGTGCAAATCTGGAGCAACCAGAATCACAAGTCGTATTTCAAGTTTCGTCGGCACAGGGGCCACAAGCCAGTTGGCAAGGGACTGGCCAACGCGGTGAGCCAAAAGAAGCAGAAGGGCCCCACGCAGCACTCGTCGAGTGTAGGGGGCTGAACTTCGGTGCAAGAGTGGCTCAGGGTTGGGGCTTCTCAAACCCCGTTGTACAGCTTCGAGGGTCACTCGTAGGCTGCACGGTCAGCGTCTCGTGGTCTTTCAAAGATGGCGTGCCCCACGCTTCCGGTCGCCTCCGCGGGTCTCAGCTCTGCAGGGACTGTGGATCGGGCTGTTAGAAGGCAGGCAAGCTTGATCTCGTCGATCTCTGTCGCTCGAGTTCCGGCGGGAACTGCAACAAAGTAGACGTCGAGGGCTGGATGGTGCCTGTTTGCACAGGGTGGTCACTCCTTGACCACAAGGGAGATTCTTCAGTCTTCTACGTTGAGTAGGATGTCGAAGGGTCCAGAGTTTCGTTTCTTATGTTTCATCAGGATAATCTGAAGTGCATTGGCACTGCTCCCACTCTTATTCGAATCTGGGGGGCTGGATTACCTGCTAGGTCCCCTCCTATGGGTGGGACCCAGGAAGTGGGTGGATACACCCCCTTCCTTTGATCCTGGCCGCGCTGGGACGGGGGCTGGAGTGCCCCAGAACCGGTTTGGCCGGATTATGCAAGGGGCAGTCTTGTGCTCCCCAGGCAGTGTCTGGTTTCTTTCAAACCTCCCTGCTACAATCCACTATCTCCTGTCTGGAGGGTTGTAGCACCGCCCTGCGACAGGAAACCCTTTGTCCAGGCCCCTTGGGCTGAGTTTCGGTCAGCTTCAGGGGGTCAGACTCGTGTCTGTGGCAGAAGCATCCATTTTGTGGATCTGAGGCCCTTTTAGAAATTAACCGCATTTAAGTAAAGTAACATGTCTTACCCCTCTAGAGAGGTGGAATGCTATCCCCGTCGCCAGAACTGTCGAGGGGATAGTATTCCAAATCGTATGACACCTTACACGACATGTTTTGATAAAGCCAAACCAGAGTTGCTATATAACCGCGAGGATTATAATGCACTTAAGAGTATATGGTATGGCATTATCCTGAAACAGCTTAGGGATTTGTTCCCGACGGCTGCAGACAGGCTCAGCTCATGCTAGAGCTCCATCTCACATTAAACCACGCACTCTGCCTCCAGGATTGATGAGGCCTTCCATAGGAGTGGCTCACAGGTTCATATGTGTCCAGATATAGGTTTAGACATAGGTATACTATATCTAAGCAAGGGGTGATTACACCACCTTGCCCCAGCTGAGTGATCAGCCAGTTGTGTCAATTTAAGAACCAGCCAGAGGAGGCAAAAGATATGCTGCAGCCCCTGGTAGGCCTTGGTGGCACCTATGCCCTGGGCACCTATAGTGCATGGTACAGGGGCTGACAAGGAGTCCATTTCCAATTGTGGTATGTACCTATAGCACATGTATCAATAATTTAGAGAGAGAACAGCAGGCTGGGGGTCTGATTAGCAGGCCCACAGCCTCAGTTGTCTAAAACCAGTGAAGCAAAAAGCAAAAATTTGGGGTGACCATAGGATAGCAGACCCTACTCTCCTACATGGGGCTATTGCTTGCAAAGAGG
This sequence comes from Lissotriton helveticus, assembly GCF_964261635.1. Taxonomy (NCBI): domain Eukaryota; kingdom Metazoa; phylum Chordata; class Amphibia; order Caudata; family Salamandridae; genus Lissotriton; species Lissotriton helveticus. The sequence continues at coordinate 297,535,717 of NC_136061.1, read as the reverse complement.
TGAATTGCTATCAAATGGCTCAATGCGCGCCGCCAAGCCACCAGGAGTGGCTGTGGGATGTTTCAGAATGAGCAGTGGCAGAGGAGGTCAGAATGAAACATATTAGAGAGGATGAGAAACCAAAGGATGATATACAGGGGTGGAGGCAAATGCTCCAGGATTTGCACGAGGGAAGGGAAACATTGAACTGTGGAAATCTGTTTGAATGATACATGGTACAACTGTACGACATGTGCACCGGTCTGCTTTGATATGTAAAGGTTCCTTGACTGCCATCCAGGTGTCAGACTGTAAAACTGGGGTGAATGTTGTCTGTTTTAAGCGATGCCACCTTATCATGCAGATATGTCTAGTCTTTAAAGTAAATAAATAAACGATGTTATCACACCTCAGTCGCACTGGGAGGGAGGGGGGAGGAAAGACTGAGTTTGTGTTAAAATGCGATTGATATGACAGCATATTGGGTACAGGATGTTAGCTGTAATAGATCCTAGATGCTATAAAATGTATAAAAAGATTATTTAAAAAAACAGTAAGAACTGCAATTGGAGTAGGGACTAATGACATACATCATGTTTTCTCTTTAATCCAGGTGCTGAAAACTGTTCTCTTATTTTTATTTTGCAATAGAAAACAGTCCAAATGCAGCAATTAATCAGGATGCTTATTACACCATAAATAAAAATCGTTATATAGCTAATAGATACAATAATCAACTAAACCAGTATACCAAAGGCTAGAGAATATAAGATATTAAGGGCTATATACAGACAGTAAAAAGATTTAAAGATTATTTCAGTTACATTTGTCTATCCAGGTAAAAAAGCTATATACAATAGAAGAATAAAAGGCAGAGGATATATCAACATTTCATTATATAGACCAGATCCAGAATAGTTATTACCCTACAATTCATTCTGGCTGAGTGAATGGGTTAACCCAAGTAGTAAACGGGCCAAAAACATTTTCACTTGAGTACTACCCTTTCTGCCTCTTCTTTCATAAAGTGCTTTTTCTAAATTATATATGCGCAGAAATCGGCCTTTCCACTGCTGTAGGTCGAAGGTTACGGGTCTAGCCAGGCTGAGGCAACACAAGCGTAAAAACTGACATCGCGATAAAGATAAGCTCTTCTCCATTGTTCCCAACTAGTTCATTAATAGCATAAGCTGGGGTGACAAAGGAACGTCCTCTTTTAATACATGCTGTAAAAAAGCAGATATTTCTCGGCTTATCGGCTCAATGCAAGGACCAGTGGTGAAAATGTGTATTATATCTGCACCATGTTCCTAACCATAAACAGTGAATTCCCTCCGCTCCTCCCCATTTAATAAATTTCGCAGGCGGGATGTAAAGGTTGAATAGGGTCTTATAATGTTGTGACCGCAGATTAGCAGAACACAGCACAGTGTCCCCCATTTCTAATGATTTCAAAAAGCAAGAATCCAAAGCGCCCAGCTAATCCTGCCATCTCTGCCTATGCTTATCTAGATCATCTGGCAGCCCTTCCAGAAGGCATCTATAAAGTTGCAAAATTGAGGGACCCATGCTGCGAATCAGCAATTCAATTAAAGCCTCCTGTCCAAAGCCTGCCGCGCCACCAGCTTTTTTAAGAATGAAGTCCCTCAGCTGTAGAAATTTAAAAACAAGCATTTACAATGCAATGGTTTCGCCTTTTGAAAAGTTTGAGCTATTGGCATTGTAAATGACAACATTTTTATTTATGTGTTGGTTTTGAAAATAAATAATAAATGGTATTGTCATTTACAATGCCAATAGCTTAATCTGAACTTGAACTGAAAGGGTAAAAATAAACACCATTTTAAATAGTTACTTCAGAGACGAGCACTTACACACGTTGACCTTCCAGGCACCCGGATCTCATATTTTAACACTGGCCACCACAGTGTACTTAATATATTTGATCCCATAGTTGGAAAAACATGTGGTTGTGATAACTTTTGCAGTAAAACCCCACTGAGCTACATTACCAACTTAGAGAGCTAGGAGGCAAAGTTCTACTTGAGAGGCTCCGAAGCTGCGTGAACTCTGCTTGCACAACGACCCTTCCTATTAATTCGGCTCACGGAAAGGCAAGCCCTGAAATAATTATTAGGAGTTATTGTTTTTTTACCCCCATTTCAGCGCTACGAAGCTATCGAAAGTTGACAGCGCTTTACAAAACACCTAACACATTCATTAAAATAAGATTACATCCACAAAACCCCGCATTTCTTCAAGAAACACACGCACATATTGATAGAAATTCCAGTGAAACTACAAGCTTCAGGAGGGGAAAAAACAGCACCCAAAGGTCCACAAGAAAATAAAAAGCCCACTTGAAATGTTGAATAAACTGTCAGTATGGCTCGAATTTTTTTTTAAGTCTCAGTGCACGGAAACCTGCAAAAAGGTCCAGGGTACTAAAGCAAGCATCACAATAACGCCGGCAGCGAAATTAACATGATGTAAAACTGCACTTTAAAAGCCTATGTGAGATTATGAACGGCCAGCACTTGCCACGAGCTGCAGGAAGACGTCACGACTTTCTCTGAGGTCTGCATTCACTTGTGCATGAAATGTTTAAGACTGTTTTCAAAGATTAAACGCGTGTATCTCGGGCTCCCGGGGTGTGCCCCCCACGCACCTCTACCCCCGCGCCCACCTCCCACCTATTAATTGTGAGTTCAACCCCCGTGCACTCCGGGCTCCAGCAGCTGGTCTCACAACCCAAACGTGTCAGCATTCCTCGCTCGCACAGCACACACAGCCGGGGCAGCACGCACCACGCTGGACGAGCACAGGAGGAACCGCACGTGCAACAAACAACCAGCAGGTAGAAAAGTAAACAGCTGACAAACAACCCAAGCAGCTGCGCGGGACGGGCAAAGCGAGGCAGCCGCGAGGAAAACAAACTTCACTTTTAAAAACAATGCTCTGCAATTCAGAAAAGTATTAACTCGAACTAGTTAAACTCGCCACTACGTCATCTTGCATGAAAATCACGCCGATTCACACGCACCACAAGTTAATTACAGCACACGATAAGTCGCAAGTGTTTTCTAAAGGCGGAGTGTGTCCGGCCATGTCGGCTGGACTGAGAACAAAAGATGCCGCTTCCTAAAACTGCAGTGAGTATGAAGTCCTCTGACTCCTTCAGGCTCTCTCCCTTTCAAGGCTCTCTCTCTCTGGGTGCCTGTTTTTTCCCCTCTCTCGCATTTTAGATTAACCCCAGTCGTGCACTCGGAAGACAGCCCTCCAAAAAGAAGTTGTCCCTCCCCCCGGAGCAGAGAGTTTAACAACCTACCTTTTGTTCTGTGGCTGCAGACACTAAAGTGCCAAGCCTCGGGACCATGAAGACTTTGGAGCAGCCAAGAGAGAGGGGGCTCAGGCAAACCACAAGCAGAGGGAGCAAAACCGTGCTGACAACTGCTAGGCGCGAGCATGCCTCCCAGCAGCACTGTTTACACTAGAGTGAATGAGTGCACCTCCAGCCGAAATAACAGCCACAACTGCAGCACTTGGGGCACTGACGTGCCGGGGAGCGGACAGGCGCCGGCACATGCCTCGGAAGCAGAAGGTGCCCACAAATCACCCAGGCTGCACTGCCTCAAACTGCCCACCTCCCCTGCACCAGTTGCGACTCAAGTGACAAAACATTGCTTATGAGTGTGTACATGAGACAAAAACATAAGTAGGAATGGCCAAGTGTAAATGCGGCCGTAGATGGCCGCTCTGGCATGCCGCGGTGGGGAATGTCAATCATGTGGGAAGCACTTGTGACAATGCATCGGAGTTTTAAGCTGCTAAGGACCTATCCAGTCATGACCAGGCAGAGCACTGAAGTGCATTAGGATGCCCGTATGATGAATCTGAGAGTGACATGTCCCGCAATGCCCCAGCTCACCCTTTCACCCAGGGAAGAGGCCTAGGGAGCGCCTCAGAGTCCAGGAATCTGTGGATACGGAGACCCCCCCATGTCCTACTTCCAGCAGTGTAGTAGACCAAGAGAAGTCTGTCTCGCAACTGGGAATCACGGAACCCTAGAAAGATCCCAAGGACAATGACACGGAAACGCGTGATCCTCTGCGCAGGAGCCCCATAGCGCACACTATGTGAAGGTGTGCGAGTGCAGGACTTGGACCAGGCCACCCTAGACTCCAAATGTTTACAGGCCTGCAGCGGCCCCGGCGCGAGCACTCCTAATGTTTACTTTACATTTGGCAGGTCCTTGCAATTTTTTAATCATAGTATAAATCACAGAGCAGTGGCGCACTCGCTGGCCAGTGTGCCGAGAGTGCCGAAGCTCCTGGTACAAGTGAGGCACTGGCTGGGATCCACACATGCAGACCACCTCACCACACCACAGATGACGTACGCTGCCAACCACCTCTGAACGCAGGGCTTCGCAGCCGCCTCCCTGAAGCTGATCACACGCACTACCTACTCTCACTTCTCAGCAGCCTTTCTAAAACAAACACCAAGTCTGCCAAGAAGTGAAAACCTGGCGCTGGACTGCATGCGTGCCGCATACTCAGCAGGGTGCAAAGTGCACCACCTCCTCTGTGGCTACCATTGCAGCGGGTGCAGTGGCAGCGGGGCCAATTGAATTCTGATCATTTCTGCATTTATACTACCCCAACTGCTGTCAAAGGAGCCATGATTGTCTCTCAAGATGCGAGTCCCACGACGGAATCTCCTGCCCTGTCGGAAGCTCAGAATATTAGAAGCGCTTCAGCAAGTGCAACCTTACCTTAGCGTTTGCAGCCAGGGGCTGCAAGAGCATAACTCGTGAAAGACGAATGCAAAGACTATATGCCGCGAAGGAAAGACTCCACAGCTCTCAAATGAATAGCAAAGAAAAAAAAAAGTCAGGTCCCGGGCCGCGCTGTGATTGGCTGACGTCACAGGGGTGTCCCGGGCCGGCAGCCAATCACAGCGCGGCCCGGGAATGACGTCACGGGGGTGTCCCGGGCCGGCAGCCAATCGCAGCGCGGCCCGGGACAAAGGGGCGGGGCTTAAAAAAGCACCAGAAACACCCCCGAATCGCGTTTTCAAGAGAAAGCGCGATTGACAGCCTCTGTCTCCCAATGGCTAGCCTCCATTTATGGAGCTAGCCAATGATAGACAGAGGCGGGTCATCACCCGACATAGAACTCAAGAGGTTTCGCTAGCGCATGCGTACTTCGTACGCAACTTCGTACGCATTGCTAGGCAAAACCTAAAAATCCCAGGGGCCTATACTAAATCTTTCCCTAATTATGTCAAAGGATGCAATGTGGCACCCAGCCAGAAGATCCCCTATCCTATAAAATAATTAGAATAAAGGGATTTCATGAAAACTGTTCTCGTGTGTCACGGAAGCTGACCAAGACAATCTAGAGTCTGGACTTGGGGTGGAGCCTTTTCTGAAGTAGCGAGTGAAAAAACAGCTCTAGGAGAAGCATCTGTCATTGACTGACTTCTATCTTATTTTAATTTATATAGCGTGCTACTCACCCATCTGGGTATCCAGGCTATGAGGTAAGTGGGAAAAATGAAAAACTTTACAATAGGCCACGGTTGTAGTATTAGGGCTATGATTTTCTGGCTCCCAGGGAACCCTACACATTTCTGTAAACTAGTAATCCAGAGAAATACAGTGTGGTGCAGTTACATTGATCCTGCTATTTCATACCCAGAGTACCCAGGACCACTTATCATTCCAAAAATCATGCCGCATGTTCATGGTTTTGGCCCCTTCCTATCTCGCCACTAGGCCCAACATGTGTGGGATCACAAAATGGGCTGGCATGACTTTAAATTCCAGTGTTTTTAAGCAACGTAATCTGAGGAAATTGAGTTTTCGTCTATAGTTTGATGTTCGCAGGAAATTACAGGTAGGAAATCTGGATGGAATCTATGCAAGCCATGCATCCCTGGAATCCCCTGGGCCTCTATTTTTCAGAAATGTCTTTCGTCGGTGTTAGAGTTCTTTGGGTGCTGGTGGACCCTGAGCCTAAATACTGCAACCATCCCTCACTGTAATTTTAAAACAAAATGTGTTTTTTAAGCCATTGTGGGATATGTGCATGGCATTATAGGGAACAGAAACTAGCCAGATATATGCAATCTATACCTCAGTCAAGTCGATTTACCTGGATCGCTAGTTTTCGTGAACTGGATATTGGTACGGGTGCCTGTGGAACCCAGGTCTAAACCAAAAAAAGTCCATACGCAACTGGTATACCCAAATTCCGCTGCCATGTACAAGCCCATCCACAAATGTGGTGTACCATGTTATTAAGAGAATGCATGATGGTAAGACATTTGCCCATGGCAGATATCTTTGGTGTTCATAAGTATGTAAATGTGAGGACATGGTGTTTTTCCTCACTATTTGTCATGTTGAGGTTATTGTAGTTAATGAGAGCTTGCACAATGCGCAAAAGTCACACCTCATCAGACTGCACTGAATACCTTATAACCACCCTAAAAATGTGGCTTTATCTCCTTGCTTGTAAGACCTACCATGGTGGAATGTTTTCCTTGGAGGCATTTGTGATATATCCTTAGCATCCAAATCTAAATAAGTCCAAAGCAATTGAATCAAAATGAAAAACTGCATTAATCGTGCATTTCTTGCTCCTAAGTACACAGTTTCCAAGGACGTTGTTATTCTGTTCATAAAATTTAATTCACTCGTTATTCTAACTTTCTCAATTCATTTAATTTACATTTTTAATAGTCATACTTTCTGCCTGATTTCGTTAATCTCCTATTTAGATATGTTTTCTGTTGCTAGTCAAGTTATGTTTTTCATGTTATTTACTTGTTATGCACACACTAAATGTCAATTACCTCTCTGCTTGGCCCCCAGGCGAATACCCTGATGGCAGACCATCTTCATATCAGATATTTGTACCATAAGTATAAATCCTCCCTTAATGCCACATCTTAGACAGAAACCTTGACTCATCAACTGTCAACTTGTTCCAGCAATGGTCATTCAGACAGTTGAAACTCTGACGCAGATCCGTGAGAGTACTAAACTCAAAACATTGGAATATCCTCATCCCCACACTGACATCAGAACTCAACCATATGTGCTGCAGGAAACTCCTGAAAACGGAACTAGCCAAACTTGATGGGTCTTATGAAGACACTATCGGTGAACATCAGCTATGGGTGCCACCATTCCGCATAGGTCATGCTCTTTCCCACGTCGCTCCTTTTCCAGATTGGATACTGCTTCTCCTACACTCTGAAGTAGCCGAAAGGTTACACATAGTGCATTATAAAACTTCTAAATAAATAAGTAGTAAGAAGAAGGATGTGTAGTAATAAGTGAATGCTGATGATCAACTCTGTATAATAGTTTCTTACCTATGAAAGACTACTTTGAGATGACCGGCCTTTGTACTTTCTGTGAAGGTAAATGATCGTATTATGCAAAGCAGGAAACGGTAGCCCCTTTAAATAGACACACTGTTTAATTACAACTAGCAGAACACAACACATTGTGCTTCCTACACTTCACTTGTGTCTCTAAAGGTGCAGGTGGCTGCCATGACAACATCATCTACCGACATTAGCCCTCATGCCCTTGCAGAACATTTAGGAACAGAAATGAGGAACACATGCACTGTGGAACCATTGAAGCATCCTCAACTTTAGCTTCTGCACTTGCCAAAAAGATCAATGTTTTAATTGTATACACCTACTTGTACTTTTATTTTAATGAAAACCTCTTTATCTACATACATTATAAATATGAGCCTTCCATCCATACGGACACTTTTTCCAGACAACTATGGCCAGCTGTCTGGTAAAAGTGTCCGTATGGATGGAAGGCTCATATTTAAAATCGAATGGTGATAAAACTGATCTGATGTTCTTGGGCAAACCCTCCCCCCGGACTCCAGCTCTTTATGGCCCAAGTGTTTGGATATCATGCCTCCAAAAGAGCAATTTAAAAGCCTTGGTATTTGGCTGGACACAATCTAAACATGAAGGAGCAATCTCGGAAGGTAGCAGGGACCTGCTATGGAATACTGAAAATGATTAGGAAAATCCTCCCCCTGTTGCCTTTCAATGCCAGGAGATTGTTGGTTCAAGCTCTGATTCTCCCAAACCTTGATTACGCCAACGCGATCTCTATTTAGGCACCCCGTGTCAACGATTAGGAAGCTACAGACTGTTCGAAACTGTGCAGCTCGTTTCCTTCTACAGACCCCCAATAGGGAATCCGCACGGTCGTCAATAGTTTTCCTCCATTGGCCCCCGGTCGCTGAGAGAGTTCAGTTTACGGCTCTGTGCATCGTACACAAGACTCTATCCTCAAAGGGCCCACCAATTCTGCGATTCATTATCTCTTCTTACTGTCCCAGTAGATCATAGCGCTCCGGGAGGAAACACCTGGCAGCACTCTCTAGGATATATAAGTCTAGGAGCAGGGGACGACTGTTCTCCTACAACGCATCCAAACGTTGGAACCAACATCCCAATTATATCCGCCTTGAAGAGGAGTATCTGTCCTTCCGTTGATGGCTAAAAACCTTTTTGTTCCCTATTGTTTAATGTCCATTGTGAAGGTTATGTTCCTAAGCGCTGGGAGGCCTTCTGGTAGCCATGTGATTTACAAGTGCCAATTCATTCATTCATTCATATTCCTAGTTACATTTGTTGATGTATTAGTGTCTGGTGTTGATGATCCTTTTCACTCCTCCTTCAATTGGAAGGTAGCTGTCAGTGCACATAAACTGTTACTTCTGCTAATAATTTGTTTGACTTATTTCAGACCGTGAAGGTAGTGATGGATATTCATCTTAACAAGCTGGCTGGAGACATATTGGTTTTTCTGACAGGTAAGGCTTCACTTTCTTTGCTGAAGTGATTAATTTATGCACCGCACTTTTGGCAACATGTACTGTAGACCTTCAGAACAAATGTGAAAACAGATGTCCGCATCTTTCGCCTATGTTTGCCATGTACACCAATAGAATCCATACAAATTGTAAATAAGATCACACTTTGTTTTTAAAGGGTTAGAGGAGTTCCTATTATTCTCATATGTGCAATGTCTTCTCTATACTTACTCTCTTCGTCACCTTTGATGTGATCAATGTTGGGAGGGGAGTGCCCCCTGTATCATGTACAGTTGTATCCTCAATCAATCAACGAGGGGAGGAAGAGTGCTGATCCATTCAGTCTCCTTAGGAATAATCAATTAATCACGGGGGGAAGGATCACTTGTCCTGCATAACCAGGGTATGCAGGTTGGTGTGGGGTGTCTCCCAAATAAAAGACCCTCATGCACGTGTAATTTAGGTTCTCGTAGCGGTATATGTTGTCTCCCCGCTCCTATTGACACATGTGTGCATAATCCTTGGGTCAGTATTTTATGCACCCTCCGCCAGGAGGTTTTACCCTTGGTTAAAACAGTAGTGATCGTGAATGGTGAGTGATAAGTGCTCAAGAAGGGTTCTTTAAAATACACAAAAAGACAGACTGAAACTTTAATAGGTCTGGGTTCGGGTAGACTCAATGAGTAGGTTTCTAGTGTGCAGCTATGGAATGATTAGGAATTCAAGCGCACTATGTTGTAGTAAGGTTAAAATACGGTCGACATGTTTCAGCCCTGTTCGCCTATGTAGGTCAATGGGCTTTCTTCAGGACCAGTGGCAATAAGTGAATTAAGTGAAAAAAGAAAAAGGTTTTGACCTGTTTCTTCAGTTGGTGATAGGTCGCATTGTACCTGTAAATGAAAAACAATTATATACATAACAAAGGGGAGAGGGGAAGGGGAAGACACATTTTGAGTACTCATGTTACAGTTATCTAAAACACCTAAAAAATGGCAATACTTTATCAAGATTCGTACTTATGTGGGGTGTCAACTCTCTCACTCTCATGCTTCTGTGGATTGGTGCATGCTTTGAGCAAGAAACAGTGCATTTTAGTGCTGGTCCGTGTAATATACCGCTTTGTTCTGGTGAATTTTAAAGTTACCGTACAAATTGATGTAATCGTTACCCTCTATATTCACTTTTGTTAAAGTGTCTTTAGAAATGCAAAGTGTTGCCTTTTTGTGCTCTCTGGTACGTGCAGAGCAACATCGCTTTTTTAATGAATTACATGCCGAATTTGATCAATCATGCGCGCTCCTAATACTCGTTTGCTACAACATGCGCTCGGTGGTGGGAGCGAGTGTTTTCAAATGGAGACGGCTGGGGCGGCGACTTATTGAAAGATACCTATCGAAGTGACTGATGACACTTCATCGGGTTGGCGGCATAAGTAGGGATTGCCTCACTACGGGGAACAATAACAACAGCAATGAGGGGGGGTTATGTTATACTTGCGGTTTAGTTGGTGAAGAAACGCGGGAACTCCGAGTCACTACCTTGGACTCTTCTCCTACAGTACAGCTTGTGCTGTCTCTGCCTCTCTCAACCCGGATATGCTCACGGGTCTGTTTCCTAGAGGCTATGTACCTTGTTGGTATCCTCTCCCATGTGTGCCTGAACTGTTAGAATCTGTGATCCTGTTTTTTTGCCTCACCGCACACAACCTAGTGTGCAAATGCTTTGACCTGCCCTAGACTACAAAAGGTTCTGGACACACAAAACAAGCCCCCCCCCATCGCCACCCCAATGTCAAAGCCTAGTTTCACACAAGTAGCACTGTGGATGGGCAGCAATCAGTGTCTTGTAGTGATTTTAGTGACCTGTGTGAATGCAAGCCTACCAGCCAATTCATCTGAAAGTCCTGCTGCTCACGGTGAACCTGGAAATCCAACCACTGAGCATGTGCGTGTGTTGGTACGATGCACATGTGTCTCAGAATGAGCCAGAGTGATAGAAGCCTGTGTGTTCCATTTTGCAAGCACCTGGCTTGGCCATGTGTACAAGATGAAGGTTAGGTTGCGTTCCTTATTTGGCAGAAATGTAATGCTGACTTACCTGAGTTTGTGGACAGTGGATTGGGAGACCAGACACTGAAGTGAGGAAAGTAGAGGCAGGATTTCTCTTAGAAATTGTGTATGACTGTCTGATACAAATGGCTATTGAGAAGTCTTCCCATTACTGCCATTTTGTGGACTCAGGGGTAAAGGGTGAGGACTGCAGAATCTAATGTCAGGGATAAAGGGTTTCTTTAAAGAAGAGCAGACAGCTTCCTCTCTTAGTGATCTATGTCAGAAGTGGTCATAAACAGAGAGGTGCAGCCTGCTCACACCACTTTTATACCTCTGTGCTGGGTGATCTACCTAGAGACTGTCCTGCTTTGAAGAGCACTACTCGAGATAAAAGCTGGTCAGAAAGATGGCCTGGCAAGGACACATGAAGCCAAAACTAACCTCAATCCAGTTTGGAGAAGGTAGCTTTGGAAATCAAGCCTCTTTGTGCAAAATACCATGTAAAAGTGGGAGATGCTGCCACACTTGTTGTTTTCTTTGGCCGAAGAGGAGTAACTCAGTACTCGGAGGACTACTGCCAACCAAAGGTTGGTGTCCTGCTGACAGCCAACTCCCGAGTGGTGAGGGAATATCACCTGAGTCCTAACTCAAGGACACATTGTTGAACTTGTCCTGGGAACCAAGAAGCCCTGCCAAAGTGGGAAGGAAACCCCTACTCTGCACGAGGAGTTGACCATGGAAGGGACAGTCATAATTGACCCTGGTGTAGGGTTCATACTAACATGACTCAGATGAAGAGTGCCGATCTATCTGCCGCTTTGTTGAAGAAAATCCAGCATGCCGAGGTGTGTCTGGCAGTCTTGTTGCATTATTCACGTCATCACTCCCAAAGCACCAGGAGCGATGTACCTAATTGGTATGTCCGTCTAAAGCTGGGATAAGTGCCTGATTGTGCCACCTACTGCGCCTGAAAACATTGGATGGTGGGATCACAACACTACCAATCTGTGCAGTGTGGTCCTAACCTGTTCCAAGAAGCAAAGACTACCTAAACCGAGGTGCCCAGGGTGTCCTGTTACTAGTAGAGGACTCTGTGCTGCCTAGAATGTGCCCGCGCCACCTTGCTCAGACGATTTGCGGCTATCGCCTTGTTGCACTATGTGCCAAAGATAGGGCATGATAGCACCTAAGACCTAAGCACCTGATTGGGTTGACCGGAGCACACACCAGGAGCTGCTTCTGCCTGCGAAGGCTACAAAATGGCTGCCTCAAAGAGACTCACTGAAGAATCAGGAACAGGTCCGCTGAAGCCTCCTGGACAAACCAAATTGACATAAGAACCCAGAAAAGAGCCAATGCCAGAAGAACCTGCTCAAGTGTGAACTGTTAAAGGGCTCACTGCTTGGTTGGCAGCTCCTTGCTTCCAACGGTACTGCTACATGGTGTCCATAGAAGGTTCCACAGATCACCAATGAATCCACCACCGATGGAAAAATCAACGCGATCCATGTGCTGCTCTAACCAAGGATGGGTGAGAGACTCCAACGTGCATTAGAGGCTCTGTGTGATAAAAGAAACAGAAGGCAGAGTTCTGCAGCTCTTTAGAAGCTGCACCATTAACCTTGAAGACCCTGAGAGATAGAGGGCGAGAAAATATAGCGCCTAGAGGAAACAGAGCCACTTTGTAGCTCCTAACACTCACACCAGTGAATCAGGTGCTTGATTTTAGTGTGTAATATTTCTGCAATTTATGTAATACAGTACTTGTCTTTTATGAAGGGAAGTATGAAATGGACATTAATCTTATGGCACTGGGGGGAAGGGTGTTGAATACTGAGTCTGAGTACCTCGATTCTAACCTCCAAGCCTGTGCCTGCTTGCTAATGTTACCACTGAGTCAAGTGTTGAACACGTACTTGGCCTAGTTTGCAGAGCCATAGTAGGACAGGCCCTAGGACAGTAGAGACATATAAGCCCAGCCCCCGCGTCTATGTGAAGTAGCTCCGCCTTCTCCGTGGGTTCCCACACGGGACTGACAGTCATCAACAACATCCAATTTAGACCCTTGTTTGTTCTTTGTGTAACAGGCTGCTGTCCTGGTTTTCAGCACTAGATGACAATGGACGGTCTCTGCCATAATTCGAGTCCAAGGCTTCAACTCCCTCTAATGCTGCATTTTCCCTAAATCTAATTTTTTCATAGCCAGATCCTCCTGTTGTCCTCCTCCAGAAACCACAGCAATAGTTTTGATAGTTACATCCATCAATACACCTTAATCACTTCACCAGCCGTCATCACCAACATATTCAAGTTTCCACTAGACTTGTCCTGAACTTGCATTTCATTTGTCAAAAACTCTCAAGCTTTGATCTTCTGTAAGCGGAACTATTCTACCGGGCTTCTTCATATCTTTTTGTCACTATTACTTTCTACCCCTATAGAAGAACTTTTATTTACCTTGATCTTCTCCTCGAGTCGAGAACATTCCTCACCTCCCTTTCACACATCTTCCTGACTTTTTACAGTATTGAACAGGGTGCTGTACACAGTCATTAGCCTTGTATTGAAATCCATCCATTGTTTGCAACCTTCTACATAGCCTAAAGCATCACTTAAAAATGCCTTCGCTCTCAACACTCATTAGACCTAAAGTGTCCTGCACCAGTTCTAGGTGGTTGCCCTTTACTCTTCTCAATGGAGAGGTTTTCGTCTCAACTTAAGGGCATCCATGCCTTGCTCATCTTTAAAACATTGTTCAAGAATTACCTTCTCTTAAATTAAGGTCTCCAAAACACCTACATCTGTATATTTAGTGCAGTGGTCTGATAAATGTGGGTTTGCTCCATACTACCCAACATGAATCTACCAATCACTCTGGTGCACTTTCCGATCATGGGTTATGCCGACACCATTGACTTAAGTGCACAGTGTTTCCGTTTGAAATATATTTAAAGTGCATGAATACATCTCAACAATATTTGGGCTACTTATAGTTAAAACATGTAGCTTTAAATTCAACCTCACAAGAAAATTTACTGCCTTCCTCTTTCTGTTAGTCTTCTGAAGAATTAATTAATGCTGTGGCCTTATCAAGCATGGACAGTGGGATCATATCCCAGAAGGCCTTCCTGCCTACCAACTAACTACTTACAGCTTAACTGTGAGCATTATGTCCACCTAAGGATGGAGATGGGTCCCATCCTTGCCATATAACCAACTAGGAAGTTACTTTACAGACTGCCCAATATGCACCCTGTACCATATCTCTTCCACTAGCACCTGTGCTAGCCATCTTAGACACATGCATGCAGGGCCCAAAGACTGACACTCAGGTAATCTCATACAGTGGCCTGGAGATGGGGGAAGCAGGGACCCAAAGCAACTTGGGGAGAAGCAGAAAGACAATGGCTGACAGAGGCAGCGGTAGATATGGGGAGACAAGGCATGGGGAAATATGGACACTGGCAGGCGCAGATCAGGGGAGCGACTAAAGATATATAGAGTGACACTGTGGATTGTAAATACTGGAAAACCTGGCCAGATACAAACAAAGGAATACACCCAACAAGGGAGGCCCAGGAAAACTGAGCTATGGGGAAACTTTAAGGTGACATCACATGGATGCAGACAAAGAACATTCGGAAGACATGGAAAAACGGTGAGTGACACAAACATAGCGAAATGTGTGAATTGGTGATAATATTTTGAGATGGAGATTAGAGAGTCACAGATACATTTACAGGGAAAAAGGGATACTTATACTGGAAGATAATGGAAAGACACAATCATAAAGTGAACAGCAAGACCACAGACGTTCCACCCTCCCAAGACCTCTGCAATAAACTGGGCACCGTCTTCCACCTCAGGATCAGACAGATTTACGGCAGTTTAGAGACCCAAGTCCCTAATCACTACGGCCGCCACCACGGCATGCAACCACACTGCACCCCAGCAGATCGTGCTCACCACAGACACACTCAAGACCATGAAGAGCACCCACTCAGGAGCACTATCAGATCCTTGCCCATACCAGATTTCCACAGAGCAGCCACTTCCATCGCTCCGGAGCTTCGCCACACCATCAACTGCCCCATCGAAACCGCCACCTTCCCCAATGACTGGAAACATGCCAAGATCAACCCCCTGCTGAAGAAGCCGTCCACCGACCCGACAGACCTGAAGAACTTCAGACCCAACTCCCTCCTCCTCTTCCCAGCCAAGGTCATCAAGAAGGCCATCAATGCCCAACTCTGAGTTCATCGAGGAGAACCATGTCCTGGACACCTCGCAGTCAGGCTTCTGAAGCAACCACAGTAACGAGACTGCCCTCCTTGCCGCCACAGACGACATTCACTCCCTCCTTGGCCGGGGCAAAACCACAGCCCTCATCCTACTGGACCTCTAGGCCGTTTTCAACACAGTCTCCCACTGCACCCATATCACTCGACTCCACGACGCTAGCATCCTCGACAAGGCACTGGACTGGCTCCACTCCTTCCTTACGGGCTGAACACAGCGAGTCACACTACCCCAGTTCCTCTCAGAACCTACAGAGATCAGCTGCGGAGTGCCCCCTGGGCTCTTCCCTGAGCCTCCCACCCCTACAGACCACGCATGCAACCTCAGCATCATACTGGACTCCTTGCTCACAATGAATCACCATATCAACATAGTATCCTCATCCTGATTTCACACACTCCGCCTGCTTCGAAAGATATTCAGATGGATCCCCACAGAATCCATAAAGATGGTCACCCATGCACTCATAATCAATAGACTTGACTACTGCAATGCACTCTACGCCGGTTGTCATCCAGAAACCGCTCCGCAAAATACAGAATGTCCAAAACGCCGCAGCCAGACTGGTCTGCGACATCCCTGCTGCAGACACCTAACACAACACATCCAACGACTCCACTGGCTCCCAATCAACAAGAAAATCACCTTAAAGCTCCTCACACATGCCTACAAAGCTCTCCACTATCCAGGACCAGAATATCTGAATCACCGCCTCACATTTCACATACCCTCCAGACAGCTCTGCTCTGCCCAACTCACCCTGGCCTCCGTCCCATGGATCCAGAAGTTCAGAACCGTAGGAAGATCCGTCTCCTACCTTGCTGCCAAGACCTGGAACACCCTTCCCCTCCACCTGAGGTAATACGCATAGTTGACCCAATTCAGAAAGGACCTCTATACCTGGCTCTTCGACTGAACCTCCACACCCAGACAGATCAGCAGCCCCCTCCCCCTCCTTCCGCACCTTGAGACCCTCATGGGTGAGTAGCAGCGCTATACAAACCCTTGATTGATTGATTGATTGATGAAAGACATTGAAGAGACATAGGATGCCGAAGAAGCACTAGAAGAACTTAGTAACAGTCTAGGAAGCATGATAATACATGGACCTAGGAGGTCTTGGGAAATAATGTATGACAAAAACACTGGTAAACTAGGTATATGGGGATACACAAGGGCAAGGAAGATGATGCAGACAAGGGCATGCAGAATTTGGAGAGACATGGAAAATGGGGCACAGTACAGTTAAACGGGAACTATGAAACATATGAGCACATGAGGAGAAGTAGACTTAGGACAATTTTGAGAAGGCATAGATTAGGGGAGGAACCGACTTGGGAGATGCGGAAGACAGTGAGTGATACCCACTGTTAAACGTGGTAATGCATGGGCATGTAGAAAACTGGGCAGATGACGAGACACTGAAGAGACAGAGCTATGAGATGTATACATGGAAAGACACTAAGGAGGCATGGGAGGACAGAGATACGTTAAAACATAGGGATTCATGGACATAAAAAGAAAATGAGGAGACTATTTCAAGCATTATAACCATACATCCTCACTGACTCACCTTCTGCTAATGACTTGCAACACAAATGCAAACCCGAAGGTGTTAAACATATAGCCAGGCCTTTAGCTGACCAGAGATGACCAGCGCAGAGTGTGGTCCAAAGATATCCTGCTGCATCCATGTAAGGACCAGCTGACAATGATAAAACACGTATTGGCAAACCAAACACATACATCATAATCCCTGTGCATGCACGCTCTCACTCTCTCACTCTATCTCTGCCTCCATCTATCCCTCGCACTGAATGCATTGGTGAAATTCACCAAGCCCAACTCCACCTATGCAGGCTGCTGTAGAGAGAACCTGCAATTTGAAAAACAAGAGGCACTGAGCAGAGAAATCAGAAAACAAAGACCGCAAGAATCCTCTTCCCTATGTAAAACTGGGTGAATTGTATGAACATACCCAATCGAAGATAGAGCAAGCAATGGAAGTGACTTAAAACTGTTAGTGTGGTTGACAGTTGAAAAACACAGCACCCCTTTCCAAACCATGGGGCCACCCTTGTGGGATAAAGGCCAGAACAGAGTCTTAGTTAGTGATGCTGCTAATGCATCTTGTATTATGCACATGTTGTTGTATCTACAACAGTTATAAAAACAAACTGAAGCAGTATTTTGTTAATTTCTAAATTTATATAGAGCTTCTGTACAAAATTGCAATCTTAACACAACCCTTTATATAGGTGGAATATATTCTTTCTTTAATGATTACTTGTCTTTGCTAGTTTTCATTAATATGCTGCTTAATTCACAGTGAATTAATCTTATTTTAATGTTCCAAACCTATTGCGCCCTTCAGAGAACTTCTTGCTCTATAATGGCCATGTGTGTTGCCTGCCTTACATAGTTCATTGTTCACTCTCACCTACCTGAATTCATTCTCAAAACCCTAATTTGGTTTTTCTACTTGCACTACCAAAAAGATAATTCTATATATTCATAGTACACATTAGTATGAAGTACTTAATTTGCAATAGAAGTACTAACTTTAATGTAACTACTTGTATTGTACAGGCTAATGTGTCCAGTTCTTTCTTAAAGGTACGTACTTGCCAGTCCGACAATGGTCCTCTTAGTTACAAATGCCAAGCTGAATTTCATGCTTTTTATAACATGCTTAGAAATGCTAGGAATATTATTTCCGCAGATGCTCATGATAAACCTCCAAGTGGCGTTGCAGTACTCGTTAAAAAAAGTTGTAAACCATCTTTAGACTTTACTAATCTGGGAATACTGCCAAATATTTAGGAAACTGAAATAAAGGTGTATTTAACACAGATGATAGGTTCAAGCATTACATACAGGATACTGTACCTAACCTGAACATTATTAGGATATCGCAATTCCCAGAGGATTTCCATGAACATATAGAGGCACAAGGTCAAAGACCAAAGGCTACGGCACATGGCTGTCCTAACAGGTGCAGACTGTCATGTTTGATAGATAATGGCCGGCTGGCCTGGCAACCACTGGCCTCCACTGGCTCAAAGTCTGCAGCAGGCAGCATGCTGGTTCTTGTAAGATGTTATAAGCTACAGTGTGTTCTGTCGGGTGTCGTGATATTTGTGTGAAAAAATAGGTGTTGGAATGTTGCACCTATATAACACTGGGGAAGCGTAGGCCTATGCTACTCATTGTTTTACGCCCCCAAAGCACCCTTAACCATGTGCCAAAATCCAATGGGATGCCTCCAATGGGGGTCACTTCCAAAATCTTAACACAAAGTCTGTAATCAATACAGCAACAATTTTAAGTACTTTTCTTGCTGGTCCCTAAGTGTTTTAATGACAGCTTTTTATGACGAACATAGTCTTCCTGCCGTGCTTGCATGTCAAACAAGAGGAAAAAATAAATTTGGGATTTTGGACACCTGGTTAAGGATACTTGTGGATCCATGTTCTGCACTCCATCCAGGTTCAGAGGAGTTCTTTCTTCCCTTAAATCGTACAGCATTTAGGCTGTCCATCTCTAGTCCTGAGGAAGACCCACCGTGATGTCTTTCTGCTAACACATAGACATTGGGTCGAAACGTCAACGGAAATCCTATTGCTTCATGTTCTCTGTCATCCATCCTATAGAAGTGCCAATAATGATTAGGGTGTTTGTTGAACTTTACATATGCGCGAGAACAGGCATTTTTTTAATTATTTCTTTATATAGATCATGTTAAGACCAGTCTGTACAAAAGCAAAAAATGGGGATCAAGGCTAAGATGCCTGCACCGGTACTAAAGTCCCAAAAGTAATGTATAATGCAGTGAAGGTGCAAGTGGCCTGGAACACAATCCCCTATGTCCCATAAGTGAGAAAAAGGAGACAAGTCCCCTACTTCCTCAATAATTACATACACAGAATAGCCCTGCACCCTTCAAGTATTCATTACAATATTAAATGAAGTTCTTAGCAATATTCATATCATAGTGAATTCATAGATGATCAGTTGTTTTCCCAAGAGAAGTCAAATGAAGGCTCTTCAGGTTTAAGATAAGTTCTTTATTCAAATTCTTTTATAAAAATGAATAGCCAACGTGTTTCGTCCATTACCGGACTTCTTCAGGGCTATAAGAATACAATAAAACACAAAAGTGCTATTTACAATGGTGCAGACACACATTTAAAAACATGTTACAAAAACCATTTTTTGTATGTAACAATGTCTGTCCACAATCCCCTTTATACAGTAAATTCTTTTCTTGGAAAACATTCTTGAAAACAGTCTTATAAAGACACAGTGGTCAAGAACAAACACTATACCATAAGTGTTTCTTGTTAAAGTAATAAGCAGTCATTTACAAGTACATACACATCAAGAAATAATACTTATCTACTTAGTAACTTTGGAGACAAGTGTACCATTTGTACATTAACAAAACTATTATTTTTCAAATGTGATTAACTCTCTGTATAAAAAAGGTACCTTTGATTTCTTTATGGTAGTCGTAATTCAAAATCTTTACATACTGAAAAAAGCCAGTCAATCTGTAAATAGAATGATGCCCATAGTTACACACCGATGAGAGCTGTTACTCACAGAGAGTTTGCAAAAACCATGTGGCATACTTCATACATCCTATATTTATGAGTCCCCGTATGGCACTATTGTCAACAACATAGCAGCCTATCCATGATATTGGACCATCTCAAAGTATTAATACAGTGTGCTACAGCTCATCTTAATGTTTACATTCGGTCATATTTTTGTTTAAACAACAATCTTAAATTTACGGCATCAACACTTACTTCAAAAAAAGTGGTCTATATGCTTCAGCACGGATCTAGGTTCAAGAGTAATTTCACAAAAGAAGTGTAAATCCTGAATAAGATAAGTTAACACATATCAGCATTTAAGACATCTTTGCGACACACTAATGTCTATGTCAGTGTACCTAGTGCCGAAAGGTACGTAGCCAGAGTAGCAACTGACATCTTAAATATAATTTGCTATTATTTAATTGTATTGACAAGAACAAACAATCTTGCGATACACCGATATCTATATAGGTGTGCCCAAAGCCGTAAAGTATAAACACAAGGTTACAGCTGACATCATATATTTATGTGGTTTTATTTTATTGCACTGGAGTCTTTTTAATTTCCCTAAGTGTCATTAAATAAAAATATAAACGGACTCCCTTCATCGTACCCCTCTGATACAATATGCAGCTGTTTTACAAACCGAAGCTTAATACCGTACAGTAGCCGAGAGTGCGGCAGCCATCTTTTGATAGTCGTAAAATATAAACACAGAGTTGCAGCTGACATCATATATTTGTGTGCTATTTTTTTATTGCACTGGAGTCTTTTTAATTTCCCTAAGTGTCATTAAATAAGAATATGAACAGACTCCCTACATCGTACCCCTCTGATACAGCACGCATCGGTTTTACAAACTGAAGCTTAATACCGTATAATAGCAGAGAGTGCGGCAGCCATCTTTTAATAGGTCGAGTCTCCCATAGTGAACAGAGTTCTAATGACACTCACATTTAAATTGAACTTCGTTAGTTAATCCAAACGGTCCCCAACTAAATTCTCTAATACTATACGGGAAAATCACAATGTCAGAAAAATTGCCGACCAAGACGCCTTATCCTACCCACATCGTAACTCTTACTCACCGCAAGTGTATGCAATCTGTCCTATATGTGGTCATCTGGTTTCGATGGCTCAACGAAAACGCTCGTTTTTATAGGATCCATTAAGTAATTAATCAATCAATTAATTCAGATTAATTCCTCATTGGTCTTCACACGTCGCCTTCCCAGTGACGCAACAGCGAAACCATAACGGGCGCCATCTTTGAATGATTAAATTCAACACAGCAATTGATACGTAGTGGGCGCCATCTTTAAAAGATTAAGTTCACCTATCTTTCTGTCATGTTCGTTGGCGTATCATAAACGCCATAATGAAATGGGTAAATTCCATTTACTTT
This sequence comes from Lissotriton helveticus, assembly GCF_964261635.1. NCBI lineage: Eukaryota > Metazoa > Chordata > Amphibia > Caudata > Salamandridae > Lissotriton > Lissotriton helveticus. Next base: position 297,514,512 of record NC_136061.1, on the reverse strand, counting down.
CTCCAACTTTTGAAGACTTATCCGGATATATAGATCTTGTTAAGACCAGTCTGTGTCTGTATCGTTTAATGTTAAACTTATTTTCTTAACTATGTGTCACTTTATCACCAAGTCATGTCATTTGATATATTTTTTTGTATTTCTTTTGTGAATGAGCGGCAACAGTGAATTAGTTCAAATAAAAACTGTACAATCAAATTGCGCGCGCCGGATTGTCGGGAGGTAGGATCACGACCGGACACGGCACATTTTTCCAGACATTACAATGACCAACAGGTCTCTTCGTTCAAAGTATTTTACTCTCTAACGCAGGAGTATGCGCAAGCTTACTAAGACTCTTTATTTGTTATGACTTCAATGTCCAACCCGTGACGATTCACGTGTATTCAAATACCTGTGCCCTGAAGAAGCCCATCCTTTGGGCGAAACACGTTGGCTGGTTTAACTCTGTGCATACCAAATAAAACAATTGAAAATAAAAGAAGAATATCTACAAAAGACTTTACTCGTCAATTTGATTGTACAGTTTTTATTTGAACTAAATCACTGTTTTAGTTCAATTGCCATGTTTTCTATGATCTATTAGCAGCAGGTCATTTGAGGTGGGCAACAGACGTCATTTATTATTTTTGTGGTTAGTATAGGTGGTGCTGTCCGCTAGAACCCAGCTGCTTGCATCTCACATAAAACATATTTTTTGGTATACTTAACTTTGTATCACTTTATCACCAAGGCATGTCATTTGATATATTTTTGGTGTACTTAAAAGCCTTGTATGAAAAAAGAGAAAATTGTGCCTATTTAGAAATGTCTTTGAATATTCAAAATAAGTATAATTGTAGTTGTTTGTTGTGTATTTTACTGATTTGCTCTGGGGGGTGTACAACAATGGTCCGCATAGGCCCACACTTACTGTGTTTTGAAGAACATGCATTGATTTTATTATATAGGTGTGACATTGAAACATCTATTTTTTCACACAAAGAAATTGCGACACCCGACAGAACACATAGTACCTTATAACATTGTTTACCCAGGTTCTGAGGGACATAGAGAAACCCCATTGATTTTGATGGTTCTTGTAAGATATCAGAATTTACATGTAATCAGAAACTACTGCTAATAGTCACCTGTAACTAATTTACTGCAGGTGTTTTCTGATGTCAGATTAGCCCCCCTTCCAATGTACACTAAGTTTACAATAATTTGACATAAGTGTTCTTGCATGATTATAAAATATAAAGTATTTTTACTGACTTAAATATAGGCCTTGTGACAGTACCACCCTTGAGCCATGGCCTGTCCCTGAGTGACTGATAACAAAAATAGTAATTGTAAATATCTGCCATCTATCACACAGAGGATTAGTAATATGTTCTTTCTGTGTCTGATATTTAGTTCAGGTCCTCTGTCCATAACTTGGTCCATCTTTAGTCATCTCCTTGCCCTACGCAAGGGGCAATAGGTGGTATTGTCAGAGACATCCTGTACTTGTGTCCACATATTGCAGACTGTATTTTAAGTGTATTTCTATTTTCCTCATCACAGGCCAAGCTGAGATCGAGAAGGCAAGCAATCTGCTTTTCAAAAAGGCAGAGTGTATTGATTACCAATACGATCTCCGAGATCAGTCAGTGGAAGGTTTTCTGATATTGCCTTTGTATGGCTCCATGGCATCAGGTAAGACTACTGTAACTCCAAAGATTAATATCATTTTTCATACTGGTGACCTTTGCAATAACATCTTGCTTGGGTTGCCGGTTTTAATTTATTTACTATTTCATTGGGCTGGGCACAGAGAGGCTCATTTCAGACATCAGAGTAACTTACATAAAGGTTGAAGCTGCTCACTTTTTTGTGTCTGCTCCTGCTCACCTCGTACCAGGATGCATTCTCTTTAAAAAAATAAAATCCTAGACTGGTATTTGGAAAGCTCGAAAATCTAAAACATGTGTGATCAAACGGACACAGGATGACATAGAGGAAGGGAACTAGGTTTTCAAAGGTTTTGCAGAGATGCTGCTTTATTGTTGTGAGAAACATATATATGGGTTTCTTTTCAAAGTGTATTTATTGATTTTAAAAAGCACATAGCCATTCATTCAACGTACAAATGTAGTTAAGATACGCTCAACCATGCCCCCTTGGCGCTAGCATTAGTCCAAGCCACAGTTCAGCCGTTCCTTCAGTTTCCTACCCCAGGCATTGCAGTGTCATTCGACCATTGGGTGAAGAGAACTGGTTGTACATACCTTATGTGCTTACAAGGCTTTACAGGAAGCAAAATGCATGCAAACCTATGATAAAAGATATTAACTGTTGCCTGGCCCATCTTGCTTGGCAAAACTTACATTCACATGTGTTGTAGTGTGTCTGTTTCAGTCCCCCCACAATTCAGCTGGTGTTCATGTCGCCCGTGCTCCTAGGAAATGGTGATATCAGCAGTCGCCTGCCCGCCAGCGTAGAGTGTAGCTGGCCCTCACAATAGTCTTGTTTAGTCTGGTGTTTTGATAAACGGGGTGACAAGGTCATCCCATAAGTCCGTGATTGGGTATTTGCACTTCTTCATTTCTTCCTTCCATCTGCACCGAGGCGGACCCTCTGGAGATCAACAGTCCATTGCTTTAGCTTGCTCAGTGAGCACTAAGGCTACAGTAAAACGTTTGACGCCCACTCTCCCATGTTTTGGTCTTGCATACAGACCCAAGAGGAATATCTCAAGTGTGTGGCGGTGCGCCCCCCCACCACTTTTTCGAATCTGGAGGTGACCTCCTGCCAGAAGGTCTTAATCACCACGCATGTCCACATCATGTGGATAAAATACGCATCCCTCAGAGTACACTGGTCAGCTTTTGTCTGCAGAGCCAGCGATGACATTTAATCTATAGCAGGTAAGGTACGTGGTGTGTAGATAATTGAATTGTGTGTATTTAAATCTGGTGTTTCTAGACACCTGGCAGGGGTGCCTTAGTTCAGCGGCTCATTCATTATCCCTTAGTTTTCTGCCCACCACGTCCTCTCAGTAGGTTCTCCTCTTAATCAGGGCTTCAGAGCCATAGATAACAAGGCAAATAAAGCCAGGACATGCGTCTGTGGCTTCCTTCAGATGTCAGTCTTATTTGCAGTTTCATATTGTGGTGGGTCGGTGTGGTATTCTTCCCATACAGATCGCAGGGAGCGTCTCAAGGCACTATATACCACAAGTTGTGAGTCTGGTAGACCGTCCTCACTGGCCGTGTTCTCCAACTTCCCATCTTGCTAAGATTTGCTCATCCTCTGGAGCCTGCCTCTGTCCACGCCTTTAGTCTCCCAGCTATAACATGCTCCCCTGTGTTGTGGGGATCCTAGCAATGGGAGTGCCGGCGTGTATAGTTAGCAGTGGGTAGTTTTGAGAAGAACTCTCCTCAAGCAGTGCAGGGTAATTTTGAGCAATCTTGGGTGCTCATCATTGCGATGTTTGGTGCCCAATTGCAGTGCCACTAAGATTCCCTGCTGATCCCTCTCACCCATGTTACCCATTCCTCAGCCATCCAACCATGTGGCTACCCAGTGAAGCTGTGCCGCCAGGTGATCCGTTTCATATTCGGGGGGCACCAAGGGCACCCTCTGGAGGAGGGCTCCTCAGTAAACCTAGAGATATCCTATGCAGCCCACCATTCCATATCATCTTCCTCAGTAGTATGTCCAGTGACTTAAACCAGAGTTGAGAGATCCAAACAGGGAGGTTTGCAAAGTAGTATTGTTTTTGTGAGAGTATTACAATTTTAGACAACGTTATTTGCACCATTATGGGCAACTTGAGGGAATGCCATAATTCCATTTTACCCGTTGGGGCTCGTAGGGTTCCCCCCACTAAGATCATTGATGTTATGGTAAATGTTCATCCCAAGGTATCACTAAGTTTGAGATTCCTATTTGATGCCCAGCTGTGCCACCGCAGCTGGAGCTGGCTTCCAGGGAGAAGGAGAAGGCACAAGTTTTAGACCAGTTGGTGCGTAGCCGGTAGAATCTACCTAGATCACTATGACGCTTACCACTCTTCGTTGCAAAATTGGTAGCGGAGTCCGAAAGACAGGACCAGCCCCTGAATGGGGTGCTTGAGATGCAGCAAGAAACAGTATGATACTGCATTGCTATAGTCAATAACTAAATAACCTCTAAAAATATAGTTCATGGGGAGGAGCCACGCTAGCAAACAAGATGGCTGCTTAGGATCCCGGCTCCGCCGACCTCCGTCTCCTGCCAGATGATCCTGTCGTCCATCCTGTTTTTACGCCCGACCTCCGTGTGGATGAACCGGTGTACATTCCGATGGTGAAACCCCGAGAATTTTACCGGCTTGGTTGACGGAGCTACGTCGAGTTAAAGTTTGCGGCCTAGCCCAGCTGGAGAGCCGGGGCCTCGAGTACTGGCCCAGCCGGGTTGCAGCTGAACAACATCGGCCGTGGGAATCAGGCAGGGTCCGGTCTATCGCAGTGGAGGTCGTTTATGCCCGATTTTGACGGCGGTCATTTTGATTGACTAACATTGAGGGAGAGGAGACGTTGCACGACTGCGGCTGTGGGCGGAGGTCCCTGTCCTGTGGACCCGGTTTGCCCCCCGCCGGTGTTCGGTGGGCCGGGGTCTTCGCTCGCGGTAGCGGAGCACAGATCGCTACCGCGGAGACCGATCAGTCGCCCTCCGATGCCTTCCGTTCTGCTTTTGTCAGTTCCCCCGGAGAGACCGGGCTCTCTGGGAGAAGTGAATATGGTCGGTACCGAGCGAGGAGTGATGGACCGGATGGAGTGTGAGCCGTCGCTGAAGAAAGTACTGGCAGCCATTGGGGCACTTCATTCACATGTGGATGCCCTGGTTCACAAAATGATTGCGGGCCTACTTGAGACGGGGTGTGTGAGACCGGACTCTGCTCCACTGCAAGAACTACAACTAGCTAAGATTCCCACGATGACCATCTTGACTCCGAACGAGGACCCCGTGTGACAAGAGGTGTCGAAGCCTTTGGTCAGTGCATTGGAGGATTGCGAGCCTGGCGCTTCGAACGGATTGTTAAGCCTACCATCGCTGCTGACTGTGGGAGAACTAAGACTGTGGGAGAACTAATCGGTGTTCCCTTCCCGGAGACAACTGTTTTTGGACTGCAACAACGTCTTTTCCCTCTCTGGTAGTTACAGTACGGTTGTGGAGGAAACAGCACTGGGACTTTCCGTTAATGAGGGAGCTTTTCTGTGCGGATGGGGTTCTTAAAGACTTTTTTTTTGTAAATATATTATTGCAGAATCAGGAAGAAACATAACCAACAAACCAACCCATACACCAGCGGGTCCCATCATACAGCACTATAGCAATGCAATACACAGCCGATTAGCCCACATCCCGGAGGCTGGGCGGCGCGTCAATGAAGCAGTTCGCTGGAGGTACCTCGGTGCATGCCCTATGCGGGACACAGGTCAAGTGTGGTACTTCGTTTCTGCTTTTATCCCAAAACAACCAACCACCTCCTCCCCACCCACTCCCAGGTCACTTCAATGACATATCACAAAATCAACACGACTACGTTCCTGGGCCATCCGGTTCCGGGAAGTCGCCGGCAACCCACCCCCTCCCACAACTCCTACTCTAAACCCCCCCTCCAACTGCTGCTAACGCGGGTATCTCTAATCCCCTCCTGCTCTAGGTTGACAACTATCAGGAAGTTGTAACAAACAAGCGGTCACACGGAATCCCTGTTCATAACTGATCAGTTTCGTCGCCTTCAGTGAAGTGGTCCCTCAATGCCTGCACCACCATCTCCCAAGACCGTGCCAGATCCAAGCTCTTTTCATTACCCGTTCTAGTCGCCTGGCGCATTCGTAACATACTCTCACAGCCCGACCACTTCACCAATTCGTTCCTCCACCTCCGTGCAGACGGCCCCTCTTTAGACCTCCAATGCCAAGTGAGTTCTCGCTGCGCCAGTATCAGACCCAACCCAATGAATTTACTCGTTACCTTGGTCTTTTTGGTATGCGGGAACCAAAGAAGCAGGCACGCGGCCATGTCAAAGTCCACCTCCCGATCTGTGACAGCATTCAAGAGGTCTCCCACCTCGGCCCAGTAGTCCCCTAACCTCGGGCAACCCCACAGCATGTGGTCAAGATCTGCCTCAGGCTCCAAACATCTCGGGCACATGGCGTCAAGCACTTGGAAGTGTCGACGTAACCTCTCCGGGGTCAAATATGCCCTATGGAGCACAAAATAATGCACCTGTTGGAATCTCGCATTCCTTGTCTCTTTCCAGGCCCTGTGTAGTACCTGACCCCAAACAGTGTCCGGAATTGGCCTACCGATGCTGGCCTCCCAACGCGACTTCAACTCGACCAACGGAGCCAGACCCTCGTTCAGCATCCTATTGTGGAGGCAGGTCACCGCCTTGACGGTGCCCGCAGCCATCACCACATATTGGCACACCGCCGACACCTCCGGTTCAGCCAATCCGCCCCCCCAGTGCTTCTGCAGAGCCGCGACCACCGCCGCATGCAGCAAGAAGGAACCATTCGGCAGGCCGAACTGCTCCTGCAAGGTCTGGAACGGGGCCAGCGTCCCATCCACATACAGGTCACCTACCATCTGCAAGCCCAGGTCCTCCCACTCCAACAATTGGGACCAATCACCCCCGTGCGGTAAGGCAGTGAGCATTCCCAACGGAATCTCCGGGGCGTACGGCCGGCGCTTCCCAGCCCTTTTCATATATCTGTTCCAACACAATCTGAGTGTCCACTCCTCCATCGTGACTTCCCTACTGGCCAGTCTCTGTTGCATCACGATAGACGACAAGACGTGCCTCCGAACGCCGACCCCCCGGCCAACCTCGGGCCCCCTGAATTCTCTGGCCACGTTCTGCGTCAGGACCTGGAGCTGCGCTGCCAAATAGTATAACTCGTAGTCGGGGACGGCCATCCCTCCCTCACTCTTGGGTCTCAGCAGGGTGGTCAATGCCACCCGTCTGCGACCATGGCCCCAGAGAAAACCAGTCACCATCGTCCTCAGCTCCCGAAAGATGCCCTGCGGGATCCACACCGGCAACGTTCTAAAATAATAGAGAAGTCTCGGGAGTGCTACCATTTTCAACAGCGCCACTCGGCCCAGTACAGACAGCGGGAGGGAGGCCCAGAAGTCCATACTGCCTCTCAACGCCCTAATGCAGCGCCCCACATTCCCCTCAAGGAGGTCCGCCGTGGCATGGTAGATGCGCACCCCTAAGTACAGAAAACAGGATGGTTCCCACACCACCGGCCTCGTGAGCTGTGGGCAGAGCGTGGCCTTCCGCAGCGGAAACACACAAGTCTTAGTCCAGTTCACCCTGAGGCCTGAAAGCCTCCCAAACCTGCCCAGCATATCCACCGCGCCTTCCAGAGCCCTTCCAGCGTCCGCTAGGTACAGTAACAAGTCGTCAGCGTACAACGATATATAATGCGAGTCAAGTCCCTGCGCAATCCCGTCGTAAACAACTCCCAGCCTTGCCTGTGCCGCTAAAGGTTCCATCGCCAGAGCAAAGAGCAGAGGGGATAGCGAGCAGCCCTGCCTCGTGCCCCTACATACCGGATAAACCGAGGAGACCAGTGTCCCTAGCCGCACCCGTGCCTTAGCCGATGAATAGAGCACTCTTGTCCAGCCTCGGAACCCCTCCCCAATCCCGAACTTCAACAGCACACCATCTAAAAAATCCCATTCCAAACTATCAAACGCCTTTTCAATATCAACCGCCAGCACCACCGGGCCCGGATCCGACAAGGCAGCACTATCAATGACCCCAATCAGCCGACGGATATTCATCGAGGTACTCCTGGAGGGGATGAATCCCGCCTGATCTCTATGTACCAAAGAAGTCATCAGTGGCAGGAGCCGGGTGGCCAGGATGCGGCTCAAAATCTTATAATCCACAGTCAACATAGACAACGGACGAAAGGAAGCGACATCTAAAGCATCCCTGCCCGGTTTCAGCAGGGGCACAACCAGCGCCTCCGTCATAGAATCAGGCAGTCGCCCCAGTTCTTTCGCCTCCGCATATACAGCCTGCAGTCTGGGTGCCAGCACTTCGATAAATTTGGCGTAGAACTCGATCGGCAGCCCATCCACCCCAGGGGTCTTATTCCGCGCCATATGGCTAACCGCCCCTCTAATTTCGGCCAGGGTGACAGGGCCCCCCATATCCCGGGCCTCCTCCTCATCCAATACCGGCAAAGGAATCTGATCTAAATAATCGCTAATGTCCGTGGCTTCCACTTCGAGGTGGCTGGTATATAGGCCCGTGTAGTAGGATTGAAAGCGCTCCAGGACCGCGGACTGCGAACAAACCACCACCCCATCCCCCTTTCGTATACTCAGCACCGGACAACCCCTAGGGTTCGGATCAGCCAGCTTCGCAAGGAGCGTGCCCACTTTATCACGTTCCTCATGCACTTTCACCGCATACAACTTATAGTCATAGCACCGCAGTCTCTCTGTCTCAGTCGCCACCGCTTCCTTAGCACGCAACAGGCTGTCCTGCAGCTCCGGCTTCTCTGGACGCTGCTGTTCCACCCCTCTCAGCACCGTCTCTGCTTTCGCGAGGTCAGACAGCACGGTTCCCCTCACAGTCAGAAACCGGCCCATGCATATCCCCCTCACCACCACTTTCATCGCATCCCATTCATTCGCTCTGGTCGCCGTCGACCCAGCATTGAGCGCGAAATAGTCGTCAACGCTTTGACGGACCGTATCGCAGAACGCTGGGTCTTCCAACGTCTCCGGGCGGAGTCGCCATGTGGGGACCGCCGATCTCGCCAATTGCCATTGCACCGAAATCAGCAGCGGGTTATGGTCCGAGATGGTTCTAGACAAGTACTCAGTGTGCCGTACCACCTTCGCCAGAGACTCACAACACAGCACCGAATCCAAACGAACATGCAGATCATGCAGCGCCGAGAAATAGGAGTAATCCCGAGTGTCGGGGTGCTGCGCCCTCCATACATCCACCAAGCCCCATCTCTCCTGCCAGTCCCGCCTATGGGTCGCAAGTCTGCGCACTGGGGAGTCCACCAAAGGCGGGTGTGACCTGTCCAACTGCACATCCGTAATGGAGTTAAAATCCCCTGCCAGGAGGATAGGACCTGCCAAGTAGCACGCCAGTGAGCGCGACAAGCTCTCAAAGAAGTGGGCCTGCTCAGCGTTGGGGGCATAGATGTTACACAGCACTACTTCCCTTCCATACAGCCGTCCCTCCACCACTACATAACGACCCTCCGGATCTATTTTCTGACTCATGACCTGGAATGGCGTGCCTGCTCTGACCCATATCAACACTCCCCTGGCAAATGCCGAGTAAGTCGTGCCAAACACCTGACCCCGCCACCTCCTCTGCAATGCCCCGCATTCCTGCTGTGTCAAGTGAGTCTCCTGAAGCATTGCTATCTGAACGCCCCGCCTCACCAAGTAGGCATGCACCTTGTGGCGCTTGACCATAGTACGAAGACCCCGGACATTCCATGTGACACATTTCAAATTAGGTAACGTCCCCATAGAGCATCAAACCCAACAGTGGCGCTCGCCAATAAATGTGACCCGCATCGCAGCAATCGTACAACCCCCTCAAAACATCCCCTGCAACTCCCACCCTCCCCCTCCCCAGGACAGGGCCTAGTAACCCAGCTTCAGCCCCGTTCCAAACCTCAAACACCCCACACATCACACTAATCTGTGGTCGACACCACAGAAGACCTTAAGGGTCTGATGGGGACTATGGAGCCCCGAACCAGGACGACAGAGCAACCACCCCGCGCCCATAGCCCCGTGCTGCCAATGCAGCCCCATACCTGGCGGTCCAATAGAAGTCAGGAGCGTCCAGGCCATACCAAAGTCCAGCTGCCACAAGCCTCATCCATTAAAGATACCATCGGATGTCTGTGGAGTAACCTCCGGCCCCTGCGCTCCCCCCACCTCTGAGTCCTCATCACCAGTCTTCAAACCTTCACTCTCCGAAGCCGAACCCCTGGAGGCGTCCTCTTGCTGCGATCCCGTTATGCTCGCCGTTGCCTCCAACGCACTCCGTCTATCGGCCAGCATTTGCGCCTCTCGCTCGGCCCGTTGACGTCGATTCCGGGAGCGGATGCGCTGCGACTTCCTGACCCTGACCGGTTGTTCCCGATCTCTGGCTGGCCCGTGCGCCCGATCCGTCCCCGCTCGATACAGTTCCAGCCAGGACCAAGCTGCATCGGGTGTTTGGAAAAATTGAGTCTTGCCGTCGACGATGATCCGCAGCTTGGCTGGAAAAAGCAAGGAGTATTGGATCCCCTCCTCTCTCAGCTCCTTTTTCACCGACAGGAAAGAAGCCCTGTTCCGCTGCACTTCCTGCGTATAGTCCGGAAATATTGTCACCTTGCTGTTGTCCACTTGGAAGGGCCCACGATCTCTCGCCTTTTGGATCAGCAGATCCCGATCCTTATAGTGCAGCAGTCTGGCCACCACCGGCCGGGGCGGTCGGCCCTCCAGGGGAGGCTTCGCGGGCACCCTATGCGCTCGTTCCAGGGAGAAGAAGGGGGACAGGCCCTCAGGCGCCACCACAGTGCGGAACCAGTCCTCCAAATAGGCCACTGCATCATCCTTCTCAATTTTCTCTGGAAGCCCCACCACCCTCACGTTGTTCCGGCGGTTGCGACCTTCCGCGTCCTCCACCCTACGCTCCAAAGTCGCCAGTCGATGGACAACGTCATCAAGTTTATGCTCCGCCGTGACCACCGCTGGTTTCAGCTCCTGGAGCAGTTGTTCATTGGACTTCACCCGGTCCGAGAGCTTGGCGTGGTCCGCCCTCAGCAGGCCGAGCCCGGACGCCACCTGCGCAATATCCTGGTGCAGCTCCTCCTTCGTAGCGGTTATCGCGGCCAAGATTGCGTCAAGGCGGAGGTTGAGCCTCTGTTCTTGTGGCGAGGACTCCGTCGGGATGCCGCCAGCCACGTCCTCCGGCCTCCGGCTCCCTTGTCCAGATGGCACGGCGTCGCCATTTCCCTGCGCGGCCATCTTGGATGCAGATATTCGGCCACTTGAGCAGCCCCTCCGGACAAAGGCGAGGCCCACCAGAAACGCCCAGCGGAGCACCCCAACGAGCGCTGCTCACCAATCCTCAGGACAAGCGGGAGCTCGCGGCGCCAACTGCACCCCACGCACAATCCTCCGACCAGATCCAGTCCAGAAGTGCGCTCCACGGCGTCCCACAGTTACTCAGGAAACACCCGCAAGGCCCACCAGGGCTAGGGGGGACAGAGTCCATGAAAGGGGCGGCCAGTGAGTCAGGCGAGGCCCCGGGCAACACCAGCCCCCGCGAGACACCATGCGCCGTGGGGCTCAGCACCATGCCACCAGCCCGGCGCGTCCTCGCCGTCCAGCGGGCGGGACCCCTGCCTCCGATCGGGCCGACAGCCACCTCCTATTCTGCCGGGCCCCTGGATGTCAAGGCTCCGTGGGCGGCCGCCCCCCCCAGCACCCCCCCAGCTCACTGTCCACTCCTGCTTCCCGTTGGCCTTTATAACGGGTCAGCTAGTGGGTGGGCGGCCTCCCAGGCCAGCAGTGCCTCTGCCGGCACAGCGCAAGTGCAGGCTCCGCTCCTCTGCCGTCCCAGGAGCAGGTGGGGGAGGGGCGCCACACACGCCGCACACGCCGGTGATTCTCCGCCGGTCTCCTCCGCGGCGCGGGGTCCGCTCCGATGGGCCCCCGCTCCGCTCACAGCTGCACAAGTGCTCCGCAGGAGCCTACAACCACATCGGTGCCCCACACCGCTCCGCTCCCGGAGCCCTCAGGAGGTCGGCGCCGCCATCTTGGCTCTGTCCGCTCGCCAGGCGAGCCGAGCACCAGGTCCGCCCGCGGCCGCCGGCCAGGGTCCCGACGGAGTCAAACGCTCCGCAACAGGTCACCAGCCCCCCGGACCACGATTCCAGCCGCCAGGCAGCTCAGGGCGACGGTCAGCAGGATAAAAGACGGGGCAAGGCGCGGAGCAACTCGCTCACGCAGCCATCCCGGTCGGCGCTGTAGCCACGCCCCCATGGGGTTCTTAAAGACTTAACGTTTTTGATTAGTTTCGGACTGAATTTTTCTGAACTCTTTTCGCACTTCGATTCTCCGGTGGTCCTGCCGGGAGGGGTTCGCATGATAGATTGGAAGGGCCAAGGCTGCGATCGATTGACTGGGTTTGATATTGTGGCCTCAATGGATGTGGGATTTGTTACTGTTGGACTCACGGGAGGTTGGGCGGTGTTTTACAGCTCCCCCTGATTTGCTTTTTCTGTGTTTTCGGATAGAATCTTGTTTTCATCGCAGGGGTTGCTTGTTTCTGGCAGGGGGCAGGGGGGACCGGGAGCCCATACGGAAATGCCCTCCCCCATTTTCTACTTTTAGAATTTAGTTAGTTGGGGCGACAGGCACACTGCTAGTTGGGGTTAGGCGAAAGCTATATGCAGGGGTGCAGGGTGAGGGGAGGGGTTTATTGTATTGTCTATGTTTTCGTTTTTATGTTTAAAATCCTATTCATATCCTGATATTGGGTGCCTTCCTGATGGGTTATCCTGCTTGGTGGGTGGACGGGCCCTGGGGGTGGTTGTGTTTACAAGACTTTCTACAATGTGTTGCCTTTAATTGCTGCAAGCTGGTAGCGGTAGTTGTTTTGTCCACTGTTCTATCGTGTTACGCTCTCCTGCCACTCGAACTTGCCATACTTTTGATAATCCTGTTTCTATGGGTGGTGGACTTGTGAACAATGTTGATTAGATTGGACTGATACCTATTGTATTTTATACGGCCGCACGCCACTTCCATCTCAAGATTCAGCTTCTACCTATGGGGTTATCCGTCTATTACTCGCCCTATGTTTGTATAACTGTTGCTCATTCCATGATGTAAGGCATCTGTCGTTGGTTTTTCTTGTTTTTTCAATTAATAAAAAGATTTATAGAAAAAAAATATATATAGTTCATGAAACGAAATGCCTCTAATTACTTAACATGTGAGGCAATTGTATACATTTATCCAGGGAAGGGTGGCGTTTACAAGAGTGCTGTTAATAGCTATGGTACAGCTGATGTGCACAGCATTATAATTACTGCTTAAGTTGCCTTTTTTAGTGAATGTGGTATGCACCTTTGCCAAGCCATCCTGTACTGTTCTGATGTTTGGTAGGAATGAAGTGTACTAGGGACTGGACCTGCCCTGTAAGGGGAGTACCTGTGAGCAGCCTTCATATGACTCCCTGATCCTCTTAAATTCTACAGGGTGAAATACTTTGAGTGGGTTAAATTTCTAGTTTACGACACTCGCATGAAGCGAAGGAAACTGGTGAAACGTTTTTGGAGCTAACTAGTGTGGCTGTGTGAATGATAAGACGATTTGCATTGCCCATTGAATAATTATTTTACCTGCACCTGGATTAGCGCGCACTAAACGAATTTGGTTTAGGAAGCGTGACACATTTTTTACTTAACACTGCACCGATTGATTTTAAAATTTGCACTGTGTACGATGTAAAATGTAATTTGAAATACTGCTTCACTCACCCCCACATCACTCCTGCAGCCCCGTTCCACCGCAAGCGCTAGGCTTGTTTGAGTGGAGGGCGCAGGGAGGCTCCTTCTTCCGGCTCCCAGGCCGAGGAGGACACCGATTGGCTGAGTGGATAGTGGCGGAGCTCACGAGCCCGTCCTCTACAAAAGCCTGACGCTCTCTATGACGCGCAGCGAATACGCGCTGCGACCGCGCCAAAGACAAGCCTAAGACCAGCCCGTCTAGGCCCGTCCGGGACAGTACGGGGCATGGGGCACGGAATAATACTCTATTGGTGCGGCAATCTGCAGGTATGAGCTCTGCATATCTCAAAAGCCTGCGCCCAATAAAACACAATGACTGTAGTGTACTATTGCCCACACTCACTAGTAGTACCGCTTGCCGTAATTGCAACTTGACCTTGACCAATTTTCAGCCCCATCCTGACCCCAAACCTGGTAAGCCAACACCTATACTGCGAGCAAAACCTAAGACCCGCGACTTCTCCTTCTATAGCGTAAACTGCAGGTCCCTACCGCAGCACAAACTAGATATTTTTAATCTTTTACTCGATAACAAACCCAGCGCCCTCTTTCTCACAGAAACATGGCTGCATGAGAGCGCAGGTCCTGACATAGCAACCGCCCTCCCCCCTGACTACGCTATAGTCAGGAGAGACAGAGAAGGTCATATTGGAGGAGGAATTGCTATCATATTCAATCGAGAAATTACTTGCACACTAGAACCCGTCCATATCCCTGACTGTGAAGCAGCCTCTTTTAAAATCACCCTAAACCCTAATTTTACGGCCTCTGGCATCCTAATATACAGGCCCCCTGGGTATGCCAACTCCTGGGTTGCTAATCTGGCGAACTACATTACTCCCTTCCACCTCGCCTCAAAAAACTTCTCTCTTCTGGGAGACCTTAATCTGCACTTTGACGACCCCTCAAATGCGGCTTGCACCAATTTACTCGACGATCTAGCAGCTCTGAATTTAACACTACTTAACTCTGGACCAACTCACAAGGCGGGGCATCTGCTAGATCCCATCTTCACAAATATTCCTGAACTCAGCTGGCTCGATACTATCCCAATTTGTTGGTCAGACCACCATCTTGTCCACTTCTGTCTGAAATTACCAACACCTCCTAAAACAAACGCCGCCTGGCCTATATCCGCGATAAGGAATTGGAAACTCCTTGACATTGGGAAACTTAACGACACTCTAGCAAGGCATTCGCCAGGCACAGGCACTGACATAGAAAGTATTGCTCTGGCCACACACTCCTGGCTAGAAAATGCCGTCGAAAAATGCCTTCCCCTTTCCCGAGTAAAAAGTAATACTCACCGCCCCCCAGCTCCTTGGTTTAATGAGTCTCTGAAAACCATTAAATCCAAATGCAAAACCCTCGAAAGAAAATGGCGGAAAGACTACGCTCACGACAAAAAAAACATATACCACAAAGCTAGAAACGAATATCATTCAGCCTGTATCAAAGCCCAAGCCCTTTTTGTAGCAATACCATCAATACTGCGCCCAATAAAGCAAAAATGTTATTTAACACTGTAAAGGACCTTGCTGGGGAGAAAACGGCTGCATCGGCTTGCCCATTAAATAAAAAACAATGCCAAGATCTCGCTTCCTTTTTTAATGAGAACATTGAAAACATCATCTCAGGCATCAGGAGCAATCTCCCTACCCCGGACCCCACAGACGCAGTCCCCTCCTGGTCGAATTACATCAGCATCATTGAGTCTTGGCCTTCCTTTACCTTGGAATCACTCATTTCCACCCTCAAAACAGTTAAATCAGGCTCCCCACGGGATCCAGCACCGGTTTCTGTTCTTAAAAAACTGGATGTTCCTTCCCTGACCATTATTGCAGAAACTATAAATTCTTCCCTCCAGCTCTCCACAGTGCCTGCAATGTGGAAACACGCTATGGTCAGTCCACTCCTAAAAAAAACCCAATGCCAACCCGGAACTCCTTGCAAATTATCGGCCCATCTCACTTCTCCCCATATTTTCTAAACTACTGGAAAGGCACATTCATTCTGCCCTCACCATCTTTACCGAAGAGAATTGCCTTCTTCATCCATCGCAGTCGGGTTTTAGAGCCGGTTTCTCCACAGAAACAGCCCTGCTAGGAGTAACCGAAAACATCAGGAAACTCCTAGATGATGGTCAGACAGTCGCACTCATTCTATTAGACCTGAGTGCGGCTTTCGATACCATCTCCCATTCCACATTTCTGACCATACTTGGGAGAAACGGCATCAGGGGGGATGCGCTAAAATGGATTGAGTCTTTCTTGTCGCAGAGAACATTCCAAATCACATCCCCAATAGCCTGCTCTGACACGGTTAGCGCCCCCCACGGAGTACCACAAGGCTCCATCCTGAGCCCTCTGTTCTTTAATCTCTACCTCCGGCCCCTGGCTGACATAGCGGATGAATCTGGGCTTACCCTCATGACATACACCGATGACTCTCAAATCATCTTCTCCTTGTCAGAGTCTAACCCATTGATCCCATCCCGTCTTAAACAAGGTCTCCACAACATCTTCGGCTGGATGTCCACAAACCAGCTGAAGTTGAACGGAGACAAGACGGAAATCCTTCTCCTGGGGAAAAATAAAGACCTCTGGAACACAACCCACTGGCCCCCCGAGCTTGGTTCCATCCCCACACCCACCACCCAAGTAAGAAATCTGGGGGTTACCATTGACAACACCCTGTCTATGAAGCAACAGGCTAACAAAGTGGTTGGCCTCTGCTTCACCATCTTGAAATGGTTAAAAAAGATCCTTTGGATGCTGCCCCTTGATACGCAAAAGACCGTAGTCAATGCACTTATTACATCACGTCTTGACTACGGCAACATCCTATACTTGGGTTCAAACAAAGCTGTCATAAACCGCTTACAACTGGTCCAGAACTCAGCGGCAAGACTACTTTGTAACATTCCAAAAACCTCCAGTGTGTCCAACCATCTGAAAGACCTACATTGGCTCAGGGTGGAGAGCCGCATCCGGTTCAAAGCCATGAGCTACATGTTTAGGATCAAATCTGGTACCGCCCCTAAATATTTACAAACCCTGGCAACCCCCTACATTCCGGCAAGAGCGCTGCGTTCTCAACATTCCGCAAACTTCTCCACCCCGAAGTTCAGGCTAGCGAGAATGGGAGGAAGATCCTTCTCTGTCCTAGGGCCCACGCTCTGGAACAAGCTCCCTATTCACATCCGCAAAGAAGCCAGTTATGTCATCTTCAGGAAACATCTAAAGACCTGGCTTTTCCAGAAATAATCCACCAGTCATGAATCCACCTTACCTTAATCGCTTCAATTCTGTCATCGGCGCCGGGAAACCCTTGTTGGGTAGCTGCGCGCCATACAAATGCAAAAAATAAATAAATAAATAAAATAAAATAGTTTCTATGTTTGCTGTTATTTTATTTTCCCAGTATCCTTTACTTAATGGTGAGCTCAGAGAAAGTATACTTACAAAGGCTGGAGTACATTTTAACATCCGTGTTATTGTTCTAATGATTGTTAAAAAGATGGGTATTATTTTCAATGTTATTTTTTAAATGTGGCCCCAGGAAACCTTGTTATATTAACTAATTGATTCACTTGCACATTATTTAAGAACTAATAGGTTTAATATGTTATGTTATGTTTATGGGGGTCTTATAAAGCGCTCGTAATGGCTAACTCATTGGTTGAGATGTGTCATTGTTAATCTTATATGCCCTCTCTGCATTTTCAGGGTTAAACCTCCTCGTAGGTCTTTTTAAGGCAGTTGTGGATTCTGATTGATCACTTTCCAGTCCTACTGATTTGTTTGGGGATACAACATCCCTCTTGAAAACCATTGAGGATTAAGCTCTGACAGACATCACAAGCTTTCCATGCCAGAGAAACTTAATTTGGATGTAATTAATTTTCGCTTATTACTGGCTTTGTGAGCAACACTCAGGCCTTGTGTATTTGTACTTCTATATTGCACCATTCTCCAGTCTTTTTTTGACCTGTATTGTACCAAAATCTGGAACTCTATTCCCCCCCCACATCAGAACTATCCCATCTTATTCAAAATTCAAAGGTCAGCTCAAAAACCTTTTCCTAGATCGTTCCTTAGCGAAGGGACAGCAGCCACAGAAGCGCTGATAACACTACTCCTTGGAAGAGGAGCTCTGCCCATGACTATGCCACTCGTTAAAGACATTCCAAGTCTACATTGCCCCTTGGTTACACAATCCGCTAAAAGTCTCCGTCCATGTTTGGTGTGGCGCAGCGGCCAGGGCGACGGACGCTGGGGATCACTGTTCGATCCCCGGCTCCGGTGGCTGGGGTCTGTTCAGCACCATGCGACTCTGGGCAATAGCTCGCTTAATCTTCCCAACGGCCCCCAGCGCCGAGATACCCCTTCAGGGGTGATTTGTGCGCTATACAAATACTCGATTTACATTTACAATTATTGTATTTTGTGATCTTTTGCAGAACGACTGTTGTGAAGCGCTCCAATACCCTCGGGTCTGATCAGCGCTATATAAAACTTCGAAATAAATAAATATCACCTTCTCCATGTTATTGCAGTTGAAATTAAACTTAAAACAACCTGTAGAAAGGCTTTGTACAAGATCACACGTTTTCTGATTTAATCATTTTGAGGATGGGAGGCGGAGCTTGCCTTGCTCAAAGATGGCCGCAGCCTGAGAGACCTCCTGAGACCGATTAACAATCCGGCATAATTTGGCGCATATCCCCGTAATTTCTGGTGCCTAAAAGTGTGCCTTGAATCAATGGACTTTCCGATGCTGAACGGATCCTTTGACGAGTGAATCGACCAGCCTACACCAGAGATCCGTGGTAGTGCGTAGTCGATGAGAGCGCGGCTCACCGAGTGGTGTGTGTCGCTGTTCCTGGCTGCGGGTGTCACGGAGCCTCGATAGTTGAGGCCTGCCCTGATTCTCTGGCCGTCTGTGTTCGGGGTGACGATTTGCTGCGGTCCAAAGGCCCTGTGTGCTCATCTCTGTGACTGCAGTGTGGTCTGAGCCTAGCGGGTCTCAGCCCGGGTGCGGTGGCCGAGGACTGCCAGGGCCTGCCTGTGCGGCCCACACCAGGACTGTGCTACCTTCCCCGCTGATGCGACGCCCCGGCTGGGGGTCCCATGCTGCTGCCATGGGATGATTCCAGTCCCTCGACATTACCAGGCCCAGGTGAGAGGCGGAGGGGGGGGATTGTGGTGCTGGCAGCCGGGCTGGAGCAGGCCTCCCATTGAGCTATATACTAAAGGGGGTAACCTCACGGAAAGACCCCACGAAAACATTTCTAAACCAATACCCCCTATCTCCTGCACTTCACATAGTACACATTATCCTGGGTCTGGTGGCTCAGTGGACTAATGTGTCTACTGCAAGGGCCTGTGTTCGACCTCATGGCCACAGGTTCAAATCCCGGTGTGTCCACTTGGCCTTTCATCCATCTGAGGTCGATAAAATGAGTACCATGGAGTTGGGTAACAACGAACATCTGTTATTCAGCGCCAAGATACCCATAGCGGTGAACGAACGCTTTACAAATACACATGTTATGTATGTTATGTTTATCCATTGAACTTTGGGGAAACCCGATAAGTCTAGCCAAAGTTGCAACTTAAGCAACACAAGTCCACCAGGGCCAGGGATGATGACTCTGCGACCTTGTCCACAGAACAAGGGGCCTCAAAAGCTGAACTGGGGGGAGATTTGCAGGCCATACTTACCTCCATGCAACAAAGCTTCCCAACTATAGACAGTAAAATAGACTCCCTCACGTACTGCTTGGATCATATGTCCGAAAGAATGGACAAGCAGGCTGAAAGAATCGACATTGTAGAAAAAAGAGTGTTTGATGCCGAAGACCAGCAAAATGTAACCATTGAAACGCAAAAACGTATGGCAAAATTTTTGGAGACACTGCAAAACAAGGCAGAAGATTTAGAAGCTCGATCAAGGCACAATATTCTGTGTATAACTGGAATGCCTGAGTGTAGAGCGGGTGTGGATTCTTGTGCAAAGCTGGAAGAACCAATATACATAGCCAGAGGTTACCCCCAAAGTACACCAATCTTTGGGACAGTTGATAGGATTATCTTGGGCTGGAGAGTATGTGGGTGATTGTAAGATGGAAGACCGTATTTTCAAGCTTTATCTCTACGATTGTGTAAACACAATGAAACTTAATGTTTTGTCTATTTTATATAAAATCAAAGAAGTTTCATTATCAAAAGAAATTGCACAAGAATGACTGCCTGTATTCATTGGGTTAACTTGTTATTGATAACTCACACTTTCACTATTTTATGCCTAGATGCTTAAAAAATGTTTCATGACATCAAACAGGGTTTTGTAAGAACATCCTTCGAAAATGTAACTTTGGTCCCAAATTACAAAAATTACTATTACAATCTTCACATCTCCCAAAACAAGACTCCGAATAATTGATCGTTTATCTAGAGAATTAGCTCTGCCTAGTCAGTGTGCTCTTTATGGCCACTAGTATTTGCTTTGCCAGCCGAGCCCTGGTGCAATAGCTCAGAGATTACGTTGTTCTTTAAGCAATCCTTATTCACTATTAGTTAGACAGGAACCAGAAACTCGCCCTGTAGGCAGACTATGTTCTCTATTTCATGACAGATTCTCCTCCCTCAACAAGCACTGATGATTTTACACAAAGACATGAATTCTAAAAATGATCAGGATTTCTTATTCACCATTCCAAATCCAAAAGGTTCAACAATTATTTCAAATTCAATAGGTTATATTTTTTCGCTGACTTCCATAGTTGGATCCCATATTTCAGTGTCTCCGCCCACTTGAACTGAATTTGTGGAGCCTGGTCCTGAACAGAGTGCTCTGGATCTCTATACTCTCATTTAAAGCTCTACTTAGTTTCACATGCCTTCCAATACTGGGATAAAGCTAAGAAAGAAATTTGCTTATCCACCTTTCCAGGCCCTGTCACTCCATTAATTCCTTCCTTCTCATCTAGACCACAGATAGGGAGGTTTCAAACAGGGAATACCTATTGATTATTTTTGCTGCAACAACTGTACACAAATAGGCTTCCAAAATGTTCAAAATAAGCAGTAAGAACTTGCAGAATCACGTATATTCCACATATAAATCATTACCATTAGTAGACTAACATGATAATTACATTTGGATGTACAAGACAGCTAACGCATATGAAACAACTGAGGTCACACGGTGATGGTGGACATGTATAAGTCACTTTTTTAACTAAAGTTTTTTTTTTTTTTAAACCAGGGGGCTATGAGAGCTTGGTAAAAGAAATTGCCACATGCGAGCTGTTGTGGAAAAAGACATTGACCATAATACCTAGGATCTCACGATTCATACTAAGAGAGAATGCACTTGAAATCTGCTAGTACATCGCTCCTGCTAATTTACCACAAGTTATATATTTTCGAAGGCTTTCTCCTGAGTTAGAGGGACGATGAGCTTTATGCGATAGTGTCGCCCAGTAAAGAATATTTCCTGACAAGATGTACTTTCAGGAAATGTTGACCCCAACAAGTGGACAAACAAAGTTTATTTCCTTTGATATGATAGTATTGCTCGTATCTTCCACATGTTGGTTCTCGCAAGATTGTCTAATGCTTAGTTATGAAAAATCCATTGCTGGCTCCTGCTAAGCAGTGGTGGAATTAGATTTGGAACACATGCAGTATCAGAAAAAATTCTAAAGCGTCAAAAATTGATATGACCTGTAGTCCACTGATTGACTATGCTGTATCCTCTCACACCAGCTTTTTGACAGTTCTCCAGCATCTCCAGTTCTCTCTATGAAATCTATAACTAATAGGGCACCCGTTTCATATGTTAAAGGTAATAGCATATGCCACCTTTGACATGATTCTCATCTTCAGATTATTATAAATACCTTGCACAAGGATAGGATGATTGAGATATAACCACTCTATTTGCCAGGATAGGACGATTAGGATATAACCACTCTTCTCTACTTTTATTGCTGTGTTCATTTGCTTGTTATTACGCTTGACTAGTGTGTGGTATTCAAATGTGTATACTTGCTTTGCATCTTCAAAATGTATGGTTTATAGAAAAATGGTCTACATATGTCCCCGGAGTTGTGTATCAGTTTGGGAAAGTACTAGGACTTTGTATAAACTGTGGTAAATCGCTGGTATTTTCTCTGCTACGCACAGATCTGAAGGAAATAAAAGGTTAGACCATTGAAATGTGCACTTGAGACGATATGGTATCTGTGGAGCATTATTGCAGGGAACATGTTGAAAAGGGTGGAAATATGATGTTTTGTCATTAGATGAAACCAAAAAAGTATTGCATCCTTCTTTCAAGCATGCAAAGCTTGTAAAGATCTGCTGTAACTGCCCTGGGGTAAAACAATACTGTAACAGTATTTTACCTCAGCTATGTCCTGGGCTATTATTCAGCTTGACAAACTAAATTTAGCCATGTGGACATGAGGAACCCACCCACTTGCATATGCTATGGAAGTGCCGTAATTTTGCTGTTTTCTCAGAGTAGTGATGGTTTAGCGCTAGTGACATGTTAGGACATTCAGAAATCTTAAATCCTCTGCCATTACTAATGGCACAGAAAACACTGTAGTTCCTGCAGAAAATCTTTGAAGGCCTGGTTCAGTTAATGTCGAAACTTTCCTAACTATGAGATGGATGGTACTACTGTTTTGTAATCTAGCAAATGAGATGGAAACAAGCTGTACAAGACTGCTGAACACAGTATCTTATCAACAATAGTAATAGCGGTGATGCAGACTTCAAAATCCTATCTTCTCTTGATGAAGACAACTGCCAGCTCTTGATGCCGAGCAACACCAAGGCCCGATCTCCTACCAACACTGCCACCACACCTAAACCTACCTCCGGACACAGGCGGTCACCCCCAACCCACACAACCACTGAGCTGCATCCTCCTCAACGTACACTACCTGCACAGACATGCTGTAGAAATCTGGGAACTTCTTAACACTCATGCCCAATGTCTCCTTCCTCACCGAGAACTAGACCAACGCCAGCTCCGTGACTGACATTGTAACCGCCATCCCCGATGGATTCGAGGTCCTCAGAAAAGACAGCCCAGGAGGAGGCCTTGCCATCATCCACAAAAGCTCCCTCCGATTGACAACCACCTACTCGGACGACACCTCGCCCCTCATGAAGCACATCCACTTCCAGATCCAGCCCAACCCAAGAACGACAGTTGATGGGACACTCGCCTACTGACCTCCTTGACCCCTCAACCCTTTCACCAACGCCATCGCCGCCCACATCGCACCCCACGCCATCACCTCTACAGACTACTAGGAGACCTGAACTTCCACCTGGACACAGCGACCCCAACACCACCGCCCTCCTGGAGAACCTCACCAACATAGGACTGAAGCAACTTGTCTCCACCCCCACTCACACAGCAGGATACACACTCAACCCCATCTTCGCCAGAGGAAACAACATTTGCTACAGCCACACCACGGAACTGCTCTGGACCCACCACCACTGCATTAATTTCTCTCTTACCAAACTCATCGCACACAAGCACACACACCGCCTCCCACGCAGAAGCTGGAACAAAGTTTCTGAAGAACACCTTACCTCCGTCCTCACCTGCACTCCACCCCCAATTACAACAGACGCCAACACAGTGGCAAGCAACTTCCACCAATGGATTGCCAACTGCGCCAACACTCTTGCCCCCCTCAAGAACACCGTAAGACGACACAACAAGAAAGCCAACTAGTTCACCACAGATCGACAAAGAATCTAAGCGCTCCTGCCGGTGACTGGAGAAGACGTGGAGAAACTGCAAAACCCCGGAAGCATGCCCCGCCTACAAAACAGCCATCACAGCACACCACCAACTGCTCAAATCAACAAAGAAAATCTTCATCCAAGACCGAATCCTCTCCAGCATCTACAACTCAAAGGAACTCTTCACCATCATAAAGGAATTTGCCAAACCCAGCAGCAAAACAACCGATGTCCCTACCTCCCAAGACCTCTACATCAAACTCTGCTCCTTCTTTCACCTCAAGATCAAAACGCTCTAAAACCAACTTCGGCGACCAAGACCAATGCACCGCCCAAACACCCGCCCCCAGCGACTCCACCCAACAGACCCTTCCCACCTTGACCCCTCTCTCCACAGAAGACACCTTAAAGACAATTAAAAGCATCCTCTCCGGAGCACCTTCTGACCCCTGCCCGCGGGACATCTACCACAGGGCCTCTACTGCCATCGCACCCGAGCTACTATCAACTGCTCCCTCGAGGCAGCCACATTCCCCGACAACTGGAACCCCCTCCTAAAGAAGCCCTCCGCAGACCTGACGGACCACAAGAACTTCAGACCCATCTCCCTCCTTCCTTTTGATGCCAAAGTCATTGGAAAGGCTGGCAAAACCCAGCTAGCACACTTCATGGAAATCAATCCTAGACACCTCTCAATCCAGATTCCTCAGCAACCACAGCACCGAGACTACCTTCCTCGCCGCCACCAACGACATCTGTGCCATCCTTGACCAAGGCATACAGCAGTCCCCATCCTCCTGGACCCATCAGCATCCTTCGACCGCACACTAGCCACTAGGCTCCATGACGCGGGCAGCCAAGGAAAGGCCTTAGACTGAATACGATCTTTTCTCTCAAGCAGAACACAGAGAATAAGACTGTCAGAACCGACAGAGATCAGATGCATAGTACCCCTCAGTCCCAAACTCTTCAACGTCTACATGGCCTCCCCTCGCAACCGTCGTCAGAAACTACAGGCTCCACATTGTCTCATACGCCGATGACACCCAGCTCCTCCTCTCCATCACCAAGGAACCTGACATCACCTGGCACAACTTCCAAGAAGGGATGAAAGCTGTTGCAACCTGGATGAGTAACAGCTGCCTGAAGCTCAACTCAGGAAAAACAGAAGTCGTAATCCTCTGCATGGAACAACACCTGTGGCCCGAGGGAGGAGCTTCACGCACATCCAAGATGGCCGCGTGAGCAAGGGGCTCCCGAGACCCTCGTACCCTCCCGCATATATCCTGTCGCTGATCCTGTTTGCCGTTTGCACCTCCGAGCAGATGAACCACGGGAGTAGTGAAAACTGAAAACTGCGTCCTGATCGAACCCCCGGGGCCGGATTTGTGGTGTGGAGAAGTTTGCGGCCCACGTCGTCTGGATGCCCGGCGCTTGAGTTGGCAGGGAGGCCGAGGTGTAATTGAACAACATCGGCACAGGTTCGCGGAGGCGGCCGGTCCGGTTTCACTTTTGGTTTTTGCATTCGGACGGGTCTTTGAATTGGAAGACGCCTCATTGTGGCGACGGCTTCTACCCCTAATGGTGTTTGATCGTTTTAGACAATATGCTATGTGTCAGACTTTAGCCTAGGGGGCACACTGTCCTTTTCGGGCTAATTCGAGTGCATAACCCAAGGGCCGTTTTGTACTCTCCACTTGCCCCTTTTGACATTGGGCGAATATCCTGGAAGATCGATTCTATCTATTGTCCGCTGGGCCGGAGACTTGTTCCCCCCGCTCTCGACTTGGGATTGTCCTGAAATGGCGAGCAAACCGGAGGGGGACAAGCAGAAGTTGAAAACCACTAGAAGGGGTGGATACACCCAATCCAATGTCATGGATCGGTATGCCCAAGTTAAGGGGTCGCCCAGTGGAACGAGTAAGTCGCAGGAGGAGGCGAAGGATTCCTCGGCACCGGCGACCGAACCGACGCTGCAGGACGTTCTGGCCTCCATTGACGGGATTAGGTCGTCCCTCGAGAAGCAGATGGAGACCCTGGCACATAAATTGGACACGGTGGCTATTGAGGTGAATCTGATTCGCACGGACCTTACAAAGACAAATGAAAAGGTCAAATCGTTGGATATTAAGACATTGAGTCTAACGGATGACGTTGTCGAGTTGCAAATCGAGGTCCGCAATCTGAGGGCCTCGAATGACATTGTTGTCCGTCGCCTGGAGGACTTTGAAGGGAGGGCCCGAAGGAATAATGTCCGTATAATTGGAGTTCCGGAGAAGGCGGAGGATCAAGCGGCTGACCTTTTTGTTGAAGACCTTATCATCAACCAGTTAAAGCCCAAGGGACTGAGTAAGTTCTTTACCGTGGAGCGAGCCCACAGAGTCCCTGGTGGAAAACCGAAAGTGGGCGCACCGCCGAGGCCTATTATAGCATGGATCTTTAACTTTCGAGACAGAGATGCTATTCTTCAGACCTCTCGAGCGGGTGGACCCTTGAAGTTCGAGAACTCATCTATCATTTTTTATCCGGACTTTACTCAAGCGGTTCAGAAACAAAGACTCAGTTTTCTGGGGGTGAAGAGGCGACTTCGAGACATGGGTCTCACATATGCCATGCTTTTCTCGGCCAAGTTGAGGATCGAGCATAATGAACGGACCTATTTCTTCGGCAAGCCCGAAGTGGTGGCCGATTGGTTGGACACTTTGCCTGCCCAGCAAGATCTGGAGAGACAGTCTGGTGGGGCTGAGGGTGGAAATGTGGAGGAGGAATAAGTATCACCTGTCTGGTTCCTGGGGTCGTTAGAGTATTTCCTGTTGTGGTGGTTCTAATTTATATGTGCAATTTCATGCAAATGGAATGGGGGGTCACTGGGCTACCGGAGGGTCTTTCTCCTCCTCAGCTTAACTTTTTGTAGTTTAGTCTAGATGTGGGGGCGACTGGCACACTGCGAGTTGGGGTGGCTCTATAGTCGTAAGCAGGGGTGCAGGGTGGGGGGTATGGCAATGGGTTGTTTGGGAGGGGGTAGTGGGGGGATGTTGGTTTTTTGTTTCCTCTTTCAGCAAGGCTCTATATCGCAAGACATTTTCATTGATGTGCTGTACTCGGAGGGGGGATGGGTCTTCTTTCTGTTTCATGATGGGGGGTAGGGGGTTGAGGTTGATGAGCTGGAATGTCAATGGGTTGGGGGACAAGATTAAACGTGGGGTGGTGTTGCAACTCCTGAAACGGTGTTCTCCGGACGTGGTTTTACTACAAGAAACCCACTTGATTGGTAATGCATGTCACGCCATGAATGGGAAGGGTTCTCATTTGGTGGCTCATGCTGGGTTTTCATCCGGATCCCGGGGGGTTGGAATCCTCCTTAGGAACTCTCTTCCGTTTGAAGTGGAGTCAATGATCCTTGATGATAAGGGGCGCTATGTGGCTTTTTTAGGACGGTGGGAGGGCCACACTCTTTCCCTGATATCTGTTTATGTTCCCCCTGGCTTGCAGTCTACGCCCTTTGCTGACCTGGGACGGGTACTACTCGATCTCCCTGAGGGGTTTCTGATTCTGGGTGGTGATTTTAATGCAGTGGTATCTGGGATGTTGGATAGGCACCCACCTAGGGATCTTAGGGGGAGTCATGGCTGGCTGTCTGACTTCATTGACACGATGGGCCTGGTAGACTGCTGGAGGTTGCTTCACACTACTCAACAGCAGTATACCTTTCATTCTGGCACCCAT
Source organism: Lissotriton helveticus (assembly GCF_964261635.1). Taxonomy (NCBI): domain Eukaryota; kingdom Metazoa; phylum Chordata; class Amphibia; order Caudata; family Salamandridae; genus Lissotriton; species Lissotriton helveticus. Next base: position 297,487,421 of record NC_136061.1, on the reverse strand, counting down.
GGTAGTCTCTCCAGGATAGACTATGTGTTACTGCCAGCTGCACACGCATCCTTTGTCACGGAGGTCAGACATATGGCTCGAGGTATCTCCGATCATTCCCCGCTTTGGTTTCGGTTTGAACTGGCGCCGGGTTCTGGGGGGAGGATAGCCCCTATTAACCCGTGGTATCTTCGTAATCCCAAGACTCGTTGTGCACTAATTAAGGCATTGGAACATTATTTCCAGGAAAATTAGGGTTTAGTTTCTTCCTCTATATCGCTGTGGGAGGCTTTCAAGACAGTAATTAGGGGTCAGGCTCTCTCTTTAATTGCTGGTGTCAAAACACAGAAGTAAGAGGATGTAGTGAGGATAGAGACGGAGATAGCTGATTTGGAATCGGAATTGGAGCGAGAGGTTACCCGCACTAGGCTGCATGTCCTGCACCTGAAGCAGCTAAACTATAGAACGTTGGTAACGGATGGTGCGAAGGCCCTTAGTCGGGAACAACAGGGGCGTCTCTATGATGTTGGGGACAAGGCTGGCAAATTAATTGCGTGGTTAGACAAAAGGGACGGGGCTAGTCGTGTGGTACTGGAAATCGAGATAGAGGGTAGGGCTCTGGTCACTGACCCGCAAGAGATAGTGGCATGCTTCGCTGATCATTTTCACTCTGTGTACTCTTCCGTTTCGGATAGTCCGGAGGAGGACTCATGCTTGTTGCGAGATATTGCGCTCCCGTGCCTGTCTGAGGCAGACCGGGACCTTATGGATAGTAAGATCACTGCAGACGAGGTAGCGTTAGCAGTGCGATCCCTGAATTCTGGTAAGGCGATGGGTCCCAACGGTCTCCCGATTGAGCTTTACAAGCTTCGCCCGGATAGGATTGCTCCATATTTGAGAGACATGTTCCTAGAGTCCCGGGATCGTGGTCTCCTCCCCCGTGATCTGAGATTAGCATCGATCGTAGTAATTCATAAGGAAGGAAAACCAAGGAATAGGTGTACTTCGTATCGGCCGATCTCATTGTTAAATTCTGAACCTAAGATTCTTGCTAAGTTGTTGGCTAATAGACTGATAAAGGTTATTAGCGATCTGGTTCACCCGGATCAATCTGGCTTTATCCCGCACAGGAATGCGGCGTTGAACCGTAGGCGCTTACACGGGGCACTTGCGAGGGCCTCGACGCTGCGTGAGCCGGCCATTTTGGCGTCATTGGACGCCACGATGGCGTTTGATACTGTTGAATGGCCGTATTTGTGGGCGGTGCTGGCCAAATTTGGTTTCGGTTCAGATTTCATCAGCTGGGTGCGTCTCCTTTATGCGGACCCTCTTGCCCAGATTGTAGTTAATGGTCGCGTCTCGGAGCCATTTTGTCTTGGGCAGTGTACTCACCAGGGTTGCCCGCTGTCTCCTCTTTTATTCGCGTTGGCTCTCGAGCCTCTCGCGGCTTGGATCCGCTGGGAACCTTCGACGAAAGGTATTAATTGGTCTCCGCAGTTTGAAGATCGTATCTCATTATATGCAGTTGACATTTTGTTGTATTTGACCTCCCCCAGGAAATCTTTAATAGTGCTCTGTGATGTTCTGACCTCCTTTGGTAGAAACTCTGGCTTGTTCATTAACTGGGCGAAATCCTATCTGTACGTTCTGAGTGGCGAGATACCGGTCCTACCGCGTAACTGCCCTATCCAAATAGCACAAGAGGGGTTCAAATATCTTGGAATTTATATTTCGATGGACCCCGTGGTTCGATACGAGCGGAACCTTCTCCCTCCTTTGACTCGGCTAAGGCTAGATGTCGCGGGCTGGCGGAAACTCCCATTGTCAATGCTCGGGCGGGCGTCCCTCTTCAAAATGATGTCACTCCCTTGTTTTCTGTATGCCCTTCAAAATACGCTTGACATCGTCCCAGCTAGTTACTTTCTTATGGTGGAGGATTTGCAGAAGAAGCTGTTGTGGGATGGAAGACAGCGTATTGTGTTGGCTAAATTAACGCTCCCGTGGTACGATGGGGGCATCGCTCTCCCTGATATTAAGAGATATTATTGGGCTTCGCAGTTGGGAGCCATCAATCACGGTATGTACGGCCCTGAGTTAAACCCTGGTTTTTCCATGGATAGGTGGATACTCCCTGGTGGCAATTATTATAGAGCGTTGTATTCTAAATCTGTAGTGAAGACTTTGACGGGGCCAACCACTGCGGCTGTGCGGATTTGGCTCGACGCTACTAGTGCATTAGGGTGGAAGGACCGTCTGACTTTGGCTACCCCGCTTTTCGGCTCTGATAAGTTTGGCAAACTGTGGAACACTAAAGGGTTCGACAAATGGGATCTTATTGGCATTTCCAAAGTGGGAGACTTATGGGTGAAAGGGCAGGTGAAGTCGTTTACGGCTTTGCAAACCGAGTTTGAATTGAGAGGAACGGAATACTACCGTTATGCTCAGGTTCGGCATGCGCTAATGTCCGTTTTCCCGGAGGGAGAGAAGATACCAGAGTCCACCCCGTTAGAGGATCGTAGTTTTGGATGGCCATATGCCTGATAGTGCCATTTCCTTGGTGTATAAGAAATTGATTAATGACAGGGCGGACCTTCTATGGCAACTGCGTGATCAGTGGACCCGTGACGTCCTTGAGCTTGATGACGAAGACTGGCAGTCGGCGATCTCCTCACCGAAGGAGGTCACGATTCCAGCACGACTGAGATTAGTCCAGCTCAAAATATTACATAGGGTGTATGTTACAGGTCCCCGTCTGGTCCGGATGGGCCTTACTGAGGAGGGGCTATGTCACCGGGGTTGCGGTCATTTGGGGACCTTCCTTCATATTATCTGGGAATGTCGAGAAGTGTTTGACTATTGGAGTAGAGTCCATGAGGTAATGCAGGAGGTCACGGGCGTGGCTCTCTTACCGGAGGCCAGACGCTGCTTATTGAATGTTTGGGAGCCCACGGATCATAATGCGGCACAGACTCAATGGGTGACTCTGGGGGCCATGATTGCCAAACGGAACATCGCGCAGTTGTGGGGTCCCAGAGGCCTCCTACTCTTGATGTGTGGATAGAAAACATGGATTGGTGCATGTTCCGGGAGAAAACTGTGTACTTGGCTCGGGGTCGCCCCCGGAAATGGCATAAGATCTAGGGCCCTTGGAACAGTTATAGAGGGGACATATGTGTACCACCTGTGGCAGAGGTCCTTGATATCCCGCTTTCCCCCTGACCCAGTGTTGTTATTGTAAATTTTCGTATGATTACTGTGTTCTCTTCTCCTCCCCGGCCTCCGTGTCAATGTATTGAAAATTGTGATGTTTGATGATATGATGCTCAACCCTCGTAGAGTCACTGCATTCTTATGTTTTGTACATGCCTTGCTTTGTTTTTCAATAAAAATAAATATATAAAAAAAAAAAATTCCAGCCAGGAAAACCCAAAAAATATCATTCAAGGACTCTCTACAATGGTATTGATAAATCCAACAATATGCTATTGTTGAATTTATCCTAAAATGTACAGACAAGAATTTATAAGACTTTCTTGTCTGTAAGCCAAAATTCAGCCTTCTAGTGCTCTGCCCTCATTGGCCAGAACTAAGTGGATTAGCCAGGCTGCTTTGAAGAGGTGATAAGTAGGCCCCCGGGGTGAAAGAGCCCTTTCTGGCAAGGAGAGGATGTTGCTGCCTCAATAGTGTATTGTGGTTGTTTGTTATACATAGACACCTTTTTACACCATTCACCAACACCCCTCCCCCTTTTTAGGTTTCGCCTCGTCGAAAGCTTTTCGGCGCAGGCGAAAACCTAATGAGAATAATATGTGCTTGGGAATCCGCCCCTCTGTTCCATTGGCTAGCTCCATAAATGGAGGCTAGCCATTGGAACAGAGATCTGTCCATCATGTCCGGACCAGATTCGTGGGCATTCTCGCGATTTCTTCCCTCTCCGTAACGTCATGAAGACGTGGCCACTGTGGGCGTGTACTTTATTTATTTTTTTTCAACCGATGTTTGTCTTCATTATTAACTTTGTCCCTGTCCCGCGTGCAACAAGACGGAGGCTCTGATCCGCGAGTTTTCGTTGCTTGAAGATCAAATGAAGACACCGGGCGTTTGAATCTCCAGCTCAGACGTGGGTGCCAACGCAGACATCAGCCAAACACAGCAGCGGGATGATTGCACGTCAGCACGTCGATCGCCGACCATCAGAGCATGCAGTTCATGGACATGCTCATGGAGGTGGCTCCCACTGGCCGGGGTCATCCTTTCCCCGATTTTCGCTCCAGTGCATGCGATTCCTGCCCAGGGCATGCATGCAGTGTGAGCAGCAGAGCCGGGGCGCAGGCGCGGGAGGAGCAGCACTTCCAGGCTTTGTGTGTGTGTGAGTGCGGTGCGTGCGCCGGAGAGAGCGAGAGAGAGGGACCGGCCGGGGCTGCCACTCACATGGAGCCGAGCGGTGACCTTCCTGGTGCTAGCCCCAGAGCCGCGTGCACAGCAGGGTCACTCCGAGACACCCACGAACCCCGGGACACCTGCCCCAGAGCCGCTGCAGACATGGAGAGCAGCGCCCAGCCCCAGCCTGCCCCGGAACCCGCCCAGAGCAGGGGAGACGAGAGTCAGGAGGGAGCCTGCGGCCAAGGTAGGACTCTCGGGCACAGCGAGGGCATGGTGGAGTCACAGCACTCTGTGTGTGTGAGGGTCAGTGGAGACTCGGGTCTGAAGTGTGGACAGGCGTTCTATACAGGACAATCGCCGAGGATGCTGTCCGTGCTTGATGCGCTCTGGGAGGACCGGGATATCCGCTTCGATATTTCTCCACAGTAAGGGACAAACAGACTGCTCAGACATTGCCCCGTCTGAAAGCTTATGTACATCTGGCCAAACCTTAATGTAGCACATTGCATGGTGCCAGGTTTACGCCGTCGCACATTTCCTTTAAATTGCTCCAACTCGCCGTGTTTACTATCTCCCTTAGCAAAGAATGAGTGTATGAATTATCGTTTAGTGCACAAATAGAGTGGCTCCAGTGCCACTGCACCCGCTGCACCACCGGCAGCTATGCGACCGGATCAGCAGCTTGAGAAACGCTGTCTCGAGATACCTGCTCTCTCCTGCCCCTCACCCTCCGCTCTCCCTTCACTTCTCTCAGACTGAGTCCCCCTAATACCCTTTCTAGTACCCCTCTCCCCACTCGCTCGTCCTGTGCCACTCTCTCTTTCCCTCATGCCCCCCCACCCCCTTTCGATGGCTCTCATTCCGCCAATCACTCTCTCTCCTTCATGTTCCCCTCTTTCGAAGTCTGTTTCGGCACATCTTTCTCTCGTCCTCTTTCGATCGTCTCTCTTCCCTCATTTCCATCTAAATCCTCCCTTCACTCTAGCTTGCCCTGCTGGCCCCCACCCACCTCATCCACACACATAGCCACCCAAAAGACATACAGATATACACGAGGCATCCGCACATACAGATACGCCCAAGAGACAGCCACACACAGAGATACACGGCCACACTCACCCGCCAGTCTATTTGACAGTGTAATTGAATTAGACACCACCTTCTCTTGTCGTTTTCGGGCGGACGTACGCCATGTGTGCACCAGCAGAACCTGTAAAATTGACTCGATTATCATAGAGAGACGCGAGTCAGGAAATAAATGAGACGTTTGACTAGCTAATGGGGCACATAGTTTACCACTCAGATCTATAGGTGTTTGCGCCTATATAGCTATATATACTCGGTGTAAGTCTCAGCCTCCCCTCTCTGTATGTCTGAATAATCCATGCATATATTGGGATTTGAATACTTGCTGCAGAAGTTACACCCATGCCATGTCATTTCCAGTTGCACACAACGCGACAGACACAACATATCTGCAGATGGGCTGGCTGTCTTTGCGCCAACGGCATACTAAAGTTTCAAACTATTTGAAAGTTTATTCTCCCAGTACGTCCTGTCTGTTAGCTTAGATCTGCTACACAATTACAACGGCTTTGTTTGTTTTATTTATACAAAAGCAAACCGTTCTTGACTGGATAAAATGCGTACCACGACCGCCCGCGATAATAATGCTCGTCATTTACAGCGCTGTTGTGTTATAGAACTCGTCTGCAAGTAATTGCTGTCTGCTGAGCTCGTCCAGTAGGATACCATAGGTCTCACATTTGCGAGAGATTAAGCTATTGCCAATGTAAATGACAATGCCATTTATTTATCTGTTTTCAAAACCAACACATAAATAAAAATGTTGTCATTTACAATGCCAATAGCTCTAACTTTTCAAAAGGCGAAACCGTTGCATTGTAAATGCTTGTTAAAAGTTCTAATCACTTGGGACACCACACACTTGTATGTTCATGATTATTTATGGAAATTATCATCACTCAGTAAAAGTGTCTATTGGATAACTCAGAAAAAAAAAACACCTGTGGCCCCCTGCCCTTGGTAACCCACCCACCCCAATGGACCATGCGTGCAACCTCACCACCATACCCGGCTAATCTCTCACCAGGAATCACCAGATCAACGTTGTATCCTCCTCATTTTTCAACACCCACCCCATACTTCACACGTTGTTCACAGGGATCCCCCGGACTCAAGGAAAACCATCACACACGCACTCATCACCAGCAGACTGGACCACAGGAATGCCCGCTACGCCGGAATAAAAAAAAAACTCCTCTGCAAACTCCAGATCATCCAGAACGCTGCAGCCAGACTTATCCTCGATATCTCCAGGCTCAACCACATTACCCAACAACTCCACAACCTCCACCGGCTCCCTGTCGAAAAGAGAATAACCTTCAAGCTGCTCACACATGCCTACAAATCCCTCCACAACACCAGACCCCAATACCTCAACGACCGAATCTCCTTCCACGCCCCCAAGAGAAGCCTCCGCTGAGCCGACCTCTCCTTAGCCACCGTCCCACATTTTCACAGGACCAGAGCAGGTGAAAGATCCTTCTCCTACCTCGCTGCCAAAACCTGGAATGAACTCCCCCTTCTCCTCCGATGAAGCCAGACAGTGCCCAATTCAGGAAGGACCTCAAGACCTGGCTCTTCGAATGACCCCAACGGAGCTGCTCACACCCACCCCCAGCACCTTAAGACCCTCACGGTGGGTAGTGTGCTACACAAAACCCTGATTGATTGAAGAAAAAGGGACAGTTTGTTGAAAAACAAGCTGAAATACCGAACTATAAATGCTTGAACATCTAAGGAAATAAAATTATATATGAAGTTATGTTTCTCTGTTTCTTCCAGTCATATAATAATCAAGAGTTTTGGAGTTGTGCCTTCTCAGCCTTGTAATCCTGGCAATTTTCATATGAAATGGGTTGTGTCCTAACTACGGTCTTTGTCCTAACCATGGTCTTTGTCCTAACCATGGTCTTTCTCCACACTATCATCCGTGTAAGAGAGAGTTAGGAGAAGCTTTCAGTTTACATTTGGCTCCCAATCATTCTGGCTTACAGTTCCTATTTTCACAGTTACAATTTGACGTAGGTAACTGTGTTTATGGCATGCATAGCTGTAGATACACATGCTATGTGTATTCCTACCATCTAGTGTTGGGCCCTGATGTGTGCATGTTGTTTTTCTTTGAAGAAGTCTTTTGAGTCATAAGGTACTGTGACTCTTCCTCTTGATGGTTTGCATGGTTATCCACACCATTTTTAGATTGTTTTCTTTATACCGTCGGGTTCAAACGTGTGCACTGGGTCAATACTTTTGCGGTTCTTTTCACACAGTTCCTTCCCTATATTGGTATTGTACTTCGATTGCATCTCCCTTACTTTCTGTCGTGGGCCAACGTTTATTACTTCGCTCGAGCAGGTTGCGGCTCGACGGCTGCCCTTCCTGGGCTTCTCCCTACAAGGCCTACTCCAGCTTCTCCATCCTATCTCTCCACCATATCTTGATGATAATGGAACAGCCTCTATTCTAGTATTGTCCTTGCTGTCACACAAAATATCCTTGGACCGATCTACATGAGGTCTGCAATCTGTGCCTATTGCTGGAACATAATGAGGACGCATGCGACGCTTGCCGCTCCATCTGCTCCAAGAAGACTCTTCGTGAACGTCGCAGTCGTCTACTTGACACGTCACATAGTGGCAGAGACGGCACTCCAGACCTCTTGAGACCCGAGGACAATGAGGGAGAACATTACCCACAACCATCAGCTGTAGATTAAGAGGCTTTCTCCCCTGAAGAAAGTTCTGGCTCCGACCTGGAAATCGAGTACCATCTGCCAGCCCAGCAGCCACTCCCCCTCAATACCGCCCTCAACCTGGGCAACCTTCGGTCAAAGGGCATGCAGCGACTCTGGAGCACCAGACACAGGCTTTCGGATCACCACTGCCTTGGAGGTATGGTCGGCATCGACAAATCACTTCGGATGCTTTGCCTAATTCTGGTTTGACACCATAGAAGCCATTGAGATTGACAGCTTTGGCACCGGCATCAGCAAAACCGACATGTGCCAACACTGACCAGAACCTTGGTGGCAAAACCGAAGGCACCCTCATAGCCAAAGACTTTGGTGTCGACCAGCAAGTCCGACACTAGCACACTCGAGTTGATTCTGTATAAGCTGCAGGAGGAGCTCAAGGCAGAAACATCAAGTTTTTTACCCCCACTTTGGCCGCATATTTGCCCACTCTTCGAGTCTTGCTGTTCTACCCTCCAAATGTTAGCTGTCCTTAGAGGAGACCTTGGGCATTCATATTCTGGCAAAACAATGCAAGAAGGTGAATACGACTATCAATCCCTTACACCATGCACCACCATCCCCTAGACTTGTGACTCAGCCTTCGCCTTCCCTGCCTGCTTCTCCAGGGGACCCTCTTGACTTCACACCTCACTGGTCTCCACACTCTGACACTGGTTGGCATTGGGAGGGTGATAACACCTTTGACACTCCACCACAGGGTGACCCATGGGACTCCTATGATGTAGACCATGGATACTCAAGCATCTTCCCAGTTGCCACAAAATATGGTTTGTGGTGTGCACGAGAGCTGCATTGATGCCAGCTTGGTGGGGGGTAAGGTGGGCATTGCAGTAGCAAAGCATGTACATGGTGTGGTTAGTGAGTCATGGAGTTATTTTGAGGGTTTCATTCCATACTGCCCTCTCAATTAGTCCCCTAATAACTAGAAGAGTAATACATTTAACAATACTGTGTTATGCAGTACCTGAATCGCTAGACCTCTACCATCCTTCTCTACTTGCTATCACAACCTCGGGGGAGTCCAGTGTAAAAAAAGAAGTCACTACATTATTGAATTGTAATGAAATAGAATTTCACAGTGTGAAAGCCAAAAACCTACAATCAGTCCCAGCTTCCCCACTTAAACGAAATTGTGTGATCCTAAGCAATTGTTGTATGTCTGTTTGACTCCCTTTTCTTCATTTCACACGTGAGAGCACCTTGAAATATTTGTTCAGGATATGAACTGTACAAAACCTTCTATAGTGCATGATTTAATAAACCTGAATGTTACCCATGTATACCAAAAACCCAGGCCACCCACAAGGTTCGACATGACAACTGACTTGCCTCTTGGTTCACTATTATTATTGTTGTCATGGTGGGAGGAGGAATGAATTTTTTAATGTTCTTTATTGAAAACTATTAGGCACATGCATCAATGTTGGCTTTTGCGATTTCTTAATTGCGATTTTTAAGGAATCACACTTAAGGAATCGCTAAAGCCTATGCATGTAGAAATCGCTTAAAAATTAGCGATTTCTAAACACTCTTTAATTGCGAATCGCAAATTCCGAGTCGCAATTAAGGAATACCTCCCAATTCATTGCTATGGGCCTAGAGGCCCATAGGAATGAATGGGAAGACATTCTCAATTTGCGATTCTCAATTCGAGAATCACAAATTGAGAATGCTATTTAAAGGGTGCCAGGGTGTCAAAAGGACACCCTATTGCACCCCTGAAATCTGCATGAGTACATCTTGCACACACACATGCCCAAGGGCATGTGTGTGTGTGTAAAATGGAACTTTGAAAAATGCACTTTACTGCATTTTTCAAAGTTTTTGCAAATTACCATAAAGTTCAACTTCATGGTAATTTGCGCCCCCTATTAGTGAAATCGCTACTTCAAAGTGGTTCTTGCATTGCTTTAAGAAATCGCAAAATGCGATTCCTTAAATGAAATCGCAATTTGAGAACTCGCAATTAATTGCAAATTCTCAAATTGCGAGGGCCTTGACCCATGATGCATTGCAAAAGCTAATTTTGCGATCGCAAATTGCCGATTTTTGCGAATCGCACCGTTTGCGATCGCAAAAGGCTTTGATGCATGTGCCTGTATAACTTTTAAAATATACTTCTCAATGCACTAATATAATCTGATGTACTAATGATGAAACGTTTCTATTTGTTAATGAATAAACTTTTTGAATTTTGAATAGACATTCATTTTTAAGGCATATTGCAACACCTATGTATTAAAATGCCAGTATTCGTAAAGTTAAGAGGTGCAGGATGCCTTTTTTTTGTGCTTCTTTTATTTTACTTAAGTTATCTTGTAAATAACCGCTTGCTCATTTATTTACCATCTTTCTAAAATGTACTGCTGTCTTAAGTAAACAGCACTCCAGTGCTGTCCTTCAGAAGGGAGCCACACGTAAAGGTTAGGAGGTCTGCAGGTGGCTCTTGGGCTGTACTTTGAGTATCACTGATGTAGACCCACTAGGAGACACAGAACCCAACTTTTATCCCGCCCGCCCCTCCTGTCCAGATGATTGGGAGGGGTGCCTCTGAGCCCTTAGAGTAGGACTTCTTCTACGAAATTCTCTCCTCCACTCGCCACCTCCCCATGCTCAAGGGCATGTTACATCACACTCCTGACATTTTTAAAGACTCTGTCTAAGCTAGGTTTGTAACACCTAGGGTAGATAACTAAAAAGCCTCCCCTTCTTACCCATCTATATTTGCGGTCAAATCCCACCTGACACTATGGTGGTCACTACTGCTCATAAGTGAGACAACTCCCAGGTCAGCGGGGATGCCTCACCACCAGAAAAGGAAAGCAAACGCATAGCTGCAGGGAAAAGGGTGGCCAATCAATTGCTCAACCACTGGGGTTTAGCTAATTCTGTCAGTCTTCTAACAAGCTATGATTGTGCCCACTGGGACGAAATGGAGGAATTTCTCTTATAGCTCCCAGAGGAGCATAGGAAAAGGGGCCAAAAGATAGTGTCTGAGGCAGGCTGATAGCCAACACCTCTATTTGCTGTGCCCTAGATGCAGCTTAAACTGCTGCCAGGGTGGTAAATTCCACTATCCTGCCACACAGACACGCCTGGCTAAGTATCTCTGGCTTTAAGCCAGAAGTTCAGCAGAACTTGCTGAACATGCCCTTTATTTGTGACAATCTTGTTGGTCAACAAGTGGACCAAGCATTAGAGAAGATCACAACAGATATGCAAACAGATAAAGCGACGGAGGCACTGCAAACACCCACTCCCTGTGGTTCTTTTCCCTACACTCCTTACTGAGAATGCACAAAGATCACCTCCCCTGAATCCTCCACATCTTATCAACATATCCAGGGTCAGCAATCCTTCCCCAGGGGTTATATTAGAGGGTACTATAGGGGCAACAATTCTAGAGGCAGAGACAAGGGTAGCCACCACCAAACCCCAACTTGCCCCTTCTTCCCTTACCTCACAACACCGGTCGTGGCTGGGCTACAAGCGTCTTTCCCACATTGCAAACCGTCCCTTCAGATCAGTGGGTGTTGGATATTATCGAACATGGTTATTGTCTGGAGTTCACTTACATGCCTCCCACCATTCCACCTCACAAACGCAGACTCTCACCAGAACAACCAACGCTACACAAGGAGGTGGTCAAAGTCCTTCTTCTCAAAAGGGCTATGGAAACCATCCCCTGCCATCACACAGGCACTGGAGTGTACTCAATGTACTTCCTAATACCCAAAAAGAATGGTCCCTCAAGCCTATTCTTGTCCTCAAGCCCCTAAATGAATACATCCTGTCAGAGAATTTTCATTTTTTTACACTTGAGGATGTCATTCCATTTTTTCAGCAAGGCGATTTTATGGCTCGCTTGGCCTGAAGCATGCCTATTTCCACATATCAATACATCCATCTCATTGCCGGGTATCTCAGGTTTGTGGTCAGCGGAAAGCATTACTAAGTCAAAATGCTTCCCCCTGGTGTCACTATTGCACCTCAGGTGTTTACCAAGTGCCTTGCTGTGGTGGATGTGCAGACAGGGCATCCATGTTTTCCCATATCTGGATGACTGCCTAATCAAAAGTGCCACCCACAAGCAGTGCCACAAACACACACAGTTCACAATGGACCTTCATTGCTTAGGGTTTACTATCGATGCCACAAAATCCCACCTCCAACCCCTCCCGATCTAACCCTAGCTACGGGCTATTCTCAACTCAGAGGTAGGCATAGCCTATCTAAATCCTGCTAGGATCCAGTCCTTTAAGCCACTGCTCTCTTTGTTCCAACCAAATCAATTACTCACATTCAGAACAGTCATGTGCCTCCTAGGCATGATCGCTTCCTGCATTGTCATAATACTTCATATCAGGCTTCATATTCGTCTGTAGCAAGAATGCTTAGCGCAGCACTGGTCTCAAGTGCAGTGTCATTGTTACTATCTAGTTTTGTCAGAACACCAACCACATGTTGCTGGGGCATCCTTTCCTCAATCTAAATCCAAAGACAGTTGTTACTGTGGACGCCTCCCTTACGGGTTGGGTCGCACACTTATAAGATCTGACTGTCCAGGATCAGTGGGAAGCCAAGTACCAACGCCTTCACAACAACTACTTCGAACTTTTAGCCATTCACCTAGTGCGGAAGGCTTTCCAACCTCACCTGACGGGCAAAGTTGTTTTTGTCCGGACAGACCATATCACAGCCATGTATTACCTTGAAACACAAGGTGGGACACTATCTCCACGACTGTCTCAGTTATCCCTGAGCATTTGGCGTTGTGCTCTCTGCCACAAAATTAATTTGCTAAAAAAGTTTCTTCCCGAATGGGCAACCATTTTGCTAGCCTTCTCAGCAGGATGGAGCAACAAGTCCACGAGTGGGAACTCCAACCGCAAGTCCTCCTCCGCTACTTTCACAGATGGGGCTTCCTACAGATAAACGCCACATGGCCAAACTTCGCCTCCAGGTTCCCACACCCACAGTCCAGTGGCCATGCACTCTGGATGAACTGGTCAGGGATATTTCCCTACGCTTTTCCTCCTCTTCCTCTTCCATTTGTGGTTGGGAGGCTTTGGCAGATGTCCCTCACCTTCATCCGGTGGCACCCAAATGGGCCCGTACTCACATGACTCATGGGCCCTCCATTTGAGCCGCTCCACTGTTGCCCCTTTCAGTTCAGGAAAGTGGCATTTATAGTTGTTATCACCTCACTCATACGTGTCAGTGAGCTTCAGACATTAACCCGGAAGAACCTTCTTTCCAAGTACATAGGGATAATCTTGTCCTCTGCATCCACCCCAAATTCCTCCTTACGATAGCGTCTTGCTTACACTTTAATCAGTCCATTGCCCTTCCTGTTTTTCACCCCAAGGCCTGATTCAGTTGCAGATGGGTTTCTCCATACTTTGGATGTAAAACAAGCCCTCAAATACTACTTTCATAGAACCAGACCATTTAGAAAGACTCAACAACTTTTTTTTCCTCCTAAACCTACAAAGGAAAGGCTCTATCAAAGTCCAGAATTGCCAGATGGATAGTTAAATGCATCCAGACATACTATGCTAAAGCTAAGAGAACCCTACCCACTCCTCTTAGTGCACACTCTACTCAAAAGAAAGGAGCCTCTGTTGCCTTCCTGGGGAACATCCCTAAAGCTGATTTATGCTAAGCAGCTACCTGGTCCACACCATACACTTTTACAAATCATTACTGTGTGGGTGTCCTAACCCACCAACAAGCTAATGTTGGTCAGGCAGGTCTATGTACACTCTTTCCATGTTCTGCAACACCCAGGGGCTAGCAACTCCTTTTCGAGAGGATGCTTTACAGTCTATACACAGCAGCGTATCTACTGCCACACATGCCTCGAACGGGAAATGTCACTTAACTTGAAAGCATAATTTTGTGACATGTAGTGCTGTAGATTCACATGCTACCAGAAATATTCCCTGCCTCCAAACTTGGTTCGAACCAATTGAGGAAAGAGAAAATCTCTTGGATTTTAAACCCATCACCATTTTGAAGAATTCATCTACATCATGGCATCGTTAAAATCAGGGGCTCCCTCTGACTCTGCTACTCCTATGATCTTGGAACGTGGTTCTTTATGTATCGCCCCAGTGTTGTGTAAACTTGTTCATTTGCTCTTTCCCTAGTGGTCGGGTTCATTACGCATGGAAACAAGCTACTATAGTGCCTGAGACTCAATCAGGATTTCGTCCTGTACGGTAAAGAATCAGCTCTTCTGTTTGCTTCTCAAGCTATACGCCAAGCCAGGGATAGAGGGAACAAGATTGTGTTGCTCCTGCTGGACCTCAATGCATCATTTGATACTGTGTCCCAGAGCCTCCTATTAGAGCGGCTGCAAAACTATGGGATTGGCAGCCTGGCGCTACAATGGTTGGCGTCTTTTTTGCAGAGCCGCACCTTTCAGGTGCCACTTAAATCTTCCCACTACGGCAGGGAGTGCCTCCGGGTCTGTCCTGCATCCTCTAGCAGACATTGTTGAGAGATTTAGTCTCTCAATTGTGTCATACACTGATGACACCAATTAATAGTTACCCTGTCCCAAAACTCCATCGGCCTGGCAGCACAATTCCTATCATGTTTAACTGAGACAGCAGATTGGATGAGTCTCAGCTGCCTCAGATTGAATGCAGGTAAAACCAAGGTTCTTGTCCTAGTTAAACAGCCATCTATTTGGTCCACCGCATGGCGGCCAAACATGAAATTTGATTCTAAAATGTCATTTGTAAGCCAAATTACAATCTTGGCAGGACAGTGCTTTGGTACCATAAATTCCCTGAAAAAAATTCTTCCTCATCTGTAAGAAGTAACCAGGAAAACTGTAGTCTAGACGGGACTACTGTAATGTTCTATATCTCTGAGTTTTGCAGGCATGCATGATGCGACTCCAGAGTGTGCAGAATATGGCAGCATGTTTGCTGCTGAACTTGCCTAGACACTCCCTATCAACTCCTATCTTAGTCAAATTGCATTGGCTCCCTTTGTTGGAATGAGTTTCTTTCAAAGCTCTATGCTGTTGCCATAGGATTCTTAATGGCAAAGGGTCTGGCTACTTGAAGACTATGATTTCAGCCTACTCTCCCAAAAGATTTCTCAGATCAGCCAATGCTCAGCTTGCAGTCATTCCTTGAATTAAAAATTACGCATCGGAGGATGCTCGTTCAGCTTTTGAATGGCTAGACTGTGGAACTCATCACCCCTTTCACTTAGACAGGAGAAGTCAGAGTTCTCTTTTAAAAGCTCCATCTTGTCTATATCTAGTGTTTATGTTCATGGTAGAGGACAGGAAACCCTAGCGCTGGGAAACGACTCCGGACGTAACTGCACTTTATATAAAACACTTTTTTATGATTAGTAGTAGTGCTCCATCATCAACCCGGTGTTACCCCAAAATTCCCATGAGTAAGTTAGTTATTGCTTGTATTTGATAGGAATGGGTTTAGAAAGTAGCATGTGAGTCACCAGATTACTTTAGACTAACAGTATCAATACATTTCTAATTCCTCTGTCAATTTATAAAAAAAAGTCCTTTAATCAAGCAATCAATCAAGAATTTGTAAAGCGCACTACTTACCCGTGAGGGTCTCAAGGCGCTGAGGGGAGGGGCTGATGCTACTGCTCGAAGAACCAGGTCTTGAGGAGCTTCCTGAAAGTGAGCAAATCCTGGGTCTGCCGCAGGTGGGTGGGGAGGGTGTTCCAGGTCTTGGCGGCGAGGAAGGAGAAGGATCTGCCGCCGGAGGTTGTTCGTTAGATGCGCGGGGCGAGGGCGAGGCTGGCAGAGCGGAGCTGGCGGGCGGGGGTGTAGAAGTTGAGTCTGTTGTTCAAGTAGGCTGGTCCAGTGTTGTGGAGTGCTTTGTGTGCGTGGGTGAGGAGCTTGAAGGTGATCCTCTTGTTGACGGGGAGCCAGTGCAGGTCTCTTAGGTGGGAGGTAATGAGGCTGCGTCGAGGCATGTTGAGGATCAGGCGGGCAGAGGCGTTCTGGATGCGTTCTGGATGCGTTGCAGTCGCTGTAGGTGTTTGGGCGGGATTCCTGCATAGAGTGCGTTGCCGTAGTCGAGCCTGCTGCTGACGAGGGCTTGGGTCACCGTTCTTCTGGTTTCGTTCGGGATCCACTTGTAGATCCTGCGGGGCATGCGGAGGGTGTTGTAGCAGGAGGAGGAGACGGCGTTGACCTGCTTCGACATGGAGAGGGAGGAGTCGAGGATGAATCCTAGGTTGCGTGCGTTGTCCGTGGGCATCGGTGCTGTTCCCAGAGTGGTCGGCCACCAGGAGTCGTCCCAGGCCGAAGGGGTGGGGCCGAGGATGAGGACTTCCATCTTGTCCGAGTTTAGCTTCAGGCGGCTGCTCCTCATCCACTCGGCGACGGCCTTCATTCCCTCGTGGATGTTGGTTTTGGCGGCGTGCGGGTCCTTGGTGAGGGAGAGGATGAGCTGGGTGTCGTCAGTGTAGGAGATGATGTTCAGGTCGTGCTGGCGGGCCACTTGTGCGAGGGGGGGCCATGTAGACGTTTAACAGGGTCGAGCTTAGGGATGAGCCCTTGGGTACGCTGCAGATGAGGTCAGTAGCTTCGGATCAGTAGGTGGGGAGGCGGACTCTCTGGGTTCTGCCGGAGAGGAAGGATGTGGTCCAGTCTAGGGCCTTGTCATGGATTCCGGCTTCTTGGAGGCGTGTTCTTAGTGTGCGGTGGCAGACCGTGTCGAAAGCGGCTGACAGGTCCAGGAGGATGAGGGCTGAAGTTTCGCCATTGTCTATTTGCTGCCGGATGTCGTCTGTGGCAGCGATGAGGGCTGTCTCGGTACTGTGGCTCCGTCTGAATCCGGACTGCGATGGGTCTAGGATGTTGTTGTCCTCGAGGTGGCGGGTCAGCTGAGTGTTGGCGATTTTCTCGATGACCTTCACCGGGAAGGAGAGCAGGGAGATGGGCTGGAAGTTCTTGGGGTCTTTGGGGTCCGCCTTGGGCTTTTTGAGGAGGGCGTTGATTTCGGCGTGCTTCCAGCTTTCCGGGAATGTCGCTGTGTCGAAGGAGATGTTGATGACCTTCCTTAGTTGGGGTGCGATGGTAGCGTCTGCTTTGTTGAACACGTGGTGCGGGCAGGGGTCTGCTGGCGATCCTGAGCGGACGGAGTTCATGATCTTGCGTGTCTCGTCGTCGTTGACGTGGGTCCAGGAGGTCAGCTGGTTCGTGCAGGTGGTGTTCGGGGTGGGGTCTGTCATGGTCGGGGCGGATGGGGGTTGAAACTGTCATGGATGTCAGCGATCTTGCGATGGAAGAAGGTGGCCAGTGAGTCGCACAGTCCTTGCAAGGGCGGGATGTCGTTGGTGTTGGCGCTGGAGTTGGAGAGTTCCTTTACTTTGCTGAAAAGCTCTTTGCTGTCGTGTGTGTTGTTGTCCAGGCGGGCTTTGAAGGAAGATCTCTTGGTTGTTCTGATTAGGTGATGGTGTCTGCAGATGGCGTCCTTGTGGGCTGAGTGGCTGTCTGGCATGCGGTCATGGAGCCATTTCTTCTCCAGCTTCCAGCATGTGTGTTTGGAGGTCTGGAGTTCTTTGGTGAACCAGGCGGCCCTCTTGCTGGGGTGGTTGATGGAGGGTTTCTTTAGCGGGGCGAGAGTGTTGGCGCAGTCTTCGATCCACTGTCTAAGGTTACGGACGGCGGTGTCTGGGTCAGTGGGGTCGGTGGGTGGGTTCTGGGCAAGGGTGGAGGTCAGCTGGTCCTCGGGGACTTTTCTCCAGCAGCGGCGAGGTAGCTGTTGGGTGCGGTGGTGCGTGGTTGGTTTCTTGAATGTGTAGTGGATGCAGCGGTGGTCGGTCCAGTGGAGTTCGGTGGTGTTGTTGAAGGCGACATGGGTGCTTGTGGAGGAGACTGGGTCGAGCGTGTGGCCGGCGGCGTGGGTGGGTTCGGTGACGAGTTGTCGGAGGCCGAGGTTGGCGAGGTTGTCTATCAGGGTGGCGGAGTTGGTCTCGTTGGTGTTCTCGCGATGGAAGGTTCGAGGCATATGGGCTGCAGATGGTACATTTATGAATAGATCGCCATCTGGTGTTGGGCTCGGATGATTGCACTTTGTTTTTCTTCTGGAGAAGTCTTTGTCGTCATAGGTGACTCCTCCTCTCGGTGTTAGTGCGCATGGGCATCGGCTCCATCCTTAGATTGTTTTTTTCCGCCATCGGGTTCGGATGAGGATCGAAGCGCTCCGGACCGACTTCAACAAAGAAGGTTATAACCGGCGCGTATTCCTTTCCAAATCGACGGTATCGTTATCGAACGCGACTTCACTCCATACCGATGCGGTTCGAAGGACGACGACTACGAGAAATTCGACGTAGTCCAGCCCGGGGTCCATGGAAAGGACTCCATTCAAAAAATGTCCAACGTGTGGTGCTAAGTTCCCACACAAGGACCTACACGAGGTGTGCAACCTCTGCTTGTCCCCTGAACACGAATCCAGGGACTGTGAGGCCTGTGCAGCGTTCTCGTCAAAATCGACGATTAGAAACCGTCGAGCCCGAAGACACGAGGTATCGAGAATGCAGTCACAAGCAATCCCGGAGCTGTTCGAGGACCAGCACCCAGAAGAGGAGGAAGAAGAGGCCGACGAGGCGGGGTCAGAAGCGGACGAGTCCGACGTCGAGGAAATCGACGTCCAACAAACCGTGAGTGACGACGTCCCTTTACCGAAAAACAGACCCCGCACGGTGTCGACCCCGCCCTCGAGCCCGGTCAGACAACCGAAAAAAGTTTCCAACGCCCCGCCTTCGAGCCCGGCAACGAAACAGAAACCGAAACACTCGGTCCCCCATCATAGTGGTTCCGGTTCCGATAAACCGACAACATCGACACCGAAGCACCAGGTCAAGGAAAGCTCGAAGTCGAAGCAGTCCATGTCGACACCGAAGCACGCTTCGGCGCCGAAAACACCCTCGACACCGGGGACATCTTCGATACCGAAGAAGTCGGATCCGAACAAAACTTCGGCACCGAAAATACAAATGGACATTGCAAAGAAAAGACACCTTTCGGAACCGAAAACTGCGGTACCGACACAGGAACACGGAACGGATCCTAAACAAAAGACTTTGTTTATTGACCCAAAGACCGGCAAGGTAGCCACAGAACTACCTAAAAAGAGGAAACATGAACATTTGGACGACAAGGCTCATCCAAAGAAGAGAACAATGGGGACGAATACAACTCCTCCCCCTTCTCCCAAACCTCACACACCATCTTCGCCTCTTCCTCACAATAGGCCAGATATTCCTCCCACACGTCCATCTACACCTACAACAGATGGAGAGAGTGACACAGGGGAGGGGGGACACCCTGGGGATGATGAGGACACAATCCCAGAGGAGGCAGACCCATGGGAGGAGTATAATGTGGGATCAGGTAATGATACCGACCTTGAGTCATATCCCTCAAAACCTTCACCTCCTGATGACAATACTGGGTTTGCACAACTCATTACTAGAGCAGCAACATTTCATAAGGTAGACCTACATACAGAACCTCAAGTACAGGACTTCTTATTAGAAACACTACCTACTGCACAAAGAACATCAGGAACACTACCAATGCTAAAGGGCCTTCTCAGTCATACATCAGAGATATTCAAAGACCCAGTGAGGGCTAGGGTATTGAACCCAAGAATTGATAAAAAATATAGGGCAGCTCCAAAAGACCCAATATACATTAAGGGACAAATTCCTCTAGACTCACTAGTGGTCACAAACGCTCGCAAGAGAGCAAACTCTTTATCTACAGGAGAAGCTCCACCTCCTGACAAAGAGTCTAAACTAATAGATGCCTCTGGCAAGAGAGTAGCATCTCAAGCGGCAAACAGTTGGCGCATAGCTAATACGCAAGCACTACTTGCAAGGTATGACAGAGCGCATTATGATGAGTTAGAAACACTCATCAAACATCTCCCTAAAGAACATCAAAAGAAAGCAGATCAACTTATACAAGAAGGGAAGTTAATTACTAACACTTCAATAAAGTGCGCCCTAGACGCGGCAGAAACTGTGGCAAGGTCGACAAATACAAGCATCATGCTAAGGAGACATGCATGGCTCAGAGTGTCAGGGTTCAAACAAGAGGTACAAACATCGTTACTGAACCAACCTTTTGATGGGAAAACACTTTTTGGCACAGGGACAGATGAGGCCCTAGAAAAGATGAAAAAGGATACAGAAACGGCTAAATCAATGGGAGCATTGCAACAGCCGACACAAAGAGGTTCCTTTCGTAGATCCACCTATAGAGGAGGATCCAAAAGTACAGGTACAAACCAACAGCAAACCTCTTTTACACCTACATCACCCAGAGGTAATTCTAGAGGTGGATACAGGGGTAACAACAACAAGGGTAGAGGTCGCGGAAACAACAACAACCGCAACTCTCCAACCCCAAAACAGTGACTTCATAGAGCTTCCCCCAGACCATATAACACCGGTAGGGGGACGCCTATCACAGTTCCTACCTGTCTGGGAAAACATCACATCAGACAAGTGGGTAAGACAAATTATCCAACATGGTTATTGCCTAGAACTCACAGCTACCCCACCAAACATCCCCCCCCAAACAGCGTCCAATGAAACAAGATCACCTGACACTATTAAAACAAGAAGTAATATCACTGCTAGAAAAGCATGCCATAGAGAAGGTTCCACAGCACCAACAGGGAACAGGAGTATACTCCCTATACTTCCTAATTCCAAAAAAGGACGGGTCTCTAAGGCCAATACTGGACCTAAGACCTCTCAACGCATACATAAATTCGGAACATTTCCACATGGTCACGCTCCAACAAGTACTTCCTTTACTGAAGAAAGGGGACTTTCTTTCTACACTGGATCTAAAAGACGCTTACTTTCATATCCCTATTCACAAAGCCCACAGGAAATACCTCAGGTTTGTGGTAGAAGGACAACATTATCAGTTCAAAGTCCTTCCATTTGGTGTCACGACGGCACCAAGGGTGTTCACAAAATGCCTGGCAGTGGTAGCAGCTCACCTAAGAAGACAACAAATTCAGGTCTTCCCATACTTGGACGACTGGCTAATAAAAGCCAGGTCGCAAGAGGAGTGTCTGCAACACACACAAAAGACAATTCAGCTACTACACCAGCTAGGGTTCACGGTGAACTACACAAAGTCACACCTACAACCAAACAAGGTTCAACAATATCTGGGGGCTACTATAGACACAGAAAAAGCCAAAGTGTACCCCAACCCAGTCAGGGTCCAAGCAATGCTTACAATCATTCAGAGATTTCAGCCACAACACTCACTAACAGCAAGAGTGTTCATGCAGCTATTAGGCATGATGTCATCCTGCATACTGCTAATACCATATGCAAAACTACAAATGCGTCCGCTACAAGAATGCTTAGCGACACAGTGGAATCAGGCTCAAGGGCAGATTACGGATCTGGTGTTGGTAGACGACCGCACACACCGCTCTCTGAAGTGGTGGAACAGAACAAACATTACCAAGGGGCGGTCATTCCTAGAGCCAATTCCACAGGTGACAATAACAGCAGACGCATCGCTCACCGGATGGGGAGCACATATGGACAAGTACACAGTACAAGGAAGGTGGAGTGTGCAGGAAAGAACACTGCACATCAACTATCTAGAACTACTGGCAGTGTTTCTAGCATTGAAAGCCTTTCAGATACATGTTATCCACAAAGCAGTCCTGATCAGAACAGACAACATGACAGCAATGTATTATATTCAAAAACAGGGGGGGACGCACTCTCTCCAATTATCCAGACTAGCACAGGAAATTTGGAGATGGGCCATTCCTCAAAACATCTATCTGTTAGCCGAACACCTACCAGGAGTTCAAAACCAGATAGCAGACATCTTAAGCAGACAGTCGGAACAAATACACGAATGGGAACTGCACCAACAAATACTGCAGCCATTCTTCCAAAGATGGGGACAACCAGAGATAGACCTATTTGCCACTCATCAGAACGCAAAATGCCAAAGCTTCGCGTCCAGGTACCCACATCACCTGTCGCAGGGCAATGCGTTATGGATAAATTGGTCCAACAAATTTGCATACGCTTTTCCCCCTCTCCCACTAATCCCATTAGTGGTCAGGAAACTGCAACAACATTCAATGACCATGATACTAGTAGCACCCACGTGGGCAAGACAGCCGTGGTTCACCACGCTCTTGCAACTCTCACAAGTGCCACATCAAAAGCTACGAATTCTACCCATGCACCTTACACAGAACCATGGAGAAATAATGCACCCAGATCCAACTCAATTGAACTTAGCGATCTGGCTCCTGAAATCCTAGAATTTGGGTACTTAGATCTCCCCCCAAATTGCATGGAAATAATTAAACAAGCGAGACGTCCAACCACCAGAGCATGCTATGCAGCTAAGTGGAAGAGGTTTGCTATACACTGTACTAATAACAATATCAACCCTCTAGACGTATCAACAAGGGAGATTATTTGCTACTTATTACACTTACAGCAATGTAATCTAGCGTACACATCTATCAGAGTACATCTAGCAGCTATAGCAGCATACCTACAAAACAGGCAGCGCATATCACTGTTCAGAGTACCAGCGATAAAAGCATTCATGGAGGGTCTTAAAAGAGTCATTCCACCAAGATTACCACCTTCCCCAGTCTGGAACCTCAACGTAGTACTCACCAGACTAATGGGGCCACCCTTCGAACCTATGCATAGGTGCGAAATACAATTCCTTACATGGAAGGTGGCATTCCTTATAGCTATTACCTCACTCAGAAGAGTAAGCGAATTACAGGCATTAACAATACAAGAACCATTCCTACAGTTACACCAGAATAAAGTGGTTCTTAGAACAAACCCAAAGTTCTTGCCTAAAGTAATTTCAGCATTCCACATCAATCAGCCAGTGGAATTACCAGTCTTCTTTCCAAAGCCACAGACGGTGGCAGAAAGGGCTCTACATACACTAGATGTTAAAAGAGCCATTTTGTACTACATAGAAAGAACACAAGACTTCAGGAAAACTAAACAACTATTTGTAGCATTTTCCCCAACACATAAGGGCAATCCTATCTCTAAAGCAGGCATCGCAAGATGGATTGTAAGATGTATACAAATATGTTACATTAAAGCAAAGAGAACATTAACTGTTCCTCCTAGAGCTCATTCCACAAGAAAACTAGGAGCATCTATGGCATTCTTAGGGAACATTCCCCTAGATGACATATGTAGAGCAGCAACTTGGTCTACACCACATACATTCACAAAGCACTACTGTGTTGATGTACAGGCTGCACAACAAGCCAGAGTGGGCCAAGCTGTATTAAAAACTCTATTTCAGACAGTTGCGACAGACACTGGTGACCACCGCTAGGGAGGTAACTGCTGTACAATCTATTCATAAATGTACCATCTGCAGCCCATATGCCTCGAACGGAATATGCTACTTACCAGTATGCATCTGTTCTTGGCATAGAGGGCTGCAGAGTGGTACATGCCCTCCCTGCCTCCCCGGAAACCTGTGTCTGTCCCAACATTATCTTATTTAGATACATTGACATGGGCATATCTTTATGTACTATACTACACTACTCCATCTAACCCTACTATGGCAAAACAATCTAAGGATGGAGCCGATGCCCATGCGCACTAACACCGAGAGGAGGAGTCACCTATGACGACAAAGACTTCTCCAGAAGAAAAACAAAGTGCAATCATCCGAGCCCAACACCAGATGGCGATCTATTCATAAATGTACCACTCTGCAGCCCTCTATGCCAAGAACAGATGCATACTGGTAAGTAGCATATTCCTTCATGTCCCCGAGGAGGACGTAGTCCGTGGAGGCGAGTGCGTGGGTGCTGGCGAGGTCGGCGATGGAATCGCTGAACAGGGCCCGGGGTCCGGGAGGTCTGTAGACAAGAGTTCCTCTGAGGGTGGTGTTGGGATCGGTGTGGATCCGGAAGTGGAGGTGTTCGGCGGAGTTGAGGGGGTCGTCTGCGCAGGTGTGGACTTGGAGGGTGGACTTGTGGACGATGGCGATTCCTCCTCCGATTCCGTTGGTGCGGTCTCTGCAGGAGATCTTGTAGCCGTCAGGGATGGCTGTGGCGATGTCCGGTGCAAGCTTTCCTGCAGTCGATATGTCTAATTTTTAATTTGATGCTGCAATCTTGCTTTGGCTCACATTCTGTGAATTTGTATCAAGGCAGTAGACCCTCATCACTAAATAATGATTCAAATGCAACTTTCCATGATTCTCGTAGATGCATGTGTAAATTATCAAATTAAGTCACCCAGTCGTCACACCAGTCATCAGAAGACCTTCAGTTCGACTCTTGCTTAAGCACACTATCACATTTCCTCTGAAAAAATTCAGTGCTAAAGACCAGGGTGAGGACTAGTCTCGTTCCCTTAGGCCTTTCTGCATCTTTTACACTGTGTGCATTGACAACCTCCGTCATATACTCAACCCTCGTATTGGCAATACCTCTTGTACTATTGAGGTATGTCTTAGCAAATCCCACATACCAGATCAAGTTGGTTTCTTTCTTCTCCCAGAGCTTTGACAGTGTTTTGCCTCTAGGATCATGATGTGTTCCGGCAGCCTTCATTGCCTACTAAGCCTCCCTTGTAGCCACAATCTTGGATTGTGATTATCGGCGGAGTTCACAAATACTAATTTGATTGCCTCACCCATATCCATTGATGGATGAATCTCAACTGCCTCGGCATAAATGAATCCAAAGTGGAGATTTTGTTTAATGTTGCAAGGGACGTTGCTGGGCACCACCCTAGCGGTTAGTTCGGTTTGCAACTTTAGGGTGAGCTTCAACTATGAGCAGATAAACAATTTGCAAATTTGTTCTTTCAATCTGCGGCCCAAGGAGTGAAAGAGGGTTTCATGGTTAAATGATAACTTGCCGTGCATCACATCCTCCTGACAGTTGCCCAATCCCAGACAGGTTATTGTAACATTGCATAAGGCGGTCTATGGACCAAAATAGCGGATAAGCCTTAAAAGGTTCAAAACTGTGCCGTTTGTCCCATCTCAACTTTGAAAAGCCATGAGACTATACATTTTGCCACATCCATCTGCTAAAAACAATTAACTACATTATACTAGCATTGGAATCATCTGTCAACTGGCTGGCTGTCAAGGGTTGAGGTAAAATGCTGTGTTTTGTGCATACATTTTTACATGGGCACGTTCTAGACCGCCTTTAGAACCCAATGTGCAATTACCAACTTATCAGGCAATTAACATTGCCTACCACTACTGTCTTTTGAGCCTTACTCCAAGTTACAACCTATCTGGAGATGGCTGGAGACCCCAGCATGTGCAAGGAACTTCGCCTTGGAGTTTTTCCTGCTGACTCTTCGATGGAGACAGACCTTTGCAAAGATACCGATACCTTTAACTTCAGAATGATTTTTTAGGCATTGACTAGTTCTTTTGTTTGTCAGCTTGCAACACAAAAGCCCACTACTTACTAGCACATAGAAATGTTACTGATGCTTTACGAATGCTTTACAAAAAGCTCTAGGTCAAATAATGAAATTGTTAGTTTAGCACCTTTTTTTAAAAATAAGTGGGTACATGATTAAATATATGGTAAGCTTAGGTAAGAAAATAAGTTTCCAAAAGTTGATTCTGCCACTTAGTGATAGGTTTAAGTGATGGCTGTAAATTTTGATCCCGAATTCTACTCTTACCATGTTGTCAAATAATTGTCATTTTATAATTTGTCCTTATTTTCTGGCATAGTTGCAATTTTTTCTTTATCATTTATTTCATATCTAAAACGAATTGTCCTGTTCTAGTCAGCATAGTACCTCCAAGTTAGCAGCTAATACCATCAGATCATCCGCATACAACCTTATTAAAAGCTTCTTAATTTCATTTGAGAAGTTGCATGTGTACATCATATGTTGGTCAGAGTATCTATATTGAAAGTAAATAAGAGTGGTGATGGAGGATTTGCTTTATTCTAAGTGTTTGGTTAATTAGTAGTTCTGCACAAAGATGCTGATCTTTACTGACTGGATCATTGATGAGAAATGACATGGGCAGCCTTGTGGGATTCATATACCTTAGATCTAACCTATGTACCAGTTATAGAACCTGTCAAATAATGCTGTGAGTCTTCAACAGTAAATGCATGAACCGCACTACAAGTCTTCTGGACTTGAGTTGTATATTACCGTTTTCGTGTAATAAATATGATTTAAACCATAATATGTCTATGAACTATAGTTTCATATTCATTTTCTATTGCGTTTTTGGATTTGCTCTCTGGATAGTCGATATTATACTATGTGGCATATTGCATTTTCTACTAACCTGCAAGAATCATCTGCAATATACCCTAATTCATAAGCAAAACAACTCCATGGATATTTATAATAATGTCTGTTCCAAAGTATGGGCTAACTGATGCCTTTCTTTATTTCGTTATTGAAGTATTGGATATATAACCGAGCATATATTATCGTCCTCTGATCGACAAGCACACTGTCAGATTCCTTTGATATTGCATGTTGTTTATCGTCATCTGATCTGAGGAATAACGTGTTTTTTATTTTATTTTTTTATTTAGACCAACAGAAGGAAATCTTTCTTCCACCACCTGCTGGAGTTAGAAAGTGTATTCTATCTACAAATATTGCTGCTACGTCTTTAACAATTCCAGGCATCAGGTACACTTAGTTTAAAAGACAAGGGTTCAATTTGTATTTTATTTCGTGAAGTGCGTAATACCTGAAGTAAGGTTGTTTTCTTAGTTTGGTCATGTGAAAGCAGAATGAATACTCCAGCCTCCTAGTTTAACAGATGACACCTTAGCCACTAGGCTACATCTCTAGCATGTGTTTGTGTTATGTTGAAATCTATTGGTGATACATTTTTCTCTCTAAAGGTTTAGCCTAAACTTGTACTTCTAATCCAATCCAAAAATTCTTTATTTCGGCCTCATGGGCCATAAAAGAAGCAATAAAAATACATACAGATAAAAGACAATATTTACAATAAAAACCAACTGGACCTGCAATGTTTAGAGAAGCGTGGTAAAATAGATTAAACAGACATTTTCTTTCTTATTATCCATGCTGCCATTAGGAATTTGGAAATCGCAAACACAATGTGGCCCAGGGTATTAGTTTTCAGCACCCTGTAGGCTTGTAAGTAGTTACTGAAGCCCAGATTCCGACAAAGAGGGGCTAGCCAGCGCCTCCTCGGACTCCCGTAGGCATGGCAACAAAACATTATGTGCAAGTCATCTTCTTCCTTAACTTTACAGCATGGGCAGAGCTTGTCGCCCCCTAGCGACCACTTATGGGTAAAAACTTTAGTAGGGAGCGTACCAAACCTCCATTGCAGGAACAGTTTCCTCGCCAAAAGAGGGTAGATAAAATCCATAAAAGGTTCAAAAACATAAGAATTTTTGGAAACAATAAAACATCCTGTCAGGGTGCCACTATCATATGCACTGTCCATATCAGCAAGGGTTTTGTTCTTGTAAAGCTGTGCCAGGGTTTTGCGCGGAATCGTTCTACATCCCTGAGCTGGGTCATCCCATAGGTCTGGCAAGTTCAAGCTGGAACATTCCGATTTGATAAGTGCCAGCCAAGGGATCTTACCATTTACATCCAGCCTCAAGACATGTATGAGGTCCTGCCTATAGTGGTGCAACTCCTCAGTGGACCATAGCCGATGCCAATACTTCACCGGTTTCGACCGCAAGTCCTCTGCGATTGACGGGAGACCCAGGTCAAGTCTTAGGGGGAGGAGTGGTGTACCCTGCGGAAGAGCAAGAAGACGTCTAAGGAAACAATTTTCCACCCCTGCCATGACCTTCCCAGCTTTATGGCCCCACAGCTCACTGCCATACAAGGCAGCCGCCTTCGCCTGAGTCCTGTACATTTCTAAGGCCGGGCTGACAGGCTTGAAGGTGGACTTATTAGATACCCTCAGGAGTGCGCCCGAAAGCTGGGAGAGTTTCAGCCTAGATCTCGCCACCTGGGAATCCCAAGTCAGATTTTCTTGAAGTGAGACCCCCAGGTATGTAAAGGTAGAAACCCTTTCCAGACTGGTTCCCTCGAGTTTTGGGTTGGGTCTGGTCTTGGCCGGAGGGTTGAAGATCATGAACTTAGTTTTTTCCGTGTTCACCTCCAACCCGTGTTGTCTACAAAAGTGACCAAAACCATCCACGATCCTCTGAATCCCCATGGGGGATTTGGAAAGAAGGAGGGTATCATCGGCAAACATAATTGCCGGGACCCTCCTTCCTGCCAAAACCGGGGCATCATTGTCCCCGACAGCGTCAAGGTGTTGAATGACGCTGTTGATGTACAGACAGAACAGTGTCGGAGCCAGAACACAGCCCTGTCTGACACCTCGGCGGACCGGGAATTTGCCCGAGGGCTTGCCATCCCTCCCACACCTTACTACCGCAAAGTTGTTCTCATGCAGTCTAATGATGATTCTGAGGAGGTGGGGGGGGACTCCTAGCTTCTGCAGAACCTCCCATAACTTCCCCCTCGGGACGAGGTCAAAGGCTGACCTCAGATCCACGAAGACCATGTACAGTCGGCCTCCCTCTAACGTAACCGTCTTCCAGTACAGAAGAAGGAGGCGAAAGATTTGATCCATGGTCGACGTGTTCTTTCTGAAGCCAGCCTGTAAAGGGCTCAAGATGTCATTGGCCTCGACCCAGTCTAGGAGATGGTCCAAAATGAGGCGCGCAAAGATCTTTTGGGCACATCTATGAGGCTTATAGGCCTGTAATTGGAAGGGAGCAGAGTAGAGCCCTTCTTGTGGATGGGCACAATCTCTGCCCCCAACCACGACCCAGGGATCGCCATACCTCCAAGAATGGCATTAAATAGAACAAGAAGGTATGGACCCCAGATATCCGGGTGATGCCTGAATAGATCCCCGGGTAGCCTATCCAGGCCTGGCGCCTTCCCCACTGCTAGACGTTCTATGGCAAGCTCCACTTCCCCCAGGGAAAATTCCATTCCGGACTCCTCAGTACCCAGTTGCATCTCCACGGCCGGGCAGGAACTGGTATCTAGGTAGAGAGCCCCAAAATGGGACTCCCATACCGCAGGGGCTATGTTAGGCTCAATCGCTTTACTAAGATTCCCTGACCCATTATTTACAAGTGCCCAAAACTGCCGGGGATCCCTGGATTTGAGGGCATCATAGAGGTCCTGCCAGTACTTCCAATCCCACTCGGTCCTTGCAGCCACCAGCACTGATTTATGGAGGTTCCTCAGGTCACGCACTTTGGCCTTATCTGACCCCTCTTTTATGGCTGCAATAAGGTCAGATTTTGCTGACCTGCAGTCTGGGGTATACCAAGTGGGAACAGGAGTCCTTTTCTTTCGAATTGGGACCTCCGGATGAAATACCTCGGCCAAGTCCCTCACTAAAGCCTGGTGAATGTTTCCCAGTTTCTCAGAGTACTCAGCGGTTCTTGGTTCATTCAGGAGGGTCTCAACCTCCATGAGGCTAGGGAGCGCCAGCTCGTATAGTTTCTTAATTGACTCCTCCGAATTTACAAGCTTCCCCCACTTAACTCGGCGCCTATTTGTGGTCAGGAGCAGATCCCCCGTATCAGCCCCTTGGCCAGCTGGGGATGAGTCCGTCAAGGGCGAAGGGCACAGAATATTTAAACAGAGAGCGTTATGGTCGCTGTCTGTCCTCTTGATAACCCTAAAGTCCCGCACTTTGGGCCAGAGTGAAATATCCACCATAATGTAATCTAGCCTTGACTCGTGGCCCCTCCTGTTGAATGTACACATCGAGGGGGTATCGGAAGGAGTACGACCGTTACACGCCCTCAGCGCGCCATTCAAAGTAAGGGACATGAGCTGTAAGGCTAGAGGGGACCAGGCTTTAGGGTGAGGGGAAGAAGAGGGTGGAACCCCCCAATGGTCGTCCTCGGCCGTAAGGGCACCATCGAGTAAACCTTCCAGGGGTTCAAAGTGGCAATTGAAGTCCCCTCCAAGTACCACCTTGTATTCACCCGGAAGTTGACCCAGGAAGGAAGCTAGATCATTTAAGGTAGGTGATTCACTTGACGAGGCAACCGGGCGCGAGTAGACATTGACAATGACCCACGGAGTTTTACCAGGCCAAGTGAGCCGCACACACTGGATGTCCTGCGAACACGTATGTACCCGCTCCGCCTGACACCCAGTGTGACTCGCAATCCAGATTGCCAAACCACCAGATGGCCTCCCCCTCCCAGCCCATGTGGCAGGGATTTCAAATACCTCAAACCCTCTCCTGCTCTGAGCGACCCTCGCCCAGGTCTCCTGAAGGAGAACAATGTCACATCCACCCACCAGGGAGTCCCATTCAGGAGAGCCCTCCTTGTTCGCTATTCCTGCCACATTCCAGGAGAGGATTCTCAATCCTGGGTCAAGTGGCAGGCTGCCCTTAGCTCCAGCATGAGGTTGCAGGATAGCCTTGGGTGAACCGACGTCAGAGGCGCCGGTTCCGCCGACAATGGTGACGGCGCGGCCATCCAGCTCTGCTGCCCCTGCTTGGTGAATGTGGACTAGCCCGGTGTTAGGTGGGGGACTCAGTTGGCACAGATTATCAATCATATCAGCCCCTCGCTCATTAGCATCCTGAAGCCGGGTTAGTTCCGACATGGGGATCACACCCAAACCCACGTGGCTTTGCGCCTCATCCACCCCATTTTCATGTCCAGACAGGATTGGCCTAGTTTGTGGTCAATCAACCTGGTCCAGACAGGAAAACCTGTTGTGATGGGTGAAGTTTGCCTGAGCAGTTGGCAAGGAGGGCCTTGGTCTGTAACGGGAACCATCTACGGCAAAGCCCACCCTGGTCCATCCTTTCTCACTCCCTCCCACCGTATTGCTACCACTAGGATAGAAATAAGAAAGGGGTACAAGATCTATTGTGGACTTATCTGGCCTTACAAGCCAGTTGCAGATGTAATTAGCAACATGCGGGCTCCTGAAACTTAAAACGATACAGTCCCCTGACCTGTTCTTTTTGGTAGGGCCAATCCACGGGATCCTCCTTACCATCAGAACCTCACCCTTCAAATTTGGGGGCAACGGCCTATTGATGCTGAGCCAGCTTATAACCTTATTACGTAGGGAGTCTTGGGACTCCCTAACACCACCAGCTAGCTCAGGAACTCCCAACATGATTGCCGTGTATGGGACAGCCTCTGGGGGCAGATTGACCTCCCTGCGTCTATCTAGGGGAGGGACACAACCATCACTTCGGGCGTTTGTAGGACCCACTGTCGCCCTTGTCTGCGGCACAGGGGGTGGCTTAGATCTCCTGGGTGCCGGAACAGGGGGCCCAGGCACTGAAGGTAGCAAAGTGCGCGTCTGGGAAGTAGACACACCATTTGCTCTAGGCAATGCCCTGCTTGAAGCCTGTAGTGATGCAGAAGGAGGTAGACTGTCCCCAGATGGTTTCCCGGTGGCTACAGGGACATTTGAAGCTACGTCAGGGCTACTCCTAATAGGAATATTTCCCCGGGACTGAAGTAAGTTCTCTATAGCCTCTAGTCTAGCTAAAATGGGGGTTAACAGGTTCTTGATAGTGGCTGTAAGGGAATTTATTACTGCATCTGAACTATTAGATGATAACCCACCAAAGATAAATGGGCCCGCCACCACTGGTGATAACACGGGAGCTGGCGAGGCCCCAAGATCCGACCCAGAACCAGGTGAAATAAGCTCAGGGGAGACCGAAATGTCTGTACTGTCTTCGTGTGTTGATTCAGATGCAACAAATTTTGCCCTTTTTGCCCTCTTTAATTCGTCTGGCCTTTTCCTTTTTAAGGGCTGGGTCACCCCACTGTCAACAGGGACAGTTGTCAAAACCACTTGGCCCGCTTCCAGCGTGGTTAAACCCATACTATCCAGGACAGCAGAGTGGTCGGAAGTCCCTGCTGGCCGTGGAGAATCTCGATCCCTCTGCGTAACCGGAGTTCTTAGCTGCCGGAGTACCGACTCGATAGTCTGGTCGATGCTGTCCAGCAGAGACATGTGGGTAACGTCCGTAGTGATGGGTGTGCTAGCATCATTTGAGGCAGATTCCTCAAGGTCCAAGAACACACTTTCGGGACCCGTCTCAAGGTGCGAGTCCGTGGATAAGTGACACTTGCTGATTTGGGAGGTCGCCTTGGGGAAAAATTTTTCCAAAGTGCTTGTGCCATGTTGTACCGACTTACTCCTTAGAGCTCTGGATGCCATAATGAAGTAATGAAGTAAATGGGGTGCAAATTAGCGGGGGCGTTAGAGGGGTGGCCCGGTCCGGTCTCTACCGGCCTGTAACGGCCTAAAACGGCCCGCTCTTTGCCCGGTCTTCGCCCCGGGCTGCGTCCCGCGCTGCGGGAGATCTGAGTCAATAAATAGGTGAACAGGTAGACAAGGGGGCGTGGCAGCGGGGAGAGCGGACCGGAAGTTGATGTGTGGTCTTGCAGGGACTCCTGGGCAATGGAGTCCCCTGCACGCTCGCAGCCCCGCTGACCGCACTCACCCGTTGGCTCCGCAGACCTTCCCCTGTGTCCCGAATGCAGATTGCACGCAGCTGCACCCGCGGAGCGGGTGCGGCAAGAAGTTGTGAAGATCCTTTAGTGAGGCGCTAAGGGCAGTTCAGTCTGCCAGTGAAGTGCGTCCGTGCTCCTGGATAGTGTCCCCTTGTACTTCTCGATCACCAGGTCAAAACCACACACACTGTGAGCCGTTGTGGGTCATTGCCTTCTGGCACATTTTTTGTTTACTATAGTTGGTGTTTTTCAGTCTAGATCTATGTTGGCAGGTGCCCACCAAATTGCCAAACATCGGCCATCACAATTTCGCTCTGTTTGGCACCATGTGAGGTCCTTTAATTAATGATATAGAACTTCCCTTATGACAGAAGCATTTTCTGCTACTCCTTTTAATGCCCAATGGTCTATAAATCTGCACATATGCATGCATTGATAAAGAGGGTTCGTGCTGGCTTGAAACTGCAGTGCTAGTTATGAACACTACTTAACACTCTAAAATGTTCAATCATCGAATCCCATAAACAAAGTGGCTTAATTACCTCATCTGAGCTGCAGGATCTCTTACCTCCCCTTACTTTCCTGTTTGTATGGGTATTTACAATGCACAAACCTAACTGTGAAGCATAGGGGATTGTACTTATATTGTGGGACAATTTGAGTTTGGCCATTCCTTTCGTGCCTCCAGTCACCATCTTTACTCCTACCCTGAGCAAGAACCGACAGTAGCTCTGGCCTATTTTAAGCTAACCAAATACTACTGCAACTACAATTTAACTTTCATAATAAATGATCAGTGTATTGGGAGTTTATAGGAGGTGAGGTGTGATGGAAAAAATAGACACATTGTCTGGAAAAGTAAACAAGCATTGGCATAGCCAATAGCTCTCGCCTTTGGGACCTTGCAAGTATTTAGTTATGCAGCACAATATCCTTACTGCACCAACATTAACTGTTGCGTGGCTAAACACTTATAAGGTCTGGGTGGAGCAGAAGCAACGTATAGGGAGTGCAGGTGGAGGGAAGAAACATGGGGGCGTGGGTGGGGGATCAAACAAACGAGAGCAACTTGGTATTGGCAGGTAGAAAGCACACAGGAGGAGTGGAGAATGAGCAAATAGGTGAGAGCGAGGAACACATAGAGCGGCGTTGGGGAGGGAGAGAAGCCCATGAGGGAAATAGCGGGAGAACACATGCACTCCCATAGAAAGTAGCACCTGATAAAGCAAGCAGTAGAAGGACATAAACATGCATCCATCCTCCAGGGGTGGGGCAAATGCAAGAAGATGAAGGAAAGCAACACATCTAAAAAATAAGAAGCAAGCAAATGACAGTGAGAATTAAGCCAACTAATGGTAGGCAATGGACACACTCTAAGATCATAGAAAGATAACGTATATTGCGACAGGCAGAGCATGTGCTGTCTTAGACGGGACCTAAAAAATTGACGACTTCATAATACACATTAATGACAGTGTAGAGACAGTTAAATGTAACTCTTTGGGCAAGAAGCAGAAATTAACATGAGGGCAAGGTCCGAGACCCTCAGAAAAAGGTGTCAACGGACAACTTCAAAGTAGTAGATATTCTCTTAGAATCCATACGTATTAATTAGAAGAATTCTAGCAATAGTTTTGAAGTGTGATGTCATGGAGTCTGCTTTCAAAGGAAATATGATAGGAAAGAAATCCTCAACCATGTGGCGCGGGAGTACATACTTTGCAAGCAGACAATTGTCATTCTCTAAGCTAGAAGGAGGCAGCAATGGAAGTGCAAGACTAGATGGATGCCTAGGTGTACCACAATAGATAGGACTAGATTAGTGCCTAGGGGCACCATCAGTAGGAAAGACTTTATGGATGCCTGGAGGTAACACTAGTAGGTAAGACTAGATGGTTGTCTTGGAGCGCCACCATTAGAAATGACTGGATAGCTGCCAAGAGGTGGCAGCAATAAGAGGATAAACAAAGAAACAAAAGGTCCTAAGCAATTCAAAAATACAACTTAATACTATATGGACCACAATAGGCTGCTATATATTTTTCCTTGCCCAGCCCGACAGGGAATTTATTTTAGATTGAATCAAAAAATTTAGAGTCTGAATACATTTAGCAAAAAAACAATTTCTGCAGTAAGGCACAGTCCTGCATAGTACTTAAGAGGTAAACACAGTAAGATTGAAAAAAATAGAATAGGAAGGAAGGGTTTCTTCAGGCAAGAAGAGAGAGCGTACTGGGCACTTTTTAAGTCAGTGTTATCAGTGTTTCCCAGAGTAGCACATACAAACAGTAATATATATATATATATATACTCTGCGTAGGCGAGACCTAAAAATTACCTATTTTTTGTTTTACGCACATTACATAGTGCACCAGAGTATGTCTTTGCCTAATGTATTTAGTTTGCCTGCAAAGTATTTGTCAGATGTCTATAGCTTCCCATCGTATATTTTGTAAATGTTCCTGTTCTTCTTGTACTGTGCCAAAGAGTTTTCCAGAATCCTTGTTCAACTGGTACATTTTCCTTTTAAATGAGTCTCACCCTAGATGTGTGCCACCATTTTCTTGATTGTTTCCTAAAACTGACACAGTTTTGGGCTGTATGTGTGTCCTCACAACTTATCAGTGGCCAAGATGGCACAGCAAATTAATACTCTTCACAAACCGATGTCCGCAGTGATCTAAAGGATCTTCCACCTTTCCAAGGAAAGTACATTCAGTCATTTATTTGAGTGTTAGTAATATTTGTTATTTTCGCCACTTTTAATGGCAGAAGTGCAGTATAATGTACTCTATAAAAACAATGTATTAATATTAACTTCATGGGAAACTGTATGAATGTGGTTTTGTATGAATGTGGTTTTACTCAGAACTGAATTTTCTTTGCATACTTTTGTTGCTGATTTTCTGAGAGGAATTAACATTATAAAACACATGATGCAGACTTCAGTTGCTACAAATCTTACAGTGACTTTGAAAAAAATATTTATCAAAATGTATCTTAGAGGTGATCCTGCATTCTTCTTACTCTTCCTCCTCCTGTCCTACTTTGCGTATTGTCATTGAGTTGGCAAGTAGTAGCAAGCATCAAAGGTTACAACGTCCTTTGCCTGCAGCACCCACCCCTCCCCCCTTTGCAGTGCATGCGTCAATTGCCTTGGCTATTATCTGTTCATAGCATGTGTGGCTATGGATACACATTTGTTGCATGCCCCAGCAATCTCCTATTATTGGGCTCGAACACTGCAAGTTGTTTTTGTTCATACGTTCATACAAGTGACAAGGTAGTATGTGACTCCTCCCTTACTTGGCAATGTGCATGGCCACTCACTCCATTGTTAGATTGTTTTTCTCACCATCGGGTTCGGACGCATACTGACTGGGCTACTGGGATTGATGTGTTCTGTGTTCGCTGCTTCACACTTGCACAGTAAAACTTGCGATTCCCAACATCAAGAGAAACACTTTATTGACATCGCAATTATTTTCCTTGGTTTTCCATCCATGCCTTGGAGTCAACAGGCATAGCCTGTGTTTACCGTTCATCTGGCCGCCCATGTTCCTTTGGGACTTTTCTTTCCCTGTTTCCATTGACACCAGAGACTAAGTGACAGAACTCTCTAGGCAATTACTTCACAGTCTTAAAGGGGTACAGAAGACTGCCACAGCCACCTTCAAAGAGCCTGTCAGCACCCGGGTATTTTCTCCAAGAGAGGAGAAAAGGTTCTAACCTTCTACCTCAGACTCTACTTACATCAAAGGCTACAACCCTCTGTAATTCTCATGTGGTGCACACAGCTTGTAAACTGGCTGCTGTACAGCCCATAGGGGATGCCTTCCCCCACCAGATAAGGAAGCAAGTGAATCAATACCATTGGAATAATGGTGGTGGTGTCTGGGTAAATTTATAATTCTGTGATTCTCCTCTCACGGTACGACAAGGTGCAGTGGGATGATCCTACAGCACCTCCCAGAATAGTTTGGGAGAAGGGGGGAAGACATTTTTATCAAAGACAAAATTATTTTATTGGATGCTGCTCATACAGCAGCCAGAGAGGTTAACTCCTCTATAATCTTATGCAGGCTGACATGGCTCCTTATTTCTGGTTTTAAGCCAGATGCAGCAACACCTATTTAATCTTCCCTTTGACGATGAGCACCTCTTTAGTCCACAAGTGGATCATATTATAGATACCATTATGATAGACACAAATCGGTATGTGGGCCCTTGACACACCACCCAGAAGGCGCTCCTTATGTAGTCCGCTGTACAGGGGCACACTGAAGGCTACTTCCCCAGAACTGCTCCAGTTATATTAATGCCCGCCATACCATCATCAAGGGGGTAGGACCGACACAAAGGGATCATATCGGGGTAACAACAATAAGGGCAGAAAACCCTCACCAACTGAGCCTCTACCTCCATTTTCTGATTTGCTATGCATCCCCTCCGATCACACGTCACCTGTCAGGGTGAGATCTCAGGAGTTTCTCCTACATTGGGACTAAATCAACTCAAACCGATGGGTTCTAGACATCATCCAGCTTGGGATTGTCTAGAACTTCTCTCAACCCTACCAAATGCTCCACCCCGTGCACATACCTTAAGCGCGGAACACCACTGCCGCCTTAAATAAGAGGTATACAGGCTCCTGCTCAAAAAAGCTATAGAGCCAGTGCCCTTTCAACACCAAAGCACAGGGGTTTACTTCCTATACTTTCTAATTCCCAAAAAAGACAACTCTCATATCAACCCTTGACCTCAAGCCCCTCAACAAATTCTCCGAGCATTTCCATATGACAACGTTACTGGATGATATCCCCCTGCTGCAGCATAACCACTGTGGATCTGAAGAACGCCTTATTGCACGTGCCCATCCATCATGCTCATCAGTGCTACCTTCACTTCGTGGTAAGTGGACAAACCTACCTGTTCGAGGTACTCCCCTTAAAGGTCACCATGGCCTCAAGGGAATTTTCCAAATGCCTAGCGGTGAAAGAAGAGGGGGCCCAGGTGTTTTCCCATATCTAGATGTTTGGCTGATCAAGAGCACAAGCAGACAGCAGTGTCAGCACACACAGAAGCATCCATCTCCCTGCTGCACATTTTGGTACGCACAATAAATGTTAACGAATGCCACCTTCAGCCCCAATCAATTAATTCATTTCTGGACTTAATTCGTAGTGCCCTCACTAGCAAGGCCTTTCCCAATCCTCACAGAGTGCTAGCTTTTCAGCAGCTTCTGCTACTTTTTTAGCCAAACTGTCATCTTTCAGTCAGAACAGTTATGCGCTTACTAGAGATTTTAGCCTCCTTCATTGCCATAGTTTCCAATGCCAGACTACATATGCACCCGTTGAAGGACTTCCTGTCGACACAATGGTCACAAGCAGAGGGTTATCTGCAGGATCTAATGTTGGTAAAGAACAGTACTTATTGCTCTCAGTGACCCTATTCCGCAGGTGCCCATCACCACAGATTCGGCTCTAGTTGTCTGGGGGAGTGCACCTCCACAGTTTGACTCTGGTCACACCAACAGCAAGAGTTCCATATCAACTTCCTAGCACTTCCTGCTATCTGCCTTGCCCAAAAAGCCTTCTTTCAGAGCCTTCAGGGCAAGGTAGTGCTGGTAAGGAAAGACATCATGACCACCATGTATTACCTGGAAAATCAGGGTGGCACTCACTCAACGCAGCTTTCAACTCTGGCGCAAAAGATTTGGCATTGGGCGATTCACTACCACATTCACATCCTTGTGGAGTACATGCTGGGAGTGGTCAACTTTGCCGACCTGCTCAGCAGGACACATTAAAATGTCCATGATTGGTAACTCCAACCACAAGTCATGCTCCCTTTCTTCTGGCGCTGGGGGTTCCTGCAGTCAGACATATGCACCACTCATAAGACCGCACATGCTAAAAACATTGCCACCATGTTTCCCCACCCACAGTCCATAACTAGTCAGGGAGATTTGCCTTCATTTTTCCTCCTCTCCTACTCTTTCCATACATAGAAGGAAGCTCCGGCAAACGTCTCTCACCCTCGTCCTGGTGTCTCCTTCATGGGCCAGACAACCATGGTTCATCACTGTCCTCGAGATACCGTTTTCTCCCCTTGTGGGAAGCTTGGGCCAAACCTTCTCAAGAACAGTGCAAGATCTGACCCCCTGACCCCAGGCAACTCAATCTAGCAATTTGGCATCTGAGGTCTTAGTTTGTCTATCTGAACCTCTTACAGGAGTACATGGGCATTGTAAAGAAACCTGCTGACATACTACAGGAAGAAGATATGTTACTGTAATTCTAAAACCCTCAAGCCAGCAGTCCAAAACATTGTCTGTTAGTTGCTCCACCTTCAGCAATCCGGGCTAGCATATACCTCCATATGTCTACACCAAGCGTTATTGCAGCAAACATGCAAAAGAGAGAAAATACTTCTCTTTTACTATCCCAGTCATCATCCCCCACTCCCAGTTAACCTTCATGCAAAACCTTGAAAGGGTTATACCAACCAGAGTTCCACCTTCCCCTCTCTGGAACCTTAATGTTGTACTCACAAGACTAATGGGACCCCATTCTAGCCACTGCTCTAATGTTGTCTGCAATTCCTCTCCTGGAAAGTAGCATTTCCTTATAGCCATCACCTCACTAGGTCTTAGAAGTGAGATGCATGCCCTCACTCTGCAGGAACCTTTCATTCAAGTCTATGCAGACAGGTTTGTCCTTAGAAATGTCCCTAAATTCCTTCCTAAGGAGGTTTCTCCTTGACACCTTTACCAGACAATTGAGCTACCAATCTTCTTTATGCACCCAGACTCTGATGCAGAAATGGGCCTTCACACCTTAGACATTAAAATAACTCTAATGTACTATATTGTTACAACCAAACCCTTTTGTAAAACTCAACAGCTTTTTGTTGTTTTTGCTAAACCTCATAGAGTGCACCTAATATAAAGTCTGGGATGTTATCTTAAACCAAACGGGTACTTCTTACTCTGCCTTTGACAAGACTGTACTTCTAGGAAAAAGGGCGCAACCATGGTTTTTTAGGGAATATTTCCATAGCTGACATATGTAAAGCAGTTACATAGTCAACACCGCACACGTTTATAAAGCAGTACTCTGTGGATAACCTCGCCCGTCAACAGACTAGGAGTGGTCAAACTGTACTATGAACAGTTTCAGACATCTGCATCATTCACTGAGTAGCAACCACTAAAGTGCTGTTTAACAGTCTATGCAGAGCATGTGTATCTGCGGCCATATATGCTACGAACAAAAATATTACTTACTTTGTTGGCATCTGTTTGTAGCTTGTATTGATGTAGATTCACATGTGGCCACCCTCCTCCTTGTTGTCATTGTCTAGTTGCCCATCTCTGTAATAGTAATATATATCTTTCTAAACCTTTTTAATGGCTTTTACATTCCATACTCTTAAGACATACCTTTTCGGTGCAATCAGCACATGACAAAGCTTTGAGCCAGTGTTACTATGGTAGGCACATTACTGACTACAGTGTGATGTACATTGATTTTACATCATTCTCATCGTTAACATGTTCTCACTCATCACCACTCCATACTTATGCTCACCTGCTATGAGAAAGACAAGCTAACAATGGAGTCGCTGCCAATGCGTATTGCCAACTAAAGGAGTCACATACTGCCTTGTGACTAGAAAAGACTTCTTCAAACAAAAACAATGTGCAATGCCCGAGCCCTACACTAGATGGCAGGAGTATGTAGAGTATATCAATCTACAGTACTACAAGCTACGAACAAATGCTTAAAGCAGTTGTTGTAGAGTAAGACAAACATTTACTACCCATCTAGCTTTAATGGTCATGAGGCGGGTGATTTCTTAATATAATTAAAGCTTCGTGTGGTAGTAACATACTGTCAAATACAGACATTTTTTCCATTGAAATGGCCAATTAATTTGTACAGGCATACAGTTTTACACGTAAAACAATTTTACACACAAATGAAAAAGTGTGAAAATCGGGTTTCAGTGAATATTTATCATTT
The DNA here is from genome assembly GCF_964261635.1 of Lissotriton helveticus. Lineage (NCBI taxonomy): Eukaryota > Metazoa > Chordata > Amphibia > Caudata > Salamandridae > Lissotriton > Lissotriton helveticus. Next base: position 297,446,619 of record NC_136061.1, on the reverse strand, counting down.
GACGCCACCAATTAAAGTGTTTTTTTTTCTTTCGATCCTATTGAAATCTTTGCTTCCATCACATTTCAGAATTATCAAGTGAATTCTTTGTATGTGCCTTCCTACCTGCTGAATGTGTACAGTTCGTTTACAGGTATTTACATTGGTATGTGTTAGAAAAACATGACATCCTACAGCTTACCCTTTCACAAACCTGTACTCCAGCAAGATTGTTGCCTAATTCACCTTACTTTTCTTTCTCTGTGTGCAAAGTGAGAGGAATTTGTAGACACCAAACCACGTTTAAAAAAAAGGAGGAATTTGTCAAAAGACAGAGCCTAACATTTGACCTCAGTCGTTGAAAAAATGTGACAAGATAAATGCAGTTTAAAGGCATCTTTATTTATTGCTTGGACTTACGTGACCCTCCAAAGATCGTCTCACGACCCACTAATGGATCAACGCTTACCATTTGGGAAACACTGGCTTACAGAGTAACATTTTCCTTCCCAGTTGCCTCATGCCATATATTTATTACTGATACCAAGGGGGATGATGGACGGAGCGCTTGAGCAAATCATACCCCCACCCCCAGTCAACTGATCTGGGTTTAATCCATCGCCATTCTTTAGCTCACTCCACCACCCCAGTTCAGACATGGCCTTATGCAAATCAGTCTGACCCTGTGCCTCATGGGAACAGTTCAGCCCGAACTGCCAAGCCATGTCTTTCCTGGACCGGAAACAAGCATCCTTGGACCGGTTTCGGATTCAAAATCCTCATCAGCCAGGCTATCTTGAATCCAGTGGTAGAGTGAGCAAGGGACCCACGTCTGGGCATACCCTGCCAACTTAGGGCGAACAAAGCGATACAAAGGGAATGATGATGGACGGAGCGCTTGAGCAAATCAAACCCTCACCCCCAGTCAACTGATCTGGGTTTAATCCATCACTCCACCACCCCAGTTCAGACATGGCCATATGCAAATCAGTCTCAAATACTCCGTCCATCATCCCCTTTGGTATCGCTTTGTTCGCCCTAAGTTGGCAGGGTATGCCCAGACGTGGGTCCCTTGCTCGCTTTGCCACTGGATTCAAGTTAGCCTGGCTGATGAGGGTTATGAACCCGAAACCGGTCCCAGGATGCTTGTTTCCGGTCCAGGGTACCATGGCTTGGCAGTTTGGGCTGGACTGTTCCCATGAGGCACAGGGTCATACTGATTTGCATATGGCCATGTCTGAACTGGGGTGGTGGAGTGAGCTAAAGAATGGTGATGGATTAAACCCAGATCAGTTGACTGGGGGTGAGTGTTTGATTTGCTCAAATGCTCCGTCCTTCATCCCCTTTGGTATCGGTATATTTATTAGTAGCCCCAGACAGTAAATGTGCATTTTTGCTCCCTCCGAGTAATTAGCTTTAAAGGTCTGGAAGAAATTGGATTATTATTTTGGAGGTGTGACTACCCACCAGAAGGAAAAATCACAACCGTTGTCAGTTTAAACCCTCAAAGCCAATACATTAACCTGAGGTGAACCCACTAGTAGTCGTGGCGCAGAACAGACAGGCTTAACTTAGGGTAATATGCAAAGTATTTATACAGTACTAAAACAGTAATTAAGTCAAAATGCAAAACAATAAAAATCCCAAACCAAATTAGAAACTGAGTTTAATCTTTTTTGTTAAATGACAGTAAAATGCCAAAAATCCAATCAGTGGAATGGAGTTATAATTTTTTTAAGGTTTTAAGTAGAAAAAATGCCAAGTAGCATATATTGCCAATGATAATCATTAGTTGCTGTAGACTGGAAGCTAGGCCCCATTTGACACAGACTGCAGTGGAGCACAAATCAGATACAACAGCACATCAGCCAGGTTCGTCCTGGTCAAAGATTTTACCTTTTGACTTTTGCCCTTGAAGACCCAATCCACCACAGGAGTTCCCTTCTAAAGCCCCCAGGACCTGACGGAAGGCACTTAGAGACTTACTGTGTGTCAGGCAGACATCAAACTGCAGGGCCCAGCCCAAGTCCAGTTGCCATTGGTCAACTGTGTAGGTGCAGGAAAAAGCCTCTTGTAGCTTGCTGTGTCCCTGTAGCGTTAATAGGAGGTCAGCCTTGTGACCCTTTGAGTCCACTTGTTTGTCCTGGCCACTAAGAAAGAGTAGGTCCAGTCATTTCAGGGCTCTTCTCAGCTCGCAGAAAGCAGTTTCCATCCTCTTCTATCTTCCACAGGCCCACAAAGTTTTCTGAAGTGGGTGTCTAGAGGTACCACATTTATGCCTGACACAAGCTCGAGAGTGGGATTAACTGCTGGGCACACCCTATCCAATGAGGAAAAGGTTCTGGGGGCCAACCTTAATCTCTTTGGGAATTTTGTAAGATGCCTAAAGTCTTTGGCTACACTGAACGTGGGCTAAAAGGGTTGGGGGAGTGGTGATGCTGGCGTCCTTCCACATTTAATACTAAAATTCCGTTTGGGCAGTACCTGTTCACACAATAAATCCAGAGACAGAAGTCTGGTAAATCAAGCAAAGTATTTTCAGCAACCAGACCGTGAATACAAGAGAATTGTTTTGGCATCCTGCTTCCCTTCCATTCATGTGCGCCTCAAAGTATTATGTGTAAACTCAGCAGACCTGTCAAACAGGATTTGACACAGTAAGGTAAAAAATATGCTCACAGCCCGACCCTGTATAGTCTGTCAGGTTTATAGAAGGCACTTTTGCACATTTTTCACACCTTTCCAGATGCTAATTACTGATTAGCAGAAGTCGGAGATCAAATACGAATTTAGACTTCAGGCAAGCAAATGGAAATATAAAGTTACTTTTTCTTAATATTTAAAAAAAAAATCACCATTAAATTGGATTTTTAATAACTATTAAAATAGTTGTTTAATTATGTTCCTATCTATTCCCATTCCAGAGAAAAAAATAGCTTCTCGGTAATAGTTATTATAAGGACATGTTAACAATAAACCTCTACATGTCCTACTTTTAAATATCATGCACCCTGCCTTGTGGACTTCAGGATGTGACTCATTAATATTTAAAAGGGAGGTTCTTGCCAGTGAAAAGGGTTTACTTTGATTGTTTGAATTGCAGTGTTTAAACTGCCACAGCCACGCTACAATGCTGAGCATGAAGCTCTGTTTAACACGGCCACTGTAGTGCATGGGGTACTAGGTGCTGCAGTCCACTATTGACATTTAACTCACAGGACCTATTTATACATTGGACCGTATTTTAGGCACTTATAGGTAGGTTAAATATACCAATCAGGAATATGCCAATTTGACTATGTTTAAAACGGGAGTACAGACACTTACTACTGGTTAGCGCTGGTATAATGCAGAGAGATCTAAAAACTGAAAAAATATAGTATCCAGCAAATGGCGAAAAATCTGGGGTAACCACACAGAAAAGGCAGATTTCCTACAAGGTGCTACTTATAAATAACACTGGGCCGTGAACTCCGCTCCGCTTTCGGAGTTTGTGGAGTTTTCTGCACTCCGTGGAGCTCGCGGAGTTCTGAAAAACTCCGCTCAACCTAGCTGGGCAGAGTTTTTTCCCTTGCTCGCGTTCGTCAACGTCAGGTTGGCGACCCCGTGCGAGGAAAATCAACCTCCCGGGGAGATTTTTCCTCGTTCGTGATCGTCAACATCAAGTTGGCGAGCGCGAGCTTGGAAATGAACATCCTGGCGAGATTTCTCAACGCTCGGTGTCTTTGAGAAACTACCCGTTCGCGTTGAGAAAGCTGCTGCTCGAGTAAAAATCTACTCAAGCGGCAGAAAAGGAAAGAAGGGACTGCTTGCGCTGTGCAAGCGACCGTTCGCAATGATTGCACAGTGCGGACAAACATCCGGCACTGTGTAATCACTGCAAACAGCATTTTTCTATGGAACTCCGCCATTTGCGGAGCTCTGCGTAGTGCAACAGAGTTTTTTTTGTTGTTTTTTTTAAAGACCTTTATTGTACACTCAATTCATAACACAGCATAGAGCCTACAACCCAAGGGGCCGGCTGCGTATTACATGATATCCATTCAACGTTGTACAGTTAACACAGCCCTTCAGCCGACAACCCTGGTGTCCGGCGGCGCATGGAATGAAGGTGTATTCATACCCAACAGATTATGTATCGGATAACTAAAAGGTCTCTGAATTTTTTTTTATGTTAATTGTTTCTTTGTGTTTCCTTAACTTATAAAAAACACGCACGCTAACATTGAGCACGACATTAGTTCTAATAAATTCGTGAGGATAGCTTTGCTTTGAATCTGTTGTGACAGCAATAGCATCTAATATGCAATCCCTCCTATGCACTCTAAGCTGGGTCCCAGAATAATATCATCCATCCCATTCCCCCTCAACCTCGTCATCCGAACTGGCATCTTTGTCCTCGGGCAATAGATCGCAGAGACCCCCTCTATATGTATTCCAAAAGGACCATACCTTGTTCCATTTACGCGGGCAGGCTCTATTTACATATACTGCCCGTTCCGTGAACATCAACGAGTCCATATTTCTACTGCACTGGGTTAACGTGGGTAGCTCTGGGGCACCCCATTTTTGCGCAATGTCTCGTTTTGCCACCATTATGGCCAGTGTACTCCATATCAGTCCGTATCTTGACATGTCATTGCGGTCCCAAATATTTAGTAGGCATTTACGCAGTTCGGGAGTCAGTGATATGTTTAGTGTTTGTGATATTGTGCGCATTATCTGACACCAGTAGGCATTCACCAGGGGACAATCCCAGAGAGTATGAAATAATGTTCCTTCCTCCCCACAACCTCGAAGGCAGTAGGGATGCGGGGCTCTGTGGAGCTTGTGCAAAGTGGTTCTTGTATAATATACACGGTGCAGAATTTTCAGTTGCACCAGCCTTAACCTGGCAGAAATGCCCACCTCCCTCGGGGATGCCAATGCTTCATACCACTCTGTTTCATCCATGTCCCCCAGTTCATCCACCCATTTGTCGCGTAGTTTCAGTGTAGGGTCTGGTTGATTGTTCAGCAGTTTTTTGTAAGTAAGGGAAGTGGCACTATGTTGCATATAATCTGTGAGCAGTCTGTCCTCTAATGGGGAAGATTCCGGGACTTCAGTGTCTGATGGTATTACTTGCAGCAAGGCGTGTCTGATTTGTATGTACCTATAGGTTTCGTTGGGGCCCAGGGCATACCGTTGCTGAAGGAGTGAGTACGGGACTACCGTCCCTCTGTCCCACAGGTCTCCCACTGTAGATATTCCAATGTTGTCCCACTGTGTGAACCCCTTGCTATGTCTTAGCTGTCCCAGAGCGGTGTAAGCTTGGTAATGATACCTCTCCATCCCAACTTCGCTTGTGCCGCATGCCATAGCACGGCTGTATGTTTTGTGGGGCCTAACAGTCGCACCGCTTGCCCTCTGTTGTAAAGCGCTGAAAGCATGCTGTCTCTGCCTAGTTGTGTCCTATCCGCCCTATATGCTGGGTCGTCTCAAGGTGCATGAATCCATTGATTGATAACTTTAAGTTGGGCGGCCCAGTAGTACAATTGCAGGTTTGGCAATGCAATCCCTCCCTCGTACCAACTTCTGTTCAGCTTGGCATGGGCAATACGCGCTGGCTTGTCACTCCATAGCAGGTTGGACACCAGGGACGTCACCTGTCGAAAGTACCGTGGCGGGACAGGGTAAGGTGAGTTTTCCAGGGCGTAGAGGAACTTCGGGAGAGCCATCATTTTATAGAGTGCTGCCCTTCCAAGGAGCATCAATGGCAACGAAGCCCAGTGTTTGACATCGATACGGAGACGGGCCAGGGAAGGAGTTAGGTTTTTGTCTAAGAATTCTGCTTGGTTATCAGTAATGTAGATACCAAGGTATTTGAAGGAGGACACAGTCGGTTGTACTGGGCGGTGCACGGCGAGCCGGGGTTCCGGTCCCTTTAGGACGTAAAGGACAGATTTTGACCAGTTAATAGTGTATCCCGATGTTTCCCCAAATTCGTCACACAGTGCCAGCAGGGCCGGCATACTCCTTTCCGGATCCATCAAATATACCAACATGTCGTCCGCATATAGGGACACATGATCTTCCCATCCCTCTCTCCAACCGATGCCTTTCAGTAACGGTGTGGTCCTCAGTAATGTCGCTAATGGTTCTAAGACTAGTGCAAACAGCAGGGGGGAGAGGGGACAGCCCTGTCGAGACCCCCTCGCTAGCCGTATCATACGTGAAATGTGACCGTTAGCTGTAATGTGTGCGACCGCGTTAGTGTAGAGAAGATGTACCCAAGCCAAGTACTTGGGACCAAAACCCATGCGGGACATGACCGCGAAGAGGTGTCCCCACTCCACCATGTCAAATGCCATTTTGGCGTCCAACGAAAGGATCACTGCTGGTTCCGTCAACGACGGAGCTCGGGCTATCACACCGTGTACTCTCCTGAGATTGAGGGCCGTGCTCTTATGCGGCATGAAGCCAGATTGATCGGGGTGGATCAACAGTGGAAGATGAGCCATCAATCTTGTGGCTAGCAATACTGCAAGAATTTTAGCTTCAGCATTAAGGAGGGAGATTGGACGATAGGAGGTACAAGCCGTCTGTGGTTTACCAGGCTTCGGAATCGCCACGATAGTGGCCAGCCGCTGGTCCAGCGGAAGTTCCGCCCTCTCCCTACTCTCCGTGTACATGGCCAGCAAGGGCGGGCTAAGTGTTTCCGACATAAGTTTGTACCACTCTATGGGGATCCCGTTCGGGCCCACTGCTTTACCTGACTGTATCGCTTGGATTGCCAGTGTAATTTCCTCAATAGAGAGGTCCGCTTCTAACTCTTGGATCGCCTCCTGCGGAAGGGTTTGGATCTCTATATGATTAAGAGCATCTAGGGCAGCCGTTCTGTGATCTCCCGTTCGGGGGTATATACCTTCTCGAAGTGACCTGCCAGTGTATCTACAACCTCCTCGGGGCGTATCTGCAGGTGATTCTCACTAGTGTATAACTGCTGAATGCCTCTGCTGCCCCCTCCTTTCTTATCCAACCAGGCTAACATTTTCCCAGCTTTGTCTCCCACTTCATCCACCCTGTGGGCCCTGGCCTCGAGACCCCCAAGTACCTGTAGTCTGAGATGGTCCCTATACTGTTGCTGGCATAGCTGTAAGGCATGCGCCGTGTCTACTGTGGGGCCTGCCGCATGAGTTATAGTGGCGGTGTGCACGGATTGCTCTAGGTCCGAAAGTGCCTGTCTTTGCGCTTTTTTGTGCCCCGTGATGGAGGACATCGCCTGTCCGCGGAGGACCGTCTTGTACGCCTCCCACAGGGTCGAGGGGGAGGGCACCGAGTCTTTGTTTTCGGCGAAGTAAAACTTAGTCGCTTTCTTTAGCTCTTTCCTTATGCCTGGGATATTCAAAAAGCTAGGGTATATGGGGTAGACCCACTTACGAGTCTTTTCTCGACTGTGTAATGTCAACAGTATCGGAGAATGGTCCGATATACCCCTGGGCTGAATATCAACGGCGTCAAAAAATAATCGATACGTGATAAACTATTATGTACTGCCGAGTGATAGGTGTACTGCTTTTCGGTTGGGTGCTTGTGGCGCCAGATATCCATCAAACCCATGGCCTCTAGGAAGCCGTGAAAGCTGGTAGGACCGGACGTGTGTGCTCTGACTGGGAATTTTTCTACCGCGGGGTCAATTACTGCGTTGAAGTCGCCCCCGATGTATGTGTCTCCTGCCGGAAGGTCCAGCAGAAGTTCTCCCAATGCTGGTAGGGCTACTGATTGGAGTGCCGGTGGTATATAAACTGAGACTACGTTCATAGATTTACCCTCCCACTGTCCGTGTATCGTTGCAAAGCGGCCCTGATAGTCTGTTTTATATTGCAGGAGAATGAAGGGGGAGGTCTTTTTCAACAGGATACCCGACCCTCGGGAGCCAGAGGTAAACTTGGAGTGTGCTACCATCTTATAGCCTCTGCGATCCAGTGCCCGACATGCTCTACCCGTGAGGTGTGTCTCTTGAAGCAGAACTAGATGGGGGCTCTGGCGCTTGAGTGTTTGCATCACAAGTCCTCTTTTTATTTTGTCCCCCAGCCCTCTTACGTTCCAGGTCAATATCCTTAGAGGTGGGACTGATGTCCATTGCATCAAGTCGCTACAGGTGGCATCTTGTGATTGTTGTGACATAATGTGGTGATCTACGCGCGAGTCTCTGCGTCTCTCCCATCAGTGCTATGAATCTAGTGCCCCAGCGGGCGGTGCGTGTATGATCACCGTTGTGACGTGTCGGAGCGTGCAAAACAGAACAAAAGAGTCCCCAATCCCTACCCCCCCTCCCTGCCTCCCTGCTATACGGACATAGAACCGCCCGCCTCCCCAACTTAGCAGAGTGCATACTCCCATCCCAACCCATTGTACTTGCTTGTGGGGGTAAGAGGTTCCGTGGTGACAGCGACCCCATCAGCCCTCATCCGCTTCTTCCTGATCAGAGTCCAAGGGCAGCACATCCACCATATTTGACTAGTGTTCATTCGAGCTATGGCAGCCAGGACTTCATGATTCAGACTGCTGTTCGTCTTCGCCCAGTCCCGTTTCAGATACGCCGTCCCGATTGTCTCTGGCCGATGTCGGTGAAGTCGCTCGATTCTCGGTCCGTGGTGTCGCTGGCCTCTGCCCGTGCGTCGAGGCGCTTCTACTTGGCGCCACCCGTCCAGCCAGTCCCGCGCCGCCTCAGGTGTGTCAAAGAACCACGCTTTGTGATTATCTACTACTCGCAGTTTCGCCGGGAATAGCATCGAGTAAGGCAATTCCTTCGCTCGCAGGGCCTTCTTCACGTCTGTGAAAGTCTTCCTGCGCCGGGCCACCTCGGCCGTGTAGTCTGGAAAGAAGGCAATCGTGGAATTGTTTATTTTAATAGGCGAGGAAGTCCGTGCTGTCTGAAGTATGGCGTCTCTGTCCCGGAAGTTAAAAAGTCTGGCTAGTACTGGTCGTGGCGGCGCCACCGGTTTCGGTTCACCACCGGGGACCCTATGTGCTCTCTCTACGGAGAAGAAGTGTGAAAGACCCTTTGGCTGCAGCTTGGTCTTGATAAGGTCTTCTATATATAGGTCCATTGCGCGCTTGCCTTCCGATTCTGGTATTCCCAGGATTCGCACGTTGTTCCGTCTGGCACGTCCTTCCTGATCATCTAGTTTTTCCTGTAGCTTCTTAGTGACTGCTGCAATACGTTCCATAGCCAACTGTAGTTCGGAGGTATCTTCAACCAGGGATTTCGTGACCACTTCCACCTGCACCACCCGCTCTGTCATTTTGTGCAGGTCTGCTCTCAGTAGCCCAACATCTACGGAAATGGTTCCCACCGTCGTCTGGACATTGGACAGCGTTTTCATTAAGTCCTCCAATGTTACCTTCTTGGTTCCGTTTCCCTTTTGGTGGGAATAGAACCCCGTATCTTCCTGGATGATAGCAAGTTTAGACGTGACTGGAGCTTCATTGCTAATAAATGTACCAGGGATTGGTTGATTTTAATTATTAGCACGGCCAAAAGGTTAAGCGAAGGACTTCTAAAAGAGATCCTTGAATTGGAAGAAAAAATACAAAGGGATACTACCCTGCTTGACACCAAGGATCAATTAAAGAGGATCCAGGACGACTTATCCGAATACAGAAACTATATGGTCACCCAGAAACTCAAGGACCTCACTCGCAACCTAGAGAGGTTCACACATGAATGGGCATTTCCCTATGTGAAGGACGAGTATTACCAGACGCCAAAGGAACCCCAGTTTGTCGGGGGGAGACAGAGAGGTCGTGGGGCAAGACAGCAAACAAGACGGACCCCAAACCACTGGACTTTTGATAACACCTCCAGTGAGGAAGAAGAAGACACACCACAAGGTAACCGTGTGAGATTCCAGCAACAGAATCCGAGCAACGAGGATTTAGGCGCCCTTTTGAGGTCTTTTTTGTCCCAAGGCCAAAGGAACAACCACCGTGGGGGAGGTCAGGCCGGTGGAAGAGGCAGAGGAAATCAATCCAATCAACCGATCCAGCAACGCCCACAATCGCAAACATTCTCGCCCAGGCTGACCCGCAGCAGAGGCAGGACTCAGAAGTAATGGGCAATATCGTAGTCAATCTCTCTGATCATGTCCTCACAGGGAATGAGGGGAGAGTACTCAACAAAGGCCTGGGGTTCATTCCTACTCCGACCCACGATGCCTTTAAATGTAGGATTGAATTTCACGAAACAATGAGAAGAATCAAACTAAAGAAATTTTTTAAGGACAAGAAATCGTCTGAGAATTCCTCTTACAATACCAATCTGAGAAAACCCTCCACCTTCTGTCCACCTGCCTCGTCTACTGGCCCTGAGGTAGTTGTATTCGAGTCACGTGTCCTGCAGGATATAGACAGGATAGAGCAAACTCAAAAACAGTTTGTTCACAAAAATATGTCAAGGGAAGACTGGGAAGCGGTAAAAAGCCTCCAAAACAATCATAACCTGACCATAAAGTCAGCAGACATGGGCGGGGCAATTGTCCTGCTCAACACTGCTGACTACGAGGCAGAAGTTATGCGTCTTCTGAGTGTAAGGACCAACTACCAGCCTCTCAATAAAGATCCCTTGGAAGACTTATTAAAAACTATCTGTGAGATGGTAGGAACAGCAAAGGAGAAGAAGTGGATTTCGGTGAAAGAGGCGGAGTTCCTGGTGAATACCAACCCCAGGACTCCGTCCTTTTACATACTCCCAAAAATCCACAAACCTACACGTCCGCCCCAGGACGCCCCATTGTCGCTGGGATTCAATCAGTGCTTGAACCGCTTTCCCAGTATGCGGATTTCTTTTTGAGAGAATCAGTGGTCAACCAGAGATCGTTTGTAAAAGATACCTCTGACATCTTGAATACCCTGGATGACATCCAGTACGATCCTATGGATGAATTCTTTGTCACTATTGACATTGAATCTCTATACACTTGCATACCCCAGGACGCGGCGCTGGTGGCAGCAGCCCGCGCCCTGGGTAACCAAGAATGGTTCTATGATACCACCCAGGCATTTGTACTTCAATGCATTGAGCTGGCCCTCACAAGAAACTACTTCGGCTACAAAAATCAGCTCCATCTCCAGGTGTCGGGGACTTCTATGGGGGCCACTATAGCCCCCAGTATAGCCTGCATTTACGTCGGGCAGTTTGAGGAGCATGTTATTTATCACAATAACAACCCCTTCCAGAGCAATCTCCGTCTCTGGAAGAGATATATAGATGACGTGCTCTGCATCTGGTCAGGCACGGAAGAGCACTTGCTTGAATTCCTTAACTGGCTGAACATGCAAGATGCAAACCTTAAGTTCACCTGGACCTATGACAGACATAAATCGGTGTACCTGGATCTAGACATTGAGTACAGTAACAACAAGATCAATACCTGTGTACACCTGAAGCCTACTGATAGGAATTCTCTCCTCTCCTACAATTCTTTCCACCCTAGGGCGTTGAGAGATAACCTGCCCGTAGGGCAATTTCTGAGATACAGACGCAACTGCTCCTCTACTAACACCTTCCTTGAACAATCGGAAGAATTGGCTTCTAAACTTACCCACAGGAATTACCCTACAAAGACTGTAAAGCAAGCCAAAAAAAGAGCGCTAAATACACCAAGGAGCGCTCTGTTGGAGAAAGTAGTTAAACCTAGAGAAGAATGTGTACCAGTCGTTATGACATATGACCCAATGGCAACCAAAATTAGACAGTCCATCCGGAAACACTGGTCCATGTTATCCAATAATGACTTCCAAATGCCACCCCCTAGATTTGCCTTCAAGAGGGCGTGCAATTTGAAGGACAAACTTGTACATTCCCGGGCCCCTACTGAAAGAACTAATCCGATCTCTACTGTTCCCAACGGCCATTACCCCTGTGGGATGTGCTCCGTGTGTCCACTCACCAAGAAGAGCACGAGTGTGAGACTTACATCCGGAAAGGAATGGTTTTTTAATCATTTCAGCAATTGTAATTCGACACAAGTAGTGTACAGACTAACCTGCCAATGTGGTTTACACTACATTGGACTCACATCCCGAAAAATCAAGGTGAGGGTACAAGAACATCTGAGCACCATAAGAGCTGGCAAATTAACAACAAAGCTGGTTCAACACTGTTTCACAGAGAAACACACCTTTAATTGGACAGTGTTAGAGAAGGTTAAGGGTACCCCCCCATAATATTGAAGGCATTCTACTCACAAAGGAAGCACGTTGGATTTACAACGAAAAAACTGACCAAATTGGGCTAAATGAAATTATAGAATGGAACAAGGTGAAACTGTGAGTGTATTTTCTTGTCCTTGTCCCCTATACACGGAGTAGTGACCTCAGGGATGATCTTTGCCTACATTTGATAGTAGGGTCAGGGTAGACTACTTGTTTTCCACTTGTGTTTCCACTTGCTCCCCATGGTTTTCTGCATGTTGATTTTTTGGCATTTAGCAAAATGAGAGCGGATGGTTCTCTGAGCATGAGGTCCATATTGGTATGGGGCACACATAGTTCCTCGATTGTCTAGAGGCATAACCAAGTGTCTACCAGTCATGTAGGTTGGCTGATCTGTCCGGACATGGACATTGTTTTGCTGCAGCCATAGCCAAGTCCTAGACATATATACAATCACGTTTTTGTCTTCAAAATATATAATATCATGCCTTCCCCCGTGCACCAGGTTGCATTCCAAGATGGCCGCCATTTGGAGTACTGTGGTAGCATGACTTTGGAGCCTGATCCAGTATAACATGTTCTCGATACCACTTTAAAAGTGCCACCACACACAGTATGGGAATTAACTCCGAAGTGCGTTTTACCATTGACAGTGGTTTTGGTGTACATTTGGTTGGAAATGGGGTGTTATGTTAAGCATCGGGTGCATAACTAAATGTCTTTTGAGCTGGTTTGTCTATAAGCTCCAGCGCTCGAATTGACTAGTCTAAGATGGCCGCCGTGGTCGGCACCGGAGTCACATGACAGGAGTGCAGGGGTGGAGACCGCTTGAAGCTATTACTTCAGCACGCCCGTGCCTTGCAAAGTTGAGGTGGAGGAAAAGCGTCTACCCTACGGTAACACGGTGAGGTGGTTTTAACGAGGTCCGGTGCCAGGCAGGCACCGAGACTGGGGGCAGGACCAATATTTTGCAATTGTCGAGCATTTTGTTTTTCTGACTGTTCCTATTAGGCGGGCAGGGTAGCACACGGGCACCTGTCTGAGTAAGAAGGCAGACTGGCTCGGACAGCTACATACGGCTTCTCGAAGCAATTCTGGCATCTTGGGGTTACCTGTCCTTCCCAGCGCTTTTACAATTAGAGTCCTCAACTAACTAAGAGTCGTGTTTTACACACTGATAAAATTGCCTCTCGGGTCTTATTAGTATTTGTTTTACAAATGTGTGAAACCTTTTTTTCCAACAGAAAACTTAAGGATAAGTGAAGGTGATAGCTCACTATTGGAGTACCCTGGCACCTTTTCAACCCCGGAGCGGCTGGTATGACTAACTTGGCTGACTCTGGGTAACATTAGTTATACACCATTTGTTTCACATACAGATTGTTAACTGTGGGTTTACATGTTTTTAATTCACGTCTCTTTGCCTGTTCTTCTTTGACAGTACACACAGAACTAGTGTCCAAAAGTGGAGTGGTGGCATATGAGTGCAGCCCTGATGAAACTGCTTAAAGTGTTATAGCAGTGAAACATGTCGGCACTGGTATTAGGTAATGGTATGCATGAATAGCTACCAGCCTTTTTAACACAACAGCATAATCACTTCCCTATAAATAAAGTTGGTTAAGGGAACTTTATGTTGTGTTTTATGCACTTGTTTATGTTATGTGTTTGTCACTAGCAGATACTTCTGCTTTCCACTGTTTGTCAATTTTTGTTGTTTTGGACACTTCTTTCCTTTCTTCTTTTTCTTTGAGAATCAAGTGACTACCGATGATGAGACAGGGGCTTGTCTGGAAATTACATACCAGTTACCCCGTTGGTGGTGTTTCCGTGAGGCGTCACTTGTTTCTCACACATTTTTTCTAAGGAGAATTTAGTCCAACACTACTGTGTGGACACCTGTGACTAACTTATTTAGGTCACAATTCTTGTTGTTCTGTGGCACTGTCAGGGAGAATAGGTTTTTCTTCTTCTTTTTCTTCTTCTTTTAACGTGGGCGGAGTGCAGTGTAGTATCTCCTTATAAAGTGTATAAGAGAGCGATAGGTAGCAGTATATATTGACTGCCCCTTTTTGGAGTCACTGACATGTTTTGACGCCCTTGGACTGGGTCTTTTGTTGTATTACATCCGTTTCCCTCTGGGCCTTGTCCTGTTGAGGTGTGCCCCTCCGATTGCTGCGGGGTGACCTTTTCGTATGCAAATTTATCCAGTCGTGCCTGTGTCATGCCACTTCGTGCGCCCTTGCCCGCCATGGCCGTCGTCTCAACTGTGTCGCAGAGCGTGGCTACTCCTGTGCCAGTATTTGATAAAGTCTAGTGATCTCGGGACCCAATGTTGCGCATATGGTGTCGCGACGCGAAATGAGAGGCCCGTCTGGGTACTGGGAACAAAATGGCTTCCTGCCCCAGGGTGCCGGACTTCTTATGCGCCTTGCCTTCGTGTTGGAGTGTCAGGATATGCCCCCCTCAGTCAGGTGTTCATGCGCCCTCACCTGTGGTGCCGCAGAAGTGATGTGGAGCCAGAGGTATACACGTTTTGCAGGGCGGGGCGGGCCGTGGCCCCTCTCCACTGTGTGCCACCGGTGCACCCCTCTGCGCCACGACACCGGGGCTCACGATAGCTTAAAGGCTCTTTCTTGCTTTCCCCCAAGTCAGTGTTCCGGCCAGGCGTCGCCCCGGTGTGGCACCGCGGGAAGCGGGCAGGTAGTTCTTTCTTCAACCGCCGATTGGTTGGCCTAGTTTCCTAGGCTGGTCCTCCCTGCCAGTAGGTCCACCACGTGCGTCCAGCACTTCGCGGTGTCCCACCGCGTAGTAGGCGCCCCGGGGGGCAGGGGGGGGCGTCACTGCTGGAAGTGGACAGGTGTTTCCGATTTTGGCCGCCGAGTGGTTGGCCTCTTCTCCTGGGCCGGTCTCTCCTATCTGGAGGTCCACCGTGTGCGTCCAGCACCTCGCGGTGTCCCACTGCGCAGTTAGTGCTCCAGGGGACAGGGGGTGGCAACGATGGTGTGAGGCGGCGCGGAAGCAAAAGCGGTGCAGCAACTGTCCTCACCCCTGCCTGCGAATTGCGCCGTAATGTCTCCGCCGCCGGGGCTCTCTTTTCGGCTCCTCCGGTAAAATCTATATCAGCGGTGGTGGGCGGCGGGGTAGCTGTTCATAGGGTGCCGGGTCAAGCGCGTCTGCCACTCCGCTCCGCTGCTGTTTTACTCAGCCACGGATCGTTGTCCCCCAACGCTGACTTCCGGTAAGTGTCCCCGGCTCCCTGTCACTTCCGCACGGGCAGTCTATCAAGCAAGCCCGGTGCAGCCAAGGTGATGGTAGGCCGCAACCGGACACTTCACTGTTTGTACAGTTCTCGGTGTCAGATCCGCACCGGAGTTGCGGCGGACGGTGCCTCTTGGCCTCCTCTCGTGGAAGCTGCCTCCGGAGGAACAAATATGCCGGATAAGTGGTCGGATCTTTGGATGGAGTCGCCTTAGTCACGGAGCTCCTCTGATAAGCAGCCATTCCGATCCACAACAGAGGTTTTTTTTTGCCACTTCGTGGAGTTCCGCATAGTGTAACTTTGCGAACTCCGCCCAGGGTTACTTTCGAATAAGCTTAAATGATGCCCACAAGTAATTTGCTTTATTATCCCAACACAGTAGTGCTGGGGCCGCATAGTGACAATCATCAATCACCTCACATTGTGAAAATGAACTAGGGTGGCAAAGTGAGCTAAAGCAATAGGATGGATTCAACTCAGATCTGTGACTGGGGTGTATTTGCTGTGTTCGCCCTTAATTGGCAACGTTGGCCCAGACGTGGGACCCTTGCTCAATTTGCCACTGGATTCAAGCAAGCCTGGCTGATGAGGGGTGTTACCCCGTAGCCGGTCCCAGGATACTTGTTTCCGGTCCAGGGAAGACCTGGCTTGTCCTTTTGGGTTGGACTATTTTGCATATAGCTGGGCCTGAACTGGGATGGCGTAGTGAGCTAAACAACGATGATGGATTCCACCCAGATCTGTGACTGGGGGTGAGTTTCAAGTTTCAGCACTCCGTCCATCATCTCTTAATGTTTGCTGGCACAGTAACAACCATGGGCAGCCTAACTGAGTAATGAGCATTAAACTCCAACAGTAGTCCAGCTGAGTCACTGTCTGGCCACACACAATAAAGAGCTTTAATGGACCAACAGAGCAAGATTTTCTAGATTTCTCTTATTGCTATCATGAAACATAACATGGCAAGAGTCAAGATTTTCGAGTAACCTGAGGTACTTTGGTGTGTGCATGCTCTTCAACAAGTGTTCTGTTCATAGGACTGGATATAGACGCATATATTGCAGGAAGCTTTTAAGTGTCAGCCAAAGCAAAAAAGCTTGCCTGGCAACCAAAAGCAGGTGGCTAGAGCAGGTGCTGTTGCTGGAGAAGGGCTATTACAACACCAGCAGGGAAGGCACTCTCAAGGAAATGTGCTTTCTTTTTTTTCATACAGCTGCAGAAGCATTTTCTTTTGCCCATGCAAGTCAACACTCGCTCACCTTATGTAGTTGTTTCAAGGAAAATTCCGACATAATGGCACAGCCAAATAGGGTGAAAGCGTTATTGAAACGTTGATGGAAAAGCTTTATCCTAACGACGTCCTGATGGTGAAACGTTTCTTAAAGGGTCAGGCTGGTCCATAGGAGGGTGATGCCATCAAAATCAATGTGGTAAACTATTGTTGGGCGAGTGTTGTTGAAGTACGTGGTAGTGGACCAAAATTGGAGGGATGATGAATGTTTGTGAGACGTTAGTATTTGGTGATGACGTAGATTGGTGCCATTGAAGTCAACGGAGGTGAACTATTGTAGAAAGTTTGATGATGCAATAATACATGTGTTTGTGCGGTCTCTTGCTGCACAACTATTTATGAGTAAACCGTATGGGAGTTCAAGTTCAGATAGCAGTAAACGTGGAGTGGTCGCTCTCGGAATCAGAAGGGTTGACTCTTTACGGATAGGGCGTTGGCAGGAACGTCCCTGTCAAAGAGCCCCTTTTTAGGCCTATCTCAATGCCCTACCAATAACTACTTGTCTGCGATCACGGTACCCAACCTTCGAGTCTGGGATGCAGTTGCTAGAAGGGAAGGCCTCTTGTTGTTCTCCTAACCGCTCTTTCCGGTGGTGGAGAATCCGGACTTTACCCTGGAAATGAATAAAGTAGCTTTCTGGGAGTGGCTGAAGCCGGGATGTAGGTTGATAGGCTACTTCTTTGACGAAGAAGGCCTATATATTTGGACACTTTGAGGTCTGACAATGAAATCCCAGAGAGCGAGAGATTTCATTATACACAGATTAGGCACTGGTAGATGCAGCCAGAGATTAGAGATGCAGCTCAGCGAGACTTGACTAAATTTGAGAGAGGGCTTCTAAGCAAAGAATCAGACAGGCACCTAGTATCCGAATTAAATAAGATGTTGATGAACAAGGATCTTGATACTAGTCCCCAGCTCAATTGAGGGGGGAGCGGGAAGTAGGATGGAAATTATCCCTTCATGAGTGGCAAGACATTTACTATCGGGCACGACACACGGCGTCCAACACATCCAGCATGGAAACTGCGTCACAAATCGCTACATATTGGTATTTAACCCTGGTTCGCCTTCACAGGGCACATTAGCAAGCAGGTTTGCGTGCTCCATCGTAATGACTTCCACTGTCAATTTACGTACGTGCTACATGCCACTTACAATAATTCTTTACAGTCTTTGTGAATACGTACATAGCAGTCAATGCCCTTGCAGTTTTTTTAGCTAAATATAAAGAGGTGCACATACAAATGTCAGTTCGCGTTTTGCACTCCGTTTTTATAAACAAAGGCATGTGCTCTATGTCAAAGCCCTTGTACATACTACTCACATGCATGCACATAGATGGAAATGCTACGGTGGAATGCTCTTGCACATTGTAAGCACATACACATGTAACTAGGTGCACATCCTGTAACAACCTGACTGTAAACGTCCTGTACTCTGGCTTATCAGACTGCCCTTGCACATTCGAGACAGATACTGTTAGAAGTGTCACATGGTGCATACAAACACTCATGAAAGTGCATGCACCTGCTGCATCATCCCCACTCCTATCACACGTGTATATTGTGTACATGATCGCGCAGCTCCAGTTAATATTATGCGCCCCCCACACCCTAAGGAAAATACGGTGGCCTACAATTTTAATAACGGGTCCCGTCAGATGGTACTGTGTACTGTTACCCATACTTTCTGCAGGCTGTGACTGGCCTTAGAGGCCCCTGTTGAAGGCACCACCATGCCTAGAGTCTAGCCTTACGTCAGAGGATGGTACACCAGCCACCCACTCCCCCCTCACCCCCACTGACTGCACAGCAAGCTCCTGTCAATAGTGGGGTCGAGTACAGCTGTAAAACCTGGGGGGTGGAGGTGTGCAGATTAAAAACACAAGTGGGACAGGCAACCTGAACATGGGCCGAGTTCTCTTTAGGGCCTCACTCTGAAAGGCCACCTGGACTGGGTCACACACAGGTCTGCAGCCTGTCAAGGGACTGACTGCCCCACCCATGGTGGCTTTTTAAAGGCAGAGACCTGGTGAGAGGATGGCGACACGACACTCCCCGAGTGGTCTTCTGTTTGGCAGTGCCACCCAATATTCCTGCACCTTCATCATGCAATGAAGAGGAGTCCAGCCTGTTGTCAGCTCAGCCTTCCTCTTCCGGAGCTTTTGCAGACAGTAAGCAGGGGCGACTCTTGCGCTGTGCAAAGGCACTGCATAGTTGTGAAATATTCAGAAAGCAGGAATGAAAAACATTTCAATTCAGATATTTTTAGCAGTGTTTTCTTCCACTAAGTGCTGGGAGTAATAACGAGTATTTGCAATGCAATAGGTCTCGCAGTTACGCAAGTTTAAGCCATTGGCACTGTAAACAACAATGCCTTTTATTTAGGTTTTTAAAAAGAAAACAAAAATAAAAGGTTATTTGCAATGTCAATAGCTTAAACTCTCGTAACTGCTAGACCTATTGCATTGCAAGTGCTGGTTTCCCATGCAAACAGGCCTTCAGTTCACACACAATTTCTGGATTCAGAGTTGGAGGATAAACTCTGCGACCAAGATGTTTCAGAGACTGCTTGTACTGCTACGCAGTTGGATGTCCACTACGTACTAGAATTTGAGGGAGATGCTATAGATGATGAGGATGCTTATCAGGACTATGTCTACTAGCCACAGACTATGTAACTAATCATCAACAACCCTTTACCTCTCGTTATTGCTATACAGAACCTGTGATGTTTTAGGTACCTGTGGAATTTTTGACAGCAATACAATAGATGGACACCTTCCAAAAACGGATACCTCAGGGGCTTGCTGGACAACCTATGCCCACCTCATGTCTGCCACTACCTCCGTCACCATCACCCACCCTGATGTACCACCTTCCGAATACAGTCAAACCAAAGCTGGTCCAGCCAACTCCTAATGATATGGGAGACGAGCACTCTTCCGATTCACTCTATTCAGATATGGAGGAGGAGACCTAATTACCTGATGATGAAACTGGTGGAGTGGAATGATTACATCAAACCTAGGTATTGGTGATAGGTTTACCGTTTTGTCGCATTCACTTCAAGATGCCATAGCCCGTTTCCATGTGCTGCTGAAGAGAGCGCTAAGAAATTCAGTTTTCCTATGACAACAGTGCTTCCCATATTACTTCCAGGAGCAGCTACATAAAGCGATTAAGTCCACACCTATACTAGATTGTGTATGGGTAGAAGGTCTAAAGTTGATGAAAATAGCAACAACAGTATCAGTAGTGGTCCGCCTTTAGGAGAAGTTTGCAGGGCTCCAAACATAGTCCCGGCCTGCCTCATAAGCCATCCGAAGCCATACTATGTAAAAAGATATGCGGCCCAGTGCAGGTTCAGGAACCCAATCACTCCTTCCTCTGCACCTCCTGACAGAGATGGGAAGTGTATTGATATTTTGGGCCGTAGAGTTGGTTCTATGGAGGCTACATCAATCAAGCACACAAGCGCTTTAGCCTTTCTAGGCCATTATAATCTCCAGATGTGGAATGACATCTTGCTGCTAATTAACAGCATACCGGAGGGTAAGAGAGACATGGCTGGAGCTCAAACAAGAAACAACAATTTCATCAGCCATCATTGATGAAGCAATGGATGTTTCCAATGTAGGTTTTCAACAGTGGGCAGGAGCGGCTGTTTTAAGAAGATGGCGTTGGTGGTGACTAACAACTTTCCACTTAGAAGTCGAAACAGAAATTCAAAACCTGCTGTTTGTTGTAATCACCATGAATGATCTACATGTTGATAACGCCCTGCAAAATATTAAAACAGATACAGATATGGCATAATCTGTGGGAGATCTCCAATATCGTCGTTCTGGTTTCATGTCTTTTCATGGCTCACGAAGATCTCATACCTGCAGAGGAGGTTTCCATCAATATGGGGTTTAATGCTGCCCATATTACCCTCCAACCCAGACAGGACATGACAAGGACTATATGCCCAACAGAAATAACATGCAAGGGTATGGCAGATCTTCTGGGCTAAAAGGAATGTCTTGCAGTTGTGCTCCCAGGACAATCCAAAACAAGCTTGACTTCTTGCAACTCCCCTCCCCACTACCATCTCCACTTCAACAGATAAGGGGAGATTTTCCCTTTTCCTCCTCCTATGGGAGTTCATTACAATGGACAGATATTACGCTTAGGTCATACCTTAGAGATTGTTCAGAAACCACCCATCTGCCCGCCCAGAACAGAACATCATCTTCATTTGAGTGAGCTGCAACAGGAAATTCTCCTTTTCTTCGAGGGTGCAATAGAAGCAGTGGAGGCCCGAATGAATCGGACTTTATTTCAGATTCATTCTAAAAAAGAAAATAGGTCTATGGAGACCTATAGTGGACCAAAGTGAAATGAACAAGTTCCTCAGAAAACATAACTTCTATGTGATAACACTCCAAAGAAATGATTACCGGATGTATATTTTCACATCTCAATACACTGGATGTAGAGAAAATACCTCTGCTTTGCAGGGGCAGGGCAACACTACTAATTCAAGGTGCTTCGATTCGTGGTGACTGAAACTTTAAGCAAGTTGGTGCATATTCCGTTCATCCCACAGGTGCATTTTCTGTGTTCATACATCATAACCACTTTTGTCTTACTATTACTATAGCATAGGTTTATACCTATTCTAAATGAATTAATATAGCTCTTGTACAGTGCTCCATCACTCCTAATGAAACATCTTTGTGCTGAAGTTGCAACTGAAAGACTATGGGAGTTCATTACAATGGACAGATATTACGCTTAGGTCATACCTTAGAGATTGTTCAGAAACCACCCATCTGCCCGCCCAGAACAGAACATCATCTTCATTTGAGTGAGCTGCAACAGGAAATTCTCCTTTTCTTCGAGGGTGCAATAGAAGCAGTGGAGGCCCGAATGAATCGGACTTTATTTCAGATTCATTCTAAAAAAGAAAATAGGTCTATGGAGACCTATAGTGGACCAAAGTGAAATGAACAAGTTCCTCAGAAAACATAACTTCTATGTGATAACACTCCAAAGAAATGATTACCGGATGTATATTTTCACATCTCAATACACTGGATGTAGAGAAAATACCTCTGCTTTGCAGGGGCAGGGCAGCACTACTAATTCAAGGTGCTTCGATTGGGCCACAACTCAGCATCACAGATCTTTACAAAGGGCCTCGCTCCAGTTGATGCCTTTCTCAGACTACATGGTCACCAAGTGTACTCCTACTTGGATGGATGGCTTATTAAAGCTCTCTCAAGAAGCTTCTTTCGCCACCTCCATCAGTCTGTTTCGCAGGTTAGATCTCTTTTCTGCCAGATTTTCTTTAGAACGGGACACCAAGATTCAGTTCTTAGGAGCGTTACTAGACGTGCAATTGGGAAAGGCTTTTCCGTCGCCAGGAAGAGTGGTGAAGCTGTATTACTGACAAGCGTGGCTCAATGGTTAGAGCGGCAGACCCTGATGCAGAGGTCTGGCCCGGGACCAGGATTTAATTCTCGCCTCGGCGGCTCTTGGACTCAATTTCCCCGGACCTGATAATTCTCGCCCCGGTGCCTAGTCTAATCATGGGTCCCACTCTGTGACTCTGGCCAATAGCTTGCTTAATCTCCACAACGGCCCCAGCAGCGCTTGGATGCCTGGCTTCACCTTGGGGGTGCCCAGGAGTGGACATTTCACAGGAAAGCCAGGATGGGTTCCACAGCGGTATGTATACAGCGCTACGAGGCCTCCGGGTAGAAGTGCGCTATGTAAATACTATACATTTACATTTAGTGCAGTTACCTGGAGGAGCAGGCACGAAGCACTACTGCCTCGATGTGAAAGCAGAAGCTGACTCAGCAGTGGGACAGGCAGTGCCCCTTAACCTGTTTCAGTAAAGGTACGCCTGCTTTCTGCTTTTAAACACTATACTTGTTATGTACTGCTTACTATTCCGATTCAAACGTGTCAGTCAGAATTTTTGTATTTTTGACCTGAGTCTTAAAAACATTATACAACCATATTTAATCAGTCACCTGTTCAATATAAATGTGAATAAAATCACAGGGTGCAGTCTATACTTATAATTTTTCCATTGCTAAAAGGGAATAATACTTTAAAAAGTCATTTTCAAAGTCAGATAAAACGCCTTTGATGGCAACCACTAACCTCCCTAAAGCACATGTCACATGCAAATATTGCATATCAGTTAAAAGTGCTGTTGCTTGCCACCGTTCAAGGATCCCATATTTAAGAAAGAGGGGTTTTAACATTATTTTCCGTGGTGACTGAAACTTTAAGCAAGTTGGTGCATATTCCGTTCATCCCACAGGTGCATTTTCTGTGTTCATACATCATAACCACTTTTGTCTTACTATTACTATAGCATAGGTTTATACCTATTCTAAATGAATTAATATAGCTCTTGTACAGTGCTCCATCACTCCTAATGAAACATCTTTGTGCTGAAGTTGCAACTGAAAGACTCAGGAAAGAAAAAGATCTAAGATAGAACACTCACTAAATAAGGGAATAACGAAGTGCATCTGGGGCCTGGGAAAGCCAGGTCTTCAGAAACTTTTTAAAAAGGGATTCTGATTCCAGGAAAGACAAGTGGCTAGGTAGAAGATCCACGCCTTGGATCCTAGCACTAAAAAGGATTTACCTCCTTAATTTTCAGTCGGAATTGAGGGGGCTTAAGGACATTAGCAAGGTAGGATCTCAAAGTTCCTGTGGGGGTATAGTCCATAAACCTGGCAGAATGTTATTTGGTTATTTGGATCGACTGGCTTTAAATGATCTGAACACCATTAAAAGCTTCTTAACAGGGATCCTTTTGGTACTGATAGTCAGTGTAACGTTTTTAAGGCAACGGAGGCAGAGCTCCGTCTGGGGAGGTTTAACACAAGTGTTGCAGCAGCGAGTTGCACAATCTGCAGCTCATGAAAAATGTATTTAGAGGCTCCAACATATAGACTATTGCAATAGTCGAGCAGCGAGGTGGTAAGATCAAATGAGACCGATTTCCTGGCAGCTAGAGAAAGTCCCAAAACGTTCTCAGAGACTAGATTAGATCAGAGCACATACCCTCCACTGCCATCTTAGTATCTCTTTTCGAAGTGTGAGGTTTGGTAGCGCCTCAATATAAGGGTACCACTCTTCAGTCGGCCACGAGTTCAGCATAAATTGAATGGATGACTTCCCCTTTAAATATTGCATATCCTGATCTAGAGATTTATTTTCTATCTGTATACAGAGTTTGCCTTTTGTTGTCCCCATCTGGAGAGTCTTACTTATATTTAAATCTTGCACCCTACGTGTTCCCTCCAGAAGCTTTCTGGTGTTCTCGGCCCAGTTCAACTCACTGTGTGTGATCTCATTTTTACATAGCAATGACAGTTTAAGCTCTTTTCTGGTCTCCAAGCGCATCCAGAATCTTATCTCAGCATATGCTTAGTAACTCCAGGAAGTTAATCCTGTTTGCATCCTTATTGCCTGGGTCATTGCTGACCTTGGTTGTAGAAGTAGTCTTTTCAGGCATTTTCCGTCTTCATATTCCTAATTCGCATTGCCACTTTAGCTTAGCAATTCAGCTCCATACTAGAATTGCAGGCAGATCATAGATGTATAAGCAGCAGTTGCATTTTTTTAGCCCAACGTATTCACTGTTTCTAGTTTATTAGGCCCCAAATGCCATTCAAATTTTACAGATTTTTCCCTGAACCCCAGCACCTTGATCTTTTCCATATTTACCTCTAGCTCTTTCTTATCAAGGTACGCAAGTTATATGGGTGCCATTCATTTTAGGGCTGAGTTCACTCAATTCGGCTATTACTAAAGGTAGATCAGCGAAGAACAGAGAAATGCAAAGGAGCCAGGAGACATCCCTGGCAAAGCCTGTTCTTAATGAGGATTTTCTGGGTCAGTCTTCTTTCTATATCTGATCACCTGAGCCCAGTTATTTGAATGCAGACCCATTATGAGGAGAGTAAGATCAGATATAAATTGACCCTTTGAAATAAACACAGGCTTTGTAGTGGGGCCCGTGCCACATTTTACACAGACCAAATCAAAGTCGTCCAAAAACTGTTTTTAGAGAGATGAAAGAACTCTTCGACCCCAATAAAATCATATCATCACCAGTATTGTCTCAGACTCAGTGTGACGATTTGGCTTTTTTCTTTGTCAAAGAGGCGACAGATATCCAGCTTCTCTTAAGATCGGAGATAAGAAGACTGTGTCGCCTACTACTATTGATGGCCTTCCTGGGATCGAGGACCAGATTGGACTGATCTTGCTACAAGCTGGGCCTAAATTGAATTGCTGGGACGCTGTGGATCTGCCTGTGTTCTTGTCATTACTGAACTCAATTGGGTCAGGCTCGCCAGGAGATTTGCTCCCTTCGGCCAAGATAAGTTCCCTAGAGGTGGATATTTTTCAAGTTCTAGTAGCACTCCTGAACACTTCCTTTACGCAAGGAAAGATCCCACAGGCATGGAAACATGCCTTGGGTAGGCCTCTTTTGAAGAAAGAGAATTTGGACCGTAAGACTTGGTTTAACTATAGACAAGTCTCAATGCTTGCCATCATAGCAAAATGAATGGAGAAGCATGTCAACAAACAATTCTACAATTTTCTATAGTCACAAGAGCATTTTCATACCCCTCAGTCGAGGTTTAATATGGGAGGCATGAAAAGAAGAGGATTCACACATAGCATAAAATAAGAATATTTATTCATCCAGTATGCTCCTAAGTGCCACCAGTACATTAGGTCGCAGAATACCAAAATGCCATCCTGTCCGCCCCGAATCCTCATTCCCTAACACTCCTAACACTCTACATTCCCCAACATGCCCAACGCTCCACTTCAAAACCAACACATCCTCCCCTTCAACAAATGAACAAATAATACAGAATGCAACATAAACATATCAAACATCAATCACTGAATGTGAATGTAGATAAATCCTTAGGTTCCATCCAATATTATGAGATGAAAAGGTGTGCGCTACACATCCAGCGTTTAGCCGAAACACCCCCAGCCATGTAATCCTTAAGCCAAACCGGCCTTGTGCAGCTCGCTCTGGTCACACATGGTTCTCTCAACCACTCATCCGCAAATGTCCCCCCCCAGGTGAATTCGCACTAGGTCGACCTTACTTTCAAGAATGACAGAGATCTTGTCTTTATTTCACACCTTACCATCACTGGTGCGAACAGTGTTTTGAGACACCTTAACCGCTAGCTTGGGGGCGGAAAATCGGGATTCACCTTTGGGAACATGTCCCAGCTTCTTGATTCTGACCCAACCTCCTACCCTCAAATCCCTGGGATCACATTTCACGCAAACGCCACCATATTTGCCATGTATTTTCTTTCTCACATCCACTACACCAGCCAAACTTGCCTCATCACTCCTCCCATCACTCCTCTTCTGCATGAGTACGGCACCCAAACCAAAGTTGCTAGCATCGATGACTACGATCCATCCACTCACATTTTAGTTTTGAACTGCAAACTCTACCACTTAGTAGAACAAAAGGAGAAACCTCTGTGGATCCATCCACTCGCACTTTAGTTTTGAACTGCAAATTCTACCACTTAGTAGAACAAAAGGAGAAACCTCTGTGGAGCAATTGGGGGTCGTCCTGTATGCCCACAGCATATCATCCACAGCTGATCTCCAATTTAATTTGTTTATCCACGATACGTGTGGTTGAAGCATTCGACTAGAGAATTGCTCCTAGGATGGTATAGGGATGTCTTGATGTGCTTGATTCCCTGTGATTCTAGGATTACCTCGATTTCACTATTTATTTATTTATTTATTTATAGGTTTTTATAGCGCTATGAATAAACTCCCGAAGGAGTATCTCCGCGCTTATGACACCTAGAGTTGAGAGCTTAGATGGAGTTGCGGGGAGATATTTTAACACTTTAATACCAAAGGTCTAGTGAAAACCAGCGGATAAATGCTTAGCATAGGCTAAACAGAAAAGTTTTCAGACATTTTCTGAATTCTAGATGACTCCCACACTGTTTTAAAGAAAGCGGGAGGGAATTCCAAAAGCTTGGGCCTACCACAGACAAGGTCCTACCTCCTTGCCTTGCTTTGGTGATTTTTGGAATGTTCAACAAAAACTGTTCACCAGACCTAAGGGTACGTGTAGGAACGTAGGGAACAAACTTAGTAGCAAGGTACTCAGGTCCTAATTCATTAAGGCCTTTGTGGATTATACAGCCGATCTTAAAATTCACTCGCTGCCTTATTGGTAACCAATGAAGTTTGTGCAATAGAGGTCTAGAAGGAGACTAGACACCAATTGTGTACCATTGTCTGTCACAATCTCCACAGGGTAGCCCTCCCTCACAAACACTCTCTGTAAAAATTGTATGACCGCATTAGAGGTGACACTATTTATAAAACCTACCTCAGGCCATTTTGACATATAGTCTATGAGAATAATTGCAAATTTGGAATTTAATAGGATATTAATAGGGCCCGCTATAGCCAATGCTACTTTGCCCACAGAACCAAAGGAGAACTTACAGGGTCAATCGGGATGGGTTGGGTCACCTAAGATTTAATACTCTGAATACGAGGCCCACAGTCACGCATATTGCTTTCCATGGGTTTGTCAACTTCAGGCCACCATTAATCTTCACGTACCTTGCATTTCATTGCTGTTATGCCGCTGTAACCCTCATGGGCTAATTTGCCTCAAACTCGCAGGAGCTACCAACTGACCAAGACTCCTTAGGAGTCGTTCGCACGCTAGTTCATTAGCTACCTGCCTATACGGTGTGAAACCTTCATCCAGAGGGCTCGAATTGGGCCACACTTGTGCAACCCAGGACATGACTTTACACAGACTAAGACTAAGATCCTTGCCCAGCTCCGCTCTCCACTCACTCTCTTCCAATGTTCCTTGCTTCACACTGTTCACACTGTTGTTCAAACCTGTGAATATATGACCAGTCCAGTGCTGAAGAAACAAATAGTTATTTACGTGTAACTTCAGTTCTCCAGGGTTGTTCTATTTCATATATACGCATGCAACTCTCCCTCCTCCGCACCTATCCTCACCTCCCCAGTCAGTGGCCCATTTAGTATATACTCTTCTCACATTTATGCTATAAAATCTGAGCTATGGTGGCCCCTAGAAGGGAGTAGGAGAGCTGGCACACCCACCTCACCTCAGTGGATGAAGATCGGTTTGCTTCAAATGAGATGGGTGTGCTGCTATTAAACAAACACTGTTGGTGAGGCCTATAGCCAATTTAACACTGTTAACAGCTTTTTAAAATGACTGTGGATTCTCAGCCTGAAGACAGAGAATAATTCAAGCATGTGAATATATGAAAGATATAAACTCTGGAGAAGTGGAATTACAGGTAAGTAACTAATGTCTTTGATCATGTACAGCTCTCCGCTGCCTTTTGGCTATGTTTGTGCTATAGAAATATCACATACATACTTAATTAAGCAAATCTCTTTTGAAAACATTACAAATGAGAAATAATAAAACTGTGCCAATCCACAAAGAAAGGTGATTTTGTAACTTACAATTACAGTCATGCTACCTTCTCATCTTATTTTTCCACCACAGATACGTGGTAGACAGCGGCTTTGTGAAGCAGTTAAACCACAACCCCCGCATTGGCATGGATATCCTGGAGGTGGTTCCTATAGCCAAGTAGGTTTGAAGAGAAGCAGTTGATATTATTATGTGACGAAACTGTGAACTGTATGATGAGATAAAACGTGCTAGAGGGCCAAGTGAACCACCTTACCATGTACATTCTGACAAAATAAACACTAATTATTTAAAGATTGACGTCACAGTAATTACATTAATTACTCCAAGTAATTACCCTAAAATCTAACCACATTACTCTTGTTCTGTGCAATCTGACAGCACAGTAGTATCATGCTTTCTAAGCAGTGATTTTGTTATATTGTTTTTTACTTTGGGGTACACTATCTTTGTCTGCACATTTTTTCATGAGTAGTATATTTTTTGAGCCAAACATAAAAATAATTTCTATATATTTTAACACCAAATTAATTTTTCTACACATTCTTAATACAGAAATGTCCTTCTAAACATTTTAACATCAAATACATCCCTCTGACATCTCAAACGTACTATTCTGTACATTACGACATCTCATTTGGCAAAGTTATATAGTTAATTAAATAAGTCTGTGCCTGCAGCTCACAGGATTGCATAATGGCAGGACTGACTAAGCATTCAATTGCTTTAAGGATGATTGAGTACCAACAAGCTGCGTAATACAAACACTTACAATTGGTAATTGAGTCCCAATAGAAAATTAAGTTTCTGTTGTCCACTACATAGTCATTAATATTATAGCATAGCAGCATCTCAATTTGTCTATTCTGGCATCATAATATCATCTGATTCTTTACATTCTAATTATGAGCAATGGTGCATCCTGTATGTTCTAGCCACACACAGGAGTTTCTTAGTCTTTATTTTCTGACATTGCAGCAGAATCTTATTCTGTACATTCTAACTTTTCAATAGAATATAACATTTCCTAGCTATCGTGAAAGAAAGTTTCAGTTCTGATAAAGTCAATGAGGCGAGGATTATGCCTTAAACTATCTCCATTTATTGTTTAGCAGCCACGAAAAATTCCAGTATTCTAAATCGGCATTAGCACTACAAATGGTATGAGTCCGAAAAGCAAATTTACAGTCCACTATCACAGCCCTAGACTTACATGTCAAACAGTCAACAAGGAAAAGCATTTCCTCTTTCTTTATACTTACGTTTTGACAATTGAATCATTTACTACTAGTAGTCTTGTTTCTGCTCTGTCTTTGTCAGATAGAAAACGTTTGAGAAGTCATATTTACAACCTATATACATCATAGCATTCTAGTGCAAAATCTTCAAAATTTCCATTGAAACAAAACTAATAAATATACCTATATCCCATGATGAAGCAGAATGATCTACTGGGAGTTTATAAAGAAGTCTCTGTGTCTTTGAAGGTGGGATAATCGTCACCTCCATGTCCTTAACAGAATTGAAATGTTCCTTCACGTTGGCTAGGAAATTTCATATTCTATGTGGGGTCTGAGGCTCAGAATATGCAAGTTTAAAGCTTACTGACTACCAGTAAAGCCACCCACTGTACTTTTTAAAGTGAAAAAATGTATACATTGAATCGGAAGCTAGTCACCTGCATTTAGAATGTCTTCCAATTGACCTCCTAGGCAAAATACTTTTTTTTTTTTTTGTAGAGTTTTATATAGCGCGAACTAGACCCGAACCGAATCAGGTATCAGAGCGCTTTACATAGCACAAGTTACGTTTTTACATGAGGACACACACACACTTTCATTTTTAGGCACGGGGAGATTAAGTGATTTGCCCAGAATCACAGGAGGTTTTGGCGTCGTTACCGAGACTCGAACCCAGATCCCCAGATCCGAGGTCGAGCGCCTTAGCCGTTAGGCCAACTCCTCTACCTTTTGATGTCATGGCCCCTTTGACTGCGTACACCAAAAATAAAAGTATCCATTCCTGCTTACTGCATAATCCAATGGCCTTATCTCACTATGTTGGGAAATGAAACTGGTTTATAACATTTCTTAATCACAAGCAAGAGTTGCCTTATACCTAGAGGGCTTATCTTCATCATAGTTTTGTAAGCCATAATGCACCTTACCACACATAGCTTTAGATTTTCTAGGAAAAACTGGTATTTATGCACTCTGCTATGAGACCTGATGTTTCTAGACATCGTGGAAGAGACTCGAAGTGAATATCTTTCATGACACATCAATCACTCTTGCATCAGACACTCGTTTGCAAGGGAAAAGGCATAATAACATTGCCTGCCTTACTAATGATTCTTTTCCCCACAAACTGATTACCTTGCCAACATATCAGAAGTTTTAGAACTGAGTTCATGTTCAGTAAACTTGAATACCTCTGTTCTAGAGATTGTGATAATCGCACTCTACTGTGGAATCTGCTTGCCAGCAGATATGTGCCTACTGGCACCCCATTCAAGGGAAACTGCCCTGCTGAACTAGTAGATCTGCAATGATTGATGATGTTATAAACCAATAACTCTACTCCCTAATTGTGACAAAAAAGTCAATATCTATACTATGTATGTCCCACCTGATCAACGCTCTGTCCCTTACCACAACTGGACCATCTGTGCCTAGCTCTGCTATATCTTTTGAAAGTCTAATCCAACCATGCCTTCCTGATGAGGTTTGTAGCCTATTACGAAGGTCTTGGTATCTCCAAGCATCTCTCAGTAATGTTCCATACCTTTAGTCGAATGGTTCTTTCCAGTACCATCTCATGTGAGTTTCTGTGAGCATCCCTCTAAATGTATGAGTCTGGGGTAGTCTGATTGGAGACTAAGAAGAAAGTTCCAGAAGAATTTGTAAGTAAGCTTGCAATCTCCAAACCGGTGTTACCAGAACCAGGTTCACCTTCTTTCCCCTGACCTGAACTTAAGCCTCTTAATCATCTAGAATGATGGAAAAACATATCCAGGACTCTGACCGGTCCGGTAGAAAAGCATGCTTAGCCCCTACCCGTGGGTCCGATCTCTAACTGAAGAAATGAGGGAGTTGATGATCCAGTCTTCACTTGTTCAATATCTTCTAAAACAGTTTCAGCTCTAGCTTTTATGCACTGAAATCCCACAGGTATCTGGAGTTCTAGTCTGCTATTATGTTGAGCTTCTCCTGGCAGATAATCAACTGTGACCAAGAAACTTTATTCCAGACAAAAATACCAGTCTTTCTAGGTTAGTTCTGCCAAGGCTTCCGCTCGTTCCCCTACTAGATGGTTAATGTACTTGCCTGCCAATAGCTTGTCCATCTTGAGCAGGATGGAGCACAAGATCTTGTCCCCGTCAAGCACTTTACTGCAAACAAACCTGCCACGAGGTCCAGGCAGTTAAGGTGTAGCACCTCCTCTTGTTCTGATCACAATGTGACTATGTAATATTCACAAATCGGTCTCCCCAGCCTGAACAGCTTCGTGCAGATTCTATTACTAGATCCGGTGCTGAACCAAAAATTGTCTGCATACCAGGCCCCCATGTGGTCCAGCCACCAGTGAATTCCTGTCCTGGCTACTTTTGTCTGGTCTATTCCCGCACATAAGTCAGTTGTTTCCTGAGATGTGAGGACTTGAGTGTTTGCAGTGCCTGATAATGAAGGGGTCCTGGGAATACTGCTTAAAGACAAAGCAAGAAGACCCACTAATCTGACTATCTGAGAGAGGTGCGTTCTCTCACTAGTGTCTACCTCAGTTCTCCCTTAGGTAAGTTTAAGCATATGCCAGTCCAAATTTATCACTAAGTCTAGGAACGTTATTCTTTGTGATGGTTCAAATTCGGACTTCTGAGCGTTGATAATGAACACTAGACCTTAAACAGGGATGTTGCCATATTCAAATCATTCTTCAAGTGTGCGAAATCCTAATTCATTAGCAATATGTCGTCCAGGTAGACAGTGAGTCTGATACCTCTTGCCCTCAGTAGTTCTATGGCCGCTCTCAATGCCTTGGTGAGGCGCCAGTGAGTGGAGGAGAGACTGAAGGATGGAGTCCTAGATTCATATATCTGCTGTCTCCATACAAATTAGATAAATCTTCTGTTGGGTGTGAAGATTGAAGTCATGCCTTCTGATCCAATCTCACCATCCAATTCTTTGGTAGCTGAATGTCTCGGATGAGCTGCATCCTTTCTGTTTTGAAATACCAGTGTTCCAGACATTTGTTTAACTCTCTTCAAGTGTATCACTCGGTGGTGCCCCTTGTTTGTAGGTCTCGCCTAGCGTTGCTGCGCACATGCGCAGCTCGCTCGGCGAGATTTAATGCAAATGAGTACTTTCTGAAAAGGGCTTGAAGCCCCGCCCCTTATTCCCATTGGCTTGTGTCACCGTTTATGTTAAACGGTGCACAGCCTTTGGAAATAAGGTCTCCAGGGTGCCTCCTTTTTGCTTTTTTGGCCGGCCCACCCAGACTGGCTCGCCTGCGTTACAGCTGTCATGACGAAGTTTCTTATCAGAAGCTTCGTCACGCTGCCTTACACGCGCCAGTCCGGCTCTCTGATTGGGCCGGACAAAAAAGCTGACATGGCGCCTCGTGTTTATTTTTGCATTTCGCTTTCACTTTAAAGTGAAAGCGCGATGCAAAAATAAACAGCGGATGCGTGGCTTGTTTAAATATTACATGCACTTCCTGATTGCAGAAACACCGAAATGGTATTATCATCAAATGTTATGCTGTGTAGTCATTACATGTGTTTCGTTGTTGTTTTTGCCTCATTGTCTTAGAGGTTGGGCTCCTAGCATACCTGAAATGCCACTGCCTGTCCTACGGCCAAGTTAAGTGCGGAAGACTGAATGGCCATTTTCAGACCTCGAACCATAATAGGGCTTTGAATAAATCGTATATTTTTACTGCTGCCACCTTCGGTGATTCTGGAAAGTGTTAGCGAAGGCCCCGCTGCCCTGAGGTACTTCACTTCTATATCAGGCACTGAGGCCCTGGGCTTTGCTAACAAGAGGACTCTTTTACTCTGAGTTCCTCCGCCCCCACCCCGTCCCTCTTTGTTACTTCACCCGGCCACAAGTGCACAAACACGCCAAGTAATTCACCAAAAAAGCAAAAGAGAGGCATGTGTTCATGGCGACCTTCGCACCGAAGAGCATTCCTTTAGGAATTTGACAGAAATGGTTTGCAGACCATAAAAACAAAAAGCATGGGTAGCCGGGATTTGGTTATATCAGAGAGCTGGAATGAAAACAAGAGCTTTACGTTTCACTTTAAGGAATGCGAGTCTCAGCAACAAAATTGTACATGGTCAGGTCCGGTTGTTATCACACGCTCATGTTCTTCGTCTTGCTAGCAGACGCGCAACTCCCATTGGGCTAAAAGTGC
Source organism: Lissotriton helveticus (assembly GCF_964261635.1). Classification (NCBI taxonomy): domain Eukaryota; kingdom Metazoa; phylum Chordata; class Amphibia; order Caudata; family Salamandridae; genus Lissotriton; species Lissotriton helveticus. The sequence continues at coordinate 297,412,939 of NC_136061.1, read as the reverse complement.
TTTAAGCATCTCCCTCCAGGGCAGTTGTCGTGTGCTGGGACCACTGGGCTGGGGCTATCAACTTGGTCTGGCCAAGTCAATCAAGGTAAAGTGTTCCCTGCTGACCTCTTAAACATGTTTACAGCGAGACAGCTTATTTTTTTTGTTTCCCTCACTGAAGGTGCCCCTGCTCTCCGGTCCGCCTTGCCTAATCATTTCTCTTTCAAGGTAAATGTGTCTATGGCACAGGTGTGAACACAGCAGCAGGGGATGAAAGCTGCCGTCATCAGATGTCACCCAACCCCAAATAGACAGCAGGGTTCCTACATATTCCTCCCAGAGCAACAAGCAGGAGGCAATAATCCCCATTAAGGGCTAATACAATGCAGAGGCACTTACATGGTTTCAACAAGCATTTGCAATGCAATAGGTCTTGCATTTGCCAGAGTTTAAGCTATTGGCATTGTAAATGACAATACCTTTTCTTTATGTTTTAAAAACCAACACGTAAATAAAAGGCATTGCCATTTACAATGCCAATATCTCAAACTCTCACAACAGCAAGACATATTGCATTGCAAATGCTTGTTCTTTTTTACCAGAAAGGGGTTGCTCAGGAATATCCTCGAATTCAAAAAAGAAAGCACCACTGCCCTTTGTCTAGATGAGCCTTATCTATAAGGAGCATATCTGCCTTCAAAAATAAAAGGAGATTGAACCTTCTCCTTTAGCTTGGAGTTCCATAAAACTGGATGCCTGTTACAGTCTGTACAACTCAAGCATCCCCTGGTATCTCCCTCCATTTGTGTAAAAACAGGGCCAGCCTTCCTCCAACTTTTGGTTGGGAAAAGGGCTAGTCCTTGTCTCTTTTAATCTTCTCTGACAGCTCTGGTAGGCTGGAAAGTAAGGACGTCCCTTGCCTCTGCCGGCCAACCTTCTGCCCGGGAAATCTCTCTGTGGATTGTTGGGCCTTTTCTATTGAGAAAAAGGTGAGGGCAAAGTTACTTATCTCTTTGATGAAGGGTTCCCCAAAGAGACTGCCTTCAGCCACTGAACCCCCTTCTGCGGTAGCCAATTTGCCGAGCTTTGTTTCAATCTTTATCAATAGTGTGTGTCCTCTCTCATTAGGCAACGCACAGTTCAGCCTTCTAAGGAAACAGATTGCTCTCTGTCCCCAACTCATCAAGATGTCTGACTAGATGAGGTTGCCAAGTTCCGTAGCCTTATTGGCCATATCCAAAATATTAGTTAGAGGTCGCACAATGTCAAGAAGTTTATTCCGGCATGCTCTCTAAGAATTTTCAATCCCCTTTTCTGTCCTCTCACAAATTTCTGTATGAATATGGCCATTTTCTCATCTGTCTCTGCAGTCAATTTCACCCTACCTTCTAGGGATGACTAGGGTATTCGACTTTATTACGGCCTCGGACTTCTGTGTCCAGTTAATTACTTATATTACTACTTACATATTGGACTACTTTTGCCAACCAGGTTCATTCTGTAGACCACAGAGATGTATATTATTTGTGTGATAAATGCCTACTGGTTTCTTGACCGACAGGTGGCTGGTTCTCAACCCAGGGAAATTTAGGACTGCCCTCTGGTCACTATGGTCAGCTGGAACCTGGTTCCTCACTCGAGTCCTCCTCTTGGTCAGGTGCTCTGACTCTACACTGTCATCAATGACCACCCTTGGAGAAGGTTCGTCCTCATCAGCGGTATCAACAGGATGAAAATCATCCCTAAATTCCTCCTAGACTCAGCCTGCCTTGGTCTTTCAAAGGCACTGAAGGGAGTAGAGGTTATGGCCGTCTTGGCCTTGGCCTTGGACTTTTTGAGCTCATTGGGCTTTGACGGGCAGAGCGAACCCTAAGTCTTCCCACATAAAAGCAATCATTTCTCTTTGCCACCACCAAAAATATTTTCCTGTTCCGTGGCTCTAATGTGGAGGAGATCACTTTTTTTGTGGGGATGGCATCCACTAGTTTCCTTGAAATAATTGCTCTTCCAGTGCCCCCTTAAACATGTACTCCCTAAGTACCCCTGCCATGGTAATCAGGAGCCCTATTACAGAAATTTCCCCGGGGGGGGGCGCAATAGGCATGTGCGCCCGCTTTGTCTGCCCCCTGGGTGCTTTGGTATTCCACAAGTCGCCGCAGTAGCTTGTGCTACCCCTTCTGTAACACTGATAGTGCTGGCGCACATGTAGCCATCTTGGCATGGGGGCCAACAAGGGTACTTGAAATGGACTTTGAGTCAAAGAAAGAGGATCTTCCTAGCAGGTGCCGCTCGTGTCAGAAGAGGAGACCAGCTAGATACATGAGGCACACTGATCGGCCGCATAGCGCTGTCTGATGGTTTCGACACACTACGGCACAGTTCACATCAAATCAACTCTCCCGCATGGCTCCTGCATCTGTAGAGCTGACTTTTGTAGTCAGGGTATTACTTTGCCACAGTAAGTTTTCCCACAACTGTTGACATTGCTGGATCGAGCCATTATAGACGTGGCACAACGTGACACAGCCTGAAAGAAAGAGCTGTTAAAAGGCAATCAGCAGTGTGACAATACCAAACAAAACTAAATAAACGTGTTTGCTGCATTCAGTAATAACCCTAAATAAAAACAGTCTACTAGGCGAAAGCCCCTATCTGGCTGCTGAGCAGCCGTAGAAAGAGAGTCTTTTTTCCTTGTAGACTCTTTTACTTTCAAATCTGGGGCTGTGAGTAGTAGATTGCTAATTTGCTTTTAGGGCTCATGGCATAGTTAGTCCTTAAGTTTTTGCAGTATTAGTGTTTTTCTTGGCTGCTGATTAATACATGGAGAAAGTTTAATGCATAATCTGAGCCTCTGGACTTGACATGGAACACTCTTCTGTACAGTCTACCATCACACATACCGTACTATGAAAGTGTATGAAATTACAGTTTTCCTATGGTATAACAACCAGCATCATAAGTGGCAAACATGGGCTCAAAGTCTGCGGCACAATACTGTGGATTGACCAGAGAGGCTGATGCGTCAAATGTGCTTTTCTGCCCTTTGACCACACAGTTTCAGAGTCAGAGCCTGAAGGCCTTAGAAGGTGGTAGAACTGAGAAAGACAAAGCCAGCTTACACCAACACAACCATCATCTTGTGCAGCACACACCATTCACCAATCCACCCATGAACCACTTAGCCCAAGCATATATCCTTCTTCATGCCTTGTCCAGACATAAGACAAGAAACATGAGTTACGGGGTCTGGACAGACCTGTGCTGGTAGTCTTCCTTCAGTAGTACAGGGAAAAAAGGATTGTGCCCTTGGACTGTAGTCTCTTAGCACTGACCACCATGCACCTCAAAGCTTGAGCTGAGGTTCATTAGCCACCCCACTCAGAAATGGGGTCCATTTTATGTGTTCCCTGATACCAGACCACAGCTCTGATGTTGGCATGGGGCACCTCTAGTTGACCTGCATGATTGTTAAACTTACTGGAGGAAAAATAGAGGGCAGTTGGGAAATTGTGCATGGGTAGCGTGGTATGAGTTTTCTAAGCCAAGGAGAGAAATTTGAACCTAAGAATATTTTCAGTTCCAGTCTATCCCTGAGTATCTTTAGTTGAGACACTAAACCTTCCTCTTTCCCAAGCCTGAACTTGATTGGTATGTTGTATAGACACCGAAAACCCCTGTGAAAGATCCCAGAACATTTTGTGTCTGCCAGATCGTTTGCTTCACCTTTTGCTGCTGCTAGCCCTAAGTTACTTATGCTGAATTTATGTTGCTGTATATGGTGGCTTTGCCTCGAGAAATTTTGTTTTGAGCTATGAAAACAAAAGTAATCACATTTCTGTTTCATATTGAAGGAGCGAAGCAGTGCAGCGTACAGGACGAGCTGGTCGTACGTCTGCAGGGGTGTGCTTCCGGGTTTACAGCAAGGAATTTTGGGACCAATGCATGCCCGAGCACATGGTGCCTGAGATAAAGCGAACAAGTTTGACCTCTGTGATCCTCACGCTGAAGTGTCTGGAAATACACAACGTTATTCAGTAAGTAAGAGAATTGATTTATTTCATCTATGTAGTGTATCTTTTTAAAACAGGGATTCGGATTTACTTAATTACTTCAAATTTAACCTTTGACAAGGATAGACTCATTTCTGCGTGAGAAGCAGATAATAGATTACAGTTTACACATTATTGAAGTCTACAATCACAGGTCCTCGATTACTGATTTACAACAGCAATAGCAGTCCAGTATATATTAAACTCTTCAGGTTGTTTATTAAAGGAAACGGTCTTAGAATAAAATGCTGTCTTGACATCTAGATGCTTGGAAAAGCTCAAATTATTGACAGGTAACAAAGTAATCCACCTAGCTTGTCATTCACAAGTATTGATTTCTGTTTTTAAATTGTTTTGTAAAAAACAGTCCACTGCTGTGGGATGGTATTTGTGAAATGTGAACAGATGACAAGTATCTATATACTGAGCTATTAAAACATGAGAATGCACTTTTAAGAAGCGTTTTTATTTTTAAGGATGACATCTTTAACTAGAGAGGTTTTTCTCTCTCTTCAAATGGATCTCTGATGTTCAGTGCCAAATCGGAGACAAAATCAATAGCACTGCCCTGCAACCCAAACCACTAGCTACCAGTTGTGTCTTTGCTGCTTTCATTTAGTCTTCCAGTAAATAGCAGGAAATTCGGTAATACACAATTTGCGGTATATAACCTTTACCATGCACCCATTATCATACAGTCTTTAATGGTAAGTAGCAGGTATGCTGTTTTTAGGTAACTTACAATGCCGGACTTAACCACGCAGGAAAGTTAAAAAAAATGTTTTACATAGTGTGTGTGTGCACGCCTATATATATTACAAAGATCAATAACTTTCGTTTTTGACGAATATTCACAAAACTTACCAAACAGTTAATCCACCTTAGCTGTTTCCTGAAAGTTTTGGGGTGATCTGTCAAGCGGGGGCCAAGTAAAAAGGGGGTCTTAAACCTTGTTTTCCCATGTTAATTTTCACAGGAAATTTTAAGAAGCAATACAGAAAAAACAACGGCACGGAGTTACACCAAATTTGGCAGAAAGTTAGAGCTTTACTTAGAAAGTTTGCCTATCATTATCAGGTGAAAATCTGTTCAGCTGTTTTTTAGAAATTCGTATTTTAAGAGATGCATCGAGTGGTCATGAAGGGGATTGCATTTTAGTACTATCTGGGTGGTTGGTCCCGCAGGAATCCCTGCACTACCTTAAATTTAAGAAAATAAGGACCTGTGATTGGCAAAGAGAACTTTTTTCCTGTTGGACTTGTTCCCGCGGTAACAAACGATCTGATTGGCCAGCCACACCTTGAAGAAAAATGTTTGGCGACCATTGCTGAACACACCGACTCTGTCCAGGAATGGGTAAGGGGTAGCAAGAGGTTTTAGGGTTTACGATTGGGATTAAGGATTCGGGGGTGGGAATCAGTAAGCGGTTGTAAGGGGTTTTAAGGGTGGAGCGAAATAGTAGTAAGGGGTTTTTAGGGTTCAGGGTTGTTATAAAAGGGAGTTTGGGTGGTGTTCCCCCGAAAAATAAATATATATACGTGTAATAAAGGTTAAGTTAACGGTACAGTTAGGTGAAATGTTAAGTAACAAGGTAACGTTTTAAGCTGTAAACACCACAGAAAATCACCAGTTATAGTTATCTCAAGTAACTATAACTTGTGCACTAAGGTAACTATAAGTCCCTCCCCCCCCCCATGCGCAGTTTTCTTTTCAATGGTGCAGTGATATTGTCAATGTTGTCATGAGTGATGTAATAAGTGGAGCAATTAGCAATGCATGGTGAGGGCGAGAATTATGGTTACCTTGGGTAACGAGTTCTAGTTACTTGAGATAGCTATTATTGGTGAATTTCTGTGGTTTTTAGAGTTTCAAATGTTGTGCTGCTACTGAATATTTCACCTAACAATAATGTTAAGTTGACCTTTGTTTTTTTAGTGAATTTATCGGTTTTTTTTATTTTTACTTACTGTAATATTTATGACCATAAGTAAAGCTACCCCCGAGGTAGCCAACCCCACACTGCGCATGGCCTTTGGCCATGCACAGCAGGTGGTTGGGCACAGGGCGTGGCCTACCCACCCAGAGGCAGCCAACCCCACACTGTACACAGCCTTTCGGCGTGCACAGGTGGAATTGACTGCAGGGCCTACCTTGCAGCGAGGCCCTGTGTTCAACTCTCTGCAAGCAGCCACCCGGAAGCAGCCAACCCAATGCCACGCACAATCTTTGTTCATGTGAGGGATTAGCCACAGGGCTTAGCTTGCAACCAGGCCCTGCATCCAATTCCCTTCAGCAAAACACACAAGTTGATGGACGGAATGTTGCACATTGGCAAAACATTCACCCCAAGTCACAGATCTGGGTTTAATCCATCGTTATTTTGCTCACCACGCCACCCCAGTTCAGACATGGCCATATGCAAATCAGTCTTGACCCTGTGCCTCATGGGAACAGTGCAGCCCGAACTGCCAAGCCATGTCTTCCCTGGACCGGAATCAAGCATCCTAGGACCTGTTTCTGGCAATCAGCAGTCATCAGCCAGGATAGTTTGACTCCAGTGGCGTAGTGAGCACGGGACCCAAGTCTGGGCATACCCTTCCCACATAGGGCTAACAGCAAAACACACAAGGTGATGGACGGAATATTGCACATTGGCAAAACATTCACCCCCAGTCACAGATCTGGGTTTAATCGATAGGTATTTTGCTCACCACGCCACCCCAGTTCAGACATGGCCATATGCAAATCAGTCTTGACACTGTGCCTCATTGGAACAGTCCAGCCCGAACTGCCAAGCCATGCCTTCCTGGACCGAAGTCAAGCATCCTAGGACTGGTTTCTGGCTTTCAGCCGTCATAAGCCAGGATAGCTTGACTCCAGTGGCATAGTGAGCACGGGACCCTGGTCTGGGCATACCCTTCCCACTTTGGTATCGCTTTGTTCGCCCTAAGTTGGCAGGATATACGCAGATGTGGGTCCCTTGCTCACGTAGCCACTGGATTCAAGCTAGTGAGCTAAAGAATGATGATGGATTAAACCCAGATCAGTTGACTGGGGTAAGTGTTTGATTTGCTCCAACGCTCCCTCCATCATCCCCTTTGGTATCGCTTTGTTCGCCCTAAGTTGGCAGGGTACGCCCAGATGTGGGTCCCTTGCTCACTTTGCCACTGGATTCAAGCTAGCCTGGCTGATGACAGCTGATTAGCCACAAACCGGTCCCAGGATGCTTGTTTCCGGTCCAGGGAAGACATGGCTTGGCAGTTCGGGCTGGACTGTTCCCATGACGCACAGGGTCAGACTGATTTGCATATGGCCATGTCTGAACGGGGGTGGTGGAGTCAGCTAAAGAATGGTGATGGATTAAACCCAGATCAGTTGACTGAGGGTGAGTGTTTGATTTGCTCCAATGCTCCGTCCATCATCTCCAATTCCCTTCAGACAGCCAACCCTATGTTGCACATGGCCTTTGTCTGTGCGCTGTGGGGGGTTGGCCACATGACTTGGCCTTCTACACAGGCCCTGTGGCCATCCCCGCCAGCCAGCTGCCAGCCCCACAGCCTTTGGTAGGGTTGTCCTTCGGACCACGGGGAACTCATCCGCGGGAGCTAAAATATATATTAAGGGGATGGGGCATGCAACTCCCCTCTCTGAACTTTAAATGACCCTGTGGATCTGCTCCGATGGGGATGGTGGCCACGTGCCCCCACCCCCAAGTGTAAAGAGGCCCTGGGGCCCCCATCCCTGGGGCCAAATTCAATTTAAACAGGGGAGGGTGTCCCCGAGCCTTCCTAGGCCCCGGGGAGCCCATCCCCCGGGGCCGTCTGTTATAAAGGGGAGGAAGGCTGCATGCCATCCCAAGCCTATTTTGGCCACGGGTGCCCTATCCCCTGGAGCATTTCTACATTATATGTGGGCAGCCAAGTGTCCATCCGAGCCACCCACAAACTACCGCATTGTGGTCCATGAGGGGAGCCCCAGGACCCTGTGGCCCCTGCTGGTATCTCGCATGGCTGCTGTTTTCTGCTTATCTCTCCGTGCAGGAGCAATATTTGTTCTGTTTTTCTGCCCGCAGGAGTGCAAACAGGGAAACAGAACAGTATTCTGCTCCTAGCCAGCTGGAGCATGTTTAAATATCCAACCAGGTGAGCGCAAACATAGTTTTCCCTCCTCCCAGTAGTACAGGCAGGAAAACTGCTATGTCCCAAGGGTGGTCTCTCCACTACACGTAAATGAGCCGGAGGCCAAAAACAATGTTTTTGTTTTTTTTTGTTACTTTTGCTGCGAATTTGTGGAGAATCTGCATATCTGTGTCAAATTATTATCATTTTTTTTTATAACACGTGCAGTCTCCCACGCTTGTTTTATGATTGGCCTCTGTGTTGAGGCATGTCCCAGAGGGTTAGGGAGTAAGGGGGTTGGGGCGGGGTTGGAGGAGGTTTATAATTAAGGGAAGGGGGCGTACCTGCCTCTACCCCCAGGCCGATTACAACTTCCGAGACTGCCACCACCTGGAGCCTGACCAAAAGTTAAAACCGGAAGGGGGGCTGCACGTCCCCCTTGCAGGCCAATTAGGCCCCAGGGACTCCATCCCTATGCCCCGGCCGAATTCTAGAGTAGGGACGGGGGCCGTGTGGAACCCCTCTTGGTTCGTTTTCGACCCCATAGGTCCCAACTCTCCAGTGTGCACTGAAAAAGGGAGGGGGGCCATGTGGTCCCACTCCCATAGCCATTAATAGCTCTGCTGACCTCATCCCCCACGGCCGTCTCAGCTATGCCCCAGGTGGGCCACCCTTGAGGCAGGGAAACCTCAATTTGCTCGCTTGGCAGGAGCAATTGAAAGCTCCCGCCAAGTAAGGAACAGTACGTCTGCACTTTTCATATGTTTCCCTCCCTGCTGTGAAGTGTGCAGGGAACAGATGAAAATATTGCTCTCCTCGCAGGGAGCTTCATTTTTAGCTGCTTCCTGTGGGCAGAAGCAGTGCCTTCTCCCGCTAAAGGCGGGGAGCCTCCTGGAGCAGCGGGAGCATTTGGACACCCCCACGGTCTCCAACAATGGTGAAATTAGTGCCCTGGATGAGCTTCAGGGCACTCGCTGGTCAGAGACGTTTTAATGCATGGGCAAAGTGGGCTCTGGCCCAGGGCCCCAGCCTTTTAGGGGCCCCCCTGACAGAGTCAGCTCCTTTCTCCAGAGTTTTGCCCCAATGACCTTGAGTATTTCTTAAACAGATTGTTTTAAATACTGTTTTCCTTTAATTTATTTTTGATGTACCTGATGTGTGAGAGTTTAGTAGAGCCATTTTGCAGAGAAATGTTGTGTTTATGTTTCATGCAATATACATTAAAAAAGTTTCTTTTAAATCAAAACAAGGCCTAACATATAAGAAATGGGGGGCGTCACAGAGAGTATTTGCAGTAATATTGGTGAACTTCTGCTGTGTTACAATATTGAAAACACACGTAACTATCCCTGAATATTAGATTTTAACACATTTAGGTCCTTATTTATGAGAAGTGATGCATCGATGTGTGAAAACAGGGATGCGTCACTTCTTAGTGCGCCCTCCTTCCGACATAGTGGATGAATCATATTTACTATATGACGCATCATGTCGCAAGGAGTTACAGATACGTCAGTATTTCTGACATATCTATAGGCGCAAAAGTGATGCATTGCTGGGATGTGTCTGAAAATAGACGCAACTCCAGCAATGTGTCCTTTGACGTGGGGTAAGCCCCATGTGAAAGGGCCTGCATCAGCGTTACACCTGCTGTGAGGCAGGTGTAAGATATTGACGCAATGGTGTCCTAGAAGTGGCGCACTTAGTTCTCATAGATTTGAATGCACCACTTCTGCGAGGTTTTTTATGTGCGAACACCCACCCTGCATACGTTATACCTAGTGCAGGTATAATGTGGTGCAGGGGTTTACAAAGTGACGCATCTGTCTAGATGTGTCACTTTGTAAATAGGGAGCAACATGGCACTTTTTTTAGGCTGCCGGTGCATCACAAAAAGTGACGCACTGGCGGCATAAAAGTGAAGCAAGGCCTCATAAATAAGCCCTTAGAATTTGGACGAGTGTTCCTTTGTACTGTCATGTACCTAATGAAATGAAATAGTGTATTTAATAAAGCGCACAGCTACTCAGACTAGAGTGTCCTGGCGCGTGACAGTGGGGAGAAAACGTGCGTAATAGACCCATCAGTTATTAAAAAGCCAGGTTTTTAAGTTCTTCCTGAAAGAGAGTAGGTCTGTGGTTAGTCTCAGACTCAAGGAGTCTATTTCACAATTTTGCGCCTAAAAAGCCAAGGGATCTGCCTCCAGTGCGGGCATGGCATATTTTAGGCATGATGGCCAGGTTGGCATTGGAAGATCTTAGGGGGTCTAGATGTTGTGTAGCGAATAGCGTACTTATTTAGGTAGCCAGCTCCTAAGCCGTGGAAAGCTTTAAAGAAGATGGTCATCACTTTGAATTCGATCCGTTCTTTTATGCGGAGCCAGTGTAGAGGCTTAAGAATGGGGGTCACACTAGATCTGGGTGTAGGTCTCAGGATGGCTATGGCTGCCACGTTTTGATAGATAAGGGATTTGGGGAGACTGCGGTACAAACTGTTGACATAGTCAAGCTTTGATGTCACCAGAGCCTGCACCACGATGTTTCTGCTCTCATGGGGTAACAGTGGCAGGAATTTCTTTAGCATCCTGAGTATGCCAAAGCAAGCACCAGTTAGATTGTTGATTTGAAAGCACATGTAGAGTGTCTTATCTATGACAATTCCTACATGTTTTACTTTCTCCTTTTCCGCGGGCAGGGGAGGCAGATTTTTTGGCCACCATGAGCTCCAGTCAGGCGTTTCTGGATTACCAAAGAAAACAACTTCAGTTTTGTCAGGATTGCACTTCAGCTGATTGATCTTAAGCCAGTTAAAACCCTGTGTGAGGCAGGACCTAATCATTGCCCTATCAAAGTCGGTTGCTTTTTCACATGTAAAAATCAGCTTAGTGTCATGAGCATAGGAAACAATTATGGGCCTCTTCCGCTACCAGAAATGCAAGCGGGGATAGATATATATTAAAAAGGATAGGACTGAGAATGGAGCCCTGAGGGACACCTACATTGATGTCCGGAACCGGGGATGAGAAAGGAGGGAGCCAGATGTCCTGAGATCTATTTGCCAAGAAGGATGACATCCATGTTAAGGCGGTCCCCCCAGGCCGATTTATTTATGTATTTATTTATAAAGTGTTAGCAAGTCTCTCCAGGAGCCTCTCATGTGGGACCGTGTCGATGGCCGCCGACAGATCGAGCAGTATCAAAACAGCCTTGCCTCCCTGGTCGAGCTTACCCTTGAGAAATTCAGTCACTTCCAGCAGAGGAGGTTCGCACCTTCAATGTGTTTTTTGAGGGCCTTGTTTAGATGCTTCTCTAATACTTTGGAGAGGGCCGGAAGAAGGGAGATTGGCCTGTAGTTGGCAGGGTCTGTTGGTTTGGTATTAGCCTTTTTTATCAGTGGAAGAATCTTAGTATTCTTCCATAATTTCGGCATGTTGCCTGAGGAGAGGGAAGCATTAAAGAGCTGGTTTACTGTGGGGTTTATGGTGGGAGCTAATAGGTTCAGGATATTCGCTGGACATGGGTCGGTAGGAGAGCTAGACTTAATGCTTTGGAGAAGGGTCACTGACTCTTCAAGCTGAAACTCAGGGAAAGCTAGTAAAGATGGAGAATCCAAGAGCTGAAATTTGCTATTAGAACTAAGGTAGATGGTCAGTTCTTCCTCTGAGATGTTAGTGAAGGCTTGTTGGATCACAGAGATATTTTTGTGAAAGAATTGAGCTATTTGCTTAGACCATTCTTCCGTGCATGGCCCTTCCTTTGTGCTGGCTTTCGGGGCGGTAAAGGATTTACCTATGCTAAATATTTCCTTACTCTTATTTTGGGCATTTTCTATCTTGGTTTGAAAGATGTTTTTCCTGCCTGCCTTCAAGAGAATGTAATGAGCTTTTAAGGTGTCTTTATACACCTTCCTAACCTCAGGTAGATAGGATTTACACCATTTCCATTCAATTTTTCTACAATTGCTTTTGCTAGATCTGGGGGAATCGTTAAACCATGGAGCTGGTAGGGCCGAGCTCTTTGAGAAGCGGGAAACAACCGGTACCGTTGCATCAATGTAGGTTCGGAGCCATGAATCTATTGAGAGGGTGTCCGAGTCGGGGCAGCCAGACAGCTCCGGTGAGGAACGACCGAGGGCATCTGCTAACATTGGGATGGATATTTCATGGAACATCCTGTAATTAGGAACCCTCTGCCCTGCATTAGCCCGAGGGACTTTGGCAGAGTTGGGAATGACGAATTTTAATAGGAGGTGGTCAGACCAAGAAATTGGAAGAGGTAGGCTTACTGATATGCCAAAGTTGTGAAAGATTTGTTCTAGGGTATGGCCTTCTCATGGATGGCTGAAGAAATAGATGGAAACATGTTGCCGGCCTGCATCATCTCCAACAAGGAAATTGTTTGAGGATTTTTTCCATTGTCCATATGTATATTGAAATCTCCCAGAATAAGGTAGTTGTTGTATTTCAAGGCAAGGGAGGAGGTGGCTGTATTAAGCGTAGTAATAACATTTTCAGTTGCACAGGGAGGTCTGTAAATCAGAAAAACAGCTATTCTATGATGGGGGATAAGGTACAGCTGTAGCCTAAGGACTCTGCGTCCTCAATGTTTTCCATCGGGATGGGAGAGCAGTCTAGTTTTTGATTGTAAATGATCTCGACACCGCCCCCCTTCCCACTCGGTCGGTCCCTCCTAAGGATTTTATAACCCATAGGGATGGACAAGGTGATAGTAGGGTTGGAGGCTTTGGACAGCCAGGTCTCAGTGAGAAATAAAAGATCAGGCTGTTCGTCTAAAAGTAGTTCATAAATGTATGGTTCATGCTTTTGCATAGCGGCAATTTAAAAGGGTGGCCTTTAAGTCCATGGTTTTCTTATTGTTTTTGCGCTTATTGTTGTGTGGGAGGATCTTGGGTGCGAGTTTCCAGGGCAGGAGGAGAGATCAGTTGCACTTATTGCATCGAAAGTCTACCTCCAAGCTTGGATCAGCCGCTGTACCCGGATATAATAGTAGCCGCCTAAGGCTAAGCAGTTTTTCTCTATTGTAATATAGTGGAAGAAACTCACAGGAGGGGAACTGGGCAGCATGATCGGCACTGGACGCCTCCGGGCGCAGACTACCTTGCCTTTAGCGTGCCTTTGGTGCGCCAGCGGCGCACGTCTGTTTGCATCGGGAATATATATAAACTGGACTGCTAACGGAGCTGAGGAAGCAGAAACTGATTGGGCGGAAGTGAGGAGCCTGATAGTAGCCCCAGCCCTCCGCACACTAGACGTATCAGCTGTGGTGGACCAGGAATGGAGGAAAAGCAAGATGCAAATCAGAGCAGCTAAGGAGGTGTAGGCAAACAAAATCAAGTAAAGTGCAAGTGCGCGTAGGTAGGAGAAATTGTTAAAAAGCAGAGTATTTCAGCCACACATATACAATTTAAAAAGTATTAAAAACCTAATAGCAGGACAGGAAACACTTAATACTACAGCTGCAGCTGCGCACATCAGTTTACATCGGGAATATATAGGCTAATGCCTTTGATGCAAACTGGATCGCTAACGCAGCTGAGGAAGTGAAAACTGCGTGGGAAACAGGGGCTCAAATTGGATCATAAATTCAAAGCTGTTCTGAAAAGGGGCCCCCAAAATATGTTTGGCCCAGGGCCCCCAAAATCCTTAAGATGTCCCTGTCGCTGTTTATTGGCTGGGCCCCGAGGAATGGGGTCCCCAGGGTCAAAATCAGCCTGAATGCCCCCTCCCCTTAACTAGCCAGGCAATGGGAACCCAGAGTCCGATATCACCCGGGGAGGACCCCTTCCCCAGTTATTAAAGGCCTGGGGTATGGGGTCCCGAGGCCAATATGGGCCCGGGGAGTAGGCTGCGTGCACCCCTCCCACTTGTTAATATGGGTGAGCCCTGGGAGATGGGGTCCCTAGAGCCAGAAATCAGATCAGCCAGGGGAGGGAGGCTGTGTGCCCCTCCACTCAATAATTTAAATGATGGGCCCCAGGGATAGTGTCCCCTGGGCCAAATACGGCTCAGGGATGGGGGCCACATAACCCCTCCCCTAAATAAAGGTGGCAGGCCTGGGGGATGGGCTCCCAGGCGCTGAAATGGGCCCCACCCACCTATGTTGATGGCCTTTGGGAGTTGACCACAGGACGTGGTTGGAAGTGTGTCAGTACATTTTACATTGAGAGTGGTTTTGTGTGTGGTTGTGGGTGTGTGAGTAGGTATGTGAGTAGTTGTGTGAGGGGGTGTATGAGAGGTTTGTATGGGCATGTGTGTGGGTTGTAAGAGTCTTCAAGGTGGATGATGTCATCATTACTGTTATGTCATGAGTGAAGTCACTGACCATGTCATGAGTGATGTATTATGGGAGGTCATAAGCAGTGCATTGCAGGGGGGTTAGTTATAGTAAGGGCTGGAAACTATAACTGCTGGATTTCTATGGTTTCCTATGATTTTTTTCAGTGAATTTCTAAGTGTTTGTATTCTATTTCCTAACTATAACATCCCTGTAACCTTTCGTTTTTTCTGTAAATTATGGTTTTTTTTAAATGCTGTGGTAGGTTATTCACAGTGCCTTCCCTATCGCCAGGTCTGGCGGCCAACCTCCTGCATTGTTCCATGGTTCATAGTATACGTGAAAAAGAATGAATAGGTAGTATGAAAATGTGACAAAGACAAGGGACAAAATAGTAAAAACTTGGGACAAGCAAGTACTCAAAATAATACAAAAGCAACAAGGAGAATGCAGTGACAATGTGGGAAAAAGGAAGGACGCAATACACTATATATATAGAGTAGAAAAAACAAAGGCAAAATAGTGACAATCAGGGCAAAATATGAAGAAGGAAAAGAAATTCATTTGGATAAATTATAATACAGTATTGTCAATTTACACATAACTATTATTACTGTATTATTTCTTAGTTTTACATTTTTTACCGATCGGCAGCTTTTCCTGCGGAACTGTAGATTATCCTGGGTTGCCCTTTATGGTTTTAGCTCCAATCACATGTTGTAAATGAGTTTTTCTGGGATTTAAAAAAAATGCTTTTACTTAATTTGGCCCCCAGGTAGGTCAGGGCCCGGGGCATTGGGGACTGGAAAAGCATGGGGGCACATGGGGCATCCCTGCTAGGGTTTATAGTAGCCCCGGGGACCGCCACCTCCCCTAGGCAAACAATAACTATGTGATTGGGCCAGCCCTGCCCACCTTAGCTCCAGGGACTGCCACCATCGAAGGGCTTTAATAGAAATTAGTGTGGGGGCCGTACAGACCCTCCTCCCGGAGCCACGGGGACCGCCATCTCCCCGGGGCAAAATGAATCAAAGGAGGGGGGCCACGTGGCCCTTCTCCTGGAGTCAGAGATGGCCCTGGGGACCACAACCCCCCAGGTCCAGCTCCTGCTATGTTCACCCCTGGGACATAGCTGTTTGCAATGGCTTGGCAGGAGCTTTACCGCTCCCGCCAAGCCATAGCAAACTGTGCTCCGCTTTGAGCAAGCATTTGGCTATCTCTTGCTCAAAGCAGAGCACAATTGCTTTTACACACAGGAAGCTGCATGTTAGCAGCTCCCTATGTGTAAAAGTAATGCTACCTTTTGCAGGAGGCGGGGTGCTGGCAGGGACCGCAGGTGTCTTCAGGCTTCCCCTCCGGGCCCCATCAGTGGCAGTGTGTGCCCTGGGTTGGCACCAGGGCACCCACAATTGAGGCCGGGCCCCAAGGGATGAGGTTCCCGGGGCCGAAATCGGTTCGGGAGTTGGGCTGCACAGCCCCCTCCCATTATTTAAAAGAGACCACTCCCTATTTTTTTTTTTTGTAACTTTCTTTTTATTGCAGCAAGATAAATGGTACAATCACATCATATGTGTCATTACTACTGGTAAACATTCCCCTTAGAAATTTGCAACAGTCGTTCTACACAGCTCTTTAGCTCACACCCCGGAGGTCGAGCAGCACAATAGTAGATAAATACGTGTGTAGGGTGGAATAACACAGAGCAGTCGTTACCAGCTTTCTGGGGCAAGACAGTGCTGCTTTTCAATCCTCTTGCTCCCCCACCAAATCACGTTGTCCAGTGAGAACAGGATGGTCTCTCTTCCTACTCGTCTGAGCTAGAACTCCCCACTCCCCCAACCCACCCCGTCCCCCCCCATTCCTCCCTCCCTCCAGAACTATCCCCCCTTCGCCCAACTCCACCCCCCCACCCTCCCAGGCGTGCCAGCTCACCACCAATGCGAGATCACAGTCATCCCGACCAATGCAGTCCCGAAGTAGGCCCTCAGGAGTAACCAACAAATGATTCGTATTCCTCACTCAGGAAGTAGGGGGACAGGGGAGGGAGCCTAGACCGCCATCTCTCTGGGCAAGTGGTCCGCCGGGGCAGGGCTATGCGCCGGGGTGTCTTCCTCCTCCAGGCCCAAAAGTGCGAGGTCTAAGATCAGCCCCTCCCATGCCCTGGCCCTCTCCAGTGCCGTGTCATTATCCGCTCTAAGCGCAGCCTGCATACGGAGTTCTCCCTCACACCGGGCCCATTTGAGCAGCTCAGCCTTCCACCTCCCCACCACAGGGCCCCTAGTAGCCTTCCACTGGGATGTTATGGCTCGTTTCGCCAGGAGCAGACCCAGGTCTAAGACCTTGCTAGTAATCTTGTTCTTTGATGTGTGTGGGAACCAGTGTAGGATGCAGTGTGCCATGGATAGATGCAAATCTCTCTCCGTGACCTCCCTCAGGGTATCTACTACCTCCCGCCAAAAGGGACCCAACTCTGGGCAGGACCAGAACATGTGTTGGAAGTCAGCTAAGGGTGCCGGGCACCGCGGACTGGCCGCCGGGTGGGTGGGGAAGTATTTATGTAATTTGTCAGGTGTCAGGTAGGCCCTGTGTAGGACATAGAAGTGCATCAGCTGAAATCTAGCGTTGCGCGTTCCGTTTCGGGCCCGCGCCACTATGCCAGTCCATGCTTCGTCAGGGATCTCCATCGCCAGATCCGCTTCCCATTTCGTCTTCAGGGCCAGCAGAGGAGCAACAGTCTCCGAGACCATGCGTCTGTATAGGCACGTGACTGCCTTGACCGTCCCCGCCATCATCTCCACGTACTGGCATCCCAGAGAGAGTGGCGGCTCTGTCCTACCCGTCTTCCAGTGCTTGCGGATTGCCGACGTTAGCGCCGCGTGAAGGGGGAAGTCCCCCCCCCCAACAGCTCAAAGCGGTCTCTCAGTAGGTCGAAAGGCAGCATCGCCCCTCCCTCATAGAGGTCCCCCATGGATTTGAGTCCCTGCTGTTCCCAATCCCCTAGTCCGTGCCACGAGCCCCCATGCGGCAGTGCCCCGCACAGCTGGAGCGGAATCTCAGGGGCGTACGGTACCCCAATGCGGCCCCTCTGGCGGTATCTATTCCAGCACTTCCGGGCCGTCGCAAATTCTTGTGTGAGATGGTAATCTCCCATCGGGAGCCCCAGAACAATCTGGGATAATACCTGAACCGGGCCCGCCGGTTCACCGGATCCATCGTCTCCTCTCCTGGCTCGTGCGACCCATTGCGTCAGCCATTGCAGCTGAGCCGCGAGGTAGTACAGCTCGTAGTCTGGTACCGCAAGCCCACCCTCCTCTCTAGGGCGGAGAAGCGTGCTGAGCGCCACCCTGCGTCTGCCCGTCCCCCATAGAAAGCCGATCACTAATGATCGTAACCGTCGGAAGTAGCTTGCCGGGATCCAGATCGGGAGGGTCCTAAAGAAATACAGCAGTCGTGGTAGGGTCACCATCTTAAGAAGTGCCACTCTCCCCATGAGCGACAACGGGAGCGTACCCCAAAACTCGAAGTTCTCTTTGGCGTATCTAATGGCCGAACCGACGTTCCCCTCAAGAATATCCGCTTTGTCATGAAATATCGAGGTCCCGAGGTAGCGCAGGCTCCTTTCCTCCCACGTCACCTCCTCCGAGGGCTGTGGGCATATTCTGCGCGGTCGGGCTGGGAACAGGCATGACTTCGCCCAGTTTACTCGGAGACCTGACACCCTACTCAGTGATTGCAGGAGGGCCTTAGCACCCCGCAGAGAGTCAGCCGAGTCCGCCAGAAACATAAGCAGGTCATCCGCATACAAAGCTATGTGGTGGACCTGTCCATAAACATCAAGTCCCTAATACGCCTGTCCCAGTCGGGCTCTCGCCGCAAGTGGTTCGACAGCTATGGCGAACAATAGGGGAGAGAGAGGGCATCCCTGACGGGTGCCCCTGCTCACTACACACGTCTCAGAGATGATTCTCCCAGTTCTGACCCTCGCCGTCACATTGCGATATAGCAGCGCCGTCCAATCCACAAAGTCATCGCCCAGTCCCATCGTGCGCATAACATGGAAGAGATAAGGCCATTCCAGGCTATCAAAGGCCTTTTCCATGTCGACTGCAAACACCGCCGCTTCATCTCCGTCATAGGTATCAGCCTCCAACACGTGCAGGAGCCGTCGCACATTAAGTGCCGTGTTACGGGCCGGGATGAAGCCGGACTGGTCCGCGTGGATCAGCGAGGCCATGTGGGGGAGCAGGCGCGTCGCTAAGATCTTACTCAAGATCTTGTAGTCCAGGTTGAGCATGGACAACGGGCGATATGCTGTCCTGTCCCACGGCTGCTTGCCCGGTTTCAGTAGGGGGACTATGAGCGCTTCGCCAGCGGTCTTCGGTAGGCTGCCCAGCCTCTTCGCCTCATTGTAGACCCGCGTCAGTTTGGGCGCCAGGAGGTCGATATACGCAAGATAAAATTCCGTTGGGAGCCCGTCTGAGCCCGGCGTCTTGTTCCTCGCCATGCCCTTGATGGCGACCTTCACCTCCCTCTCCTCAATTTTGCCCCCGAGCAGTTTCGCGCCCTCCCTACCCTACTCGGGCAAGTCCAGGCCTTCTACGCATCCCTGGAATTCCTCCGCCGACGGCAGGATCCTACTGCGGTAGAGCTCCATGTAGTAATCGTAGAATACCTCGTTGATCCCCCCCTGGTCAAATCGCGCCACCCCCGAGTGGTCCCTGAGCTCAAGAATTACCGAGCTCCTATGAGCCGGGTTGGCCTGCCAGGCCAGAAGAGCCCCCGACTTGTCGCGCTCCGAGTGCGCGCGTGTGAGGTAGGTCTTGTAGTCGAAGCACCTGAGGCGCTCCACTGTCGCCGCCACCGCTTCCCGCGCCTCAAGCAGCGCCTCATGTGTGTCCGGCCGCTCAGGTCTCGCTTTCTCTAGGTCTCGCAATTTCTCGTCCTCCTTCGTGATGTCCGCTAACAACGTCCGCCTAACTCCCGACGCCGCCGCAATGCACTGACCCCTCACCACCGTCTTGAAGGCGTCCCACTCATTCATGGCCGAGCCCGCTGTGCCCTCATTGAGCTGAAAATAGTTCTCGATATTCGAGGCTATTGTGGTGCGGAAGAGATGGTCTTCCAGCGCCTCCGGGCGTAGCTTCCAGGCAGGGATTCGCGGGCGGTATTGGGACCAGCCCAATTTCAAGAACAACGGGTTGTGATCTGAGATCGTGCGTGTGAGGTATTCACTGTGGCACACCACTGCATGCACGCCCTGAGAGCACAGGAAGGCATCTATGCGAACGTGCAGCTCATGGAGAGCGGAAAAAAACGAATAGTCCCTGTCCGATGGATGGTTAGCCCTCCATGAGTCGACCAGGCCCCATTGGCGCTGCCAAGTAGTGCGTGCAAGTGCTAGTTTACCAGCTGGTGCATTGGGCAGGGGGGGGTGGGACCTGTCCAGGGTGGTGTCAGTGACGCTATTAAACTCCCCTCCAAGGAGCAAGGGCTCCACCAGAAACGGGGCCAGTTTGCTGGACAACAAGGAGAGAAAAGCAGGCTGGTCCACATTCGGGGCGTATAGACAGCCCAGAGTAAGGTCCCTCCCATCCAGTTTGCCCCTTACCATGACATACCTCCCCTCCGGGTCAATTAGGTGTTGCGTGCATTGGAAAGGAACCCCCGCCCGTACCCAGATGGCCACTCCCCTGGCATATGCGGAGTATCCAGTGTGGTAGACCTGCCCCCTCCACCTCCTTTGTAGCGCCTTACCCTCCTTGTCTAGTAGATGTGTTTCCTGGAGGAAGGCGAAGTGAATACCCCGCCTGACTAAATAGGAGTGGATCTTGTGGCGCCTCTGCATCGTGTGCATCCCCCTTACATTCCACGTGAGACAATTGTAACCTAGGTCGGGTCCCATTGCAGAGCCCATCGCGCTGCATCCATTCTCTCAGCAATTCCCCTGGCACGCCCGGATCCCCCCCCCATCCCCTCCCCAACCCGAACAGCTAAACTTCCCCAACTCCCACACCCCAGGACAGACAACCAACATGGAAACCCCATCCAAACTCTATTAGGAAGTGTGCTTCAATAGAATAGGGCTAGGGTGGCCAGTACGCCGACCCAAACAGGTCCGCAGCCCCCCGCACCCGCCCCACCCTCCCCTCGGACCCTTCAGGAGAAGTCCCCCGGCCCCTCTCCCCCCCCCGCTGTCCAGTAACAATATGGGGGAGGTCCCAAGACTGTCTACTCAGCGTCTGGAAGCAGCCTCAGGTCGTACCCAGTACCTTACACACGAGTCCAGTGTCCCTCTGTTCGCCTCAGCCAAGCACTCCGTCTGCTGTTTGGGGAGTCACCACCGGCAGGTCCGACTCTGAGAGATCTTGCTCACTACTGGAGCTAGGACTGGGAGCACTGGCCCTCGACTGTTCCGACGCACTCCCAGATGGGCTGGCGTCTCCCTGGCTGATGGCCACCACCGCCAGGACTGCTTCAGCTCTCTCCTGCTGCCATCTCGTCGGGGAGCCAGTCCCCCGCGTCGGCCTCGTCTGAGTAGAAGGTCTTCTAGGCGAGGTCTCCGGAGGGGCGTCTGCGCTCGGCTCCCCCCTGGCATCCAACCAACTCCAGGCCTCCTGCGGTGTGAGGAAGAAATGTGAGCGTCCTTCAGCGATGATCCTCAGCCGAGCCGGGAACAACATAGCATAGGGCAGCTGTAGTGACCTCAACTTTCGCTTAACCGCCAGGAAGGATGCTCGCTGCTTTTGCACGTTTCTGGTGAAGTCCGGGAAGACCATGACCCTGCTGTTATCAATTCTTAGGTCCGGCAGGTCTCTGACTCTTCGGAGGATGTGATCTCTATCTCGGAAGTGCAAGAGGCGCAGCACTATCGGTCGCGGCGGCTCTCCTGGCTTGGGGGGGCGCGCCGGGACTCTGTGGGCCCGCTCCAGAGCAAAGAAAGGGGAGAGTCCCTCAGGGGCCACCGCCGTCCGCAGCCAGTCTTCCAGGTAAGTGACCGCATCCTGACCCTCCACTTTTTCAGGAACCCCCACGAGGCGGAGGTTGTTGCGTCTGGAGCGCCCTTCACTGTATTCGGCCCTGAGCTCCAGTACCCGGACCTTCTGCGCCACCTCCGCCAGTGATGCTCTCAATGCCTCCACGTCCCCGGGCAGATCTTTCAGGGTCATCTCCAAGGTCGCCACCCGCTCCTTCAGCTTCCTGTGGTCGTCCTTCAATAGGAACAAGGTCCGAACCGATGGTGTCCATCCGCTTCTCAAGAGCCTCCCGAGACGCCATTATCGCCTGCATGATGTCGCCCAGTGACGGATCTCGTGGGCAGGGCGAGCTTCCCGCTCCAGACGTCGATGCATCCTCCTCCACGAGATGGCCCGGGTCGTCCAGCTTCAAGGCGTCGAAGCCCTTCTTTCTGCTGCCCCGCGTCATGTTGTCGGGCTGCAAGGCGTATGCGTCCCCGCTGTGGCCACCAGTGATTCAGGTCACGCCCGGCTGTTTCTCCGGCCCTGTTCCGGTCACTCAGCGCTACTGCCTTTCTTCGCCCTTGTCAGCTGGGGCCCACTACAAGGGGCAAGTCCCCCTTCACCAGGTCGGCAGGACCCCAGGGCTCTCGCTCCCGGCACCTCTGGACAGGCAGCAATAGTCTACCGGGGTGCCGCAGGCTGGATCGTCCCCAAGCGCCAGGTGTATCAGGTGAAGAGTCAGTGCCTCACTTCTCCCGGTCCAGGCGTCGCCACAGAGGTCTCAGCCAGGCAAGGTGTTCGCCGATTTCACTCTGGCCGCCTCGCGGCCCCGCTGCGCCCCGGGCCCCTGTTAGACGAGGTCCCAGTGCCTCAATCGTCGCAGGGAGCAAGCCTCTCTCTGCCAGATCGGAGGGGCGACAGGACCCCCTCTCCAGTCGCCCGATGTGCCCTCCTCCACCTGGGCTCCACGGATCCTCTGCCCGTCCACCGGCGTCAGGCCTAGGGCGGCGGGCAGTGCGCGAGGGCCTCCGGTCAGGGAGCTGTGTCTCCGGCTCCCAGGCTCACGGGTGTCCCCCTGCGGCGCCTGGCCGGTCACTCCGCTGGAGTCCGCTCACCCACAGGCCACCCGGAACGCGGGCGCCCCGCTGGTCAGGGCGGGAGGGGCGCCAGGGGAATGCCCGCAGTGACAGGGTGAGCACAGCGCGCCTCGCGGCCTCAGGGACCCCGTGGCTGACAGTTAGCGCGGCTCCGTCGAGACACTCGGCGCCATCTTGGGGTCAGGCAGTCCGTCCGGTCTCCGCTCCCGGGTCACAGCCGCGATTGACTTGCAGGGGGCGCCGCTCACCTTCCACAGCCCCCGGGGGCCCTCCGCCGCCACGTCAGGCAGATACTCCGGCAGTGTGGGCCCTCAGCCGCCGACAGCGTCCCTCCGCCAGGCACCTCAGGCAGGGACAATGGCCACCATTTTGGTCGCTCCTCGCGCCAGATTCTCCGCTTCACGGGGAACTCTCCCCACAGCTAAGGATCGGGACTCTCGGGTCCCTAGTGTCACCCCCTCGTGCTCCCTGGATCCTCCCCTGCGCATCTGGGGGTCCGGGGTCCGGGCCGGGGTGCAGGATATGGTGTGGTGCGAGGCGGGCGCGGAGGAGCTCCGGAGTCCCGCTTCCACCTACATCGGCGCCGTAGCCACGCCCCAAGAGACCCCTCCCTATCATAAAATAATGATAAAAAGGCTGGGCCCTGGGATGGGGCCCCGGGGGACAAGGTTCCTGTGGTAAAAGTGGCCCAGGGAAGGGCCCTCGGGGAAAAAATATATAAAAAAAAAAGAAAGGCAAGTTGCCAGAGGGCACGCCCCCTTTTTTTACCACTCTGCAAACACACCTCCTGGTGCACTGCTGGTTGGGTGATGAAGTCCCCTTGGATCCGGAGGGCCAACAAGCCTTCCTGTTACCTCCAGTAAGCCCCACACAACCTGATTGCTGAGAGGACTTCGAAGGTCATCTTCTTTCTCCACCACTCTGCACCGCGCCTCCTGGAACACTGCTGGTTGGGGGATTATGTCAGTGATGTCATTAGAGATGTCTCTGATCATGTCATGAGTGTTGTAAGCAGTGCATTGCAGGGGCGTAAGTTATAGTTAGCTCAGGTAACTAAAACTGCTGAATTCCACAGTTTTTTTATTACGGAAATATCTAAGCCTAACTATAACGTCTCTGTCACCTTTGATTTTTTCAAGTGGATTTTTTATATATATATATATATATATCAAATCATATTCTCAAATAAGAAAAGCTGTTAAACACAGAGGCGCAACTGAGTTGTTAGAATATGAATAAAGCTCATAGTGCTTTAAAAGCTGAAAAGTAACATGAATTATGTTTTTTTGTTGTGTTCTCGTCCAGTTTTCCCTATTTAGACCCCCCTGAAGAGAGGCACATCCTGGAGGCTCTGAAGCAGCTTTACCAGTGCGACGCTATTGACAGGTATGTGGCAGAATATCCCTGATAGAGTCTAACTGCAAAAAATAGAAGAACTTTCCGTTTGCTAGTTTTGAAAACTATCACTTCATTACAACAGGGTCACGTTCCTGGTATTTTGTCTGAGAAATAGCAAAACATGTGTATATCATTGTTGTGGCCATTGCTCACAATGTATGCAGAGAATGAAATAAAAAATCCTTGCACGCATGTTTACTAATTACTCACCCTGTATGCGTTTGTTTTATTTCAATTTGTGTATGCATGGTGAGCAAAGGCACCACATTAATGGAAGTAATAAGGGTTCTCATTATCGTGTAACTCCTAGAACTTACATTTATATACCCTTTGTGTACCTTTCTAGAACTTGGTTTATGATGTTTGGCTTTACTCTATGATAATGATTTGGGTGCTGTGCCTGCTGTAACCTGATGGTACTTGCGGTTTCTCAGTTTCAGTACAATATTTGCCTTATTGTTCATTATGCCTCGCTGGATGTGTGTTCTACTTATGAAGTCCCCCTTTTTAGGTCTGGCGTTAGCCAAGACCTTTTGATATTACTAAAATTGAATGTATAATATACTTGCATAAAGTTGCTTTCAGACACCTCTTCTCAAATACTGGTCTGCTCTTGTGTCAGTCATATTTTGCTTCTGCCCACTTCAGCATATTGCATGGGACAATAGGTCAGCCTACTTTAGCCACTGGCTAACTTCACTTTGAGTGAAAGCATTTAGCCCTTGCACAAGGAACTCATCCATACACAAAGTAGTCACTTCAGTGCCAATGTTTTTGTTTTTACTTTATTATTTCTTTAGTGCCTTTGTTTGTAGTGCTACCAGATGAGACGATGGTGTACTTACAAGTTTATCAGTTCCTTTCGCCTGCCAATGCTGTTGTAAATTTATATCTGAAAGAAACACGTAAGTTATAGATTCCTTATCTTAGAATTACCCCCAGGTGTCAGACTGGATCCAGAAAGTTTTTTCGTCAGCAGTACCTCTCCGCGTCAGAAGGTGGCGTCGGTTGCCTCTGCGTCCGTCGTTGTGGTTGCCGGGATGACGTCGAGGCAGCTACTTAGATGCCGCCCTCGCACGCTGAAGTCAGTTCTTTCTTTTTCCCCGCCAGCCAGTGCAGATCCGGGAAGAGCGGTACCTCAGTAAATTTTTTACTAACATTTGCTCGCCTTTTGTCGACTTCTTGTTTTGAGTCTCAGACTCCGAACAGTCAGTCAGTGACGGATCCGCATCGCATGTGCCTCTTTTGCCTGGAGCGCGACTATGACCCCAAGTCGTGCTACGACTGCCGGTCGATGGCGCCCAAAGCTTTGTGAGAGCGGTCCTGAAAGCTGCTTAAACACCGGCAATCGGCTCTGCACCGTTCGAGGTCCCGGGCGAGAGGGAGGTCGAGGGACCGGTCGCAGAGTCACCACCATTCCAAAAAAGTCTTCGCACTCGGGGTCGGATAGGTCGAAGCATAAGAAGAAGTCGAAGAAGCATTGTTGCTCTTCGACTTCTCCTTGTCGGTCAGCCGATCCGATGAGGCATGCGGTGGTGCCACTCCCGCGGCTCGCGCGCGGACCCAAAGGGTTGACTCTGAGTTTCCCTCGCTTTCCGGTACCCAGAGCGACTCCCGCCCAGCTTCGTACGTTCTACGAGGCGATGCATACCATCTTTGGGTGGACCAACCCCCCCTTCGGGCCCCCGCGGACTCAGTTGGGGGGCATAGGTCTTCGCTGCCGGAGGCTCCGGCCCGACGCCGAAGGCCCCCCTTGGATCCAGGCCTGGATCCGGATCGGCGTTGGTTGACCTTGTTATGCCTCCACCGGCGCCGCTTCTGACAGCACTACTACCGCGTTCGACGCCGGTTGGCTCTCCGGATCCGGCGCTGGGTGGCGTTTTTATGCCCCTGTTCACTCCTGTGGTCCCTTTTCAACCAATGGCACCCAGAGGATGATGAGGAGGACTGGGAGGGGTCAAGTGACCCTTTGACTAACCAGTTGGACACTGAGCAGGTCTGGAGAGAGGAACTGGGGGATGCCAGTGCTTTGGACACCTCCCTTGACATGTTGTCTCCTCCTACCATGACTACGGAGGAGGGAGCGACATACGCAGTGGTGTTGCGTAGGGCGACCGAGGCTTTCAACCTTGAGCTTCCTACGGTGGCGGTCAGGACTAACCTCCTGACTGAGGTGCTTCAATCAGTTGCAAGCTCTTCGGAGCCCCTGCTGCCGTTTAATGAGGCCCTCACAGACTTCCTCTTGGGCACGTGGTCCAGGCCCAACACTCGGGCTCCTGTGGACAGGATGATTGCCCGAAGCCACTGCCCGGCTCCGGCTCTGGGCGACCCCACTTTCCTCTCCCACCATCCCACCCCGGAGAGCTTGGTAGTACAAGCTTCCACTTCCAAGAGCGTCTTCCCTACCGCCCCACCGGAAAGGGAATCCAAGAAGCTGGACCACCTTGGCAAGTACATTTTCTCTTCCGCCAGCTTAGGACTGCGGTCCATAAACACCTCTTATCTCTTGTGCCGTTATTCGCACTCAGTGTGGGATACGGTGGCGCAAGTGCTACCTCAGTGTCCGGAGGAGGCCCTGGCAGTGCTCTCCCAGACTGTTGCTGCCGGGAGGGATGCAGCAAAGTTTACGATACGTGGTGGGCTGGACACCGCCGACTCTCTGGGCTACGCCTGGATGAGGTCCACTGGCTTTCTAGGGGATGTCCAGAACACCTTGATGGACATGCCCTTTGATGGCCCTCTCCTTTTTGCAGACAAAGCAGACAACTCCCTAGAGTACTTCAAGGAATCACAGGCTTCGGCCAAGTCCTTGGGCCTCCCCACCTGTCTGGCGCAGTCTGCTTTTCGCCCCTTTCGAGGCTAGAGAAGGGGTGCCCCGCTACATCCCACCCAGAGCCAAAGGCCGCAGCAAGTTTCCCAACATTCGCGCGGCCGGGGAAACAACCGGCGTGGTACCAGGGGCCAGAGGGAGGGCCAGTCCACCAACCCACCCTCTGCAGCAGCCTCCAAACCCTCCTTGTCCGACCTTTCAGGCCCATCAAACGCCAGTGGGCGGCAGGATTCGCCCTCCCCTTCGATACTACCCCTCAAGCCATGCCACCGCGATACCACCGCATGTCTGAGGATCATATGGCCCTTCTCCAGCAGGAAGTTATGGCTTTCTTGGCCAAGGGAGCCATCAAGCGCGTTCCTGTC
The DNA here is from genome assembly GCF_964261635.1 of Lissotriton helveticus. Lineage (NCBI taxonomy): Eukaryota > Metazoa > Chordata > Amphibia > Caudata > Salamandridae > Lissotriton > Lissotriton helveticus. Next base: position 297,385,854 of record NC_136061.1, on the reverse strand, counting down.
CCCGAAGTAGGTCGTGGTTGTTACTCCCACTACTTTCTGGTGCCCAAGAAGGACAAGGGCCTTCAACCTCAGGGACGTCAATCGCTTCCTCCAGAGGGAGAAGTTCATGATGTTGACGCTTGCTCAGGTCTTGTCTGCCCTCGACTCGGAACACTAGATGGTAGCGTTGGACTTGCAGGACACTTATTTTCACATCCACGTCCTGCCAGCCCACTGGCGTTACCTGCGGTTCATGGTAGGCCACGACCACTTTCAGTCTACTGTGCTCCCCTTTGGCCTTACCAGTGCCCTTCGGGTGTTCACGAAAGTGATGGCGGTGGTCGCAGCTCATCTGCGCAGATCAGGGGTTTCAGTCTTCCCCCCCCCCCAGCTCGACGACTGGCTGTTGAAGGTGGGCTTGCCCCAGGCAGTCGTCTCCCAAATCCAGACTACAGCCGACCTCCTTCATTCGCTGTGGTTCTCCATCAATGTGCCGAAGTCGCACCGGATTCCCTCTCAGAAGCTCCTCTTCGTCGGAGCGGTTTTGGACACAATGCGGTTTCAGGTCTATCCTCCCGAACAGTGAGTCTGGGATAGTCGGGCTATGATTCCGATCTTTCAGCCTCTGTACCGGATTTCGGTCAGAATGACCCTGAGGCTGCTGGGCCATATGGCCTCCTGCATCCTGCTGATCGATCATGCCAAGTGGCATATGCAGGCTCTGCAGTGGGACCTGAGGTTTCAGTGGGCGCAGCATCAGGGGAATCTGCCCAATTGCATCCAGATCTTGGATTTCACTGCAGAACAACTGCAGTGGTGGCTCATGGACCAGGATTGGGTCAATGGCAGATCCCCCCCTTCCCCAACCAGACCACACTGTGGTGACAGATGCATCTCTTCTGGGATGGGACGGCCACATGGGGGAGGCGGAGATGAGAGGCCTCTGGTCTCCGGCGGAGTCCAGGCTTCATATCAACCTTCTGGAGCTCCGGGCGATTCGTCTTGCGCTGAAAGAATTCCTTCCCTTGTTCCGGGTAAGAGTAGTGCAGGTGTTCACCGACAACACTACTGCCTTGTGGTACTGCAACAAACAGGGCGGGTGTGGTCATGGACCCTATGTCAGGAGGCCCTCCGCCTCTGGACATGGCTGAAACTTCAGGGCATACCCCTGGTGGTTGAACACCTGGCGGGTTCTCTGAACGCCAGAGCGGACAAACTCATCCGCAAGTCCATGATGGATTACAAATGGTGTTTTTACTCGGAGGTGGTGCAAGGTCTCTTTCGACAGTGGGGAGAGCCTTGGTTAGATCTATTCGCCACCGAGGAAAATGCGCAGTGTCAACAATTCTGCACGTTGGAATTTTCGAGGCGGAACTTGCTCTGCAATGCTTTTCGTCGCAAGTGGAGTTGCGGTCTGTTGTACGCCTTTTCGCCTATACCACTCCTGCCCAGAGTGCCGAAGAAGATCAGGGGGATCCTCTTCTGGAGGATCTTCTGTCGCAGCAGCCGGGGACGGTCCTCCACCTGAACCTGTCTAGTTTCCACCTCCTTGCATGGAGATTGAGCGGCGGCAGTTGACATCTTTCGACCTGCCTCCTGAAGTCTGTGACGTAATCTTGGCATCCAGGCGTCCCTCCACTAAGACGGTATACGCCTGCCTGTGAAACAAATTTGTGGGATGGTGCACAGCAAAGGCTGTGGATCCCCTTTCTGTCCCGCTTTCTGAAGTGCTCTTATTCCTTCTCTTTTTAGCCCAGCAGGGCTCTGCTCTGGGCACCATCATGGGCTACCTTTCAGCCATCTCTGCCTTCCTTCGGTGGCCAGACCAGCCCTCTCTTTTCAAGTCCCTGGTAGTTAACCATTTCTTAAAAGGCTTAACACATCTTTTTCCTCCAATCCCCTTCGTTATGCCTCAGTAGGACTTGAACCTTGTACTAACTCATTTAATGTGCGCTCCCTTTGAGCCACTTCATAAATGTCCCTTACGTCTCTTGACACTTAAAACTGCTCTCCTGGTAGCCATTACTTCTGCTAGAAGGGTGAGTGAGCTCCAGGCTCTTTCTTCAAAGCCTCCTTTCCTGTCTGTTCATCCGGACAAGGTGGTTCTCTGGACCCGTCCGTCCTTTCTTCCTAAGGTGCTCACTGCCTTCCCCATCGGGCAGACCATTACTTTGCCCACCTTCTTTCCGCCTCTGCATCCTTCGAAGGAGGACCCAAAACATGCGCTATCTGGATCGCACAAAACAGTTCCGGGTGGATAATAACATTTTTGTTGGCTACATGGGCGCAAAGAAGGGTTGAGCCGTACACAAACGCACCATTTCTCGATGGGTCGTGTTGTGTATTAAGGCTTGTTATAGTCTGGCTAAAAAGGAGCCTCCAGTCGGACTACGCGCCCATTCCACCAGGGCGACGGCAGCCACTACTGCCTTGGGAAGAGGAGTTCCTCTGAATGACATCTGTCAGGCAGCCACGTGGGCATCGCTGTACAATTTCACCAGACACTACTGCCTGGACAGCCAAGTCTGGAGAGATGGCTTCTTTGGCCGTTCTGGTCTCCAGGATTTTCTGTTGTGATCTTGGTTCGCAGACCCACCACCGGGGTTGGTATTGCTGGGTTATCTATTCTAAGGTAAGGAATCTATAACTAATGTGTTTCGTTCAGATGCACAAGTTACTTACCTTCGGTACAATATATCTGTAAGAAACGTTAGTTAGTTATAGATTCCTTACCGCCCCATCTATCCTCCCCGTTCTGCGAACTGATTTCTAGGGTTATGGTTCTCCTTTCAGGGCCCTAGTTTTGTGCACCAGTTGTCAGTGTCTTGCATGGCTCTGCGTTCCTGACGTGGAAAGTCGTGTACAGAACTGACGTTAGTGCGCGAGGGCTGCGTCTAAGTAGCTGCCGTGACGCCACCTTCCGATGCGCGGAGGTACTGCTGACGAAAAAACTTTCCGGATACAGTCTGACGCCTGGGGGTAATTCTTACAGATATATCGTTACCGAAGGTAAGTAACTTGTGCTTTAAAGCAGGCCTTGCTTATTTATCGGACTGTTGCTTTTTCATACCATAGCAGCTGCTCACAAGAACTCTGGATATCAGCTCATGATGGTGCCCTATCTTTGCAACCCTATCTGTCTGTCATTCCTTCTTTATTTCCTTTCTTTCATTCTCTTCTCTTCCCTTTTTATTGTTCTTTCTGTGTTTTTCTTTCTCTCTCCTCTCTTCCTGATTTACTACTTTTTTCCGTCTTTGTTGCCTTATTTCTTTTGTGCCTCTTTCCTCTTGTATTTCTTTGCTTCTTTCTACTTTCTTTCTTTGCTTTTTCTTACTTTCATTCTTTCTTTCCTTCCTTCCCTTTTTCTTTCCTTCCTGCGTTCCTTTTTCTTTCCTTTTTCTTTCTAGCCTTCCTTTCTTTTCTTTCCTTCTTTCCTTTTACTCACCTTTTTCCCCTTCTTACCTTTCCTTTTTCGTTTTGTTCTTTCTTTCCTTTCTTGCTTTTATCTTTCTTTCTTACCTTCCTTCCGTGGTTCTGTCATTCACTTTTTTTTCTCCCAGCCACTCCAACAGGCATCAAGGGACAATGCTTTGGCCCACTTCAGCCGCTGGCTGACTTGACTATGAGTTATGGCTTGCTGCCCTTTCACAAGGAGCACATCGACACACAAAGTGGTTCCCAGGGAGTACTATGGCAATATGTGCTTCTTAAGACCAAGACAACATTTTTGCCTTTAGCCAATGTTTTTGTTTAGATTTATGAAGGCCCTGCAAAGCAAAACAAGAATTGCCAAAAGGTTGACTGATAACACCAGACCTAATGGCTTTGCCAGTGCTTATTGCAAGTGTGATCCATGCACAAGCTCCTCCCCCTTGCCCCCCTCATATCCCCCAGCCATCATTACGAGTTGGGGCCAGTTTTGCTGTTGTAATAACATACAGTATAGGTATTATTGGGTTCTTTACTACCACCCTATTCTCACCCGCTCAAAATGAGGTCCTGACGTGTGTATTGCCATCATAGGTCATTCACGGGTCTAAAAATAATCTGCTTTGTGCTAAAAACGGATGGTAGAACATCCTGATGTATAGGTTGGAGGAGACAAACGTTCCCTCATTTCTAGACGAAGTGCTAAATCAGAAGGAAAATCCATCAGTTAAATATATTCCACAGTACTCATCAGTGGATTCTCCAAGTGCAGTAAAGTCATTCTACGATAGTAGCCAGATGGCAACGCACATTACCTTTTCCAGAGACTACATCTGGGATTCAATCTATATGGTCATTTTTCCACTGATTCCCTTAGTGGTCTCTGCTGGATGATCAATGTATCTACTCAATTCAAATTATTTTTTCAGTTAACCATCGCAGTGTACTGGAACTGCTGTGCATAATAAAAAGAAGCAACAGGCACAGCCTAATTAAATCAAAAAAGCATGTACTATTGTACATAATCAATTTCTGAAGCAGTTAGATCATGGGAAAGGGTGCAAGCTTCAGCAGAGGGTGTGTAGCCAACAGGCTTGGTGCAGCCTTTCAAGTTATGAGTTTGATAAAATGACTACTATCTAATTAGGTAATTATATCAGCGTTTATTTAGGTGTCTCCAAACATTCCAGTTTGTGAAGGGCACTATATAAATAATTGATATTAGCATTGTAGTCCTCTCACTACAGCTGTTGTGCATTTTGGGAGCTTTTTATATGATTTCTTATATAATGGTTGCTCAGAGGTGGCATTGATTTTGCGATTTATTTTCAAGGAGCTGAGGGGGGGTATAGTGTGCGCACTTTCTGCTTTTTTATTCCCATATTTTTAACAGTTTTTGCATAATGAGTCAGCTCTGAAAGTGAAAGCAGCTCTGAAAGTATAGAAACTAGGAGTGAACAGAAAAAGGATCCCCGGTGAGTGTAATATGTAAGAACTACAGTTTGCAGTCACATCACAAGGTCTACTACAGGCATACTTAAATGGGAAATGATTACAAATGTACATTGGCATAACCAGCACAATGCAAAAATGTATGTGCTGACCTTCTCTGGAGGCTGTAGCTCAGCCATCTAACAATTTAACTGAATGTGAAAGTGACAATGTGTCCTTCCATACTCTCCAAACATAGCCAATCAAACAGATTAAAAAATACTTCACTTCTTTTATGAATGAATGAATAAAAAGTTTGGGACAAGTTCTTTCTCTAAGGATTTGGTCAAGCTGTGCTGCCTTGACCTTGTAGATTTTTGGACAGCCCTGTGTGTATTTCTCCAACTAGCCAAACAATCATACAAGCCCACTGGAGGTGCTTCCTTCTGCTTGATGTTTACCATCATCTCAACCAGTCACTGATGCCAGTTGTATACCCGAATATGCATCTCCATTCTAAGTGAGATTTCCTATCACCTGTCTGGTGATGGCAGCGTGAGTTTAATCCGTTGCACATACTTTTATTTCTACCTCTGTGCATGTGGGAAGACTGCCCCAAACTCTTTCTCATAAAAGGTCCTTAAGTCCACTTATTTGGGGTCCTTGAATTAAGGAGGCCCTTTGATGGGCGTGAGAGGGGAACTAATTTGTGTTGAGTTGGTGATATCCATCTCAGACATCCCAGCCTGCATAGACAAACTCTCTTGCCTATCCTACCAAAAACAGTGGGTGGAGAGGTCTACAGTCCAATACATTTTGTCTTTCAGGCCATTTTTACATTGTTGAATGAAACCCACCCTTCACCATTTTCTTGTGTTGTGGTCATCTCTCCTGATAGTGGCTCTCTGAGGGAGGCCAATGAACATCACACCAGTGCAAGTCAGTACTCTTATTGTGAACATTGGGCAAGGAACCAAACAATGATCTTCAGGCTTTACAGGGTGTACTGATATGGTGAATACACTTACCCTTGATATCCCCAGAGATGCATGATAGCCATACAACTTTATTAGACAGAAAGGCCCCCAGTCTTGCAAGAAGATGCATTATCAAGGTGCTATCCTCATAACGAGGGAGATGCTAGGAGATCCCAGGACATCGGAAAGGGACATGGCTGTCTCTCTTTGCCCGAAGGTGTTCTCCTTTGGTGAATCTCAAACGAAGCAGAAGAAAAGCCAGGAAAAGCACTTCAGTATTCAAACTAGTGGGAGGTGACAAGGCTCTCTGATGGTTTGGTATCTGAGTCCAGAATGGAGCCATTTTACTGCATGTTGACAACTAGGTGGCCAAGTGCTATTCATACAGCCAAGGTGGTGCTCCATAGCAGAAGTTGGTTATATAATTCGGGGTAAGAGTACTGCTGTTGCAGCTGGAATGCTTGCATTTCTGCAGGTATAAACAACAGGGCCCGCAGGCATGGCTATCAAAGAAAAACATAATGTAAACCCTAATTTTTAATGATATACAAAGGGAGATCATGTTGAGAAGTGTATGTTCGAGGAATGGGTGTTGTAGATACACATGCTTTGCATACTCCTGCCATCTAGTGTTGGGTCTGGATGTTTGCAAGTTGTTTTTCTTCGAAGAAGTCATTACAGTCACAAGGTAAGGTGACTCCTTTCGGTGATCATACACATGGGCATTGACTCCATTGTTAGATAGTTTTTTTCTGACATCAGGTTTGGACGTGTATTGCTGCTCTTCGGTTCGAAACGGTTCTTCGGGTTCCCCTCGGTGTGCAATCCACTATACCCTTTACGATATTATTTTCGTACACGTTTATCTGTTCTCAGTGTATCAAATCGGTTAACAATCTTTACATCTTCAGTTGAAAACTTTGTGGGTGGCCCTCATGCTTAGCCGCATTAGTCCAGCCTTCTGCTCATGGAACAAACTCTGTTTCAATTCTGTCCATTGCGCCACGCCAAGTACCCTCGCACCGACTACCTACATCAAGTCCGTAACTTGTGCCTCTCACCGGAGCACAAGGAGGAAGACAGCGACACCTGTAAATCGTTTAGGTAGAAGGAAACTCTACGGGCTCAACACTGAGAAATGCAACACCAAAGCATTCAACACACTCCGGATAGCTTTGGCGAAGAATCAGAAAATAAAGAGGTCGGCGGCAGAAGAATAGGACTTCTCTGTTCCAGAGTCGCATTCTGAACTCAAGATTGACTTGGAGTCCAAAGACATACCTCCGGGACAAGGTGCCGGGAGTACTATAGACCCTTTGCCCCACAAAACATCTTACAAAAAGAATAAGGCTATGGCACCACCTCTGCCCTCTGGCCAAGGTCGGCACTGAGACAATGTTTCCGACTCCACGCCCTCTGGCTCAGCCCCAAAACAAATCGCCATGCCTTCCGGCTCGGAACTGAGTTGGCAGAAACACTCCATTCCGAAGGACAAATCTGGTTCGGAGCCAAAACCCTCCGCTCCGAAAGACAAGTACTTCAGAGCCGAAACCACAACTCTCAAAGCAAAGACTATCTCGACAACGAAGCCTTCAGTGCTGAAATCGAAGGACAACCTCTCCGAGACTCAAGAACCAATTTTAGACCTTTTTAAAGACAAATTGGATCCTAAACAAAAGAAAATGTGTATCAATCCTGATACAGGACACATTTTGGCTAAGACACCAGCCAAACGGAAACTTCCTTCAGAGGACCCTGCCTATAAGATTGCTCTAAAGAAGAAAAAAGACATGGCTACCAACCCTGCGTATGCTACCCCACAATCTCCTCCCCCTCCAAAATCTTCTCCACAATTGCCAATTCTAGATCTTTTACACATAACACCTCAAGGATCTCCTCCTACACAACCTGAAGGGGATGATATTGATGATGAACACACATTTATTGTAGATTAATGGAATGATTCCACCATTGACCCTCCATTAAATAATGTTCCAGAGCTGAACCCTGCAAAGCAATTCCCACCAGACGATAATGTGGCTTATCAAGAGCTTATTGCTAGAGCAGCAGAGTATCATGGAGTTGCACTACATAAGGAATCTTTAGAGAAAGATTTTTTGTTTGAAACATTAGGATCCACACATAGGTCAAGCCGAAGTCTCCCTATGTTAAGGAGAATGATAAGACATTCAGATGATATATTTAAAGACCCCGTGCAAGCACGTATTTTACCTCCCAGAGTTAGAAAACAAGCATCCTGGGACTGGTTTCTGGCTAATCAGCTGTCATCAGCCAGGCTAGCTTGAATCCAGTGGCTAAGTGAGCAAGGGACCCACATTTGCGTATATCCTGCCAACTTAGGGCGAACAAAGCGATACCAAAGTGGGAAGGGTATACCCAGACCTGGGTCCCGTGCTCACTATGCCACGGCCATGACTGAACTGAGGTGGCAGAGTGGGCTAAAGAACGGTGGTGGATTAAACCCAGATCTTTTGACTGGGTGTGAGTGTTTGATTGGTTCAGAAGCTCCGTCCATCACCACCCCTTTTGTACCGCTTTGGCCGCCAGAAACCGGTCCTCCGAAGCTTGTTTCCGGTCCAGGGAAGAAATGGCTTGGCAGTTCGGGCTGGACTGTTCCCATGAGGCACAGGGTCAGACTGATTTGCATATGGCCATGACTGAACTGGGGTGGCAGAGTGGGTTGAAGAACGGTGATGGATTAAACCCAGATCTTTTGACTGGGTGTGATTGTTTGATTGGTTCAGATGCTCCGTCCATCACCACCCCTTTTGTACCGCTTTGGCCACCATAAGTGTGGCAGGGTATGCTCAGACGTGAGTCCCTTGCTCACTTTGCCACTGGATTCAAGCAAGCCGGGCTGAAGACGGCTGTAATGCCAGAAACCGGTCCTCGGAAGCTTGTTTCCGGTCCAGGGAAGGCATGGCTTGGCAGTTCGGGCTGGACTGTTCCCATGAGGCACAGGGTCAGACTGATTTGCATATGGCCATGACTGAACTGGGGTGGCAGAGTGGGCTAAAGAACGGTGATGGATTAAAACCAGATCTTTTGACTGGGTGTGAGTGTTTGATTGGTTCAGATGCGCCGTCCATCACCGATCCTTTTGTACCGCTTTGGCCGCCATAAGTGTGGCAGGGTATGCTCAGACGTGAGTCCCTTGCTCACTTTGCCACTGGATTCAAGCAAGCCGGGCTGAAGACGGCTGTAATGCCAGAAACCGGTCCTCGGAAGCTTGTTTCCGGTCCAGGGAAGGCATGGCTTGGCAGTTCGAGCTGGACTGTTCCCATGAGGCACAGGGTCAGACTGATTTGCATATGGCCATGACTGAACTGGGGTGGCAGAGTGGGTTGAAGAACGGTGATGGATTAAACCCAGATCTTTCGACTGGGTGTGAGTGTTTGATTGGTTCAGATGCTCCGTCCATCACCACCCCTTTTGTACCGCTATGGATCAATTGGGCAGAGATATTTGCCTATGCTTTTCCACCTTTCCCACTCCTTCTGTTTCTGGTTCGAAAGCTCGAACATCGCTCACACTGATACTAGTAGCTCCCACAAGGGCCCGCCAACCATGATACACCACACTCTTGGAACTCTCAGTGGTTCCACATCAAAAGCTGCATCTCAATTCCACCCAAAACCGTGGAGAAATCCACCCAAACCCCAAGGAGCTCAAATTAGTGAGTTGGCTCCTGTAGTCCCAGACTTTGGATACTTGCAATTTCCTCGAGACTGCATGCATATTCTAAAAGAAGCAAGAAAGCCCACTACCATATCTTTTTATGCAGCAAAACGGAAATGATTTGTTATCTATTGTAATACCAACAATATTAATCCTCTAGATTCTTCTATTCAAAACATTATTCGTTACCTTCTACACCTACAGCAAACTAGTATAGCTTACACATCTATTTGATTGCACCTTGCATTAGTAGCTGCTTATTTGCAAAACAGTCAGCATTTATCTTTGTTCAAAGTTCCTGTGATTAAAGCCTTTATGGAGGGCTTAAAAGGAGTAATACCACCCAGAATACCTCCGGCACCAGTATGGAATCTTAACATTGTACTTGCAAGATTCATTGGTTCACCCTTTAAACCATTGCACGATTGTCCTTTACAGCTCCTTTCATGGAAGGTTACCTTCCTCGTTGCAATCACTTAATTAAGGAGAGTTGGTGACCTACAGGCATTAACCTCAGAAGAACCCTTCTTTCAAGCTTCATAAAGATAGGGTTATTTATCCCACCAACCCAAAATTCCTCCCTAAAGTAGTTTCTGCGTTTCATCTTAACCAATCAGTTGAGTTACCTGTGTTCTTCACTCAACCTGATTCTGTAGCAGAATGAGCTCTTCACACATGTGATGTCAGAAGATCGTTATTGTATTATATCGAAAGGACAAAAGATTTTCTAAAATAAAGCGCCTGTTTGATGCATTTGCACCAGCTCACAAAGGCAATCCTAACTCTAAATCTAGCATTTCAAGATGGATTGAAAAATGCATTCAAACTTGCTATGCAAAGCTAAAAGAACTTTATCTATACACCCTAGACCACATTCCACTTTCAAAGTAGGGGCATCTATGGCTTTTTTAGGGAACATTCCTATAGCTGATATCTGTAAACAGCGACATGGTCTACACCACACACATTTACCAAACACTATTGTGTGGATGTGTTAGCATGCCAGCAAGCCAATTTAGGGCAACCAGTGCTAAAGACACTTTTTCAGACAAGTTCAACATCTACTGGTTAGCCATCACTTTGGAAGAATACTGCTATATAGTCTATGCAGAGCATGTGTATCTACAACACACATGCCTCGAAAGGATTATGTTACTTATCCAGTAAGCATCTGTTCTTGGCATGTTGAGCTGTAGGTTCACATGCGCCTCCCACCTCTCTGGACACCTGTATTTGTTGCAGTTCTCATTATGAGGAGTCACCTTACCTCATAACTCGAAAGATTTCTTCGAAGAAAAACAACTTACAAACATCCGGACCCAACACTAGATAGCATGAGTACGCAAAGCATGTGAATCTACAGCAATACATGCCACGAATAGATGCATACTGGGTAAGTAACATAATCCTTTCTCAGCATATAAATTTGCAAGTTCTTGATAGCGTATTTAATCCTGATACGTAAAGAAAAATTATGCATAGAATACTAAATCTGGAGCAATAACTCAACAAGCACCTTGCATAGATATTTATTGCATCATATAGGTTTCACATGCACTCTAATCTACAAATGATGCCCCATGTAATAATTGTAAGCTTTACACTTGTTACTGAGGGACCCTTTCGAGATTTGATGGTTGTCTGTCTTTTTGATCTCATTAAGGAGAGGCCACGTCACCCAAATGGGGAAGTTCATGGTGGAATATCCCCTACCTGCAAATATGTCGTGTGCAGTGATCAAGGCAACATCTTTGGGCTGTGAAGATCTCCTCCTTCCTATAGCATCCATGTTGTCTGTAGAAAACGTATTTATACGTCCAGGTAAGGGGGCAGTCCAAAAGAAAAGATGAATTCTTAGGTTTCCCAAAAATATAAAGTGTATCCAGCGTGTATTTTATTTTAGCAATAGTACATACCCTTTAAAGTAAAATAGCATTGAATTTTAGCAGCATCTGCGTATAGAATTTGTAGGAGCACTGTTGGGAGTTCATGTGATGTGCACAGGTTAGTTTTCTGCAATTGTATTTAGAAATATAGTTCAGTAGAATGGGCTGTCAAAGGCAGGGTCTTTTTTGATCGAACTAGCTCTACTAAATTTACTGTCCCTATTGCACTGATGAGTCAGTGTGCATTATTAACATGGGATGCTACAAACTTGTTATTTCCTTCCTTGTGGTTAAATTGAAACTGCTTAGTACTGTGTGCAAGTTGTATCATTCCCTTTCGCAAACCAGCGATACTCAAATTGCACATGGGAATGCAGTTTGCAATGTGACCTATGTATTAATAGGTTGCATCACAAATTGTCCATTTGCAGAGGGTCTCAAAACAACCTTCCTATTAATGAGGCCGGTCGCAATGCGCATTCCCTGGTAAGGAGCTGCGTATGCAGGGATGAAGACTCGCGGGGCACAGCAGATCTTCCTGCAGTTGATTTCCAAATGAGGATTCTAGTTTTTAATAAAGCAACCCGTGTTCCTTATAGAACATGGTGCAAAAAAAGTGTGTGTGTAGGCGTGTGTGTGTGCGCGCGTAGGCATGTGTGCGTAGGCGTGTGTGCGTAGGCATGTGTGCGTAGGTGTGTGTGCGTAGGTGTGTGTGCTTAGGTGTGTGTGCGTTGGGGGTGTGTGTGTGTGTGTGTGTGTGTGTGGCGTGTGTGTGTGGCGTGTGTGTGTGTGGCGTGGGGCACCCAGGGTACTGATATGATTGGGCCCTTGTCTGTTGCTCACTTCACATCTGAGTGCTGCCTCCTGGGCTTTATGTGGATCAGGGCCTGCCAGACCTCAGATACGTGAGTGAACTATTCCCTATTCATGCCCTTAATCTTACAGGCAGAAACAATGCAGGAATTTCCTTAAGATAATCCATAACAGCAATGTAGACCTTGTCTACATTTTAGTTTTACTTCTTATTGCATTCCCTAAAGGTATTTTTTCCACCAGTTTTTATATGCAACTTATGACACGTATATAGTGCATACTGTGAACTGAGTTGACTCCAGGTGCCTGAATATGTTCAGGGTGTGAGCAGGTGTTTGATAGGGCACAAATCAGAGTTCTGAAGATAAGTCTGAATTGTCTCACAGTGCATGTCTGTGGATCAAAAAGGTGTTCAGACTTCATGCACATACAATCCTTGGCCTCTTTGCACAGTGCTTTGGCCACATATTTGCCAGTAGTAATTGTTAGACGATGGGAAAGTGTGGGTAAGGAGGTACGCAACTGTCGAATTATTGACCGGTCTAAACTGAAATGCAGTGCTTAAAGGTGAGGTGTTGTGTGTGGAGGGATGGTGACGTGAAGGAGCTAAACATACATGCAGCTGGAGTAAGCGGCAAAAAGGTGTGAAGAGGAAAATGGAGCAATGTGAGAAACTCAGATGAAAGATTTCAGAAAGATGTGGGGAGAAAAAAGGGCCCAAGTGGCTAACAGAGTGAGAAACCAAAGAGGAAAGGGCTGTGAAGATGAACAAGAGTGACTGAGGCACTCCAAAACCACGTCACCTTCCACAGACCTTAGCAATTTTTCATTGCTTGTCAATCTTTCAGTATTGAAACATTTTCAATACTAATTATTCACAGCAAAATCATTTTTGTTACTTATTTATTTGATACTGTTAACAATCACTGGCAAATCCAGCAAGTCTGTCTTGTTTTCGGCCCATGTCTGTTGTATTATATATCTGGATGTGATAGAATGAAACTCATAGTACCCACACAGTGGTCATATACAACGCTTTGTAAAGCACATGATTTTAATTGTCATGTTTTAGACGGATGTATGTTGAAACCTCGAAGGCATTTTATCCATATGCATTTACAATGTGGTCCGAACACATCTTTACAACGCATTCCATTACTCCACAAGTCATTACAGCGACTTGCCGTAGGCAAAGTATTGGCGTTGGCACAGTATAATTTACCATTCCAACTCCTGTTGTGCAACAGTTGGGCGAAGTATTGGACTTAAAGTCCAACATCAATCCAACAATGCTTTCTTAAGGCAAGGTGCGGGATAAAGGAACACACTTGTGGTTCGAACCACGTTGTAAAGGCACATGGTGTTTCGAGCTGTGGAGTAAAGTGTGTTTCTTGTTTTAGGCCACACCCTTAATTTCATAGCCCATGCCTTCTTGTAAAGGAAAATAGACTCTGAGAATCGCAGAGCAAACACATACACTTTACTGACAGTTCATTAGCATCCAAGTGATTCGTTCTTATAGCGCTTAATGTTGTATCCTTTTGAAGAGCTTTAAATAATGAATGTAATAATAAATCACTAAGGTACGTGTCCGCTTCTTTTATTCTCACTGCCACAGCATGTTATTCGCCTTTCTAAGATGGCCTACTGGTATTTTTTTCTGCTATGAGCTTCTCTAAAAGCCAACAGTGGCCAAGCCCAGTCTCATACTGTTGGCCAGTGTGTTATCTGTAGAGGCAAATGTATATCTGCCACTGACTATAAGGCCACTACCACAATATAGGGCTCAGTACAGGTCTTAGAAAATTATTCCCATGCTCAACCCTTGGTAGTTTGGCTGTGAGCTTGTAGGCATAACTTCAAAGACAGATATGTAAAGCATTTAAAAACACCAATTCAGTAAATAATTAAGGCACAACACTCAACAAAAATTCAACATAAATTTATAAAAATAGGGAATATTTGTATCTTTTTAAATGACACCAAAACAAAACAAAACCAATGTAGGGAGCCAGTGATATGAATTTTTAAAGATTTAGCACTGTACATCACAAAAGCGACTATTGGGAAATCTGTTCGCGCTAGACCGTGTCAAAGTTTCAGGCCGATCGCAATGGAGCCCTGCACAGCTACCCCTCGCAGTAGGTCTCGGTCAAACGTTTTACCTTCTGACTTAGAAACTTATCTGGAGATTTTCTTCCCGGGGTCCCTCAAAGCTCTCAGCCAGTGTGGATTTGCTGAGGGTTCGGGGGCTTGCCTTGCCATGAGCTCCCAGTCAAACTTGTGGTAGTCCGACCTCATGAGCTTTCCAGTGGGACGAACCAGGCCAGCTCGTGGTTGAAGGTGGGCAGCTTGGCTCTTGCGATTGGTCCCGGTCACCTTTCCTTTGTTTAGACTTAGAAACTTTTACAGAGCTTTTTCTTCCGGGATCCCTTGATGCTTTTCACCAGGCTGGATTCGGTGAGGGTTTGCCGGCTTGGGTTTAAGCCTACTCACGGTCAAACTCTGGAAGTCGGACTTCCGGAGCTTTTCAGCGGCATGAACCTGGACAGCAGGCCGGCTCATGGTTGATGTTCGCCGGCTTGGCTGGCCAGGTCAAGTCGGTCAACTTCTGGAGCTTTTTTTCAAAGTTGTGCCAAAACCATTGAAACTTCTTCCTGAAGTTCCCCGAGGAGTCCCAAAGTGTCCAAAACCTACTCCAAGGGCCTGAAAGCTCCAAGATGGTTCTTGAAAGTTTTCCGCAATCCACTTGGACAAAACCCTTACAAATCCACTGTTAATACGCCAGGTTGAGTATTCTTGGTGGGGATGTTCCAGGTTAGATAGTTAACCTGTCGCTTGCAGGGAGTCCTCTCTTAGTCATTTTGTGCAAGGTTGTCCACAGGGCTGTAGTTCTGGATTGTGCAGAAGGCGCAGTCTTTAGAGTGGAGGGCCCAGTTGGTGCAAATCAAACTTCTCAGCATGGACCCTTCTCTCTTTCAAGTAGCAGATCTGAGACACTTTGCCCCTCTCAGATACTTATTCCAAGTTCCCTGGGTCAAGCAGAAGGGCACTCATGTCCAATGAGGTTGCAGGACAACACCCCAGGGTATGACCACATCCTCCAATGTCTGGCACTATTTCCTCCCAGAGGGCACCATTTCTCCAAAATTCATCATGGCTGATTTTCTAGCAGGGAGAGCTCGCTAAACACAACTCTAGGATGGTTAATCTCCATGGTCTCCCCCTTGCACCTGCTCATTCCTTCCTTAATCCTACTGTCTTTCTGGGTTCAAAGAGGAGAGGGGTAAATGAAACTGCTTTCTTATGCCTGTCTCCTCCTTCCACTTTATATTGTGCTTGAGGCAGTTTAACTGTAGATCACATGCTTTGAATACACCTGCCATCTAATGTTGGGTCCGGATGTTTGCAAGTTGTTTTTCTTCTAAGAAATCTTTCCAGTCAAGAGGTAAGTGACTACTCCTTTCAGTGATAGTGCGCATGGGCATCGACTCCATTGTTAGAGTGTTTTATTCCGCCATCTGGACGTGTATTTCTGTGCACCAGTTCGAAGCCGCACTTCGGGTACCCCTCGGTGCACAATCCATCTACCCGAGTCAGTTTTGTTTCTAACGCGCATCGCACTTCTCCGCATATCGTATGCATCAAGGCTAACCTCTCTTTCGATTGAAGATCTTCAGGAAAGCTGTCCGGCCTAACCGCGTCGGTCCACTTCGCAGTCGATGGTATGGACTCCATTCAAATTCTGCCCACGTTGCCATGCCAAGTATCCACCCACTTGCACGAAGTGTGCAGCTTATGGTTGTCTCCTGAGCACAATGAACAGGACTGCTACGCGTGATGATCGTTCCGATCGTCTGGCTTGACGTCGCCAGAAAAAGAGTCGAATACACGCCGAATATCTACGGCAAAGGATCCAAGCACGAATTTGATGCACAAATGGCTAAGGAAGAACTAGAAGAACTTGTCTCCATTCCAGAATCTGACTCCGAAATAGAAGAAGACTTGCCACAAGGTCAACGTCCCATGAGTACTGAATGCCCCTTAACCCAAACTCCAACTCAGCCGAACAAAAGGCTTTGGGCCCACCCCCGCCTTCGGGTCACGGTCGGCACCGACAAGATGTTTCTGACGCCCTGCCCTCCGGCTCGGCACCAAAACACGTCAAAAGCCTTCCGGCTCGGGATCGAGTCGGCCAAAATATGGCACCGAGCTGAAACCTTCAGGCTCGAAGGCGGTAACCGCTTTGAAGCCGAAATCATTGACACAGAAAACTAAGCCTCCTCCGGCACCGAACCTACCCGCGCCGAAAAGTCATTCTACCCCAGCACCAAAATCCTCTGTTCCGAAACTTAAAACTGTTCCTCCAAAGCTGCAGGATCTGATTTCCAATACCCCAACACCCAAATCGGACCCAAAACAAAAGGAACTTTATATAAATCCAGATACAGGACTAAATCACCTCAAAAACACAAACCTGAGTCAGAGGACACCTCTTACTATATTCCTTTTGAAGAGGAAGAATCTAGGTACTAACCCCTCCCCTCCTCCGCCACCATGTTCCCCTACACCAACTTATCCACCCTTGCATCATTTACTGGTTACGCCAACTAACTCTCCACCACCACCTGATGATGATGATGGAGATGGAAGGGACAATTTTTTACCGATAAACCCCTGGAAGGAATATAAGAGAGATTCACCTACAGATAACGACCCAGATCTTTACCATGTAAAGCCTTCCCCTCCTGACGATAAGAGGATATCTAGAATTACTTGCTAGAGCTGCTAGAGCTGCAGAATATCATTGGGTGCAGTTAAATAAGGGCTCTCCAGGTGAAGATTTCCAATTTGAAACGCTCAGTAGCACACAAAGGACGAGCAACACTCTACCCATGCTTAAAGGTATGATGAGTCTTGCCGATGATATCTTTAAAGATCCAGTGCGTGCTCGTATTCTCACCTCCAGAATTGATAAAAAAATATAAGCCTGCTCCCTAAGATCCATTCTTTATTAAAGGACAGTTACCACTAGACTCCTTGGTGTTCTTTAATGCCTGTGAACTGGCCAATTCACAGACTACAGGGGATGGTACACTCCCAAACAAATACTCAAACTATTAGATGCCTCCGATAAACAAATAGCCGCCCTAGCAGCCCTAGCAGCAAATCATTGGTGCATTGCCAGCACCCAGGACCTGCTAGCCATATATGATGGGGCACACTGGGATGAAATTGAGCAGTTGCTACAATACCTCCCAGACGAGCACAAAGCAAAAGCCCAGGATTTAGTCCAGGAAGGGAAGTTCATAGCCAATTCCTCAATTTGATGCGCTTTGGATGCTGCAGACACTGCAGCTAGAGAGATCAACACTACTGTGTTTTTAAGGAGACATGCATGGTTGAGGAGTTCTGGTGTCAAACCCGAAGTACAACAGTCTATTTTAAATACTCCTTTTGACAAGAAACATCTCTTTGGGCTCAAAATACATAAGTCATTGGAAAAAATGAAGAAAGACACAGAAGTAGCCAAGTCTATGGGAGCTTTTCAGTCTCCCTATAATCGGGCTCCTTTCGTCGCTCCTTCTACTGCGGAGGGGCGAAAACCATGTCCTCAGACAATACTGCCGCCTCCTACAAAGGCAACAGTCAATCTTCCTCTACAAGGGGCTTCGTTAGAGGGGGATACAGAGGCAACAACAACAAAGGTCAAAGTAGAGGTTCCACACCACGTAATTCAATCAATCAATCAGAGTACTTGTAAAGCGCGCTACTTACCCATATGGGTCTCAAGGCGCTGGGGGGGGCGCTACTGCTCGAAGAGCCAGGTCTTGAGGAGTCTTCTGAAGGTGAGTAGGTCTTGGGTCTGCCGTAGGTGTCTTGGCGGCGATGTAGGAGAAGGATCTGCCACCGGAGGTTGTTTGTTGGATGCGGGGGACAGCGGCGAGCGCGAGGCTGGCGGAGCGGAGCTGGCGGGTGGGGGTGTAGAAGCTGAGTCTGCTGTTCAGGTAGGCTGGTCCGGCATTGTAGAGTTCTTTGTGTGCGTGGGTGAGGAGTTTGAAGGTGATCCTCTTGTCGACGGGGAGCTAGTGTAGGACTCTCAGGTGGGAGGTGATGTGGCTGTTGCGGGGGATGTTGACGATCAGTCGGGCGGAGGCATTTTGGATGCGTTGTAGTCGTCATATATGTTTGGCTGGGATTCCTGCGTAGAGTGCATTGCCGTAGTCCAGTCTGCTGCTGACGAGGGCCTGTGTAACCGTTCTTCTTGTTTCAGTCGGGATCCACTTGTAGATCCTGCGGAGCATGCGGAGGGTGTAGTAGCAGGAGGAGGAGACAGCGTTGACCTGTTTAGACATGGAGATGGAGGAGTCGAGGATGAATCCTAGGCTGCGTGCATGGTCGGTGGGTGTTGGTGCTGTTCCCAGTGTCGCGGCCACCAGGAGTCGTCCCAGGCTGAGGGGGTGGGTCCGAGGATGAGGACCTCCGTCTTGTCCGAGTTTAGTTTCAGACGGCTGCTCCTCGTCCAGTCGGCGACTGCCTTCATTCCCTCGTGGAGGTTGGTTTTGGCGGTGTGCGGGTCCTTGGTGAGGAAGAGGATGAGCTGGGTGTCGTCGGCGTAGGAGATGATGTTGAGGTCGTGATGTCGGGCCACTTGTGCGAGGGGAGCCATGTAGACATAGAACAGCGTCGGGCTGAGGGATGAGCCCTGGGGGACGCCGCAGATGATGTCGGTGGCTTCGGATGGGAAGTGCGGGAGGCAGATGCTCTGGGTTCTGCCAGAGAGGAAGGACATGGTCCAGCCAAGGGCCTTCTCTTGGATTCCGGCTTCTAGGAGGTCTTTAGAGTGCGATGGCAGACCGTGTCGAAGGCTCCTGACAGGTCCAGGAGGATGTGGGCTGATGTTTCGCCGATGTCTAGTTGGCGCCTGATGTCGTCTGTGGCATCAATGAGGGTTGTCTCGGTGCTGTGGTTTCGTCTGAACCCGGACTGGGACGGGTCCAAGATGTTGTGCAGGTGGTGGGCCAGTTGCATGTTGACGATTTTCTCGATGACCTTCGCCAGGAACGGGAGCAAGGAGATGGGCCGGAAGTTTTTGAGGTCCTTGGGGTCCGCCTTGGGCTTCTTGAGGAGGGCATTGATTTCGGCGTGCTTCCAGCTTTCTGGAAATGCCGCTGTTTCGAAAGAGATGTTGATGACCTTCCTTTGTTGGGTTGCGATGGCTGTATCTGCTTTATTGAATACGTGGTGGGGGCGATCCTGAGTGGATGGAGTTCATGACCTTGCGTGTCTCGTCGTCGTTGACGTTGGACCAGGAGGTCAGGGGGTTGGCGCTGGTGGTGTTCACAGGGGAGGTGGAGTCTGGCGAGGTTGGGGCTGTCGTGGTGTTGAAGCTGTCATGGATGTCAGCGATCTTGCGGTGGAAGAAGATGGCTAGTGAGTCGCACAGTTCTTGTGAGGGCGGTATGTCGTTGGCGCTGGGGTTGGAGAGTTCCTTTACGATGCTGAAGAGCTCCTTGCTGTTGTGTGCGTTGTTATCCAGGTGGTCTTTGAATGAGGATCACACCCTTCCCCAACAAGCAGTGACATGCCTACACTTCCCCGATTATCTAACTCCTGTCGGGGGATGTCTTGTACAATTCCTCCCCATTTGGCAATCTATCACCACAGACAAATGGTTGTTAGGAATTATCCAACATGGTTATTGCCTGGAGCTTACCAACAGTCCTCCAAACATTCCACCACGCTCTCACAAAATGTCACCAGAACATTTACATCTACTTCAGCAAGAGGTACAGTCTCGCTTGTCCAAAGGAGCCATAGAACCTGTGCTGTTACAAAATTAAGGGACTGGCTTGTACTCCCTGTACTTTCTCATCCCCAAAAAGGATGGCTCCTTGAGACCTATTCTAGACCTCCTAGAACTAAACCTCTACATACTTTCAGTGCATTTCCACATGGTGACACTTCAACAAGTACTCCCACTTCTACAGCAGAGCGATTTTATGTCTACTCTAGACTTAAAAGATGCATATATATATATATATATAGACCGATTCAAAGTACTTCCGTTTGGAGTCACCACCACTGCTCCCAGGGTATTTACCAAACATCTGGCAGTAGTCGCAGCACATCTGAGAAGATAACACATCTATGTCTTCTCATACCTGGGCGACTAGCTTATCAAAGCTAGCACTTACCAAATGTGTCTCCAACACACTCAAACCACTATTCACTCACTTCACCAACTAGTGTTTACAGTGAATGCTTTAAAGTCTGATCTACAGCCTTTCAACACACAAACGTATCTGGGATCCACAATAGACGCTCACAAAGCTATAGCCTCTCCCAATACAGCCAGGATTCACAGTATTCAGTCCCTTCTCACTCAATTTCAGCCCAAGCAATCATTGCCAGCAAAAGTAATTATACAACTGGTAGGTATGATGGCATCTTGCATTATACTTGTTCCCCATGCAAGATTTCACATGCGTCCCCTTCAAGAATGCTTAGCAAGTCAGTGGAAACAGTCGCAGGGTCAGTTGACCGATCTAGTGTTGGGCGATGGCCGCACCCATCGCTCTCTGCAGTGGTGGAACTCACAAAATATATCCAAAGTGCGCCCCTTTCTCGACCATGTTCCACAGACAGTGCTAACAGCAGATGCATCGCTGACTGGTTGGGGCGCTCACCTACAAAGTCATGCAATCCAAGGATTATGGACTCTAAAGTACAAGAGCCTCCATTTAAATCTCCTAGAGCTACTAGCAGTGTTTCTAGTGCTCAAAGCCTTTCAAACTCACCTAATAGGCAAAACTGTCTTAGTCCGCACAGACAACATGACAGCTATGTATTATATACAAAAACGGGGGGGGGGCGGGACACACTCTCCAGCTGTCGCGCCTAGCACAAGCCATTTGGAAATGGGACAAACATCAAAAAATTGATTTCCTAGCAGAACATCTTCCAGGAGTAACAATCAAATTGCAGATCTTCTCATCAGACAGAGACCGCAAATCCACGAGTGGGAACTTCATCCCCAAATTCTTCTTTATTACTTTCAGAAATGTGGATTTCCTCATATAGACCTGTTTGCCACAGCTCAAAATGCCCAAGCTTCGCCTCCAGGTTCCCACACCCGCTCTCCAAAGTCAATGGCCCATGGATGAACTGGGTCAGGGATATTTGGCTAAGCTTTTCCGCCTCTCCCACTCATTCCGCTGGTAGTTCCGAATCTCATCCAATCATCCCTCAAACTCATTCTCATAGCTCCCATATGGGCACGTCAACCTTGGTTGACCACCCTGGTAGAGCTCTCAGTAGTTCCACACTAAAAGCTGCATCTCAGCTCCAGTCTCTCACTTAGAGCCATGGAGAAATCAGGCATCCAAATCGCAAGGAACTCAACCTAGCAATTTGGCTCCTGAAGTCTTAGAGTTTAGTTACTTACAATTACCACCAGACTGTATGAATATCTTAAAGGAGGGTAGGAAACCTACTACTAGGGCATGTTATGCAGCAAAGTGGAAACGATTTGTTAAATACTTAAACAATATCAATCCCCTTGATGCTTTAGTGCAAAACATAATCGGTTATCTCTTACACTTACAGCAATCTGGATTATCCTACACAGCCATTTGATTGCATTTAGCAGCAGTAGCTGCATACTTACAAAACAGTCAACACTTATCTCTATTTGAAGTACTAGTGATTAAAGCCTTTATGGAAGGACTAAAAAGAGTAATACCACCAAGAGCTCCACCTGCACCAGTATGGAACTTAAACATAGTCCTTAGGAGCCTAATGGGACCACCTTTTGAACCAATGCACACGTGTCAGCTACAATTTCTCTCATGGAAGGTTGCTTTTCTTATTACAATCACTTCCTTAAAGAGAGTTGATGAACTCCAGGCACTAACCTTACAGGAGCCTTTCTTTCAGACAGTGCTTCTTCGAACCAATCCCAAATTTGTTCCTAAAGTGTTTTCTGCTTTTCACATCAATCAATCAGTTGAGTTACTCATGTTCTATCCTAAACCTGATTCTGTAACAGAACCAGCTGTACACACACTAGATGTTAGAAGACCTCTACTATATTATTTGGGAAGAACAAAAGATTTTCGTAAGACAAAACAGCTCATTGTTGCTTTTTTGCCACCACACAAAGGCAATACCAGTTCTAAATCAGGCATGCAAGATGGATCGTGAAATGTATCCAAACATGTTATCTGAAAGCGAAAAGAACCTTGACAATACCCCCTAGCGTGCATTTCACCTGCAAAATAGAGGCTACTATGGCTTTCTTAGGAAATATTCCCCAGCTGACATCTGTAAGGCAGCAACATGGTCTACACCTCACACATTCACCAAACACTATTGTGTAGATGTAGCGAGGCAACAAGCTAATATAGGCCAGGTAGTACTTAAAACACTTTTTCAAACAACTGCGGCAGTTACAGGTTAGCCACCACTTTGGAAGTTTACTGCTGTATAGTCTATGCAAAGCATGTGGTCTACAGCTCACATGCCTCGAACTGATAATGTTACTTATCCAGTAAGCATCTGTTCTTGGCATATAGAGCTGTAGATTCACATGCGCCCACCTGCCTCCCCAGGTACCTATACCTTTTGTAGTTTTCTTACTTTATATACATACGCATGGACATCATTATTCTACATTTACTAACTCCATTCTCACCCTCTGCGGTAAAACAATCTAACAATGGAGTCGATGCCCATGCGTACTATCACCAAAAGGAGGAGTCACCTACCTCATGACTGGAAAGACTTCTTCGAAGAAAAACAATTTGCAAATATCCAGACCCAACACTAGATGGCAGGAGTATGCAAAGCATGTGAATCTACAGCTCTACATGCCAAGAACAGATGCTTACTGGATAAGTAACATTATCCTTACAACCCCTCCCTCTGCTCTGACATTCCTGTGTAGCAGCACCCTGCCCTCCCAGAAGAGCTGTCTAACTCCAGGGGCTATTTATCACCTCCTCAAAGGAGCCTGGGTAATTCACTTAACTCTGACCAATCAGGACAGACCATTGGAAGACTGAATTTTGGCTAGCAGACAAGAAAGTCTTTACTCCTTTTCTGTACACTTTAGGAGAAATTCAACAATACCATATTGTTGGATTTATCAATACCATTGTAGGAAGTCTTTGAATGGCATTTGTATGATTCTCCTAGCGAGGACTTATTAGTTAATAACTTCCTGCCATGTTAACCTATGTCGTAGGGGATTTCCAATGGGAAAAGTGACTTGGGCCATTTTTCCATCACCAGGGCGTATAAAAAATATATTTTATACGGACCCTTGCTATATCTGCAAGACCCCCACCTCTTGTGCACCTAGGGGAGGCTTTAGGGGCTCAGAATAGGTACAAATATTGCAGTTCCTCACTCAACATTGCTAGTAGCACAAAAGTGTTTTTTATGAAGCACTTTATCACAGTGTGGGAAGTGAAATGTGAACGTTCACTTAACCCATGGCATATAAAACTAATTTTATAAGAGTCCTCCATATAAATACCTGACCCACCACACCCTTGGGATACCTAGGGGAGACCTTGGGGATACCAGTATGCCCAAACATTGTAGTTCAAAACTTTTTATGTGCCCCAAACACCAAAGTCGAGTTAGGGCAACAATTGCATTTTAAAAGCAGTCTTGCAACACAGGGCTGCTTTTAAATTGACCTCAGGCATCAGCCAGTGCAGAAAGGGCTGCTGGACTCTAAACTGCCATGCACTATTAGATACTAAAGGTAGTTTCAATACCCCTACCCCATTATGTATTCGGGCCTTACAGGGGAGGTCATGCCAATCACAGGGGTACCCAAACCCACAGTGTACCCCAGTGTATGTAGGCCTTTTCACTGTATTCTAAGTATCGCTTTCTACATAGCACTGGTCGTGGGCCTGGTTAAGCAGAGCCCAGGGTCAGTCAGAATCCGTTACCATCAGTACCAGTCAGCCAAAAAGTTGAGGGATCCTAGGGCACAGGATGATTTTCCAACCCATACCAAGGAAATTAGGCATAGCTGTATAGAATCTTATATCACTGGAGTATGCCTCCTAAGTGCATATACAACACACAATTTGAGCATACATCACAACTTAAATTCATGAGCCTCTCACAAACCTAATTATCCACCAGCTAACACTCCTGTATCAATACAGATATTGACCCCCATACATAACATAACATGACATGACATTTATTTGTAAAGCGCACATTTACCTCTTGGGCACGATAGTGCTGACATAGCATATTTCTTTACTCATACCTAATTACTTACTTGCTCAACCATACCAGTCCATACAACCATACTGAAACGCCTCAAATATGTAAGGGTGTCTGCACGGCTGCAACTGTGCTGTACCTGTTATGTGAGAGAGGAGGCTGCACTGATCCTTCCCGGGCTTTACTTGTTCTATCACAGTAGGATGCTTGTAGAGCTGCTGAAGTGTTTTACATTTTTTACCTGTTTTTTAAAGGAAAGAAACTTGTACTTCCTCCCAGGCTGTACCAGCTCCATGAGGAATTGAACCCTTCACTGCTGATGCCCAGACATAATTGCTTTGTGAGGGGATTCTGTGGTGTAATTCTATGATAATGGAAAGCTTGACAATTGATGTACGTGGTGTATCTGGTCTGTGAGAGTGGAAAACATGCACTGCTAATACAAAGCTGTGCATGTTCGGAGAGTGACACTTGCACTGCTCAGTGTATATTTCACCTATTCTGAGAGAAAGGAAGGTAGTACTGAAGTTACTCATGTTTTAGAAACATTATTCACACCTACCGATGTGTACCTGTCTGTTGATGCCATTCTTGGGCATCTGGCTGGGGTTTTGTACCTTGATTATGAGGATCTAGTAGATATCTAGGCTTTTTCAAAGACTTGTGGAAGGGGTTACCACGTTTCGTAGAGAAAAATACTGGACATTTCTGTGTGTTTTGAGGTTCTGTAAGTACTAGGATACAGAACTTACTTAAAAGTTTGTGTAAAACACTGTGTTTTTACCTCAGTAATTCTGCTTCTATTTGAATTCAAATATTTAGGAATATATTAGACCACTCAAAAACATGTAATGTGTTTTCAGCTTGTAGTCGCTGATTTATGTTTATATTTCTAATGTGAAAATGCTGAATTGTGATGATTTTTGTGTTTATCTGACTTTTCGTGAAAATACTGGTAAGACTAACCTTTGGTCAGAGTTCCAACCTTTTTGAAACAGCTGAAATAGTTAATGCACCTGGGCTACTGCATGTAAAGTTGGATCTCACATTTGTAGTCTAAGTGAGACGGTTTTGTAGGTTAATGCTTTTGTTACAGATCTCTTTGTGTAAACGTTGGTTTCACCTGCTCCCTTCCTTTTGCCTCTCCCTAAAACCCCTTATTTGCTGCATGGGGTTCTGGTGCCGGTGTTGACTTGGACTCAGGTCTCCCTTCCTCTTCTTACCTCAGCCATATTTCATCTTACCTTTTTATTGTTATCTCCCTTCAAGTCAGGCTCGTATGAGTATTGCATTATGATGTCCTGCCACATGCCCAACTTAATGCCAAAATTCCTAGGGCCATCATGGACATAAATTAGCCATAAGCCATCTCTATCTTACGGTGCTTGCTCAGTAACACATCCAGTTTAAGCCATACTTACACATCACCCTACAAGTTCACTCTACATTAGACACTTCTCCTAGCTACATCATACATAATTAACAACTCTAAGCCATCCAGTTAGTTAAGCGCTGCTACTCAAAACACATGTGATCAAGTCACACTTAGCAATTACCCTACAACAATAGTACACAGTAAACACTATGGTGCAAATGGTGACTCTAGGCAGTCATCCACATGCCAGCCAATTGATAGGACACTCGCCCTAGATATCGGTAGGAAATTCAAAAACTACACCATCCACTGGGTGCAAAATCACAATTCTGATAGAGACTTCTAACGTCAAAATGTCTCAACTTGTGAATTTCCCGGGCGCCAGCCAGATTGGATCCAAAAACTTTAAAGCAGTTCCATTGCTTGCCGACAAGTGGCATCAAGCAGCTGTGCATCGGATCCGTCCGTATCTGAATAGGACGTCTGGGTCTCTATATATTCGTGACCTCTGTGTCCTTATATAGGTTCCTTTGTTTCTGTGCCTTCGGAAGCGAATCCGGTGGTAGCAATGCTGTCTCTTGACAGAATGTTCCCTCAGGAAATCATGTTTCCCCGTAAAATTCTGGCAGTGTGAGATATGTGCCCCAAAACTACACAGTTTAAACTGTATTGTGATTGTCAACGGGTGATGTCAGGAACAGACACAAATGAAGTCTGCCTGTGGTGCCTCAGCGCTATGCATATGTCTAGCAAAAACACACTGGTCCCTAGTAACAGTACTATAGATGCAAAGAACCAAATGGCGAATAATATTTATTCAAAGAAGTTTATGAAAAACTATTTCAAGACACATAGCGGCACAGTGAATATTGGTGCAAAATAAACATGCTTGCTGCTCACTTGAGAGCTGATGAGTTCAAGTGACAAATACTGACTAACGAGTGTATCAACAAGCACAAGAACAGGACGGCCATGTTCAGCAAAATCGCACCAATCATATAGGGTGCGTGCTTTTAAAGACAACAGCGTTTCGATCCCAATAAAAATGGTGGGATCATCATCAGGACTCAGGGGGATACAACGAGCCAGAGAGCGAGATTATGAAAGGTGATGCAGTTGCTAAAGGAGGGGGGCCCTGGTGACAACGTTCAGGAACAGAGTGGCTGGGAATGACCTGGGCTGGAAATATGCTGGATATCCAATGGCGTCTCCAATCTGCACGCTGTAGGAATCTCACAGGTGGTCTGGGACTCTAGGATGAGTGCCAGATTCCTTCACTGGGCTCGAGTCAGCCGAAATATGGAGATTCACTGGTAGCGCTAACTGGCAGCATGAAGTCCTTTCTAGCCGGAGTTCTCAAAGGGGCACACAATCGTGCACATCTTGTGCAAAAATGAACCGTAAGGCCCTTTGAGACCCCGCTGCCAATTTGCGTTCACCGAACTCTGAAAGAAGTTGTGGAAGCTGTTCCGAACCCAATCAAGTGCACGTTCTCTGTCCCACTCTGAGAACTGATCCAGAAACCTTTTGACACAGATATTCAGGAGTTCAGATAATTCAAAAAGGCACACAAAAAATATAAGAAAGTCGAGTTCTCTGTTGTACTAGCACTCTCAACACTCTGAGTTGCGTGATTCCCCGAATACCGCTAGGTCTTGGAGCCACTCGACAGAGCGGACTCTACAAGCTCCTACCCTCAACCTCGTTCCTCCTCACAGACAGTCACTGCAGATGAAATGTGTTGTCTGACGTACACCATAATGACCGTTTTCGGTACCCCGCCTAATCCAAGAATTCGAGGTGACCGCCTTTTGGAGGCCCGCATAAGGATCCGTCCCTGATGCCAACTTTGCCACTCAACCTCCACCCGAAATCAGACCTGACTTGCACAACATTTGACGACGTCCCTGGTGCAGAGTTCGACACCATTGGCTAGAGTCCCGACACAGACGTCACCACTGCCTGACCTGGATCTGACAGTCTTAAGAAGCGCACCTGAGGGTCTCGATCTTAACTTACAAATGCAAGAGGAAAAGGCCAAAGTGTTGACAGAGGTTCTTAATCTAACAGCTGTCACTTAGCAACCTCTGCATCCTGCAAGGAGGCCCTAGTAGTACTTGTGGGCACGTGGATGAAACAAGGATCTTGCTCACCAATCAAGAGACAGGTGGCAAGGTAGAAAAGGCCTACTCCCAGGAACACAGACTTCATAATACAATATTCCACCTCTGAGAGCTTGGTGGTACAGGCATCATCCAACCAACAGAACCCCAACTCTTTTCCAACCACTTTGCCCGAGAGAGAACAAATGGAAAAATTAGTAAAATATGTTTTTCCAGTGCCAGTCCTGACCTTCATTCAGTCAACACCTTGTGCCTCCTGGGACAGTATTTGCACCCCTTGTGAGACCAAGTGCAGATGTATTGCCAGCAAGTCAGACACGCCCTGATCCTCGACTGCCACGATGTTTCGTAATATACAATCTGTTCTAACCTGGACACAGCCGACTGCCTGGGTACGACAGTTGGCGCCAGCATTGTGCATATGCACCACAACTAGATTAACTCCACGGGCGACTCTTTGGATGTCAAGAAGTCACTAATGGAGATGCTGTTCATTGGCTCCAAACTTTTCAAGGCGCAGGCAGATTAAGCCCTTGACAAACTTAAGGTGAGAAAAGTTCTGGGTCTAGCTCAGCAGTTACCCCTCCCCCCCCATTTCAATGTCCCGTTCAAGTCTTCTGTAGGGAATATCTGCAGAGTCGGCATCAGTATTGGCCCCAGCAGCCATAGGGCTCCTATCCCTTCCGGGGGCGAGGCCAGAGAGCCCACGGACAACATTCAGGCCCACAGGGACAACATTCTACCCAAACCACAATCCCTTCCCTCACAGCCACAGCTGAAAAAACACTTTAATTTGTCCTTGGCAGCATACAATCTACCTATAGAAGGTTAGATCAGCTTTCACCTCCCCCAGATAGCAGAGCTTCACATTGTACCAATGGGTGCTCCAGATTGAACTCTTTCTGTCCTATGCCACCCACACCGCAATACCATCTCAGGACCACTTGTTTGTACTCCACAAAGACATTCAGGCTCTCTTAGCAAAGAGAGCAATAGAGAGGGTGCCAGCATCAGGGATCAGGACTTGCTATTATTCTCATTATTTCCTGGTTCCGAAAAAGGACAAGGACCTCCATCCCTTCATAGATCTGTGCTCTCTGAAATTCTTCCTCCAGAAGGACAAGTCCAAGATGCTTACCCTGGCCAAAGCTCTGTCTTCCCTGGATCAAGGATACTGGAAGATGCAGCTCAACCTGAAGGATGCCTATTTTACATCCCCATCTTGCAGTTCCACAGGCTTTTCCTGCAGTTCCAGGTAGATCAAGGGCACTTTCAGGTCTTCGTGCTCCCCTTTGGCCTGACCAGTGCACCTCAGGTGCTCACGAAGATAATTGTGACGGTCGCAGCCCATCTGAGGAGGTTGGGACTACCAGTCTACCCATAACTTGATGACTAGCTACTGAAGGCAGGCTCAACTAAGACCATCGTAAACCACATCCAGACAATGTCCAACCTGTTAACATCAGTGGGATCTGAAGTCTAAATGGGCTCAACACTAAGGCAATCTCTCAGACAAAATCCAGGTGTTGAAGTAGACTGTGTAGAATCTGCAGTGGTAGCTGCTCAACCACAATTGGATCAGAAGCATACCCCTCTCATTACCCCACCCAAAGGTACCGGTCATGACGGATGCATCCTTGCTGGGTTGAGTTCATATGGGAGAGTTAGAGATCAGAGGACTTTGGCTCTGAAAGCATTCCTCTCTATCATCAAGGGGGAATGTGTGCAGGTTCTGACATAAAACATACCTGCCATGTGGTACTGGAACAAACAGGGTGGAGCGGAGTTGCTGGTCCTATGCCAGGTGGCTGTGGACCTTTGGAAGTGAACGTTTAGCACATCTCCCTGATCGCCCAACACCTGGCAGGATCTTTAAACGCTAGTGCGGGGATCTCTGACACCACTGTCTGACAGATCATGATTAGCAGTTACACTCTAGGGTGACACAGGGTGTTTTCTAGCAGTGGAGAATTCTGGCGTGATATATTCGCCACCAGAGAGAAGGCACATCGTCCAAACTTTTGCACATTGTAGTTCCCAAGGCAGTCCTCCCTCTAAGATGCCTTCCACCAGCACTGAGGGGTCGAACTCCTGCAGGCCTTACTTAAGCAGATCGACAAAGACCAGGCAAAAGTCATGATAGTGTCACAGAACTGGGCGAGGAGGGTTAGGTATCTGAAACTTCTGGCCATGAGCATTGGTCCTTCATTCGGGCTGCTCTTTCCGGAGGTCCTCTTTTCACAGCACCAGGGCCGAGTCTTGCACCCAAACTTGCACAACCTACATCTCCATGTGTGGAGATTTCACAGAGACAGTTGGAGGTCTGTGATCTTCCTTCTGAAGTAGTTGATGGCATCCTAGCAGCCAGGCATCCATCAACCAAACCTATTTATGCAGACTGCTGGGGGACGTTTTTGTCTGGTGTTCTACCTGAAACGTTCAACCCTGGAATACACAGTTGTTAGCTATTCTTCTATTTTATTTGTCACTAGCCCAGCAAGGCCTTGCTGTGCCAACAATTCAAGGTTATCTGTTGGCCCTTTCAGCTGGCCAGCCAGCCCTCTTTAAGTCAACAGTTCTGATTCGTTTTCTAAAGAGGCTGGTTTATATGTTCCCACTAATTCCGTTTGTGATGCCATAGTGCAACCTTAATTTGGTACTCGCCTATCTGATGTGCACTCCCTTTGAACCCATGCACATTAGTCCTCTTGGCCTTGTTACCAGCAAGACAGCATTTCTCCTCGCCATTACATCGATCAGGCAAGGGAGCAAAATCCACTGTCTGTGATGACACTATATTTATAATTTGTGTTAGATAATCTGGTCCTCCGGATGAAAGCGGCCTTTCTGCCCAAGGTATAGTCACGTCCTTCTATGGAAGGCAATCTGTCACCTTCCCGGCCCTCTACGTACTGCCTCCTCCCTGCAATGAAGAAGAACTACTTCATCACCTTGACACAAAAAGGGATCACAGGTTCTACATTGATCAGACCGGCAATAATAGACAGCATTACCAATTTTGTATCTCCAGATGGATTGTTCTATACATTAAGATCTGATACTGGCAAGTCAAAAAGCAGCCCCCACACTGCACCATTTTTTTTCAATGACTCCTGTTCCGATGAACAGAAAGAAACTGATGTCAGCCCTTAAGGGGCGTACATATAGAGGCCCAAATGCCCTACCCAAAGCAGACCGGTCTGACTCTGCGCCTCATGCCGTCACCTATTGATGCGTGAGGTAATTGCTTTCCAGATCCTGTCTGTTACCTGGGGAAGTTCACAAGGGGAGGAAACTTCAGTTAGGGTCTCTACCAGAAGAGGTATTACTGAAGGTGAGTAACCTGTTTGTCTTTCAGGTAAGTGCCGGGGATATGTTCCTGGCAACTGCCTATTGCCTCTACATGCCAAAAGCTCTGTTCATTCCCCATGACTAGGTGTTTTGCCTTCAAGTACAGGGCATGTATGAAGAGTGTACTTGTATAATGTTTACTCCACAGATGACATGGTGAGTGGGGAATTTCATTTAGTTTCTTGACTGCTGCACAACTTGGTGCTTTCCTTCAGGAATCTGTCTGTATCCTTCTTGTACATACCGAAGAATACAAATTGGTGATGGATGGAATGCTCAAATTAATCTCAGTCTCTGGTAATTACTCTGGGTTGCATCCCAGTCCACTCTATACATGCCAACCTGCCCGTTCTTACTCAGTGAACCTCCCTGTAATCTTTTTCATCTGGTGGCTGTGTGAGTTCTACAGTTCTTTTCTTTGTCTCCAGTTGTTTTTGTTCTCCTTTATTGAAACCAATCCATCTTGCTTCCTCTGTTCTCTTTGTCTTCGATAGCAATTGAAAAAGATGAAGAGCTATGTCTGATCTCGATTCACAAATTGCTGACATCATCCCAAATGGTTTTGACTGGAATATGTTCCCCTAAATTCCGGATAGCAACTCGAAGAAGCACTGCTTCAAGATTGCCATAATACTTTTGATCAAAGCAGACCATGTGATCCTACCTTCCCACCTTGACCTCTGAAATGGTATAAGTACTGCCCCCACTGTGTTGGTACTTTCTTCAACCACCAGAATAGTTTGACCTCAACTAGTCGATCCGGAGATAAGACTGCTGACTAATGTAGGCACAATTGTGACGTCTTATTAGATACTGACCCACTATTACAATAACTGTGGCCAGTGTCCCTAACTGGAAAATGATGACTGGACCCTTGGTCACCATGTCCTTGTGTAACTATTGAGTCTTCACCCCCACTGAGTTGTCAAATGTTCTTAAACAACATTGTGCCTGCCTGTGTATCCTTTATTCCCATTCTAAATGCCTTCGTCGGGGGAGTACTCTCATGAAAGACTACGGGCCAGATGTACGGTCTTTCCAAGTACCCAAATTGCGATTTGGTAACAA
The DNA here is from genome assembly GCF_964261635.1 of Lissotriton helveticus. NCBI lineage: Eukaryota > Metazoa > Chordata > Amphibia > Caudata > Salamandridae > Lissotriton > Lissotriton helveticus. The sequence continues at coordinate 297,353,468 of NC_136061.1, read as the reverse complement.
GTTACGAATTTTCTATTTGTATATCAAAGAAAGCATTTTTGCGGTCGTAATTGGTCCAATTCTGTAAATCGGGACATTTGAGAGCACAAAAAAGCTTTGCATGTGTGGCCACAAAATCCAGATTGCTCACAAAGACTCGGGAGTCAATCTAAACTGAACTTAGCAAGAGCCTTCTGATTTTCTTCCGTTATCTTATCTTCGTCTGTTCTGTTTTCCTACCTCTTTAATAAACTTATTTTTAAAGATAAAGCACTGACTGGATATCAGTATTATGCGCTGCGTCAAACATTATCTGAATTATAACCCCTTACACCATCCAGAGTAACCAATGATCATTCACCAACCAGAGGTAGTCAAGTGCCAAAAGGAAATAGCTTGACTGTCCCGTTGCAGTGCATTAGTCTTTTAACCCTGGGGCACCAATGGTGAACATTTATGCACCAAAAATACTCTATCAGTTATACAGCTGCCTAGTGCCCCATGAAAACGCCTCATGGAGCGTGTTGATTATAAATCAAACAATTGACTATATTTGCTGTCATTGAATATTTTTCCAACTTATTGCGCACGTCCCTGTTGCAGATCTGACCTGTTAAACAAACTACTTTGTAGTGCAAGGTCTGTCACTCGTAACATGAGAGGCCTTCATTGACCAAGGAGCTATTGAATCTGATCATCAGAACAGCATGTTCACGAGTAGTCATACTGTAAATAGATAAAACTACTAGTCTGTTTGAGTGGATACTGAGGATCAGGTACCTAAATCTGTTCTTAAAAGATGTTCTTCTAGAACTCTACTGGGTCAAACAAATATGTAACAATTGCTGAACATGCCAAATAATCATTTGGAGGTGGCCAGAGAATTCAATATGCTGTGATATCAATGATAAGGAAAACGTCTTCAAATGGAAGGACATCTATTTTAGGGGTTACATGGTTGTTTCCCCATTGAGTTGCTAAGTATTTTTTGGGGTCACTAATGTGTACCCAATGAAATTCATAGGCTATTAAGCACCCCCTGCTGCGGGGATTTGCCCCAATTGACTTTCAACCAGCTAGCATACAGCATAGCACTCATTGTGCTGACTTTACCTTTAAACTGTGTCTGTGACCTGCTTACTCATTCTGGGTTCGATGTAGTCAAAAGTGGTAGAAATTGCACCGATTTTTTAGCAGCCTGTCTCTGATTTTATGATGTAACTCATGTACTAAGCTGCAGGAGTTTGCAAAACTAGTTGTATAATAAATATTAGTTAAGCAGGTAGCTTTCAGCGGCCCCTCCTTATTGGATACAAACAAGGAGCAGCAGACCACGATCCTTGTATTTTCATTCCCAAACAGGATTTGTTTTAGGGGTTGCACCTCTGCAATGTAGGAGGAGCGTTGCCTCACTGGATGAGAGCCAGCAGCTAAAAAATAACATGATATTTCGTTACAGTTTTGTTTCCAGCAGCTTGCTCAGCCAGCGTGTGTGGGGAGAGGCGGGTCTGGGCCGTTGGGTGGGGGAGTAGGAGTGGAGTGCACTCTCTGTGAGCATGTGTTTTTTACCGGCTGTCTCAGGCCGGCTTAACACACATGCGCACTTAACAGTCGGGTTAGAGAAACAGCACAGACTACCTGTGATTGAACACGCGTCTTTTCATCCCGCGTAGGCCAATCCCAGCGCTGCTCTCATATCATGAGACCAACGCTCGGATTGTACAGGAAGCCTGTGATCCTGGCCCAGTATTTGCTGGGACCAGGAAGAAGAACGTGACAAGGCGTTCAGCAGCTTAAGGTAAGTCTTCCATTTTTTAAATTATTTTTAAACCCCCTGCTCCTCCTCTTGTGCCCCCCGCACCCTGTTACCCAACTCACCACTTTTTGTATGTGTTGGCTACCACAGATTATTTTTTAAATCCCCATGTTTCTTAAAGGAACCACAGCAGCTTTAAGATTTTTTTTTTAATTTCGGGATACTGGAGGGAGATGGATTGGACCTCTAACTGCTACCCCCGATGTCGCCCCCAACACAATTTCCAAAGGGAAAACTGTCCAATGGGGTGACTTGCCTCTTAGCAAATTCGTTACCACCTCATTTGAGGAGTCAGTAGCTTATCAATGGTTTGTGACTGCAGTTACAGCTGCAAGCCATTGATACATACCATTTCAGATCACAGTTAGGAGGCTCATTCCATTCCCCTCCTATTTCACATTCACAATACAAACCAGAAATGCTTTTCTGAATTTCAAAACAGCATGGGTACATTGTAATATAAAAAATAATGTTTTGCGACACCAAAATAGTTGCTGCATCTGTACTTTTATTCAGTATTGTGATCTTGATTATTCTTGTGGTCCAGAGAGTGATAATGGAACACTGCCTAAATGCCGATGAAAGCTTGCCATTAAAGTTTCCCAGAGTGAGTATGTTCTATTAAAAGGTGGTCCAGGCAATGTCCATTGAAGCTTTTGAGGACCTCATGAGGTGGTGCAAACTTGGCATATTTGCTATTTTACTCCCCTGGTAAAATATTGCTGTCACCTTATGTAAGATGTTAGCTTAAACAGCAGACTATACACTGAGAGCGCTATCATAGGTCACCCACTGCAGTTTATTTTTGTATGTGTACTTAACCTAATGACTTTTGGTACTTCCTCAGGAGATTCAGAGAAACGGGAGGAGGCTGAATGTAAACATCAAGCGCTGTCCATGGAGGCCGGGGGTAGCAATGACTTCGCCACGCTTTTTAATGTCTTCCAACAGTGCCGCATGAGGTATGTGAATGAAGTTCTTGATATTTGAGGTTACCAGAATCCAAAGCATCGTCATATTTCTCTGCTTGCAATTTCTTTGCGAACCCTTAATGCACTGTGACAATGTGTTCTAATAAAGCACAAGTGAGAAACCCCAGGCGGCAGGGTGGCAAGGTGGCAAGCTGAATGCAGATGATTTTTCAACATAGCCCCTGTGTGCAGGTAGATGGTGTTGTTGTGTGGCTCTATGTCAATGCCATTATGCCCTGCAAGTGATGGCTGGAGCCACATATAAGCACCACCGAAGCACACTGATATCAGTCTCTTCTTGATACTGTCTGCACCTTCAAACACACAGATTTAACTATGCGAGTGTGCAGATCTCTAACATGGGTCCTTTTAAGATGAAAAATAGGCCTTTCCACAGAGTGAGGCGGCGGGACGGCAGTGAGGGATCTGCAGTTAGATTGAGTATCTACCCGAAACCTAGTTACTGAAGGTAAGTAAGTTATTCTTCTGATGAAACTTCTAACCAGAGATTTCTCACCTTTAGAAGAGGTACCAAAGCAGTACCTCCGCAGGTGGTGGGTCTCTCTCTGGGATGGCTCAGAACTAAAATGCCTCCAGACCCCAATGGCCACAATGTGCCTCCCGTCTGACCTGGCTGTAGAGGCAGTAGTGCTTCATGAATGTGTGAACTGAAGCCCAGGTTGCATCCTGACCAATATCCAGAAAAATACAAAAAGTGAATGCTGGAATGCTTGAATTAATCTCAGCCACTGACAGTTACTTGGGCCAATATCCCAGCCCATTGTTATTTTGTCCACCATGCCACCTCAGTTTGGACACAGCCATATGCAAATTTGTCTTTACCTGGCTCCAATAGGCACAGTTACGCCTGAAATACCAAGCCAGGTCCTCCCTGAACCGAAACACACGCAAATCAAGACTGGTTTTGTCGTTATCAGGGCCCTTCAGTAGAGTATAGCATGGTTCTAGTTGCACAGTGTGTACAGGATCCGCATCTGGGCATACTCGTCCCGCTTAGGATATCACTCTGAAGTATACAAAAAAGTGATGAATGAAGTGATTGAATTTATTTCAGCTACTGGTAATTACATGGGGCTGCATCCCAGTCTATTGTTAATTTGCGCTCCATGCCACCATGTAATGTCTCCGAGAGAGAGGTTTCTGGGGAATTCGAGCATGCAAAAGCACTGACATTGCGCATTCTCTGTGGTCATGAGATCAGGCGAGCATCCTCCCCACTTTTGGAAGACACCTTGCTCCGGACTAAACTGTCAGTTGCAATCCACTAGACGTCACAGATGGAGTTTGTCCACCCTGGCGTTTTAAGATCCCGCCATATCGTGCCCTATCAGGGAACTGCCCCGATGATTTAGCCAGATCAAGAGGTACTAGGTCTCTTTGCACATGGGCCAGGACTCCACTCTCCCCTGTTAACATACCACATGGCAATGGTGGTGACAGTGAGGACCTGAACCAGCCTACCCTTGAAGGCTTTCAACATTGAGCCCATGGCCCATAACTCTAACAGGTTGATGTGGAGACAGGTCTCTGCAGGAGACCATCATCCTCTGATCTCGATCTCTCCCAACTGACGTCCCCAGTCATACATCTGTCACTACCATCAGCTTTGTGTGGGATAAGAGGGGGAGTCTCCCGCTGGCTCTGTGCCAGTTGAGCTGCCACCTCTACATATCTTTTGAAACCTGAATGGAATCTGAAAATTTCCTGTCATGCTGGTTACACGGAGGCTTTAGATCCCAATGCAGAGCCCACATGTGTTATCAGGCTTAGTAGATGAACACAATGAAGGCGGCCAATAGACCAAAGATCATCAGAACTGCCCACGCTGAGACCCAGGACTAAAGCATCGAGGACATAGCCTGAATGTCTTGGACTCACGAATCCAACAGGAAGGCCCATTAAGACACTGTGTGTCGGATAGCTCCAATGAAAGAGAGCTTCTGCGAAGGAGTCGGTTGTGACTTCGGCACGTTGCTAGTGAATCCCAGCTATGTTAGCATTGTTGCCACCGTCTGGAGGTGGTGCGCGTTTTACTGTGGTGAACCTTTAACAGCCAGTCCCTGAGGAGGGGTAAAAGACTGTGTAGGAGACTGGCTTAGTATATGGTGCACACTTAAAGAAGTGATGCACCTTGCACTAATCCAGGCAACCTTTATAGTTATTTTAGTGGTCTTTGATAACCTTATGCTCTCAAAGTGGTAGTTCTGGAGAGCAGCTTTCAGGCATGTCTTGAAGGAGTGTAAAGCAGCTTGTTTTACCCCATTTGATCAACAGTGTAGATTAGATGACAAAGAACCACACAGTGTTCATAAAAATAATGCAATACAATCACTAACACTTTGAAATATATTCTACCCATAGATCCCAACATTACACTTCATGGGAGTGGCTCGCTACCTCAGAAGGGGGAGTAACCTAATACGCGCCACCAAGAACCTTGAGATCATCCTCTCTGAGCCTGGCTTCCGTTCCCAGAATACACCGTGCCTGGTCGGGCAGCAGTTCCATCAGGGTCCTGAGAGCACAGGCCTGAAACCTGCCTCCTTTGTCTCTTAGAACTGTGACGAACTAGCCATTTTTAAGAAACTGCTTAAAACCTGGTTATTCTTTCATTGATTTTGCCATCTTCAAGAGGAAATTTTAAACCTGGTTTTCCGCTGCAAAGGAAGTCAGTTGGGTTGATGTGGAGGCTTGTTTCGTGCCGGGACATTCTAGTTGAGTAGCTGTGCGCTATATAAATGGCTTCATTAATTAATTAATTCATTCATTCATTCATTCATTCAAGGTAAGTACCCAGGAACCCCCCGGAGGCTGTGTGCAGAGTGGAAAAACAGCTGCTTGCCCAATAGAAGTTGCGATTGCAGTTTTAAAGAAAAGGGACCCTTCCCAATGAATCCAAAGCATCCCCTTGGAAGATGGAAGGTTGGAGAGCCACCCCACCTATGGATGCCCCAGGTACCAGGTTATCTGCACCAGGGAAGCTGAGTGCATAGGGGTGAGGACGACAATGGAAGACTTCGGAGAAAATGCCTCTGGTGTAGCCTGTGAAGAAGTCTGGTTGAATCCAAGTGTGAATTCTGGAAGAGGAAAACCTGCAAGCAGAGGGGACAGAGTCTATGCCACTCGGAGGCGACCAGGAGGCACGGAAGCACAAAGCCCACCGATGTCTGGAGCTCCAGGAGTTAAGACGATGACCTTGTCGCTGCAGCCTTGAGGACCAGGTGACACTGAGGAAGATCAGGAGCCGTACACGAGCTGTCCCACATCAGGTGTCGGTGTTTAGGTGGTCGACGTTCAGCGGGAGCACCAACAAGCTTTGGTAGCCTCAACTGGCCTAGAAAGCAAAAAGATGCAACCATTGGGACCAGCCGAGGACAAGGGTCTCACCAAGTACAGGAGAGTCAGAGCAGGCCCCGAGCAAGCAGGCGAGCCCTCTGAAGCAAGGAAGACCCTAAAGAAGACCAATAGGTCAAAGGCTCAGGAATCGCAAGAGGAGCTCCGGCAGCTTACCAAAGATGGAGCCCCACGGTGCAAGGGATGCAGTGACGATGCTAATCTTCGAGGGTTGAGGTGCTCGGGCAGGAACTGCTTGTAGCCCGAAGATTACTGGAGTGCAGAGCCAGCAAGCTTTGGTAACGACAAGTCGATGCAGTGCACAGGGGTTTAGTCCCAGCGGAAATTGCAGAGAAGACAGGTCAGTTCTCTAGGGAGCTGCAAAAACACCACCTGTGTTACTGGGTCTCAGGAAGCCCATAGACCGGTCAGCTTTGTTGAGGTGAGTGCAGATGCAGAGGAGTGACTCCTTCACTTAAAGGGAGATTTCTTCAGATGTCCTTGATGCAGATAGGTCTCCTGGAGAACCAGGGTGAAGCACAGACGAGGCAGAAGACTTGAAGAACAGTGAGACCAGGAGCAACAGGAGTCTTCCTTGATGCAATCTTGGTTCCAGACGAAGTCCAAGTGTCCAGACAGTTGAAGAGTGTCTTGGTTTCAGAGGTGAGACTTTTTCCACGATGAACCTAAGGACCCACCCACAGAGGAACCCTTAAGTACCCTAGGAAAAGGGTTGGAATGGCTTGGTTATCCCACCCAAGGAGGGGCTGGAAAGAGGGGAGGATACTCTTGTGTCCTTAGTCCAGTTTCACGCCAGAGCAGGAACCAAGGGTTTCCTGAACAGGCTCAAACCGGAGTATGCAAAGAGGGCACCAAATGTTCCCTCCAATACGGTCTGGTGGTGCCGGAAAGCACCCCCTCCCATCCCAAAACACTAAGTACTGTCTGAGAGGTGGTCACACCTCCCTGTGACAGGAAACCTATTGTTCTACCTTCCCCTGCCTGAGCTTCGCTCAGCAGCCGGAGTCGTGTCTGTGGTCAGCAGCAGCACTAGCTTGCTGGCTAACCCTGTAAGGCTCTTACTGGGAGTACAGGTGAGTCCATTGAGGAGCCCCCCAGTACATAGGATCATAATTCCAGCACCGGAAACCAAACATGACCATATTCGATGCAGCCATTATATAGTTAGACATCTTGTAAATTACTAATGTCCACTATATACCTTAAAATGCCGACCACACTTACAAAGCCTTGAGAATCGACTGTAGGGCTTTTAGGGGTGTTCTGCTGGGCCACCCTCATACTTGTAACCAAGCACCCTGCCCTCAGGACTGAAGGGCCTACTATAGGGGTGACTTTAAGGTTTTAAGTGCAGTGACTTCAGATATAAGCAAACTTTGTTGTGAGGGGTGCAAGCACCATCTCACACAGGCTGCAATGAAAGGCCTGTAGTCTGAGTTTAAGTGGACTCCCTTGGGTGGCACAATACATGCTGCAGCCCATGGTAGACCTCTGTGTACCTATGTCCTGGGTACCTGAGTACCATATAGGACTTTGTTTTTTCTGGATAAGGTCCAAAACATCTATAAGACGTTCCCTTATACAGGGCCTCCAGTTGAGTCTCCGATCAACATCCATGGAGACACCTCTTTGCACGTGCTGCCCCCACTGTCATCTGAGGGGTTTGACCTCCTGGCTCAGCAGGTTAAATCGGGGTCCCCCGCTGATCCGCTTAGACCGACTCTTTTTAGAGATCGGTCGTTCGTGGGCCGGGCCGTGGTACACTCCTTGATTAATATCTCGTTGGAGTGAGGCACGGTACCCGCTAGCTGGAAGCGGGCGGTGGTTTCTCCCATTCTGAAGAAACCTTCCCTGGATCCAGAGAAACCTGAAAATTACCGGCCTATCTCCTTGCTCCCGTGGCCGACCAAAGTATTGGAGGCCCATGTCAACAAAGTTCTTTCAGCTCACCTCATCCATGCTAACATCTTGGATCCCACCCAGAACGGGTTGGAGACCGCCCTTCTCTCCATGGCTGAACATCTTCGCATGGTGATGGATGCGGGGCAGACAGCGGTGCTCGTGTTATTAGATCTGAGCGCCGCGTTTGATACTGTCTCGCATCCCATCCTATTGCATCGCCTGGAGGAGATTGGGCTGTGTGGTCTGGCTCTCCAGTGGTTCCGGTCCTTCTTAGACGATCGTTTCTTTAGCGTTGCTATCCCACCGTTCCAGTCCCAATTCCATCCTCTGAAACAGGGGGTGCCGCAAGGCTCCTCGCTGAGTCCCACGTTGTTCAATCTTTACGTGAGACCGCTGGCTGAGGTCGTCAAGCAATGGGGCATGACCATGGTCTCATATGCCGACGATACTCAGCTAGCGGTTACGATCAGCGGGGATGCGGACCGGGATGCCCCCAGGTTTCAGAGTGGACTTAGGGCGGTGGCGAGCTGGATGAAGAACAACTGTCTCCAGCTCAACGCAAAGAAAACGGAGATCATGATCGTCGGTAGGAGGTCGGAACTATGGGGAGACAGATGGTGGCCAGCGGAACTGGGGCCGGCCCCCATTCCGGTCACAGAGTTGAAGAACCTCGGAGTATGGATGGATCCCTCCCTCAGCTTCGTGGGCCATACGAAGAGAACTGCGGCCTGTTGCGTTGGCATACTACGGTCGCTGCGTCCCGTCTTGAAGTTCTTTGACCATCGCACCAGGCAGCTGATAGTCCAGGCCACAGTGTTATCTCGCCTGGACTATGCCAGCTCGCTTCTGGTCGGGGCTAATGTGGCGGAGGTTACCCGCCTCCAACGCGTTCAGAATGCCGCGGCGAGAGCCATTGTTGGCTTACCCCGAACCTGTTCCGTCTCCGGCATCTTGAGATCACTGCATTGGCTGCCTATCAGGCCAAGAATCCAGTTTAAAGTGCTGTGTCTGGCGTTCAAGATTTTGAGGGGTGGGAGTCCTCAAATTCTCGCGAACCTTTTGTCCTGGTATGTGCCTGCCCGGTCTCTTAGATCTTTGGGTCAAGCTCTTACAGTGATCCCCCGATACAGGTTGTGTCGGGTAGGTGGCTGCTCTTTCCAGGTCAGAGCGGCTGAGCTTTGGAATTCTCTTCCTGTTGAGATGCGATTGCTTGCTGATCTTCTAGCTTTTCGTAAAGCTTTAAAAACTTTTTTGTTTGAATAATTTGCCTTTGTCTTCTTCATTGTTATGTTCCCTGTAGGTGTCGCTTATTACTTGCCATGCGCCAGGACGCCCCTTAGCTGGGGCAGCTGTGCGCAGTACAAAAGTCCGTAACATAACATAACATAAGGGTACACCAGTAGCCATTGTGAGGGGTGCAAGCACCATCTCACACAGGCTGCAATGAAAGGCCTGTAGTCTGAGTTTAAGTGGACTCCCTTGGTTGGCACAGTACATGCTGCAGCCCATGGTAGACCTCTGTGTACCTATGTCCTGGGTACCTGAGTACCATATAGGACTCATAAGGGTACACCAGTAGCCAATTGGGGATGTACCAAAGTACTTACCAGAGCCAATTTAGGGGATCAACACAGAAGCTGGAGTCCTGATTAGCAGGATCCCAGCAGACTACAGTCAAAACACACTGACGCCAGTCAAAAAGTAGAGGTAACCATGAAAGCAGATCCTACTTTCCTACACACTGGATTACCCGATCTCTGAATGTAGGCTGAGACCACCGCCATCATGTTTGTAAATGCCCAAGGAGCAATGATGCGGTCAAAAGAGAGCACAGCGGGGGGGGGGGGTGGCCAGCAATATAGCAGAGTAGCTGTGTTTCTATGCGGCTCAGACAGCCCTACAGAAATCCTGCACTTAATCCTGGCCGTAGACACCCACTGAAAGCTTTCAGGGAACGGAACGGCTTTCCACACTCACTAACGCTGCGAAAGGGGCCCGCAATCATTGAGGGCAGACATAATATTGCCCCACAAGAACAGGATGGAGGAACAACGAGGCCTGAGGTCGCAAGATGGCGGTGATCCGCCTGGAGACGCTTGAGTGGCGGGTTGGTGAAGAGAGAGCAAGTGAGACAAGCTTTTCCCTCCCCCAACCCGGCTACCGTCCCTTTATCTACACACATAGTGGCGGTCCGAGAGTGAGCGGCAGAAGACAAGACGAGGACTATTCCCGGAGGCTGGCGAGTTAGTGGTGGTGGATTGATCAGAGAGAGTGGAAGACAAGAAATGCCTCGGGCGGGTGAGGTTACTGAGAGTCGAGAGAAGCCAAGCTGGATGGTGGGAACACCGCTCTCCCACGCGGCGGTGGCAAGGAAACGGCCGCAACGGAGGCCTTCACAAAGCAGTGGAGGTGAGCACTGACCGGCGGGAGGCGCCTGGGCCTGGAGATGGAGGCCTGCTCCTCAGCAACCAACGAGGAGTGGAAGACTTGCCGGACTATATTCGGGAGTGCCTCTCACCCTTTTTTCCCCGTCCCTCGTCCTCCCCCCTTGCCCGTCAGAGAAACCAGAGGCGGGAGGGGAGTCTGGATCGGCCCGGAAGAGCGACTACGCCGTCATGTACAACAAGGCTGTTGGTGAGGGCAGGGAGGCCTAAGCTCCTTCTCCAGATCAGTGTGTGACGCTGGAGCGCTGAGGCATTGCCATAGATGTGACCGGAGGCAAAGATGCAGTGACTGGGGGTGGAGGGGCCTGAGACAGAGAACAATGAAGGGGAAGGGCCCATTATGCCCCCGGTAGAAACATTGTACCGGGCTTGGAGACGGCTGCCCTCCACCCCTCCGTGAGGTGACCGTACGGAGGGCACCAGAACTTGGCCTTACCTTCCTGAAGGGGGACTTGCATACGAAGGAAGGGAGACACACCTTGGGGGAATAAGAGGATTCCAACAGCAGATAGAGCCACACTGGGAACATAGAAGGAAAGGCAATTTCCCCACATTGAAGCTTAGCGCACCGACTGATTGTGGACAATAACACCCGAGAGACCAGGGGTTAGCCTGACCGACAAGCCACATTCGGGTCCGGCTCAGGCTCCCGAATTCAAACAAGTTCAAAACAGTTGACGGAGGGGTTCAGAGCCACACTAACCTGCCTGAAGCTGTGCTGGAGCCATCTACCCTTCCCTCCCCGTTCAGATAGCCGCGAATTGTGGCTCTCATCTGAGAAAGATGATATAGCGGACAAGGGACCCAGAAAGACGTGGACGCCGCATGGGTAAGGCCTTAAAGGTCGGAAGAAGTAACCGGTGAACAGCCTGAAGGAGCTGTCACAAATAATTCAGTGTGGTATCATTTTACACCGCCCAGGAGGATCCGTCGTAGTGGGCGAGGGGCTTCCCCCTCCTCGTCCAAGGAACAGAAATCCAAACCTTGCCAAAAGCATTCAAACACCCTTGCTATAGAGGCAGCCGTGACACGTGACTAAGACCCGAAACCCACGAGGCAAGGCAAGTTGGATAAATATACTAAAGTGGTACAGCAACCAGAAGGAACGGGGGTCGAGGTCGCAATCGCGCTGGACAATGTGACACAAGATAAAGATAACCGACAGCGTGATGTGTCCCGAGATTTGACCACCACAGATCCTTCCGATCAGGAGTACTCCTCGGATCCAGACAGTGAATACCCAATCCTACAGACCATTCAACACCTTGATGACTATGACCAGCAAACCACTACCACAGAGATTCAGCAGCAGCTACTATCAAAAAGCGGTGAAGAAGGCTGAAAAACTGGGGCTGAACAGTCGCCAAGAGACAGTAAGACACTAGCTACATGCACGTAGACATTATACGTTACGCCCAAGAGTAGAGTTGAGATCGGGGTGCGGGAGGGGGGAGGAGACAGACCTCTCAAGCTTCGCCTGTCATGTTGACCTGTTGGGGAATGGCATGGGTGGATGGAGAGTGTAGGACGGGAACAGGGGTAGAACAAATACAGAGAGGTAAACGGTTAGAGGTGGGGGTTGTTTTATTACGTTTTATGACAGGCATAGACGTATATAGATCAGAGGCACAGTTCACAGAAGGCATTAACATAAAAAGAAATCAGAAACCAGAAGAGAGACAACATAAAATCCGGGGAGAGCATAGATGCAAGCAAAGGGCGAGGGAAACTATTTGATAATGACGAGGAACGTCAATGGACTAGGCAATTAAATTAAAAGCGGGCTGGTCAGTAAATATGTCAAACGACTCAAACCAGATATTGTGTTCCTACAAGAGACGCACCTAATGGGCTCCCATTGCTCCTTCCTGGGGAGGGGTATGTACACTAAGTTGATCGAGAGGAGTAGCGATATTAATTAAAAAGTCACCCTACAAATGTAGGTTGAAAACTGTGTGTTTGGAGAGAGTCTTTGAGCCATATCATGAGGAAATGTCCTGTGTCCTTTCTTTCCGATCCCTCACGGAAACCGTAGGGGCCCTGTTTTCTGCATCATCAACTCTCCACGCCTCATCTTTCAAAGAGGCCGCCATTCAGAAGTGACAACCCAACTCTTGGCCACACAACACTGGCTATATGAGACAGAAGATAGAGCAGGAAAGCTATTGACTTGACTGAGCAAGAGGGAGCGGGACTGGTTGCCCCATACAAGAACAGGGCAAGATATACACTACATCCCCAGACATAGCAAACGCCTTTGCCTATTATTATACAGAGTTATACAGAGCCAGACCGCTTTCAGGCTCCCCTCAAATAGACTCATAAAAAATATTTGCCTCTGTGTTAGCGACACGCCTCCTGACAGTAATATCATCCCTTATCCACTTGGACCAGTCCGGCTTCGTGCCACGGCGCGCCACAAGACGTAATCTCCGCCGACTAGTTAATAGGCTGTACACTGTAAAAAATAGATCCACGGCGCACGTGTTTCTCTCCCTAGTTACAGAGAAGGCCTTTGATACGGTACACTGCCCATTTCTGAGGTAAACCCTGGATTCGGCCCAGCCTTCATAGCTCGGGTGGAACTGTTCTACACCAACCCTGTGGCCAGGGTCCGAGTTAATGGAGCAACCTCGGAGAACTTGCGGGTCCAGATAGGCACCCGGCAGAGTTATCCCCTGAACCCCACTACTATTTGCACTGGTCTTGGAACTGTTGGCGTGCATAATTAGTAAGCACCCAGAAATTACTGGTTTTAAAGATAGTGAAGGCGCCCTTTCAGACGAGCGCATATCGCTTTATGCAGACGACATCCTCTTGGACATCACGAACCCCGACAGGAGCCTCCCGATATTGTTAAGCATCTTTCAGGAATATGGTCAGCACACGGGATACAGCATCAATTGAGACAAGTCCGGTTTATACTCGGTAGGAGAACCTATAAGCGGGGGGCAGGTCCCGGGATGTTTTCAAGTGGCTCAAGAGGGATTTAACTACTTAGGTTTGTATATTACCACTAATGATAGGATTAATCTTAATCAGAATATTAGGAGGGTGCTCACGGAATTCCACTGAGACGTTGAGCGGTGGAGGCGCTCCCGCTAACAACAATGGGAAGAGCTGCATTATATAAAATGACTACACTTCCAAAATTATTATAAGAGTTCCAAAACACATTCTGTAAAATACCCGAACACATATTTAGTACGGTAAATGCAGACTTCCGCATGTTACTGTGGAATGGAAGGCACCAGAGAGTTGCACTGCAGACACTGCAACGAAACCAATACAGCGGGAGGCTTGCTCTGCCGGACATATGAGCATACTATATGGCCGCCCACCTCATAGTGATTAATGACTGGGGACATGCAGCGGGAGACCACCCCACATATGCCCTAGAGCGGCTTCAGTTTAAAAACCATACACATCTCCACTACTTATACGGAGCCAAGGGAGTTCTCTGACTTCTGCCGGCCACCCATAGAGTAACTGAGGCCTGGAAAGACAGATGGATTACAGACGGATTACAAGAGGGACCCCCGTCTGGGAGGGAACAAGGCTGCCGGAGATTGGTAAACTCAGAGAGCTCAAAGTGGAACTTAATTGGGATCACAAAAATAGGTGACGTCATGGAAGGAGGTACTCTAGCTTTCTATGACATGCTTAAAATACCTATCAACTGTGCGACATTCAGAGAAACTCATATCTCAGGCTGCAACACGTGTGGAAAGCGGAGAGGATAGATGCAGTAGGCATCCCAGAGTTCGCACCCTAGGAGTGAAGGCTGCTACAGGAGGAGCTTTCTCCTGGACCTATAAAACACTAATGAACAATATTCCGGGTAAATTGGGACTGCTCAGGGGCAAGTGGGAAGTTACCACCGGGCCTCTAGAGGATATTGATTGGGAAGCAGCCCTGATGCACCCGAGGGAAGTAGCGATCAAACAGAGACTACGCCTAAAACAATTTAAGGTCCTCCATAGAATTTACTTTGATCAGGTACGGCCCCACAGAATAGGTAGAGCACAGACACCTCTGTGCCTGCAGTGCAAAGTAGAACAGGGTACATATATACACATGCTTTGGGAGTGTAAGAGAAGTCAAAGGTACTGGAGCCAGATATTAGGGGAGCAACTAGAACTGGAGCCGAAATATGACCTGTTGGGCATTCCCACCGAAGAAGATTTGCCATGCCACAAACTCCTTCTATGCAACCTGGGGCTCATAGTAGCCATGAGAAATATTACTTGTCAATGGGGAGACCCAACCCCACCCATACTTAATGAGTGGAGAACCCATATGGACCTCTGCATGATAGCCGAAAAAGGGACTTACTAGGCGAGAGGTTGCCCCCAAAAGTTTCGCAAGATCCGGACCCCCTGGATAAAATACTACGGGCTAAATGTAGAAGAGGAGGAAGACGAACACACAATAATGAGGCATAGCCTGAGAATTGAAGAGAGATAGGAGACCCACCCATTTCCCCCACCTACCCCATCAGTCTTGTCCCCAGGCGTCTTTGTTCCCTTGGCACCTTTCCCAGAGCTGAGCTTTTAAAACTACTGTAAATAAGGTAACCCGGAGAGAACCAACCTCATTGCAGCCCTACAGGTGTTAACACTATATATAACCATGTTAACTTCATTACAGCAACGTATGTTTTATGTCTATGCACTGCTGATTTTTGATTGTCTGTGTATTGCGTATAAAAATGTTAATAAAAATAGTTGCAAAAAAGCAAGCAGGACAAACTGGAAATGCTCCTGGCCTACTTTGAGAAACTAGTGGCTCCTGTGAAACTGCAGCATGGGGATAGTTTAAAGGTGAAGAATCTTCAATTAGATAGAGTTCTTCTCATCATCATATCTACCCACACATCTCCCCATCATCTGTTTTTTCTTCCTAAGAAAACATGCAGGTATGAAAATGTTTACTGGATAGTGCTGGTATTTGTTAAACTTGCTTATTTCACCATAGGAAGGTAATTTGGAATACATTCTATTTTTTTCTACTCTTGGTGTCTTGATAGAGAATATATATATTTTGCATGTATCAACCCAATTTTGTGTGTCCTATGTTTAGTACATCACCTGCCCGTTGGTGTCAGCAAAACTTTATACACTGGAGGGCTTTGAAGTCTGCACTTAGCGTTGAAAGGCAGCTGCAAGAAATCACTCAGAGACTGAAACAGGTAAGAACTCACTTCTCTCACTAGTTTTTTAGGTCTCGCTAGACGAAAGCAAAAGCGAAGCTTTTGCTGTCTATGCGAGACAACTTATGTAGTTACTTTTGGGGGAATGTGGACAGCAGAGTTCCACGCGCTTTTCCTGGCCGAGATTTAACCTCGGGAGCGCGCACGTCGCCGTGCCTCGTATTCCCATTCGCAAACAAAGCCACTCTCACGCATGCGCACATACACACACTGCATACACACACGCACCCCCCCTTAAACAGACACACGCTGCATACACACACGCACCCCCCTTAAACAGACACACGCACGCACGCACAGACACACTCAAACAGACACACGCGCGTACACCCCCACCCTCAACCCCACTCACCGGGCTCCTCTCCCCTTACGCATGGGAAGGCACTGTGGAGCTCTGTGCCAGAAGGAGCGCTGTCTGAAATCACCGCCGCCTCCCACAGCGGCATTGTAGGGAAATTAAAAGTTGCCTCCCCGTAAACACCGCCGCAGGCTGGGAACCTCGGGAGCCTCAGAAATCCCGAGCGCAGCTCCTCTGACGTCAGACGAGGAGCCGCGCTGGGATTGGTGCCGGTGGGGCCGTTGCCTAGAAACGGAAGACTCGTCGACGCCGGGCGGGAGGGGCTGCTTCGCTCCTCACCCGGGCAGCCTAACAGCGTGCTGCGCAGTTTTCATTATGGACGCCAGCTTAAGTAATGGCGGCTGCTTCTTTGCATTTGCATTTATTTTAAATACACTCCCTGCACGTAATCTGCTTGGACGCTTCCTCCTTTGTTACCTCTCCCTCCTGCATTTACACCCTTCATATGCCTTTGTTTAGTTTTTTTAACCGTAGCGCCGGGCTATAAATTTAAAATGCGCTCCGCCCCTTCCTCCGCTGCATGAACACCTGCAAGGCGGGCGATGCCTTAATTAAAAAAATCTGGGTTCATATTGACATACTTAAATGGCGGCCACGCATCTCATTGCAGTTGGCTCACCAAACTAATTTTATTGAATTTATTTACATGCTAAAAAATTGGCAGCCGCACGTTTTGTTGCTCGTGGTTCACCCAACGATTTTTTTGTATTTTTGTATTTACATGTTCAATAATGGCAGCCATGCATCTCATTGTGCGCAGTTCACCCAACTCGTTTTTTATGTTTTTTTAATATACATGCTAAATAATGGCGGCCACACGTTTCATTTGTGTGGTGAGGATGTAAGCCGCCCCAATGTCTAGTGGTTGTAGGTGGTTCTAGATAGGCGAGAGGAACAGCTATAAGAAGTTGCGTGGAGGGTGGGGAGCAACATTGTGCCAGGCTGACCCTAGTTCGAACAACAGATGTTAAGCCCATCTGCGAGCCCCTGTGGTGGCCTGGCGCTCACGACCGACAACCAGCCTGCCCACATTTCTGGGGCCCAAGCCGCGCAGGTGACTGCAGTTCGCGGTCGTAGGACTTATTGTTTCATTAGCTTATGCTTACTGACGCTAGATGTTGTCTGCTGCTACGTTAATATCACTTTGTAATTATCATATATGCAAACATTACTCTGGGGCCGATCAACTGGCTTGTGTTAAATCACATTTAATCAGTCAGCATAATTTCTGAGGCCAGTTGAGTGTTCAATGGTTGCGAATTTCTTAGAACAAACAGTTTGAGCGACTGCTCGCATGCAGTTATTAATTTTAGTTATATTCATTAAAAAGGTATGCTACTCATGCTGCCTTAACCAAACACAGGCTATTGAATAATCACACCAGAAAAGGAACTGAGGTCACCCTGTATATGTGCTATTTTGCATTCACACTTCTGAACACCTGATCAGGATTAGCCTGCAATTTTGGATTAAGGGATGATCCCCCAAATTTAGCAGGTCATCCACCGTCCCTCCAAACGATCAATGAAGCAGCTAATGATGCCTCCACTTTCTTGCTATGAAACAAAAAAGACCCCCATACTTCTCTCTTTATTTATGGCGCTCCCTCTTCAGAGCACGTGAATGACCCTGCTTTCACTGTCGCAATTATGGTGAGGTTTTTTGGTGCTGGCACCGTGGAGTTGCTTACGAGAACCATCATTTCCAATGCAATAGGTGTCATATTTCTGAGAGTTTGAGCTTTTGGCATTGTACATGACAATGCCTTTTATTTATCTGTTTTAAAAACCAACACAAATAAAAAAGGCATTGTCATGTACAATGCCAAAAGCTCAAACTCTCACAAATGCGAGACCTATTGCATTGCAAATGCTTGTTGTTTAAGGTTGCATTTCTGTTCAGCACTGCAGTCAGCCACAAAATAACACAGACTTGTAGAATAACTCAGAAATATTGAGTCCAAAACCCTGTAATGCACCTCTTTGTGCTTTCAAAGACCTTAATTTATAGCACCTGGGTGTCAGGTTGCAAATAGCTACATACAAATCGAAGCAATGTATATTTTGATACCTCAACTCACAGCTGTGAGGCCTTGTAGAAGAACATCATTGTCCAAGTGAAAAGGGTTTAACACCACACCTGATTTCTCGTTGTACCTGGACTCAACTATTAACAAACTGAAATGAACCACATCTCACCTGGTTAATTGTATTTTTTTATTTAATTTATTTAAATACCTTTGTTTCCTGTTCGGGTAGAACCCTGCTTTAAGCGCTGAAAGGGCAATGCTCCAAACAATACAGTTCAGAACAGTTAAAGAAATACGAAAAAAAGGAAATTATAACAATAATAGGATTCATAACTAGGCATTATTATTGGTACATAAACTGAGGAAGAGGAGATAAATATTATATGCTCTTAAGAACTGGAAAACTATGCCTGTTCAGATCCACCAGGCTCTATTTCCTCAAAACATTGTCAACCCAGGACAACCAATGTCTTCAAGAAGCATCTCGTTACAGTGCAGTCACCTGGATTCTGGACATCTGAAGAGTTCCCAGTCTTGCTTCTGACAACCCAGCAGTTGTCACTCCCCGACCATGCCTATAAGCAGCAGACCCAGGCTATAAACACCACCCCAGCATCCATTCTTTATCTAAGGTATCCCACTGCTCTCTATCCTTCGTCTGCAATACCAATAACTACTGTAAATCCCGTTACTGTCCCATTTGCTTTGTGACTTGGTATACCCTGTATATGTTGCCCAAATACTATTTGATCGTGTTTAATTGTAGGTGCTGCTAAACTTGAAGAGCAGTTAGAAAAACATTTCCCAATCACTGTAGTAAGTGACCAGCTTTTGTGTGATGTCCCCAGATGTTTCAACAGTTTTTTGCTGACTGTCGAACTCTGCACTTTACCCCTGCTGTCTGGGGGTAAAGTGCCTGTGCTCCGCCTTTCAACGTGATGAAATTTGTATGCTCCTGATTAGCACATTTAACTTACCTACATGTCCCTAGTATATGAGACAAAGTGTACCCAAGGCCTGTAAGTTAACTCACTAGTGGACTCCATCAACCACTGTGCCATCCACTACAGTGACTGTGTAAATCATGGCTTTAGGCCTATCAGTGTACCCTGACTCTTGCAGTGGAAAAAATGCAGTTCAACCTGTCATAGTAAACTATTTTGACGGGGGGAAATACTTCATTTTAAAAATTAATAAGTCACCCCTTTGTAGGTCTTGTAGACCACCAGGCTGGGTGAATGGTATTTAAAAGTAGGACATGTAAAAATTGTATGTTAACATGTTCTTATAGGGAGTATCACCCAAAAGCTAATTTCACCAGTTTTCACTTGTACTGTGTCTCTGAAATGTGACTGGCAAGAAAAATAATTAAGGAACTACTATTAATAGTTATTTAACATTCAATTCAATGGAAAAGATACCTAGTAAGGAATAATAACTCTTAGAAACTTATCTTTTCCCTGCCTGAAGTTCCTGAAGTTGAATTTGCATTTGCTCTCCAACTTCTTCCAGCATTTAAATTAGTGAGAAATGCCTTCCAGGATTAAACAATAGACTGACCTAAATAGGCAGAGAGGACTCCTCTGAACCTCACTGAATAGGCATTGTGGAAGCGTTGGGCATCCTTTTTGGCACTGCAGTATCAAATCCTGCTGGACCAGTCTGCCGGGTTTACATATTGCACTCCAGTACGCTTGAATGGACAGGAAGCTACTATCTGGTTGCTGGAAAACCTTGCTCTTGTCCTACCAGACTTTTGTTTGTGTCTATTGGGAGCCCAGTGGCTGCTTTAAACTGATTTTTGTGATAGATGTGGGAAGACACCAGGATTACCATAAGAACACTTTCCACATACCACCAGCCCTGAGAGCCCAAGTTTAATGCTCTCTTGAAAATGGCCACGGTGGATAGCGTTTACCCCAAAAAGTTTTACCCCATTGGTTAGCGTGTGCTTAGGTGTCATTCCCACGCATTAGCTTGTGTCGGACATAAATGTGGCATCTCTAGGCACCCACTTCAGAACACTCCTGAACCTGAGGACGAATAGAACAGAGAGGAATGGGCCTGCTCTCAGTGACCTGTGAGGAGGACTGAAGGCCTGAACCTGTGCTCCCCCTTGTACCCAGGAAAAAGAAGTGAACTCCAAGGGTCATAGGCTGACTGCTGAAGCTACAGGGATACAACAAGCTACAAGAGACCTTTCATGCAACTACTCAGTTGACTAATGGCAACTGGACCTAGACCGGCTCCAGCTGTTGAGCTTTGCCTGACAACCTGAGAGTCTCTAAGTGCAACTCCTAAGGTCCTGGAGGGCTGTAGAAGTGTATTCATGTGGTGGATTGGGACTCAAAGGACTTAAAAGGTAAATCTTACACCAGGACGAACCTGGTTGATGTATCAGCCTTGCGCTCCATACTAGCTTCAAATTGCACCTAAGCTCTGGTCTACAGCTTCCATTGACTATCATTGCCACTTTATGGGTCTTTCCACTATTCCTACTTAAAACTTTAAAACATCATATCTCTATTACATCTTACACTATTTTTCTAAATTGATGTAGAATTTGTATTGTTTTGTATTTTGACTTTATTACTATTTTGGCACTACATCAATACTTTACACATTGCCTTAAGTTAAGCCTGTCTGCTCTGAGCCACAGCTACTGGGGGTAGAGGGAGCAGGGGGAGGCGGGGATGGAGGGGTTCAGGTTAATTTAGTGACTATGAGGATTGTGATAAGGTAGTCACCCACTCCAAATAATAATCAAGATTTCTTACAATCACCAAATATATTTATAGAAGTCATAGCAGGTCAAAGCTCTGAGGAGAGCTGGACAAGGATTAGACCTTGCCAATTAGCAGTTTAGGTTGGTGTTACTCAATAAACATTTTGTGTAATTTAACTGCATGAGAAAGTTGAATTTCCCCTAAAGTGTAAAGTTGTTACCAAAGGTCTATAACTAACGTGTATGGTCATCAGACAAGCTCAGATGTTGCTCTGGTTCAGCTACTGAGCTTGAGCTGTTTTGGGAGCTGTTGTAGTATCCCAGTTTACTCAGTACGGTGCAGCGATTAATGCTTTGGCAGTGTAGATGGGGATTTTTCGGGCAGATTTTGCAGATCTTCAGTAGTTGGTCTTCAGGACTCTCAGTGCATGGTAGAGTTAAAAAATATTCCAAAGTTTATAGCTGATGGTGTCCGGTGAAAATTGTTTGAGGTTTGTAGGACATGTATGTGAAGCTTTAATAGGGAAATAGATCATTTCCATCTGAGAGTTTAGCATAAGCGAGCATAAAGCCATCTAATGCCAGATGGCTATGAGGCAGTCAGAGACGCGATCTTGCTGGACTTGGCTGAAAAGAGGTGATGATTTGCATACAGAAGAGAAACCAGAAGAAGAAATAATACCGCCAAGAGATGTAGCATAGAGGGAGAAAAGCAGCGGACCCAGGGCTGAATCCTGTAAGACACTAACTAGTAGCACAGTTTATGGTGAGAACAATGAGCGCAACTAGACCGATATTTTATTCTGAAAGATAAGAGAACAGTTGAGTGCTTTGTCAGCCATGCTAAGGACGAGAAGACTAGGCATCAGATGTGTGTTCAACAGCTCAGCTATAGCGCAGACGTCAAGAAGTATAAAGATAAACAAGAAATTGTAATAATGGGCAGAGGGTAATGAAATAAGCAACATGAGAGAGATTGGTAGTCAGTAGGGTGGAATGCTTGGAAACCGGTTTGTACGGCACCACCTAGAGTTTGGAAAGTGAGAAGAAGATTGGATACTGGACAATACTTGGATGGATCTCATGGGTCGGTAGTGTTTTTTTAATGGAGGTAGTAGCTAGGCTGTCTCATAGAGGGTCGTAGTCCGACGCTAGAGAGTATTTAAGCGATGGTAAGCAAAACAGAGCTTGATATGAGAGTGCCAAATAAGAATTTGACGATCAAAGGCTGAAGAGGGGTCAGAAAGTGCAATAGAGGGATTCGTGGATTTCAGCATTGGGATCCATTTAGCGGTGGATGTGAGTTGTAGTGTAGATAGTTGAGCAGCATTAGTTGGGACTACAAGAGCGGGGACGGGGAGTGGGTTGGGTTGAATAGTAATGTGGTAGGGGTATTCCTGGTGATAAACCTAATAGAGAAAAAAGTTTCCGTCTGAAGTAAATAGAGAAACAGGAGTAACAACTTGACTTATGTTATTCTATTGGGAGGAACAGGCCATCGCAATCAGTACCCTAGAAAAGCAACAAACAATGCTGGAGACATTTTACAATCTTGAAAACTACTCAAGACACAATAATTTACGCTTTTGAGGAATTGGCTAACAAGTGGCCAATAAAGAACAAGAAACTTATGTGCAACACTCTTCACCCAGTTACTCCAGCTTCCCACAGACCGGGCAGTACAGTTGGATTGTACACATTGGGTATACTCGATGCTCCAACTAAGGAAGAGTCTACCACCAGATGTACTAGTACATGTTCACTGCTTTCAGGAAAAAGAAAAGGTCCTCCTTGAGGCCCTCAAATAGTATCCAAAGCTCTCCAGGGGCGACTAATTAAATTATACCAAGATGTTTTGTCATACCTATAGGCGAAAAGCAGAGAATTTAAGGACATCACTCTCAATTCAAAAAGAGAGAAGATGCCCTACAGATGGGGATAGTCCACCCTCCTGCACTTCCCTAGCAATGGGAAACGCCAAACAGCTAAAGAGGTGCTGGAGGCAAAGGCAGCACTAAGTCTGCCAACTACGATACCAGCATCACTAGAGCCTGAGCATTCTGGCTTAGATGAAATGAGAGGTGAATGGTGAACCCATAAATCTAATGCAGCACGCAGGGAAATAACAACTCTGCCACCAACAGGAGAGTGAAAGTTGCCCTTGTTCTGCTGAAGAGGACTGATGAAGTTTGTATACCCTGCTCGGATAAGTTGCGTGGTTCCGCTTTCATGAATGATCCAATAGGCAAAGACAACGTGAGACTTACCTGGCGCCGATTTCAAATTGTGGAAGCGGGTAATTGATCTAACTGCACATAGCTAGCCCCCTCTTCTGTTTTTGAGATAAAAGATCTACATCGGTTGTGTGGCTAATCTCAAATAAATGTAAAAAAACACAGATTTTAGAATGTTTGGATGGTGATTAACCCTGGGCGAAGCACTACGCTACGCTCGCGTAGTTTGCGAAGTTTGCGCAACTTCGCACTACGCGAACTGCACGTAGCACAGTGCAAACATGCGTGGCGTAGTGCAGCGGTCTTTTTTGCTTGCTCACGGTCCTCAATGTCAAGTTGGCGACCACGAGCAAGCAAAATGGCATCCTCGCAAGACTTTTTCCTTGTTCGCGATCAGCAACATCAAGTTGCCGATCGCGAGCATGGAAAATAAACCTCCCGGCGAGATTCTCAACGCGGGGAGGTCCGGTTTCTCATTGCGAGTGGTCGCTCATGCTCGCGACCGCTCGCAATGAGAAACTACCAGTCCACGTTAAGAAAGCTGCAGCTCGAGTAAAAATCTACTCGAGCGGCAGAAAAGTACAGCTCGCACTGTGCAAGATGCCGTTTTCAATGATTGCACAGTGCCGGATGCTTGTCCGCACTGCGCAATCATTGAAAACAACATCTTGCACAGTACGAACATGCTACTTCGCGAACTACGCCCACCCCTAATGGTGACATGGACAGTTTTAGTCAGAATTGCATATTGAAAGATCAATTTCAAAGGAATGTTGGGCAAGATCATATTGTGACATACAACAGTGGGTAGTTAAGGCTTCTTAGGTTACAGCAGGAGTACCAGATGTACAAAGTTCTACAGGGGAGAGGAGGTTGATGGTTTCAACGTCTATAGTCTCTCCTAATATACAAGGCCTCAACTCCCCAGTCAAATGTGAGGCGATAATCCAAAGGGTAAGACACACAAAGGTGGAAATCGCCTTTCTACAAGAGAACAACTTTCTTTCCACTTCTCGGATCCTACGCTTCCCATCTCAGTTTCACAAACCTAATAAAACTAAGGCATGGGGGGTGTCCATTTTACACATGTACAGGTCTGGATTTACCTATTGAATCTAAATTTGTGGACAAAGAGGGAAGGTTGCTGGGAATTGGGCACAAGGCGGGTAATTTACCTACAAAGCTAGTTCCATTGTACACTCAGTATTACAAAGAACAATTTTACTTGGGCCTCTTTCCCACTTAGCATTTGGGGGTCATTTTATCTATCGATAGTTCCCAGATGAAACACTCTGTCCTGATGACCCCACCCTGTTTTCTCTGGACCGAGTACAGCTGTTTAGTAGTACTATTACCAAAATCGAGAGAAGAAATTGATATTGTTAGACTTAAAATCAAATTGGGAGAAATTGGACTTGATGCTATTAACGAAGACAGAATACTGATATATAATGAAGAGTTATTGAGATGTTTGAGTAAAGATGCATCAAGACATGCATGTGAGGGATATGACAAGCTTGAAGAATTGGACGATGAAATTGGTGTGAATTTGTACAAAAAAGATTGCACTGAAACTAAGGAATGTAAATGAGGAACAGTGAAATACAAGAAATGGAACCTGTCAATCTGAGAATAAACAAGAGAGAATTTATCAACTCATAAATAATTGGGAGAATTTGAAATGACAGAGAAAAATGTGTAAGGAAAGGGGAAACAAAAGAAAAAAAGAGAAAGAAAAGAGAATTAGTGTGAGTGATTCTGAGTGTGAATTGTTTGCGGGAATTCCTTTAACAGAGATACATGGAGATGCATATGTTCATGTGCCGCAGACAAGATCTAATCTCTTGCATTTACAAAGAATTTTCAAAAACTTAGAGAAGAACCAGACAAGGGATACTCAGACGTAGAAAGAATTGTGAAGATATCAAACGTTCTATAGATTGATTTGAAAACGCTATTTGAGATTATTATGTCCAAAGATGTGTGGTTAGAGTGCAAGGCAGTTGTGAACCACCATGGTAAATAAATTGGTCGAAAATTTTGAGGGCAACACAGGAGTCTAAAGAATCAGTGTGTGTATACCATGAGAGATTAATGCAGAAATACAGACAGTATATCAGCATTGATGAACCTGTAAAATATGCCACAGAGTGTGATGTGCTGCCAAGAAAAATATCTTGATTGTTTTGGTGCACAGAAGAGGAAGATTAAGGAGAAATATGGTGGGAGAGATGAGGTACTTCCACAAAGGTAGCTAGAAAGTTGTTGGATCTTCATTTTGATTATGGTTTGTTGCAGGTGGAAATTCGGGTATGCAGAGTGTTGGTGTGCTGAGTAGTCATTTTCAGTATGTGCAAAATAAAGCAAAAGTGTTCCTCAAGGCAGATATAGATGTTTTGTTTTGTCAGCAATTCAAGTGTGGCTAATGCTAATATTAATGTGCAGAAAATGATTATGCCTTGTCATTTTTGCTGGAATCTTGCCCATTAGAACGGAAGAGTAGACTTAAATCCAGAAACGGATACCAAATGAGTTGCAAATGATTCCATAAATGCAACAGAACATCAATCACATGGCAAAAATCGGATTCTTCAGTCTTCAGCCCCGTCCCACCTGGTCTCAGTGCAGAACTTACAGCATCAAAGGCAGTTTCCATAGAAACTTGCCTACAGTCCCAATGATGAATTATAATATGCAGAACTTTAAATAAAGTACTGGTTTTCAGCAGAATTTTTCTGTGATGAGTAATTTTCCTCACATTTTATCCAGCTTTGAAGGAACTACTGGACCAAGTCACACGCAGGCACAATAAATGGCCTTAATGAGGAGGAGGATTGCATTCTTGGTGCAGACCTAGAGATAGACCAGAGTGGCCCTTAAGTAGATGGTGAAATGAATGGCCACTCAGTATCGTCTTTATTCCAAAAAGGTGCCACCCACTCCACAATTAGATCAATGAAGGTTACCAACCTACCCCTTCCGGGAAAAGAAGTTTAAGTTGTTGGGATTTTTAACAAGCAGATCTCTAAAAAGGTGTCAGCAAATGTTCCTGTAAAAACTGGAACCGATAGAAAACACCCATCAATTCATCATTTGTGATACAAGTCTGGTTAACTTGTTAGGTTGTGAACTTTTGTGTAAGATGAATTGCATAGTTTATTGTGCTCCAGATTTTGGAGCAATACACAAACAGGACGAAGATTTAGACTTTAAGCTAAAATCACAAGAGTCTTGAGCCTCTTGATTTAAGACACACAGTGAAATAGGAGGTTTGGCAGTTACGGGGTAAGACATTGGATTAATAAACAAGCATTTCCCCTAGAGAGGGTCCCGGTATTCGACTACCTGGGGCTTACTATCAATGACAAAATGGAATGTGGGCCGCAGATTACTAAGGTAAACCTAAAACTCATCCAAACTAGTGGGGGCATCCTAAAAGTCCACAGAAGCTGCGCTGTAAAAGTGATTGGCCCTTCAGTAGAAATTTATACGGTTCAAGCAAGGGGGCCACTGTCTACGGAGCTGAACTTTGGGGCCACTGCCCTAGTAAATCCTTGACTGTGACGGAAAACAACTTCCTAAGGCAGCTTTTGGGTCTTCCTCAAAGCACCCCATTAACCCCACTAAGGCTTGACTTGGGTGTTATTCCCATTGCTGACCTGATTGCTCTCCGTCCACTCCAGTACTGGCGACGGCTGTGGAGCATGCCAGAACTGGAAAACTTTAACCCCTTCCGTGCGGGGGTAATTTACCCCGCTGTGCTGGGGGGCGGGGGGCGCGGCACGCACAGCGCCCCCATTCTCATGACGAGCTCAGCTCATCTTGAAGCACGGCGCTCGTGTGCTCATGACGAGCTGAGCTGGTCATGACCACACCCGTTCCCATGGAACGCTCAGCACAGCAGGGGAATTATCCCCGCGTGTGAGCGTTCCACGGAGCACCGGAGCGCCGTGCCTCATGACGAGCTCAGCTCGTCATGAGCATCGATGAGGTTAAAGAGGAGTTAAAATCAGTCATGTTAATTAGGGGGGCAGGGAAGATCCCTTGGTTAATTTTCATTCGGGATTCGCTTCGAAACATAGGGAGAAATGATTTATGGATGGAACCCGAACAGGCCTGTTCAGCTACTTCCAAACAATCCCTAACTCTGGCCTGGACTGGATATAGAATGGAGCGTCTAATCCAGTCTATTGACTCCTCCTGCTTAACTGCTAGATTTTGGATGTTAAACAGTGTTACAGCTTGGGGCCCGCTTTTGACATTGTCCAGCCCCTAGCAGCTAAGTAATTGTTCCTCCAATTCAGGCATGGGACGCTTCCGCTCTACGCCTTTACAAACAAGTGGGCAGAAGGGAAAAAGCTGCTATGCCTCGGCTGTAAAACTGTATAGGAGACCGAGATCCATGTGATCTTTTTCTGTCCTGCATACAGGATGGCCAGGACCAAATGGATCCTCCAACTTTGGAGGTTTTTAAAACATATAAATAAGTCATTGTCCCTTACAGTGCCACTAGCTTCAACTCTCGCAAATGCTGGCTGGGTCAACACATCAATGAAGAAGATTGTTCGAAGTGGGGTTAACCATTAATGACTGAACTAGGGGAATGGAGATGCCAGTGGCTGCATCATAAAAAATAAAATGCTTAGGCAAGGAAATCAAGTTTACAGCGCATACTCTTGCATAAAAAACAGTAGCGTCACACAACAATCAATAAATACAAACTTGATGAAGTTTCTCAATAAATAATCAGAACAATTTCCAATAGTTAATATGGCAATGCAAAATAGTAAAAAAGCAGAGAAGTGCGATAAAGTTTCATAGATGTTGTTAAACATCTAAAATAAAACAAACTTTGGGCCCCTTTAGCACCGGCAAACGGTCACAGCGATGTTCTGCATCTAGAACAAGTAACAGAAAGCGGCTCACGGCAATCCAATGCACACCATTGCTGGCAGCATGTAGGGGAATGGAACTGTATATTACTCTGCAACACACAACAATCAAAAGGACAGCAAAAGTGCCCACTCTATTTAACCATACCATACAGTTTCCTTTTGAAAGTGGGAAGACGTCTGTGAGGAGTTCGAGCAGCAGGTTCAGTGGCAATGGAGACTGAGGCTTGGTCTTGCTGGGCTCTCTCCCACCCCACCCATCCCGTAAAATGTGCAGTGTGATTGGTAGCAGCGGAAGTGGATGAGCAGCCCCGCTGCTGCCTTTTAAAGGTGCACCAAGAGAGATTGCATGAAAGCAGGTGCCGTGAAACAAAGCAAAGCGCCCATGCCCATAAAAAGATATTGCATGGCTGCGAGTAAAGCAGCATGCAAGTAAATAAGTATTTAGCGCCAGTGCCATGTTAGCCAATAAGTAATTGTCGCTGGGCACCGGTGCACACAAAAGGAATTGAATAGCTGCAAGGGAAGTGGGATGCATGTTAGCAAAAAAAAAAGCATTGGAAATGCATTCGGTCTGGTCCTGCTGCTGTACCTGCGCACTCCCAGGCTGGGGTAAGGCGAATGAGGGGAGTTAGAGCAGGGGTGGGCTGAAGCAAGGAGAGGCACCTCGAGCGGCCATTAGGAGTGTACAAGCAACTTAAAAAAACAAGCTGAGTGTCCCTAGAGAGATGACAACACAGCAACAGCATTAAGGAGCAAGGCTACTCTCAGACTAAACTAACGGACCTCAGAAACTTGAGAGCTTTACACTAGACAAATCCCATATGTGTACAATTTAATAGTCAAGATTGTTTGTACGTTGATACATGTAATCCTAACATGATAAACATGCCTGCAATGTAAAAGAAATACAAATAATAATGACGCTCAGAAATTGTAGAGTTCTTAAATGTAGTTAGCAAGACGACCTATTTATGTCAGAAACCGATTTGTTCGCGTGCACTTTATTTAAAAAAACGTCAATAAAAATCTATTGAACAAAAATCTCAATAGGATATAAGCCATAAAATAACGGATAGTTATGCAAAATCAGACCAGAGACAAAGAATGCAGAACTTAGTTCCGATGTTTGACAGTAACAATTCCCAAGAGAAGCTATTGGATAGTTTGCCATCCCTTTAACATGCGATGTTGCCGGGGGCCACTTGATCCTACGCTACTGCAGAGGGGGTGCCTCGTAAATATAATTTGCTCTTACCTGCCTCCTCTCCGACACTTCCATATTTTGAACACCGTGTCTAGGATACAAACAGCCGTTTCCAAACAAAAAGTCGGCACAGTCCCCGTGAGAGGGGCGGGGAGGGAGGGGATGGCTGAATATCCCTTCGAATTCCGGAAGCGTCATGCCTGTTGTGGGGCAGGAGTTCCGGGGGAAGCCTCTGCCGATTGGAAAGTGGTGACTCGAGCTCCCATGCCTGAGGGAGAGCCCCGCAGTGGCGGCAGAAAAGGGCGGCCGTTGATGCAAGTGCGGTGAATGGGGGCTTGGTGTACCGTGGGGGCTGGTGCGTGGAGTACGCGTGCAGTGGCTGGGGGCAGTAGGGGCGTGTGTGTGCGCGGTTGGGGTGTGTGTGCCCGCATTCAGATTGCAAGCGCGTCTTCACAAGCGCGCGATCGAGTATGTATGCAGTGGCTGGGGGCGGCTGGTGCGTTTGTGCGCGCGCGCTCAAAATGCAAGCATGTCTTACAAGCGCATCCACAGACTACAATCTGCTTGTGCACCGGTCTATACCACTTGGGAAGCAAGTCAGTAACAAAAGATCTCGCTGGCGACTGCGCTTTCGCGCTGCATCGCCAGGCGAGACCTAAAAATGCAGAGCAAGGTGCAGATCAAAGTGAATTCTAACGTAGTGTATCTTCGCACGTTCCAGTGCAAGCTTACTTGTAAATTAGACAATAGGAATGGCACCTATCGTTAAGAAAATGATTGAGCAAGTCATTTTAACAGTGATGGGATGTCCTTGCAGCTATATGATTATGGCTATTAAAAAACAAGTGGAAAATAAAGAATAGTATAAGAGCTGCACAAAATTTATAATATTGTAGCCCAATGCTGTCATTTTGTCCCAAATCCCTGCTGACTTAAAGTGGTTCTCTATAAAGACTTCTGCCAAATATTTTTCTTCCTTGCTCTTCATGAGAAACGTCAACATCGGTTTGCATTTAGATTTTTAAATAGATTAATGGGCTGGTGTCCAGTCTTAAAATGTACAATGAAAGTCCTTTATCTACCTTTCAATTTTGAATAAAGATTTGGAAAGTCTGCACCTCCGCGTACATTTCTGCTAGTGCAGTATATTGATGATCTGATGGTGGCACCCAAAACAAGAAAGGATTGCAAACTTGATACAATTGCAGTGCTCAATTGTTTTGCAGAACACTTCCATAAAGTGTACCTGACAAAATTGCAATATTGTTAGAAAGAAGTATTTAACTTTGGTCACAAAATTGAGAAAGGAGTGAGAAAGGTTTACAGAACACATCTCTGCGAATGTGAAAATGAACTCGCCAACAACTCAGAAAGAAGTGAGGATGTTTTGGTGAATGGTTGGCTACTGTCCACAGTGCATTCCAAACTTTTCCTTGATTCCAAAGCCTTTACAGAGGCTTACTCACAATGATGTGAAGGATTGGGTACACTGGGAAGATGAATGCTTATTTGTGTTCCTAGAGCTCAGACATAGTCTCTGTCCTGCACCCGCTCTTGGAATGCAAAAAACATTTTTATTTATTCTGCCATGAGAGAGAAAGGTGCTCGCTTTCAGTTCTTACTTAGCAACATGGAAGAGCAAACCGGCCAGTGGCTTATTTCTCAGCTACATTGGACACTGTAGCAGTATGCTTCTGGCTGAATTAGTAGCATCTCTTCTACATTTCTTGCCATTCAGCAGAGTGAAGGGATTGTGATAGGTCATACATTTAGAGGCAGATGTACAAAGCCATTTAGCATTTCTTGATAGTCCAAATCGCTATTTCAGCCCATTAAGAAATGCTAAATGGCCTTTTAAGATTTACAAAGGCCTGTTCTCTATTTGCAATTTCTACCCGGTAGAAATCGCATGTTGCAACTGCGATTTAGGAATCGCAAATAGGGATATGTGATTCCTAAAGCACATGTACATAGCATTTTCTAAATGCGAATTGGGCATTTAGGAAATGCTATTACAGTTGACTTGATGTTTATGGTAACCATGTGCAAAATTTTAAAATGCTTCTAAAAATGCATTTTTTATGTAACATGAAGCGCACATATGCCCTAATTGCATATGTGCACTTACATGTGCTGACGCATTTCGGGGTGCCTCTAAGGAGGGCCTTAGGGCCAGAGGCACCCATGGGTTTAGATTTCCTAAATTGTGATGTCCTATTAGGAAATCATAATTTAGGAAATGGAAACCATTTCCTATTTTACCCATAGGTAGGAATGCAATGGCATTTCCTATATCCGATTCCCTAATAGTGATTCCTACTTTATAGGAATCGCTATTAGGAAAATTCAAAATTAGTACATATTAATATGCATTTTCTACATAGCAATTCCTACATAATCAGTATTTAGGAAATGCAAAATACCATATTTGTACATCTGGCCCATTTTGTGTTAGTCCCGCATTCATTTTAGCTTTATTCCATCATGGTTTTAGAGCTGTATCTGTTTTTATGTGTCTTTATAGCCTAATTCATTTGCCCTCAAATATGGAGCTGTTTGTTACGCCTTTCAGTAAGCCTTGTCTCACAGTAATAGCAAAGCTTTTTGATTCACTACTGAGTATTATTGATAAATTGTCATTTATAACAAAGTTTTTGCTTAATTCATGAACTTTTTAACGTATTGTTCACGTTGTTCTATCAGTAATGGTTTTAAGTAACCAAGCAATAAAATGTGTGTTTTACAAAGTCATTCGAAGCAAGATGGCCGCCTGGTAGGAGCTCTAGTCCGGAGCTCCTAGTGCTTGGGATCCCTTTCTGGGAATTATCCCTGATAGCACACATCTTCTACAGCGTGGAAACAAGTAACTGGTCTGAAAACAAGTAACCGGAATAAATACAAGTAACTGGAAGTTAAAAGTAACTGGAAAAGCGTTGTAAACTCGTACCTGCGACATCGACGGCTTGGACGGCTTGGACCCCTGCAGGGGAGCATTGGCGGAGCCCAGGACGGACGGAATTGAGCTGATCCCTGCCACCGGAGGTGCCCGACCAGACTGTGATCACCATCGCATGCACTGGACCGACGGCTTGGACCCATGCAGCCTGCAGCGGAGCATCCGGCGGAGCCCAGGACGGCTGGAGTGTGAGCTTGTCCCTGCCACCGGAGGTGTCCATCCAGCCTGTGATCACCATCGCACCGGACCGCTTGCACCGGACTGGTGGGGCATAAGCATGAGCCTGACCCGGATCGCTGTCACCGGGGAGGCTCCTGACGGACGACGGAACCCTCTGCCCCGTGAGTACGGAGATTGCCTCGCCTGCCTGCACTCGCCGCCTGCATTTGGCCCCCACCCTACTCGGAAACCCCGTGCTGGTCTGCGGCGGGAGGACCGGTCATCGCTGTTCCGGGAGGCTCGTTGAGGCTATGCCGGCGGTCTGTGTGCCTATGGAGCGTGCCTGGTGATCGTGCCCCGGTGATCTGGGTGGCTGCTTTCTCGGTCCGGGGGCTGGACTCCTCGCACCCCGGGGACGCACGGAGTGGGTAGCGCCCTGCCGCAACGGAGGGTTCATCGCCCCCCCCCCCCCACCCCACCCTGCCACAATAATTACCACGGGGGCCACCGGAGCAGGAGACAAGAGGTTGGGAGTTGATACGAACAAACCCAGTGCGGGTGATAGGGAATGTGCAGGCTGGATGCCTTCCACCCCTCCCCCCTCCCATTGGATCAGCGAGAACGGAGCAATCGGCCTTTAGAGCGTCTCCGGTGCCCTGTTGGTTTGTTGGTCTATTGGTTTGTTTATGTGTCTGGGCGGCCACGGCACAGCTCTGCTTGGGAAGTGCCTGAATTGAACAGCATGGGTGCAGCCTTAAGACTCGGAAGGTAACTGAACGCAATGCACTATATACTCATGCCAGCTTCCCACTTTCTGCCCTGAACTTTGCACGCAAAACTATTATTTTAAACACTCAGGCCGGTCTTTCACTTTTCACTCTATGCCCGGAATGCACTGTAGGCTTCGCATTTTCGCGGGCTTACGGTCTCTTCACTCACCATTGGTTAATATGGCTGGGGCCATAAGCTGGAGCCATAAATCGCCCTTGCCCACCAGATGACCGTGAAGCTGCATACCATCGCGGTCAGGGATCAGCAAAACAGAGATAAGACTCCCTCCCAGCAAACTAGGAATTGGGGCTTACTCAAACAGAAACTGAATCTGCCCTCCCCTGCTCTACAAGCAACAACACCAAAAGAGGACTATCATCTCCCCTATCTGGGAGGCCATCGTGTGCTGGTCTGATCTCTCTTTCGCTTTGGCGGCCACCTTGGACTAGTCAGTCCCACGATCTGAACATACCCTAAGAGTTGGCCTGTCTATACTATTTTCACCTTCGACAAACTATACACAGCACTGTAGCTAAATCTTCATGTGATTAAGTGTCTGCCTTTTATTGCAGTATTATACCTCTACTTGTATTTTCTTTTATACATTCTGTGTAACCTGCACCCATCTCACTTTTCCCCACCGGTATAGCACCGATCGCTACCTCATATTGTGCTGGTTGCGCACCGGTGCCATATTTGCATACTGTAGCCTCTGTCTGCACCTATATTGGTTCCAGTATAACTGTAGTATTTTATTCCCATTTGTATATTGTATAGTGTGTAAACTGCACCCATTTCACTTCTATCCTTATTATGCACTGATTGCCACCTCATATATTTTGCGCATTCTTGTAAGCCGCACACATTCACTTCCTGTTACTGGAATATACCGATACTACCTCCTACATCCTGGCTATTTTGGCTATTCACTAGGGACACTATGGCTCCAGTTAATTAATTGACTGCTACCTCACATACCTTGTTCATTCTGTAAAGCTGCACCCACTCACCGTTATTTCTGGACTGCACCGATTGCTACCTATTATATTGTGTTCATTTTTGGCCATTCACTATTGCCACGCTTGTGCTATGTAATTTGCGGTTGACAGGGATTTTTGCACATGTGTATTATTATTGTTCTCCCCCCACACATACCTCTACAGCCATCCCAACATGGATCTCATCGGCAAGCACACGTATAGAATCAACTACCCAACCACACTCACCAAAAAAGCCGCTAAACGCTTTAAACACAACTTCCTGAGGTCTCACCCTGAAACACCCTTTGCTGACACCTACTTCTCACCGGTCAATGGATCCCTGAACACTGATATCATCTTCCACACCTCGCGTAGAGCTCAATGGAGAAAAACGTTTCTCACCCTGCTCACCGTCTCTACCACCAGGAAAACGGCGCATGGCCTAACTCTCTCCATCACACCATCCCAACTCTTCCCTGGCAGAACCACCATTACTATCTACAATAACGGGATTGTCCTAATTCAATCCACAGACAAGAACCTGGAACTACTAGACAACCTATTCCCCAAGTTCAAAGAGCACCTTCCCAAGCCTGGGACCTCCACCCATATCTCCTCCAGCACTCTCACTCCTGACATCACAGCCCCCACACGCAACCCTTCTAACCTAGCTCAGCATCAGAACGACACGCACCTCACCTCTACCCCCAGCACCCTAGTCAATCACCCACCTGCTGTTACCACCCCACTATCCTCAATCACAGTCACAAATCTCTCCCCCTCACACGCTAGCCGTCCCCCTAACACCAACACTTGGACCCCCACACATACCACCCCCACTCCTCTCCCCCCTGACACCACAGCCCCCACCCACAATACCGCTAACCTAGATCAGCACCAGAACGACACGCATAACGACAACTCCCACCCTTTGGCCCCCCCCAATCTCAGTCCCCACTACCACCCGCTAATTAACCACACAGAGCACACCACATCTATTATTATAACTCACCCCCCCCACGCCAGGACCATCTCCAACACCATTTCCCCCCCACTCTCAGCCCTCACTGCCCCTCTGGCTCCCCCATCACCACCAACATACACTCCACCATCACACCACCCTCTCCGCCTGCCACCATTGCCCTCTTCTACGCCACCAACACCCTCCGTACGTCATCCACTCCCATCGCCCCCTTACCCTCTCTCCTCCCTAACACCATCTCGTACGCCGACACCACGGAACCCTGCATGAACACCAACCCACCCCCCCACACGCACTCTAATTCCCAGGTCAGCCACTCTCCCATGACTTCCATCCCCAACACTAACACTTATCCCACGCTGGACAAGATTATGTCCTCCCTCCTCCAGTTCAAAGAAGACATTCACACAATCAAAGAAGACATTCACAAAGAGCTACTCATCAAACCCCCCAGACACGCCCCACTCACTACCACCCCCCCTCTCAACCGTCTCCCCACCCGTCCTGATGACGCGCCCAAGCTACACTCCTCACACAGGACCGTGATACATGCCCACAATCGCAACAACCGCACCCGCCGACCACATTGGACGGTGATCCCGGCACACAATCGCAACAACCGCCCCCGTCGCACATGCAACCCTCTTTCGGAAGTCGACACTCTCAACCTCCTCCGCTCCTACGACCCAGCTCCCCTAAACGACACAACCGCCTCACACCTCCCCATTCCCACGATACACTCAAATCCCCGTAGACCACCCACACTAAACAACAGAATCTCCGTCCTGAATAACCTTAGAAAAGTCCCCATCTCTCTAGTTCCCTCTACCTCCCCTGACACACCCCGTCTCAAATGCACTCTCCTCAACTGCAGATCGGCTTCTAGACACTCCTCCGCCATCGCCGATCTCATCCTATCATTGGACCTTAACCTAATCATCTTGACTGAAACCTGGCTAACCGAATCTTCTACACCTATAATGGACATTCTGGTTCCCCCCAACTACCACATCATTAGGCTTGACAGGTCTGGCAAGATAGGGGGTGGAATAGCATGCATCTACAGGAACAACCTTTCTGTCCTGAAACTCTCCGCACCCTCCCTACCCTCCCCAACATCCTGCGAATACATCTGCCTCGATATCATCAGCCAGGGCAAACCGATATGCTCGCTTCACGGCATTTACCACCCACCCAGAGACAACATCACCTTCGCCCAACAAATCATGGACATGATTTCAACTAACGCCGGACGACAGCTCACCCAAATATACCTTGGTGACTTCAACCTCCACTGGAACGATCACAATGATGCGGTTGTAAATAGTCTTACAAATTTCCTCAACGCCCTAGACCTCACACAATTATGCAACAGCCTGACCCATGAGAAAGGCTCTATCCTCGACCTTATCATCGCCAAAGAGGACGCTATTCAACTTGAGTCTATCCAACCTTGTGACTGGTCAGACCATCACATTGTCACATTCTTCATCAATGAAAAAGTCAAACTCAACACGACTCAATCCACCAGACCTAAAATATGGAAAAGAGACCTGAAAAAACTCAACCCACACTCCCTACCCCCGAACAGCCGCGATCTACTGCTCCCTCCGTCGGGCACTACAGATGTCCAATCCTTGACTGACCACTATCTCAACGCCATGACCTCAATAATTAATGAGGCTGCTCCCATGCAGTTAAAAAGAGTCTCCGCTAAAATCTCCAATCCATGGTACGATGGGAGTCTCAATGAAGATAGACGAGCCATGCGAATGGCAGAGCGCACCTGGAGAACAGCTCCCTCGGCACTGCACCTGAAAACCCTGAAGAAAAAGAGAAACGCCTACTTCAGGAAAATAAAGCGCTCAAAAGCAAACTTCTTCAGCCTCCAGCTCGACCAAGCAAAAAACCGTCCAAGAAAACTGTTTGAACTAATCAGATCACAAGCCAAGGAACAACCCCAACCTCTCAGTACCTTGGGCAAAGCACCTTCCTGTGAAGACTTCGCCGCTTTCTTTGCTCAAAAAAATGACAACATAAAGAGTGATCTCCGCATTGACGCAAGACTCTACACCACACCCAACTGCATAACACCCACCGAACTAAAAAACAATTCTACATGGTCATCCTTCAACACCTACTCCGAAGAAGAAATAGGCAAACTGCTCAGCACCTTGAAACCCTCCAATCACCTCACAGATCCACTCCCTGCCAACGCTGTCAAAGATTTCACCTCATTGCTCCTTCCACTGTGGACTAAAATTATCAACAGCTCGCTCCAACAAGGATCCATCCCTGACTCCCTCAAAGTTGGACAAGTCACACCTTTACTAAAGAAACCTACTGCTGATCCATCCGACCTAAACAACTACCGTCCCATTACCAATATTCCCACTCTCGCCAAACTATTGGAAAAATGCACACAATTACAGCTGACTAAACACATTGATCAGTTTGATCTCCTTAACGCTCATCAATCAGGCTTCCGAGCAGGACACAGCACTGAAACCGCTATGACTCACATAATTGACGACGCCCTTCAAATATTAGATCAAAATGATACCTGCCTCCTCATCCTTCTTGATCTCTCATCAGCATTCGACACTGTCAAACATGAGAATTTACTCGAACTTTTGAACACCAGAATGGGGCTATCTGGGACTGTTCTCAAGTGATTCACCTCCTTTTTACACAACAGGTCGCAGAAATTCAAGAGTAACAACCTGATGTCCTCGCCAATACCTGTTTCGTTAGGTGTCCCCCAAGGTTCCTGCCTATCACCAACTTTGTTCAACCTAGTTATGGAACCTCTCACCACCTTGCTACAAGCATCCAATGTACTTTTTCACATGTATGCAGATGATACCCAACTATATCTCAAACTACAATCCCCCAATGACATTTTACTCCTGAACTCAACGATCAGAAGCACCCAATCCTGGCTTGCCAACAATCATCTCAAACTCATTGCTCTAAAAACAGAGTTCCTTCTGATCTCACCTCCCGCGAAGACCTCTACCACTCAAACCTGGCTTAAACAACTAACTGCACTCAATGTCCTACCCACCATCGTGGACTCAGCAAAATCTCTAGGCATTACTCTCGACTCCAATCTCAACATGCAGCAACATATCAGCAAGGCTACTAAGGGAGCGAACTTCCAAATCAATACCCTGAGGAAACTTAAACCCTTCCTACCAGCCAAAGACTTCCAAACTGCAGTACAAGCACTAGTAATCCCGCGAATTGAATATGGCAGCATCGCCCTCTGCGGTCTCCCGTTAACCACTACTGCACCCCTAAGAGCCTCTCTAAACGCTGCAGCGAGACTCATCACTGGGTCTAAAAAACACTCGCATATCTCCCCTGACCTGAAATCCTTGAAATGGCTGCCTTTTGAAGCCAGAATACATCTGAAAATCGCATGCATGACACACAAGGCTATACACCTGAGCTCTCCCGGATACCTCACTCAGAAGCTGTCAATCTCTGGTGGCTCTAGATACACCAGAGGCACAAACAAACTTCTGTTAAAACCTCAGAGATTCCAAAAGGAAAAAACTTATAAACGCTCTTTATCAGGAATGGCTCCCAGGATCTGGAACTCACTCCCTCCTGAAACCAGGCTCATCTCTTCCGCCACACTTTTTAAGAAAGAAGTAAAAGCTATTCTCATGGCCAAATACATTTGACTTACTAATGTGGATCTGTAAAGTCTTTGCACCGATCTGTATTACTCTGCTCGATCCCTACGACTATGTGTGTTTTCCTGTATTATTCTGCTCGATCCCCACGACTATGTGTTTTAACTGTATTAATGATTCACTTACCTGACTATCTACCTGCACTATTGATTTTCCCATGCCACTATGCTCCTTCATGTACCTATCCATCTCTTACTACCTATAATGTCGATATACCTAATGACCTGCTACTCACTCTCTTGTTGTTATTCCCAGCTTTGTTAAGCGCTCTGATATCTGCAAAGATCTTGTTCGCGCTATATAAAACTGTCAAAATAAATAAAAAAAATAAAATAAAAAAAATAAAAATTCATTTGAGATTTTGCTGACTTGCATTTGAACTCGGCATCCAACAAGAAGTCGCTTAACAAAATAAGGACAGACCATTCTTGTGGCTGTAACTATCTCAATCAGAACTTGCAATATCCTGAATTCCGCCATACTCTCTTGAAAGCCTGATGGAGAGGAGTTAGATGATGGAGGCAATGATTGTGACTATGACTTTATCAATGTAACAGCTTTATTTACCAAACCAAGACCAGACATTTAAGATGTACCACTCAAATTGGCTGATTTCAATTTATTTGTAGATGCTTTTTGTCTGGGAGACCATTGAGGAATTTTGAGGGCAGCATATGTGGTTTGCACAATTTCATACAATGTTGAAACATCCTAATTCTGTAATGTTACTCCTGCACAAGTAGCAGAACTGATAGCCATCACAAGAGGATGCTGCGTGGCCAGTAAATTGAATGTTACAATCTTCATTTACTGCCAATATAGTTTTTGCGTGATATATGGCTTTGACCAGCTATGTCACTAAGGGGTTTCTTGACATCTTCTGGCACTCCAATTAAGAATAGGACCACAATTCTAGACTTGCAGTATGCTGCAATTCAGTTGGTGTAGTAAGTTGCTGTAGTAAAGCATAAAGCACATAAGAATAGAGATGATATGGTTACACTGGGTAATTCACAGGTTGATGGAAAATAATGTGCTGTAATGCCCGGTACATTTGAATCAAATAAAGATGGTATCTCAGAAAAAGAGTGTACATTTTTTCCTGGCGTCAACAATAGAAGAGTTAAACTCTACAAAATAATGTGCCAGACGATGAAAAGGAAACATGGGTTTCAGCAGGTTTTAACAAAGATGAGAATGATATCTGGAGAGGGGAGGGTTTTGGAGAAAAGGGGGTGAAGGGGAAAGACAGGTCTTTCTTCGTGATCACGGGGCCCTGGAGCTTGGCTAGGATCTCAGCAAGTTGCTTAACTGAGACTACCTCCGGAGTAACGACGTGCTCCGGCCACTCCCGCCGGCCCTTGCCGTCTTACAAGGGGTCTAATAATTCCCAGTTAACGTCAACTGGGGCCTCTACCGCACCTGGTAATTCACTTCCACTAATTGAATACCAGGCCGTAGTGCACGCATCCACTGTTCTTTATCATGGTCCTGAAGAAGTGGCAATTGGCCCGTTAGGGGCAAGTTGAGGCATGAAACATGTTGACCTTACACATTTCGACTGCCCATTAGGAACATTATCATCCTCATAGGGGCCCACTCTTGTTTTTATCTAGGCTAGAGCTAACTTCTCATTAAAATTTGACTGTAGAGGACTGCTCCATACCTATTTTAATTTATCTCATTGTGCACTACCCAGCCCCCACACCCACCAAACGGCTTTCTCTTCAAAAGATCCCCGACAAAGAGCCCCGGTTTCTGGAGCCCGTCAGGCATTGCAGCACCGGCCTGACGAGGGGCAACCGCCCTATGATGAAGCATGACACCTCTCTGGGTGTGTGAGGGCATCACTAAGAAAGACCTGTCTTTCCCCTTCACCCCCTTTTCTCCAAACCCCTCCCCCTACCCCCTATCACTTAGGAACTGCACACCGTCTTTAAACACTGCCTCAATTGGGAGCCTGTGTGCAGGACCTCATAACTCAGCTCTCAGTCTCTCTCTTGGATATAATGATATCTGGAGGCCACCAGATGAGAAGGAAAATGTTTCCTAGTCAATAGGCATCTGTTTGTGGCATATAGTTCTGTAGATTCACATGCCCTGCATACTTCAGCAATCTTGCATTGAGCTTAGATGTTTGCAAGTTATTTTTCTTCGAAGAAGTCTTTTGACTCACAAGGTATATAATGACCCCCCCCCCTTTAGCTGGCAATGGACATCTGCACTGAATGCATGTTAGATTGTTTTTTTGCACAGCGGGTGAGAGTAGCATGGAGTTGTGGTAAGACAGAGTGTGGTCCACATGTTTATTGCAAAAAGGGAGCTTAATTATTAAAGGTAAGAGATCTGGGATTAGAGCCACACGCTTCCGCGGAGGTGGGTGAGCGAATGTGAATCTACAGCACTGTACACTACAGAAGCAGTGTAAGACTTGAAGGGGAGTAGAAATCTTTTGGACGGGTTGGCGCAGGGGGAGATAGAATATACCTGAAAGGCTTCTACTACCGTAAGCATCAGGAAAGGTACCTAACCCAAGTCAAAGTTAATTTGTTAGTGTAACACTTAATCTCAAGGACATCTCATGGAATGCCAATGGCTTAAACAACAAAATAAAAGGGGGGGGGGGCTCCTGGAGTACTCTCCTTTGAAATGTATCACTCTATTTGTTTCTCCAACCATGAGGGAGAGCACTCCGGCTTCAACTGAAATTATATTTAAGGCCCCCATGGCTCATTTTATCCCTTTGGGAGAGGGGGCTCTCTGGGGGATGGTGGTGGGATTTTAACTCTGACATGGACCCCGAATGGAACACTAGGTTTCTCTGTTAGACCAGACAGATAACCTCACTCCCTGAGTGGGCCTCCACTTTGGGATTGAGAAATGTCTGGCAAATTCAAGACCCTGATAAACACAACTTGTCTACTCTGCACACATCTCACACTCGTGATTAGACAATTTTTTCACATCACTGATGGCATTAGCAGGGATGTATAATATAATGTAACAGTGTCCCTGGGATATCTGTCAGAACTCTTCCCCCTGGAAATACTGTTGATGAGCTGCCAGTGGTGGGGAGTGGACAGTGGCACCTGAACTCTTGGCAAATGTTGGATGGTTATTTTACGGACCAGATTAGGGAGGAAATAAAGGAATACTTTGATGTACATGAACCATCAGTTACATCAAATGTACACTGTGGGAGGCCTTAAAAGCTACGGTATGTGGAAATCTCTCTTATACAGTGGGTTAATGTAGAGAAGAGGAAAGAGAGCGAATGGATCGGGAGTCCTCAATAACTAAACTAGAAAGGCACTATCTTTTTAGTTGAGATACAGAGGTTCTTAGACAACTGGAGGTAGCACAACTGTCCCTCAGGGAAAACCAACTGGACACAGCCAAAATAATCATGGGTGGTATCCCAGCATAGATTATACGGACTAGGGGGCAAGATGGGCAAACTGCCCTATTGGTTGGCAAACAGATAGATGGGGCTCCATGTCATTGCAAAGATACAAGACCTAGTGAGGAGACCAATGACCGCTGCAGCAGTGATTGCCAGACCTTGGTAAATTATTATAATCAGCTATTCTGAAAAGTTCCCATACCTCAGGCTGATAACAGAATAATGCAGGACATTCCATTCCGTGCCCTACAGAAAAGTGCTAGAGAAACACTGAATATACCCATTCCTGGGATTTTGGTAAAGATTAAATTCATGTCCTTGTGACCAGGGGGCGGAAGGGGTTCCCTCTGCTTCAACATCCCCTCGATGCCTGTTGCCCTCTTTCTCTCCACTGCAGCAGCAACCGGAGGGCTGGAAAGGAGGGTCTCCTTACCCTTCGGCCGTCCACCGCGAGGAGGGGGACTGTTTCTTTAACTGGACGGAGTTTGAGTCCGGACACACCCCCTGGTCAGCTGATTCCACGGACGTAAAAGCCGGCTCTACCGAGAGAGAGTGTTGTTCACGACCGGGAGAAGACGAGGAGATCTGGAGAGGAGAAGGAGGCGTGCAGTCGAGGAGAGGAACAAGCGGGGAACAGCGAGAGCAGCGAGAGGCGGAAGGAGAAGCCACCGAAGAGACGAGGCCAGCGAGTGCAGAGCCAGGAGGCCAACGACAAGGCGCTTCGCCCAGCCACGCTTCAAGGGAAGTGTGGCTCAGCCAGGTACGTGATCGTATCGTGGGCTGGGCGGGTAGAAGAGGCAGTAAACCTCCATAGAGCACCCGACGCCGTCATCCCTGCACTGATCCCCATTCCCTGCCAGCACTATTGACACGACGTATTGCTCTTTCACGTGTGTCTCCTCACTCCCTTTTCCCTATCACGCTGAGTAAATCAGAGCCCTTTACTCAGAGCCTTTCTTTTCTTTACATGTGCGCTGAGACCGGCCCTCAAGACGGAAGCAAGGGCGACTACATCTCCCAGGACTCCACGGGAGGGAGGAAAACCCGGCCTAGACCAGAGGAAAGAGAGGAGTTCCCCAGCGCGTCGAGACAGCGAATCGCCCCTACCATATTATAGGAACGTGCCCAGGCGAAGGCGGCTGTTAAAATCAATAAAGCCTGCGTTACCTCAACCCAAAGCTTACGTGTTTTCATCCATCCCGCCACAAGTGGTGGAGAATGCGGGCACACCGATAGCCATCTGTCAGCCCAAGATGGAGGAACTACTTCAGACACTCGTGAAAGGGCAGGAGCAGTTGGGCTGGGCAGTGGAGCAACAACTGACCGCAGCCCAGGCGGACAGAGAGACATTCAGGAGCACTGTGGCCACCCAGATCGAGGGTCTGCAGAAAATCATAGGGGACCCCACGTATAGAGAGCCGCGAGCCACACACCCTACCCCTTCAGGAATCTCCCTCCAGAAGTACGTTCCTGGGGAAGACCCCGATGCGTTTATAACCAACTTCGAGAGAGTGGCTATGGTGTGCGGGTGGCCACTCGAGAAATGGCCTTTCTTCCTCGCACCCCTATTGACACAGGAAGCACAGGCGGCATATCAGGTGGCCAACGCCACTGGCCAAACCCCGTACAGCCAAATCAAAGCCATTATCCTTGATCATCTGGGACTGGATAGAGAGGCTTACAGAGTGCGCTTCAAGAAGGAAAGAGGGGTACCGGGAGAAAACCCCAAAACGCTATTTTTCAGACTGAAAATGGCAGCAGATAAATGGCTGACTCCGCAGTCCAGTACCAAAGAAGACATCATGGACAAAATATATCTTGAGCAATATCTGGAGGCGCTCCCGTACGGAACACAGAAATGGTTGAGACAACACTCAAACTTGACAACGCTACAGGCCATGGAAATGGCGACCACATTCTCTAGGGCCCAACCCAAGTTGCATCCCTTGGAGCCAGAAAAGCCTTCCCGGGCCCCTCCTCGTTTCGAAAAGAAAACACGTCCCACACCTGATTTCCAGCCTGCACGACCCCTAAGGCCGGAAATACCGAGTTTCAAGGGTCCGCAATGCTTTGAGTGTGGGGTGTGGGGCCACATAGCCCGCATGTGTCTGCAGAAGAAAGTATCCGAGGAGCCGATGGGGGTCGGGTATCTACCGAAACCCATCCTGTACACCACAGAGATAGGCGGAGCGTTCTATGTAAGTGTGAAGGTGAATGGGATCATGGCCAAAGCACTTCTCGACTCAGGTTGCAAGCAGTCGGTGGTGCAGGAATACCTCGTACAGAAGGATCAGGTGGTCCCCGGGAAGGTAGTGCACATTAAATGTGTCCACGGGGATGTAAAAGGGTACCCCGTGGCCTATATACCCCTACAGATGACAGAAGGGAAGACGATGGTGGTTAAAGTGGGAGTACTGGAGACACTACCGGAGGAAATCATAGTAGGCACGGACAATCCCCAGTTCCTAGACATGTTTAACCAGACCCTGAAACGAGAGAACCCCCGACACCCTAAGACCAAACACGCTATGGTGACAGCAGACCCCTGGGTCACAGACCGGAGCTTTAAGTTCGCACAGGCTAACGACGCGAGTCTGTTTAACGCCTGGGAGCAGGCTCACCAAACCCAAGTAGATCCCGATCCCCGTTATCCCAGGTTTCTGATTGAAAACGACCTCTTATATCGACAGGGTAACCCTACAGAGGCCCCCCAACTTCTAGTCCCCCAT
Organism: Lissotriton helveticus; assembly: GCF_964261635.1. Classification (NCBI taxonomy): domain Eukaryota; kingdom Metazoa; phylum Chordata; class Amphibia; order Caudata; family Salamandridae; genus Lissotriton; species Lissotriton helveticus. The sequence continues at coordinate 297,308,640 of NC_136061.1, read as the reverse complement.
GACTTCAGGGAGCAGATAATGTACTATTCCCATACCCACCTATTAGCTGGACACTCAGGGGCCGAGAAGACAACCCAGAACGTACTACGGTACTTCTATTGGCCCGGAGTGTACAAGGAAATCAAAGCACATTGCCAAACCTGCGATATCTGCCAAAAAAAGAACACCTCCCGGCCCGCAGCAGTGCCCTTACAACCGTTACCGATCATAGGGGTCCCATTGAGAGGGTCGCTATGGACCTGATCGGGCCATTGCCAAAAACAAAAAAAGGAAACATGTACGCCCTAGGCATTGTGGACTACGCGACCAGGTTCCCGGAAGCCTTTCCTCTCCGAGCCCCGACCACCAAAACCATAGCTGAAAAATTCCTTGAGTTGTTTTCCAGGGTTGGCTTCCCGAAAGAGGTTTTGACGGACCAAGGTACACCATTCATGTCCAGACTCATGAGAGAGGTGTGTACCCTCCTTAACCTCCACCAGATCTGGACCTCGGTTTATCACCCGCAAACGGACGGACTGGTGGAGCGCTATAATGGCACCCTCAAGGCCATACTGAAGAAGATGCTGGCTGTTAACGGGAGTGAGTGGGACCGCATCCTCCCCCTGGCCCTGTACGTGATAAGGGGACAAAAACAAAGCAGTCTTGGATGCTCCTCGTTCGAGATGTTATACGGAAGACAGCCACGTAGTTTATTGGAAATGACAAAAGAAGTATGGGAGACGGAGCAACAAGGGGACACCAGGAGTCTCCTCGAGTACAGCCAGACATTGAAGAATACCTTAGGAAAAATCAGAGACCTTGCCTACTCCCAACTGGAGAAAAGCCAAGCAAAACAGAAGGCCTGCTATGACAGAGGGAAAAGATGGAGACGATTAGCCGTGGGGGACTGGGCACTGGTACTACTACCTTCGTCAACCAAAAAGTTCCAGACAGAGTGGCAAGGACCCTTCTGAGTGATCGAGACCATCGGGAAAACAACATACAAACTACAAATGTCCAACAGGAAGACTCAAATCTACCATGTAAACATGTTGAAAAAGTGGATCGGGCCACCACCCAGGGCCCATAACCTCACCGTGCCTACAGGATCTGGCACCACCTCCACTATAGACAGTCTTGTCATCAACGAGGATCTACTATCCTCGCAACATGAGGAGCTGCTGACGACACTTCGGCCGTTTTCTTCTGTGTTTTCGGATCTCCCCGGGAAGACAACGTTCATCGAACACAGGATCGATACCCCAAAAGGTACAGTCATCAAACAACGACCGTATCGGATACCAGCGGCACGTAGACCTGCCATACAAAAAGAGGTACAAGAGATGCTAAGAATCGGAGTAATACGACCAACAAGAAGCGAATGTTCTTCGCCGATCGTCATGGTGCCCAAGCCCGATGGAAGTATTCGTTTTTGTATGGATTTTCGCGCCCTGAATGCAGTGTCCACATTCGATGCCTATCCGATACCACGCATAGACGAATTGATAGAAAAACTTGGTCAAGCCAAATATATCAGCACCATCGACCTGACCAAAGGATATTGGCAGGTGCCTCTCAAAGAAGAGGATAGAAAGAAGACAGCGTTCGCAACCCCTGATGGGTTGTTTGAATTCAACGTATTACCCTTCGGACTTCACGGTGCACCAGCAACGTTTCAGAGACTGATGAACAAAGTATTACGGGAGTACCAGTCCTTTAGCTCCGCGTACCTTGATGACATCATTGTATACAGCTCATCCTGGGAAGAACACCTAAGGCACCTAATCACTGTCCTGACCCAACTACGGACTGTTGGCTTACACATCAATGCCAAGAAATCACGGATAGGATTCCAAAAGGTGAAGTACTTAGGTTACCTGTTAGGACATGGCCTAATAGAACCACAAATAGAAAAAATCAGAGCCATTGCCGAGACGCCCTTCCCTCACACAAAAAAGGAGATGAGGGCCTTTTTAGGGTTAATTGACTACTACCGTCGGTTTATACCTTCATTTTCCGACCTCGCAAGCCCCCTCACTGACACCCTGAAAAAGGACTACAAACCCAGGGGTTACCAACAACCCACCCAAGACATGTGGGGCGCCTTCAGTGCCCTCAAAAGAGCCATTACCACCAGTCCTGTATGACGTCCCCTGACTTCTCATGCCCCTTTATCCTGCACACGGACGCATCCGACTACGGGGTGGGGGCGGTACTGTCACAGCTGTCTAGCGAGGGTACAGAACATCCGATACTATATATCAGTCGGAAGTTGTTTCCGCGGGAGGTCAAATATCCAACGATTGAGAAGGAATGCCTGGCCATAAAGTGGGCGGTGGAGAAGCTCAGGTATTACTTGGAGGGTCACCCTTTCACCCTGTTCACGGACCACGCTCCCCTGACTTGGATGAGCCGTAATTTATCCAACAACCCTAGGGTCCTGCGGTGGTTTCTCACGCTTCAGCCCTTCTCCTTTACAGTCTGTCACCGCAGGGGCACGGACAATGGAAGTGCGGACTTTCTATCTTGTTTCCCTCTCCCCGATCGGGAGAATCCGAGGGGGGAGGTGTGTGACCAGGGGGCGGAAGGGGTTCCCTCTGCTTCAACATCCCCTCGATGCCTGTTGCCCTCTTTCTCTCCACTGCAGCAGCAACGGGAGGGCTGGAAAGGAGGGTCTCCTTACCCTTCGGCCGTCCACCGCGAGGAGGGGGACTGTTTCTTTAACTGGACGGAGTTTGAGTCCGGACACGCCCCCTGGTCAGCTGATTCCACGGACGTAAAAGCCGGCTCTACAGAGAGAGAGTGTTGTTCACGACCGGGAGAAGACGAGGAGATCTGGAGAGGAGAAGGAGGCGTGCAGTCGAGGAGAGGAACAAGCGGGGAACAGCGAGAGCAGCGAGAGGCAGAAGGAGAAGCCACCGAAGAGACGAGGCCAGCGAGTGCAGAGCCAGGAGGCCAACGACAAGGCGCTTCGCCCAGCCACGCTTCAAGGAAAGTGTGGCTCAGCCAGGTACGTGATCGTATCGTGGGCTGGGCGGGTAGAAGAGGTAGTAAACCTTCATAGAGCACCCGACGCCGTCATCCCTGCACTGATCCCCATTCCCTGCCAGCACTATCCACGCGACGTATTGCTCTTTCACGTGTGTCTCCTCACTACCTTTTCCCTATCACGCTGAGTAAATCAGAGCCCTTTACTCAGAGCCTTTCTTTTCTTTACATGTGCGCTGAGACCGGCCCTCAAGACGGAAGCAAGGGCGACTACATCTCCCAGGACTCCACGGGAGGGAGGAAAACCCGGCCTAGACCAGAGGAAAGAGAGGAGTTCCCCAGCGCGTCGAGACAGCGAATCGCCCCTACCATATTATAGGAACGTGCCCAGGCGAAGGCGGCTGTTAAAATCAATAAAGCCTGCGTTACCTCAACCCAAAGCTTACGTGTTTTCATCCATCCCGCCACAGTCCTCAAGAAAAACAGCTGGACCTACTGATTCTCCATGAAATTTCTTTTAAGATTTTCAAGCAGATTGGTGGAACCACTAGAAACCATGTTTCACAATGCCCTACACACTGGAACTTGGCCCAATTATCTTTATGGGGCAACCATAGTGGTCATACCCAAAACTGGTAAGGTATCCATGAAATGTTACTCATAAAGGATGATATCTTTACCATCAAGGCTAAAGTTTTGGCTAAGGTGCTGACTACCAGACTAGTAAGGACTTTAATAGGGCTTGGTAAGAATGGATTTATACCCTCTCTGGGCACCAGACGCTGCCTCAGATGAGTTCATGTAGCCTTAGGGAACATTCATAAAATCTGCTGGCCAGCGGTACTGGTCTCCACCAACTTCATGAAGGCATTCATCTGCTTGATTTCTTGTTGCTTCCTCGAAGAGTTATCTCTTATGTGCGCATCTTATACTCCTCTAAGTCGGCCAGAATATATATGGCGACGCTTCAAAGAATTTGAGTTAATTGGTACAAATTAATTTTTATGCCTCTAACGGGGTCCACAATTGTTGCTTCTGGGCTGCAGGTCACCAGAGGTCCATTTAAATACCTGGGCGTTTACATCCCACTCCACCAGGAAAAGAGTTGTAGGCGGACTACAACCCAGTGATCCTCCAATTTCCAGTGGCACTGTTCAAAGTTATCTTCCTATGTCAAATTTTGTATATCCTCCAAAACTATCCTCATCCGTTCGCTTCTATCTTTTTTAAATCGCTGCAGCCCAGCATGACCTTTTTGCTTTGGGGCACAGACTCGAACTTCAGTGCCTAGAAGAAACAGGATTACTGATACTTCAATATAGCAAGAGATCCCCCCCCCCCAAATGCCTTAACAGCAGTACCAATTTTATCTATCGACAGTTGATTTAAGGGTCTAAAATGGATTGCAATCAATCAATCAGTACATTTGTAGAGCGCCCAACTCACCCTTGAGGGTCTCAAGGCGCGGGGGGGGCGGAGGTGCTGCTACTGCTCAAACAGCCAGGTCTTAAGGAGGAGTCTCCTGAAGGCCAGCAGATCGCATGAAGCAGGAAGTTGAAACAAGCATTGGAAATGCAATAGGTCTCGCAATAGAATAGTTAGACATTTTTCTTTTTGCAAATGGAAGAGTGGCGTTGCGTGGATGAGTAGCGTTGCGTGGATGAGTGGCGTTGCGTGGATGAGTGGCGTGTGTGAGTGGCGTTGCGTGTGTGAGTGGCGTTGCGTGTGTGAGTGGCGTTGCGTATGTGAGTGGCGTAGCGTGTGTGAGTGGCGTTGCGTGTGTGAGTGGCGTTGCGTGTGTGAGTGGCGTTGCGTGTGTGAGTGGCGTTGCGTGGATGAGTGGTGTTGGAATGCAATAAGTATCGCATTAGAAAAGTTGTAGTTATTGGTCTTGTAAATGACATCATTTTTTTTTTTTTGCGATGTTAAAATTGCTATATTGATGGCTTTGTCATTTACAATGCCAATAGTTATAACTTTTGCAAATGTGACACCTATAGCATTTGGAATGCAACATGTTTAGTATTTACGTGACTTATATGGCAGCTCTGGTCGTTATGCTACATCTCTAATAGTTTTATCTTCCACAAATGTGACACCTATTGTAACACAATATGTGTTGTGAGGGGATGAGGGTGAGGTGTTGAGGGTGAGGGGTTGAGGGTGAGTGAGGGTGAGGGTGAGTGAGTGTGAGGGGTTGTAGGTGAGTGAGGGTGAGGATGAGTGAGGGTGAGGGGTTGAGGGTGAGTGAGGGTGAGGGTGAGGCTGAGGGGTTGAGGGTAAGTGAGGGTGAGTGAAGGTGAGGCTGAGGGGTTGGGGGTAAGTGAGGGTGAGTGAGAGTGAGGGTAAGTGAGGGGTTGAGGGTGAACGGTTGAGGGTGAGTGAGGGTGAGGTGTTGAGGGTGAGTGAGGGTGAGGGGTTGAGAGTGAGTGAGGGCGAGGCGTTGAGGGTGAGTGAGGGTGAGGGTGAGTGTGGGTGAGGGTGAGTGAGGGTGAGTGAGGGTGAGGCTGAGTGAGGGTGAGTGAGGGTGAGGGGTTGAGGGTGAGTGAGGGTGAGGGGTTGAGGGTGAGTGAGGATGAGGGGTTGAGGGTGAGTGAGGGTGAGGGGTTGAGGCTGAGTGAGGGTGAGGGTGATTGAGGGTAAGGGGTTGAGGCTGATTGAGGGTGAGGGGTTGAGGGTGAGTGAGGGTGAGGTGTTGAGGGTGAGTGAGGGTGAGTGTGGGTGAGGGTGAGTGAGGGTGAGGGTGAGTGAGGGTGAGTGAGGGTGAGTGAGGGTGAGTGAGAGTGAGTGTGAGTGAGGGTGAGTGAGGGTGAGTGAGGGTGAGGGTGAGTGAGGGTGAGGTGTTGAGGGTGAGTGAGGGTGAGGAGTTGAGGGTGAGTGAGGGTGAGGGTGAGTGAGTGTGAGGGGTTGAGGGTGAGTGAGGGTGAGGGTGAGTGAGGGTGAGGGGTTGAGGGTGAGTGAGGGTGAGGGTGAGTGAGGGTGAGGCTGAGGGGTTGAGGGTAAGTGAGGGTGAGTGAGGGTGAGGCAGAGGGGTTGAGGGTAAGTGAGGGTGAGTGAGAGTGAAGGTGAGTGAGGGGTTGAGGGTGAACGGTTGAGGGTGAGTGAGGGTGAGGGTGAGGTGTTGAGGGTGAGTGAGGGTGAGGGGTTGAGAGTGAGTGAGGGTGAGGCGTTGAGGGTGAGTGAGGGTGAGTGTGGGTGAGGGTGAGTAAGGTTGAGTGAGGGTGAGTGAGGGTGAGGGTGAGTGATTGCGAGTAGCAAAAAAATCGTATGGAGCCTGGGGCGTAGCGCAGGCTCCTGCAGGGGGAGGCTGGGACAGGCTGGGGTACCCCTTGAACTCAATTTCTACGACTATCCCTGAGTTGTGAGAAACTGGTGAGGGGGGGGGATTCGGAAGGACGGGGTGACATCATGTAGATTTACACCATGGCATCGTGCTCCACAGCAAGCGAACGTCTCCCACAAACGGCAACATAGCGCGGCACAAAAACTCGGACTCTTTCCCCTGAGGGAAACGCGCACAGGCCTGCAGAACGGCTTATTTCCACCCTGTCAGAAATGGCACCTCAGCATGTGCCTTCCCTCGTCACTGAACAGGGCATATTGAACAGGGTCGAGGGCTGGAGGGCTGGCAGCTCGTCCTGTTCTCTTCCGTGAATGTCTAGCTGATTTGTCTTGCCAATAAAATATTATTTAACCGGGAGATGGAAACGTGCAGAGAAATGGATAGAGAGTGAGCGGAGACAAATGGAGGCGGGGGCTGGGGAGAGCGAGGGTAGGGAAACAGACAATAGGAAAAAGTAGAAAGAGGAAACATGCAGCAATGGAGAGAACACATCAGAAGAGCAGCTGTAAAATGGGATTGTGAGAGGGAAAATGAAAGGACATGTGGGACAGAGGAGAAGAGCACGAGGTGACCCAACAGGAGTAGATGGGTACTGGGGAGACATGACAGAAGTTAGAGATTAAATAGGTGCGACGGGGGTAAGAGGGCTGAGATATAGGGGTGCTTAGAGCGACGGAGATGCAGGGAAGGAGAGTGACGGTCACAGAAGGGGAGAGGTGTATAGAGATGGCGGGAGGCGGAACTATCCCTGAGTTGTGAGAAACTGGTGAGGGGGGGGGATTCGGAAGGACGGGGTGACATCATGTAGATTTACACCATGGCATCGTGCTCCACAGCAAGCGAACGTCTCCCACAAACGGCAACATAGCGCGGCACAAAAACTCGGACTCTTTCCCCTGAGGGAAACGCGCACAGGCCTGCAGAACGGCTTATTTCCACCCTGTCAGAAATGGCACCTCCGCCTGTGCCTTCCCTCGTCACTGAACAGGGCATATTGAACAGGGTCGAGGGCTGGGGAGCTGGCAGCTCGTCCTGTTCTCTTCCGTGAATGTCTAGCTGATTTGTCTTGCCAATAAAATATTATTTAACCGGGAGATGGAAACGTGCAGAGAAATGGATAGAGAGTGAGCGGAGACAAATGGAGGCGGGGGCTGGGGAGAGCGAGGGTAGGGAAACAGACAATAGGAAAAAGTAGAAAGAGGAAACATGCAGCAATGGAGAGAACACATCAGAAGAGCAGCTGTAAAATGGGATTGCGAGAGGGAAAATGAAAGGACATGTGGGACAGAGGAGAAGAGCACGAGGTGACCCAACAGGAGTAGATGGGTACTGGGGAGACATGACAGAAGTTAGAGATTAAATAGGTGCGACGGGGGTAAGAGGGCTGAGATATAGGGGTGCTTAGAGCGACGGAGATGCAGGGAAGGAGAGTGACGGTCACAGAAGGGGAGAGGTGTATAGAGATGGCGGGAGGCGGACGAGGAAAATGGTTAGAGAAGGAAAGATGAAGGAAGCACGAGGGAGAAAAGGAAGACGTAAGAGGGTGAAAATGCGTAGAAAACAGAAAAGATTAATAGGTGGGGGAGAGGGCTAGCGAGGGGAGAGCAACAGAATAGACGATCATGATTAGAGGGTGAAAGGAAGAGAGATGAGAGATCGTGGGACGGAGGTGAAGAGAGAGATATTCGTATAACGTGTAAGAGGAGATAGCTGGAGTGATAGATGAGTTGAGATGAGGATGAGGGACATCGAGAGGTAGGCGATTAAATGGAAACGTATTGAAAGGAGATGGGCAGTTGGAGGAAATTAACAAACAAGACGGAGGGCATTGCTGTGGGGAGGGGGTGGAGGAGAAATGCACACGGCGGGCAGGGGAGGGGGCGGAGAGGGGAGAGCGGCATGTGGGTGTGAAAGCCGGGGCCTTTGAAGTGAAGCTAAGCTTCACTTCAAAAGGTGTCGGGAGGAATGCGGCTGAGGGAACAGACGGCGATTGCGGCTGAGGGAACTGATGTGCACGCGCTTTTAAGCTCAATGCACATGCGCATTGAGCTTAAAAGTCACGGGCACTGCAAGGAATCGCCACGATTCCTTGCTTCTTAGTTAAAGGTTGTTTAAGCCGCAATAGGCTCGCAAGCTCGATGCGCATGCGCATCGACAGGCGAGACCTAAAAATGACCCATTGTGGGAGGGGGATACTGAATTTTCTCTCAGGGGAGTGATTTGACTCTTGTGACAAAATAGGCATTTCTCATCTCAGGGATATATGGGTATCCACACACATCAAGTCAATCGGAGCCCTTAGCCAAGAATCCCAGTTGCATAGGTAGTTCACAATTCTTTTGATTCTGCATTTCAGACATGCCTTGGAAAATTATACAAATTACCTAATTCTCCCACCACGCTACTTCAGCCTGATGGAATCTAAACTGGCTTTGGAAAGAAATTGAAAACAAGGGGATTTGTTGAATGAGTTTTTACTAACAATGAATCTCTTAAATTGCTATGTATGTGCATATATATTTCTGCTTCTGTTTCAGATGTGGGTGACTTAAAATCAACTACCTTGGCTTGCAGCCATGCCGTAGGCACCGTTGCTGCGACTCCACGGGCCGTTAGAGCCCCACACGTCTGATGTTGCCGGTCCCGGGAGCAGGCAAAGGCAGCCATACAGGTGGTGACCACAGATGCTATGACCAGCACGGGCCAGAAGTGGAGAGCCTGGACACGCCGAGCGTGAATGGTGGTATCAGAGACAGAATGGCATCCTTGTGATAGCGGTGCAAGAACTGCGGCACTCGTTGCACCCCATACATGCCTTCCAATCTTGGCATGGGGAGGGTGAGCGAGGTGTGCCTCACAGGGGTAGTGCCCTCCCACCCCCCGACTAACCTGCAGGACCATCTGATAGCCACAGGCCCGCCCTGATTCTTGGGCGTGGCGGGGATTACCCAGCTAACACCCCTTTCTGGGGCATCATGCTTTCTGCTGGAGGCAGCCATTTGGACAGGCCTTAGATCCGGAGTTTGAATCGAGGCCTCCTGGGGCCCAATGACTGGAAACCACATTCAGCACCATTGCACCCAGTGGCCCTGGGAGTGGGCTGCTTTGCAGTAAGTAGTAGGGATGTCGGACATCCTCATCCCTGCTTGGTATTATTGGTCTGCTTGCTGAATCCCCTTCTATGCTTTTGGTGGGTCAGTGGCGCCACGAGGACGCTCTTGTTGGAGGTGTGGGGGTGCAACCCGTTAGCCTTGTGGACGTTCACCCGTGCCTTGACTAGGAGAAGCAACTGTCGAGCCTATGGGCCCCTTGCTAACCCTACTGCTCTCGTTGGTTGATGGATGTGCCCTGGAATGTGGGTGATTGACGGTATAGGGAGCACTCACCCGCCTGGAGGCCATTAAGGCTGCCCCTGCACACCGGTTGTTGTCCCCCAGTGGCTGTGGTGTCCCTTGCCCGCCTGCCTATCCCCGCCATTCTGCGAAGGTGCCTGCTATTCCTCAGTCGCTGGGTTTTGCCATGGTTGGATTTGCTGTATCCCACTGCATTATTGGTCGCTCACAGAGACTTCAGGATGATGCCTCGGCTAGCGCCTCGTGGGAATGAATCAAGCAGGTTGCCGGAGGTTGAGAGACTTCGAAGCTTGGTGGCACGTTTGACAAACTGCTTGCAGCGATCGATGCTACTGGAGAGCGGTTGGAGGGTAAGGTAAACTCCATAGCGATGGAGATGGGCCTCATTTGGGAGGACTCCCAAGAAAATATTAGAGCGAGTGTCTGTCCTAGGGACCTCCGTCCAAACTGTTCTGCCTGAGATGTTTCGCATGGATCGCCACCTCACTAACTTGAAGGCCCTTACTCGTCATTTGGAGGCTGAGCTTGATGATCAAGAGTGGAGAGCCCATTACAACAACATTAGAATCGTCGGTCTGCCAGAGAGAATGACAGGGGAGTCCATTCTTGGTTTTCTCTAAGACTGGCTTCAGGAGGCCGTGGCCCTGGAGGGCCTGACAAGATTCTACGCGCTGGAATGCATGCATAGAGTCCCTGCCAGGCCGCCTCCGCTGCCAATTACCCCGCCCATTGGTCACTCGCTTGCTACATTTCCACTGCAGGGACTTCATTCTCCAACAGGTGCGCTCCTTCACCTTTGAGATTGCAAGAGTTTCTCTTTATCAGGGCTTCACCATCCAAGTTCAGACTCGGAGGGCCTCCTTCATGGACGTGAAGATGAGGCTTTGAGATTTGGGTTTGCCTTATGCTCTACTGTTTCCGGCTCACCTGAGAGTGCTGGAGGAGGTCAAGACTCATTTCTTCACAGACCCTGGGGCGACGTGGGACTGGCTGGAACTCTTTGACACGACAACCATGCTTCCGGCCTCAGTGGAGCAACCTGGGCCTAAGCGACTGAGGCATCAGCGATCCTGAAGGTGAGGGGCACCCTGGCCAACTAAACAGCAGGCAGCTGCAGAGCTGACAAATGCTGTGTAGTTGGCTGCCTCCTTGAGATCCGGACAAGGCTCACCAAACCATATATCGCAGTCCCCTAGGGGATCTACTTCGAGCACAGCTAATTCAATTATACTGGGTTTGGAGGACAACTTTCCGGGGGTTACCCTGGGCATGGCTGATGATCTCATATGACTTTCACCTCCTGACTATCCTTTGAGTCAATGGGAATCTATTGAAGATGCTATTGAGTTACGGATAGCAAGGGCAAGAGGCTCCTTAACGCAGTAGCGTACTCACTTACAGATTCCCATTGACTCGAAGGATAGTCTGGAGGGACACTGTACCTGTTTCACGGAACAATAGATAGCGAAGTAAAAAAGACGCAACCACACATGCTTCGGAAAGTGGATGTTTTGATTGCGCTCCCTGGATGGCCGGGACGGAATTAAATCAGGCTTGGAGTTTGGATATTCTAATTTGCATCCGGAGAGACATCCCTGAGGAAGTCGTGGGGGACTCCCCATGCGACGAAACGTGTTGGCTGGGCAAAAGGAGCCAAGAAAATAAAGACAAAGAAGAACCATTGTATATCAATTGTGTGCATAATTTGCGATATATTTGTAGAATCTGCGGTTTACTTGCGCATGTGCTCAGGGGATTGTACATTGTCATTAAGGATCTTGATAATCCTATTTTGAGGGGGCAGAGTGATTCACCCTTCCTTTGCCGCACCGCCATATATATTGAGGCAATGGGATGTGTATTGTGAGCGCCATAACTTACCTATTATTTATTCACCCCTGTTTTACTGGAACACTCTCAAGATGGTGGTCATGTTTTTAACTGTTCCATTTAGTTTCTGTTCTCATTGGCAATGACCTAAATAACACGTCCATGACCAACTGTTTCTTATTGTTCCTTGCTGTGACCATTTTGAGAGGGAATTGCCCTACTATATAACAGGAATAATGGTGCTCCAAGGACAGTGATCCCTTTGCTCTCAACCCCTATGTAGATGGATTTTTTTTATTTATTTCCTTCTTTCTGATGAGAGGGGGTCAGTAGACAGGGAACATGACACAGTCAAGTGGGGAGTCTCTGGCTCAGGCTAGTCTGCCCAGAATCACTGTTTCTGGTGATTCTTCACCTGTTCTCTCCCTTTATTTATGACTAGTTTAATTCTAGGTTGTCAACATTTTTTGTGCCAGAGTTTTGAGGTGACTAGATAATTCCTCATCGAGACCCACGGCTTAGGGTGTCTGTCCAGTGCTAAACGATTCTCTCTAGTGTTCCCCGGCAGTTCTCATGTCACCAGTGGTGACACTGGGCACAGCACTCAGCGTTTAAGGCTGCGCTGATCTCTAATGCTCACTGGTGCTTTCTCTTCCACAGTTGATGAGATGGTGGCTTTTGCAGGCCTGCTTGTCTACTTGCCGCCTGCACCTGGGGTCCCTGAGCTACATTGACAGCGCTGCTGGTTCTTTCAGGTGCACTGCCACCCGAGACCTTTCCTCCTGCTCTAGTTCCCATCTCTACCTGCAAAGACGCCATTGGGCCTCCTTGCTCCTGAGGTACTGGGCCCCGCTGTGCAGAATCAGTGCCACCTTTGAAGCTCACTGGGCTGCACCAGTCCAGGCCTGCAGGGCGAGACTCATCCATATGTATCAGACTGTGAGACACCCCAGGCCCTAGCATGGCAGTCTCAGCTCTACCATCGTGTCCAGTCCTGGCTGTGTTCCGGGGTCAGTGTTGAGTCTGCCTGGTGGGTTCCCGTTCCATTTTTAATTCGAGAGGCTGTTATTCCGCTTTGCATTTTTGGAACGGTTGATCAGGCCAGGATTGTTGTGGATTCCTCTTTGGCCCGGATGGAGAGAGAAAGCCCCGTATTTCCTCTCTGCACTGTAGGCCACCTTGTCAACTTTTTCAAACACATCTATCTCAAAAAACACTGAAAATATTTACAACAAAGCAACAAAAGCACGAATTCTGGGTAAAGTTCTTCTTTCATGCATGGTTGGTGTAAATCCGTAGGGGATAGCACATTTTACTACAGGAGCTAGATTAGGAACATAATCTGCTTTCACACCCCCTCCTTAATGTGTTCCCCTCGGGGATCTGCATGACACTTGCCATGGCAAACATTGGGTAACCACATCAAATGACGGCAAATGTTGGTAAAAATCCGTTCATTGGGGTCAAACATTATAGGCAAATCAAAAAATGTCTTTCAATGGAAAGTGCGACCAAACCATACTACAGGGTAGCAAGTGCCACTGTGCATTTTGTATATATATATATATATATATATATGTGTGTGTGTGTGTGAGAGAGACGGCTTATAAATTAGCCCCGACCACACCTCCGCCATGTTTTCTCCACCGCCTGCCCGCCAAAGGTCACAGCTCTCCTCAGCAATTGTAGGTTTGGTTGTTGCCTCTGGGGTGTGTGCTCTCAGCAGCTGTGCACACGCCTGCACACGCAGGGCCCCTGTTACAGCACAAAAGGCAGCGGCGGAGGCCCCACTCGAAAGCGTTTAACTCCAGCGCTCAGAGGAACAGGGCCCGGGCTCGAAGCCAGCGGGAGCTAAAGGTCTGAGCTGTAAAGTGCCGTAATGACAGTGTGCGCTGCCGAGCCCACACCAGAGCTGAAAGGCATTTAAGACCACATTGTAATTAGGTTTAATACACAGTTTACAGTGGGGTGTTAAGATTGGACGGCAGGGGGGCTGCTGCACTTCTGACAGTCGCCTCCTGAAGCATTTCACAGACTGAATGAAAGGAAAGAAAAAAACACCGCACCGCGGGATGTGATTCCTTTATCTGGGATCTAACGCCGTCCCATGCTCTGTCTGAGAAGGGAATTCATTTCTGGTTTCTCATTCAAAAGCTAGGAATTAAATGACTAAGAAAATAATGCAGTGTGAAGGTACTGAGAGCTGCCTGCTTCATCCTGCTGTTCCTACATGCTCTTCGTGTCCTGGTTCTCATCGCATGAGACCCGTGCACCCCCAGACTTCCGTTTCTAGCCCGGGACTTACACTGACAACCTCCATACCTGTGATTGGGCTCACCTTGCACCAAGCCAAGCTCCAGTCGAACTCTGCACCCATTGGCAGCACTGCCCGCGTGGAGTGGAACCCCTGCCTGATACTCTGCCACTTAAAGTGCCGGTTTTGGATGTAATGGAAGCTCGTCGTGCAAGGGGCCCTGTTCTGCAGCCTTCAGTATTAGAACCATGGCAGTAGAACAGTGTCACTCCCCAAATCACCCAAGCACATGGGAAGGGCATCACGTGTTTGGAAGCTCAAGTAACTGTGTTCGGATTGACACCCCTTAGAGAGTGGCAGAGGTAAACGACAGGTGCTGTGCTGCCTGCTCCAATACAGGGTATGGATGTCTTTGGACACCTAGAGGAGCATAGGGATTACTTGCTACCTCTATGTTTTGCAGTTGGAGGGTACACTGGGTACGTGGCTAGTCTACTAGCCCGTGTCATATTCATTCTTAGTTGAGAAACGAATGCAATGGCATTTCCTCGGGCAGGCTGGTGCAAGTGTCATTTTTGCATTGTTGGGTTAGTGCAAATGTCCAGCAAAAACTGACCAAACCAGCTTTACACTATGTGATCCTGTCCCCGGCACCCTTTCACTACTGTAACGCTCAGCTCATCCCCCGCTCTACTTGCATCCCAGCTGCACACATTACATGCCTCCTTTTAAAACTTAAATCTTGACCCCTTCCGTGTTGAAAACTACACCCCATCTGGAGTCTTTCATTTCTGGACAAAGTATTGAAAAAAAGTGAATCATCCCAACCATATCCAGAAAAGGGACCTGGTGAGCATGTGCAGACTAGCTCCAGGACAGATTACTGCACATACCCAATACTAATGGTATCCAGTAATATCCTCCCCAGTTTCAGTGGGTGCCACATCTTCTGCTTCTACTTGATTTAACTACAGCAGTGATTCTGAACCTGTGGTCCTCGGACCCAGGGGGGGTCCATGGCTCCTACTCTTGTGGATCCGCGACTGTCCAGAAAATTAAATAATATTAGTGCCAGCTTCATAGTTGTGCGACCGATGCCGCCACACTAGGGCCGAAGGTCAGGGCACTTCTCTTTAAAATATCATAAGGGGTCAAGGCATGTGCTGCATAGTTCTTCCTCTGATTTGCTATTACCAAGAGATAATAAAAATGTCAAGTTAAAGTGGTGATCAATATACTTGCTTGAGAGGTCTGAGTTTTGTCTAGTCTAGAGAAAGTTTAGATTCATCACAAAATAAGGGTAAATGTGCCTGCTGCAAAGCACAACATTTAACGTGCAGATGACAGATTTGTATTTCATGTAGATAAACCAGTGGATTGATTATTTTGTTATAAAGATCCTTTTGTTACTTGCATACAATAGAATCACTAATATGCCACAATAACCAGCAGCGAACAGCTGAACGTAAACATCAAGGCATTGATTTAGAAACGTATTGTTTTTTCCCTCTCAATCTTTTTTTTTATTCAGAGGTTGCTAAAAATGGTGCCTATGTGTAGTAATAGTATTGTTTTATTTGAGCGAGCAACCCCGACAATTCAATCAGATTTTCTCCACTGTTAAAATAGGAATGTCCCAACCACTTCCCCTTGTGTGGTCTGATCACTTCCTTTTGGATTTTACATTTAGAAGGGAATCGACCCTTCCCAGGACCCCAGGGAAGTCTCAGCATATTAACTTTAGACCTTTCCATTTAATTTCACCCAATGTATTGAGCACTGCTATTAATAAGCATCCTTTATCTTTCAGTGGAGATTTAGAGGCAGATGCAGAGGGTCTGGACAACTGGCTCCAGCTCCGGGCTGGGGAACTTATACCCCTTGTTATGCGCTCAGTGAAAACTGTAAGGTCCTCTGCCCCTTGGTTTACAACGGCCCTTAAAGAAAGCAAGAGGATCTGTAAACACTCAGAAAGGACCTGGAGGAAACACTTCAACCCTAATGATAAAACTATTTATAAACAGGTGCTGAAGACCCACTATAAACAAGTTCTTGAGGAGAAAAAACTGTTTTCTCCACTAAAATTGAACCAGCAAAGAACAAAAATAAGGAAATCTTTAGAATAATCAGTGAATTCTCCTCTCCTATAGCGGCGGCTAAGTCATTCATCCCTACGGAGGCATTGACGAACCGCTTGACCTCTTATTTCCATGACCAGATTAAAATTATTCAGGAGACCTTCCAGACAATGTCCCCGGTGTTGAGCGATAGTGGTGAGCCAGTCTTATCTTTAACTCATGTGAGAGAAGCAACCCTGAATCAGTTTCCATTGGTTCCCTTGGAGAAATCATTAGCAATCATGAAAGGCCTTCAATCCGGCTCTCCTTCCGACCCATGTCTGGCCAGCAGTATAGTATCAATAGCGGAAATTATCAATACTGCGGTGAATCGGATCCTTAACCTGTCGCTGCAGACTGGCCTCATCCCCGAAAGGTGGAAAAGGGCAAAAATTCTCCCTTTATTTAAAAAGACCTACTTTGGACCCAGAACTGGCCTCTAACTACAGACCAATATCTCTGTTTCCTTTTTTCTCTAAAGCCTTGGAAAAAGTTGTGAACCAGGTCACTACTGCATTTGTCGAAATACATTCAATACTCCACCAGAGTCAGTCAGGTTTTCGGGCAAACTTCAGCACTGAGATGGCGCTACTGGAAGTGTCAGAAGCCATAAAGGAAGTGCTTGATAAAGGCGGCAAAGCCGCATTGATATTACTGAACTTATCTGTGGCATTTGATACCGTCCCCCATGACGAAGCCTGGCGAGACTTCAGGAATGTGGCTTTGGGGGTACGGTACTCAATTGGTTTGCCTCCTTTCTAAAGGACTGCCAGCAAAAGGTTTGCTGCCTACCTTTTGCAGCTGCCATCCCCCCTCTGGTGGTGGGAGTTCCACAGGGCTCAATTGTGAGCCCCACCCTCTTTAATATATATATGGCACCACTAGTGTCTTTGGCCGAGGCTCATGGAGCTAAAATTGTGTTGTATGCCGATGACACGCAGCTTCTCTTTACTTGCACTAAAGACTCAGATTTTAAAGGAGACAAGATTAATTCCTGTCTGACTGAAGTGTTCTCTTGGCTACAGGCTAATCAGCTTAAATGTAATCCCGAAAAGTCAGAGATTATTTTCTTCGGCTACTCCCCCAGCAGTGCATGGCGTAATTGGTGGCCAGCTGATATGTCTTCCTCTTCTACTTCTGTCAAAACAGTGAAAAACTTAGGGGTGAAGTTGGACGAGAACCTTTCTATGCAGGATCAGATTCAGGCAGTGGTCGGTTCTTGCTTTGGCATGCTGAAGATGGTAAGGCAGTTCCTGCCTCTCCTACCAATCACTCATAGAAAAACGGTAGTCCAAGCTATGATAGTTTCTAGGTTGGACTACGTGAATATACTGTATCTAGAGTTGCCGGAGTATCTACTGTCAAGGTTGCAGGTGGCCCAGAATGCGGCAGCCAGAGCAATACTCATGTTGGGCCCAAGATCCCGGACGTTTACATGTTTGGAAACCCTGCATTGGCTCCCAATCCGCGAAAAGATCCATTTTAAGGCCATGGTTCTGGCTTTTAAGGCTCTCCAAGGCATAGGTGCAAGGTACATCAGGAAGAGAGTCCAGTTCTATTACCCTCGCTGTACTCTCAGGTCTTCAACACTTCAGTTGGCATGTGGTGCCCCTTAATAATACCGAGCACAGATAGGGGGGTGCTCCTTCCAGGTTCAGACGACACAACTGTGGAATAAGCTTCCGGGGGAATTAAGACTGATGCAAGATCTCCTAGTGTTTAGGATATTACTGAAAACCTGGCGATTTCAGCATTAATACCGAACCTGGTTGTTACACGGCATAGTTTATCTGTTCATTTTCACGCCTCAGCGCCGGGACACTCTATGGAGTAGCTGTGCGCTTATAAATACCCATTTAACATAACAACATGACATGCCGTGTTGTATCACTTGTCCTTGTGTGCATGGCCATATCTATCCAATCACACGCTCTACACAAGTTATTATGGCCATTTAATAGTTTCAAATGTTTAAATAAAGTCGTTAAAATAAAAGAGAGGGTACATTAAAGGCAAACATTTCAAAGTGATACGTGTTGCATAGCATGTAACTTTGTCTTTTACCCACATTGTGAAAAGCTTCAACCTTCCTATTAAAATTATAATTTCAATTTTTGTTGTGAATTGAGAAAATATTTCATAAATATGGTATTTTTTTATGTGCACTTGTTTCTGTAGATTTGGGTATTTGTTTGAGGTTCACATCCTTGAAATTATTTGTCCCTGGGTTTCCTGCGTGTCTCAAACTGTAAACTTAAAAGTTACATCCACTTTATAGCTACTGCTGCTAGGCACCACCTCTACAAACTCAAGAACTCAAACTCAAGAAGCTCCCACCAGGATTTGAGACTGGCAATTGACAGTATGGTTCTCTTCCGTCTGAACTCACTGGCTTACGGAAACATAGCCTTTCCCCGCCTAGAGTCATTTCAACAATTTACTACCAGACAAAACAATAAAAATTGGACTGGAGCCTTGGACTTAAATGGTGTTATGCTATCATTTTCAAAGCTTAGTTGACTATGCCTTTTGTTTCACGCCGTCTCTGTACAGCGCTCTGAAACCCGTGTGGGTGGGGTTCACTGTTTACAAAACATTAAATAAACACAATACAATAAATGACTACTTGCAAATCTGCAAACTCGCAGGGTTTCCCTAATTCTGATATTTTGACTCTTTATATACAATATCAGTGTTTCAAATATCCCTGAAAGAGGCTGGATTTAGCATGTTAATAGAGCACAGAAGAGAAAAGAAAACAAGCGTTTGCAATGAAATAGGTCTCGCATTTACAAGAGTTTAAACTATTGGCATTGTAAATGACAATGCCTTTTATTTACGTGTTGTTTTCAAAACAGATAAATAAAATGCATTGTCATTTACCGTGCCAATTTCTTAAACTCTTGCAAATGTGAGACCTATTGCATTGCAAATGCGTGCTATAGTATTTTTTAAAAAGCGTTAGGCGAGAGCATGTTCTGCCTGGAACAGCAGGCAGGACAAAGCTATTTGAGAAAAAAGTGCACGGAGGCTGTAATTATAGCCTACCGAGTGACAACACACTTACCAGGGGGTGTCTCCATGGGAGGTTACAAAATGAGACAAGGGGGAACTAAGGAGGTACTACTAAGCCTTTTGACCATTCAACAGCCACAGTTTATAGTGGACAGTGACACAAGCCAGTGAATAATTTGGGCGGAGCTACAAGTCCTTCCATCAATACAGCATGCCTCGGAGAGCAGCACATGTGCTGCCCAAGCTCGATCTAAAAAGGAATTAACAATTCTTTTAAAGGGGCTCCATTATGGAGGAAACGCATTGCTCTTTACCCAGTCGCTTATGTTTTTCTGCCTTTTTCTCCAGTGATTATATGTATTGATCTAACTCATTATGCATCTATGCATTCTTTAATACCGAAACAGAAAAAACATTTCTGTATATTTTGGGAAAGGCCCTTTGGCTCCTTATGCTCACAAAATTGTCCTGCCCGACCAACTCCACTAATCTCATCTCTCTCTATACATTCAGAACCTCACAACTTGGCTATACTTCAACTGATGTGCACACGCATGTGTATGTGCATCAGCATTGAGGGTTCAATAGGTTTCAATATATTATACTCATTGACTGGCATGAATACTGTTGGATGTGCAGAAAAATTCGAAGAATGTGTTCATGTAAATGAATACTTTGCCTCTTTTAGGTGTTGCTGTGGAAATAAGCAGGTAGGTATGTACCAAGTTGTCAGTGACCAGAGTGCTCCTCATTGCCTCTATCAATCAATCAATCAAATAATTTGTAAAGCTCACTACGTACCCGCAAGGGTTTCAGGGCACTGAAGGTGGGGAGAGGGGGGTGCTGTTGCTACTGGTCGAACAGACAGGTCTTGAGTTGTCTCCTGAAGGTTAGAAGGTCTTCGGTTTGTCGTAGGATGAGGGGGAGGGTGTTTCAGGTCTTGGCGGCGCGGTGGGAAAAGGATTTGCCTCCGGCTATGGTTCTATGGATGCGTGGGACAGTAGCCAGGGAGAGGTCTGCGGAGCGGAGTTTCCTGTTAGGTACGTGGAAAGAGAGTCGACTGTTGAGATAGGCTGGGCCTTGTGGAGGGCCTTCTGTGCCTGGATCAGAAGCTTAAAGGAGATTCTTTTGTTGACAGGGAGCCAATGCAGGTGCCTCAGGTGGGGTTGATGTCGCGGGACGTCGAGGATCAGGCATGCAGAGGCATTCGGGATTCTTTGTAGTCTGATGATCTCGGAGGCTTCGGATCGTAACGGGGGGAGGCGGACTCTCTGGGTTCTGCCGGAGAGGAAGTAGGAGGTCCAGTCCAGGGCCTTGTCTCGGATCCCTGCGTTGTGGAGTCGTGTGCGTAGTGTGCGGTGGCAGACGGTGTCGAAGGCGGAGGAGAGGTCCAGCAGGATGAGGGCCTCCGTCTCGCCGTTGTCCAGTAGGATCCTGATGTCGTCTGTGACGGCGATGAGGGCGGTCTCAGTGCTGTGGTTGCTGCGGAATCCTGACTGGGAGGGGTCCAGGATGCTCTTGTCTTCGAGGTAGCGGGTGAGCTGGATGTTGACTATCTTCTCGATGACCTTAGCTGGGACCGGAAGCAGGGAGATGGGCCAGAAGTTTTTCAGTTCGCTCGGGTCCGCCTTTGGTTTCTTCAGTAGGGCGTTGATCTCGGCATGTTTCCAGCTTTCAGGGCAGGTCGCGGTTGATGATGTTGCGTAGGAGGGGTGCGATAGAGCTGCCGGCTTTGTTGAAGATGTGGTGTGGAAAAGGGTCAGACGGCAATCCGGAGTGGATTGTGCCCATGGTCTTGATTGTGTCGTCGATGCTCACGTTGGCCCAGGTAGTCAGGGGATCATAGTCGGTGGGGTGTGGTGGTTCCGGCGTGTAGGGGCCTGTTAGGGTCGTACGGGGTTGAAGCGATCATGGATGTCGGCGATCTTGCGGTGGAAGAAGGTGGCGAGGGAGTCGCACAGGGCTTGCGATGGCGGGATGCCGTTGGCGTTGGAGCTGGGGTTGGAGAGTTCCTTCATGACGTTGAAAAGCTCCTTGCTGTTGTGTGCGTTGTTGTCGAGGCGGTCTTTGAAGGAGGTCCTCTTGGCGGTCCGAATGAGGTGGTGGTGGTTGCGGCTGGCGTCTTTGTGGGCTGCACTGCTGCCCGGCGACTTCTCGCTGTGCCATATGTTCTCTAACTTCCGGCAGGTGCGCTTTGACGCTAGGAGTCCGGGGTGAACCAGTTTGCTCTCTTGCTGGTGTCTTTGAGGGTTTGTTTTTCAGCGGGGCTAAGGTGTTAGCACGTCCATTGTCTGAGGGTGTGCGCACCATCATCGGGGTTGGAGGGGTTGGTGGTGAGTTGAGGGCAAGGTTTGTCTGTAGTTGTACTTCGGTGATTTTGCCCCAGCGGCGACGGGGGATCTGTAGAGTGTGGTGATGTGCGACAGGTTTCCGGAAGGTGAAGTGGATGCAGTGGTGGTCAGTCCAGGTGGGTTTGGAGACGTGGCTGAAGGAGACGTGTGGGCTAGAGGAGAAGATGGCGTCGAGTGCGTGTCCGGCGAAGTGGGTCGGCGTCGTGATGAGCTGTTCCAGTCCGAGGTTGGCGAGGTTGTCTATCAGGGTGGAGGAGTTACTGTCGTTGTTGTTCTCCAGATGGAAGTTTTGGTCTCCGAGGAGGATGTAGACGGTGGAGGTTAGTGCATGTGTCGCAGAATTGTGGTCGGGGTCCGGGTGGTCTGTAGACGACGGTGCCTCTTAGGGTGGTCTTGGGGTCCATGTGGATCTGGAAGTGCATGTTTTCGGCGGTGCTGAGAGTATCGTCGGTGTTTGTTGAGACCCTGATGGTCTTCTTGTGGATGATGGTACTCGAGCAGCCCTGTGGCAGAGGGCTCGCTCGTGGGTGGCATTTGGAATGTAATTTTAAAACTTGCCTGCTTCCTCTGCTGACGACAAGCAGCCCAGCTTCTTCTTAGTCCCGCTGACTACGAGCGGTGGACGCTACTTTTTTAAAAAAAAACCTCCTAACCCGCCCTGCTGACTCCGCCCACCCTCGTCATCAGCCTATTTAGGCTCAGCCCCCTTTTTTCCAGTGTACTCGAGCAGCCCTGTGGCAGAGGGCTCGCTCGTGGGTGGCATTTGGAATTTAATTTTAAAACTTGCCTGCTTCCTCTGCTGACGACAAGCAGCCCAGCTTCTTCTTAGTCCCGCTGACTACAAGCGGTGGACGCTACTTTTTTTTTAAAAAACCCTCCCAACCCGCCCTGCTGACTCCGCCCACCCTCGTCATCAACCTATTTAAACGTCCACTATGCGTCAGCGCAGCGGACGAGCGCAGCGGGCGCGACGGAGGCGCGCCGGAGTTAAGCCCGTCTGCGCCCGTCTGCGGCCGACCGGGGCTAGGGGCACGAGATGCTGCCGGTTTTATCACGTATTCACCTTCCCAGCTATGTCAGCACTGGGCCCCTGGTTCTATTGACCTTTCCACTTCGACCTATCTTCAATTTCTTGGCCTATACATCCCCCCACCTCACTCCCCCCCCCCGGGATTGTATCACACCAAGCTTCACTACCTCTCTTATCCTCTTCTATTCCCCTCCCACCCCCTGGCCCTCCTGTTCCTCTGTTTAACACTTCGGCTGCCCTCCTGAACACTAGGTCTGCAGTCAACTATCAATACGACCTATTTAACTACCTCGACTCCCATGAACCAGATCTCTTATTTTTAACTGAGACCTGGTTCAAGACCGACTCCCTGCCCAACGTGCTTGCCGCCTTACCATCGTCATACTCCGCCATTCGAGCGGATCGCCCAGAAGGCAAGCGGGGCGGAGGAGTGGCCCTAATAGCTCGTACTGACCTCAATTTTCAAGTTCTCCCATCCCCTCCTATCCCTGATGTGGACCACCTGGTAGCTTGCTCTACCTCCCACCTGGCCCCCCTCACTTTTGTCCTAATCTATCGTCCCCCCCAACCCACCCCCTCATTTCTTACCAATATCCAGACCCTCCTGGCTACCCTGGTAATCAATAACTCTTCGGTATTGGTCCTAGGGGACCTCAACTTCTGGCCTAATGACCCCGCCGAAAGTCCCCAATCAAAGGAGTTTACCAGTCTTATGAACAGTCTAAACTTTCTGCCACTGATTCATAGCTCCACCCACATACATGGTCATACACTTGACCAAATCTGGTCACTGAACGTTCCATCTACACCCCCCACCATATCTCCATGTTCGTGGTCGGACCATTCTATTATCACGCTTTCCCTTGCCCTGGCACCCACGGTCAAACCTCCGCTTCCCAAAAACATCTGGGTTCGGAAATGGGGCAAAACAGACATGCCCTCTCTCTGCTCAGCCCTGGCCAAAACCAACCCTGATCTATCTGGCCTCTCAGCTACTTCTCAGCTGGCCGCTATTAACCACTGGCTTACTGCGGCGGGCGACGAATTCGCTCCCTTAAGGCGGCTCACAGTCAAACGGGCCCACGCAGCTAATCGCTGGTTTACACCGGACCTTAAGGTAATGAAACTAGCTGCAAGAAGGGCCGAGCGAGTTTGGAGAAATTCTTACAATCCCGCACAAAAGGCAACTTACTTGTCTGTCTTACAAACCTACAAAAAGGGCATCCTCGAAGCAAAAACCGAATATTACACCAACAGGATAATGACAGCCGAGTCCCAATCAAAGGAAATTTTTTCCACCGTCCACGAACTAGCATCATCCAGTAGAGCCACGGTCACCATCCCCCCTTCCCAGCTCCTCTGCAACTCGCTCAATGAGTTCTTTATAGATAAAGTGGTCAAAATCAAACTCAACATCCCCTTGCCTTCCCCCACTTTTGTCACCCCGTCCCCACCCATCACTACCGTCAAGCTAACCAACTTTCCACTATTAACTAATGACACTCTCCTCCCTCTTCTTCATCGGGTCAAATCTGGCTCCCCCCTGGACTTCGCTCCTGCTCGTATCCTCAAAGAAATTTACTCAACATGTCCTACGCCTCCCCTGACCCTTCTTAATGACTCACTCACACTCGGGTCTGTCCCCAGCTTACACAAATCGGCGATTGTTATACCAATCCTAAAAAAAACGGACGCCGACTCATCTTCCCCCTCCAGTTACCGCCCCATTTCACTTTTACCTTACCTTGCAAAAGTCCTCGAAACCCATATCACCACTACCTTAACCACTCATATCGAGGCAAATCATTGCCTCTCCCCTTGTCAAGCTGGCTTTCGCCCCATGCACTCTACAGAGAAAGTGGTAATCTCAGTAATGGACAAATTGCGTGAAGGCATTGACACCAACCTTCCGCAAGCCCTGATACTCTTAGACCTGTCCGCCGCTTTTGACACGGTGGACCATTCCATCCTTCTCCACCGTGTCAGGGCGGCAGGCATAGCAGGCTTGGCCTTTTCATGGCTTGAGTCTTTTCTCGCTGGGAGAACTCAAGCGGTCCGTTTGGCTGGATACGCTGCGGCCTCCCGCAAGGTAGAGTGCGGGGTCCCCCAGGGCTCATCACTTTCCCCCCTTCTGTTTAACCTTTATATCTTCCCCCTCATTTTTATGTTACAGCAGCTGGAGGTCACCGTGTTTAATTACGCGGATGACCTCCAGCTAATCTTCAATCTATCCCACTCATCTTCGTCTGCTCTGAACGTCCAGACAGTAATGACGTTCATTCATGATTGGATGAACTGCAACCACCTCAAACTCAACCCGGACAAGACCGAGCTGGTTCTGACCGGAGGTGGTTGCAGTCCATGGTCCCCTTCCTTTTGGCCCCCTTCCCTTGGTGCTCCCCCACTCCCTGTGCCCAAAGTAAAAACCCTGGGGATTTTCCTCAATTCTCAACTCACCGTCCATTCACAAGTTAGTTCCGTGGTTTCCTCTTGTTTTTTCTCCCTTAGAATCATTAGGAAAGTTTCCCGTTTTTTTTCTTCCTCTGCCTTAAAAGTAATCGTATTGGCCATGGTATTGTCTCGTATAGACTACGGTAACATAGTCTATAATGGGGCCCCTGCCTACGCGATCCGTCGTTTGCAACTGGTGCAGAACCAGGCGGCTCGCCTGATCCACGGCCTGCCCAAATACCATCGGGCCACCCCACTGCTCAAAACACTACACTGGCTCCCAATAAAAGAGCGCGCCCTCTTTAAACTTGGCTGCCTCACTTATCAGGCCAGATCGGGCACTGCTCCCGAATTAATCTGTTCTGCCATCAAGTCTTATCATCCTGGCAGAGAACTTCGCTCCACTTACTCGGCCCTCCTTGCCATTCCTCGTTTTAAAAAACAGAAAGCGGGCGGATCGAGTTTTGCTGTCTTGGCTCCCACCTTCTGGAACTCCCTCCCTGCTACCCTGCGCACTTCTCCTTCCTACCTTCTATTTCGGAAGAACCTCAAAACCTTCCTCTTCGCGCAAGCCTACCGGACTTAGCCTCCTCTTGTTGCTGCCACCCACTGTCCCCCACTAGCGCCATGAAACCGCCTGGTAAACGAGCGCTGTACAAATGCTTTTAAATTCAAATTAAATTCAAATGGCGATTCCTCCTCCGACTCCGTTGGTGCAGTCTCTGCGGGTGATCTTGTATCCGTCGGGGATGGCTATGGCGATGTCTGGAGAAGAGGCTTCGTTCATCCAGGTCTCGGTCTGGAAGGCGACGTCTGGAGATGCGGTGTCGAGTAGGTGTTGATCAGGATGCATCGGAGCTGGTTGTGTTTTGACGTGGCGGGTGCCTCTGCGTCTTCGATGCAGGAGAAGCTGCAGTTCTGGCAGGCGAAGGGACTGTGGGTGCGCTTCGAGGTGGCCCTGCAGCAGGTGGGGGTTCGTCCTGGGTTGAGAGCGATGAGGGTGCTGGCGTCGTATCGGAGGCGGTCTTCATGGCTGGTACGGGGGCCAGGGGTTCTGATGCTGGGGACGGGCCAGGTGCGGACGGGCGCAGACGGGCTTGCTTTAGGCCCGCCTTTGGCCCACCAGCGGCGCGGCCGCACAGTGGCCAGCAATTTAAGGGGAGGTGGGAGGGAGGAGCAGGCGGGAGGCGGGTTGCAGGGGGGAGCGAATGGGCGCGGGGGCGGAGCCGCAGGGGATGCAGCGGCGGGAACAGGAGAGGCGCGAGCAGGCACAACAGGGGGCACGGAAGGCAAGTGGGCAGCGGGGCACAGAGGAGCAAAGACACAAGAACGGGTCACAGAAGGCAAGTGGGCAGCGGGGCACAGAGGAGCAAAAGGCACACAAGAACGGGTCACAGAAGGCAAGTGAGCAGCGGGGCACAGAGGAGCAAAAGGCACAGAGACACTCAGGGAGCAAGTGGAGCTGCAGCGGGAGGGGAGCGACCTACCAGTCATGGTCAAGGGATACAAGGTATCTCTGGTAGGAGAGTGCTCCTAGTCATTAAACATGAGTATTGCTTGTTTCTTTGCTTCTACAGATGAAAGACTTCCCGAGGGAGAAATGCGAAGGACCTAGAAGCGAGATGCTGAGAAGGTGTCTTTGTGCTGGCTATTTTAGCAACGTGGCCAAAAGGTAAGAGGGTAAAAACCCATCTTCCAAGATTAGTCACTAGCTTTCATAACCCCCCCCCCCGACTTCCAGCTGGCAGCCCCCAAGTCCAGACTCCCTCCTCCTTCCCCTCACCCCCGTAGGCAGAGCCATAGGATCCCTCAGCTAAGTAGAGGATGAGGTGGGATCTGTGGGGAACAATGCCTATCTCTTCCCTCGCTGCCATATGCATGCCCCACTGTGAACAGCAGCCCCACTTGCGTGCTTCATTGTGCACAGTAGCCCCACAGTCGGTCCCTGTGCCCTGCCTACAGCTGCTTACCTGGCTGCTGGTGCCTAAATGTTCCCTGGGCTCCTAAGCTTTGTGAATGCTTACTGCCTTGCCATGCTGCTTGGGCTCTGTCGGCTCTGAAAGCTCCCCAACTCTGCTGGAATGAGACAAGCCAAAACATAGCGGACAGTCATGCATTGAGTCAGGGGAAAAGACCATAGTTACCAAAGGTGACTGCTAGTTTGCGGGGAAGAGTTCCTGGAGTAGTAGCCAGGATAGCATGTTTGTGACTTATTGTGCCATTTTTAGTTCTCACCCTTGCATAATGTAGGCATCTTTGAAATTATGCTTGATAACCCTAGCACAGCAATGGTCATGTCAGGTACCTGTATTGTCATCACTGATATAATGTCTCTCAATGGCATAATAGTGAACATGCAGTGCATTGAGCATCCATGACAAATTGTGTGCATTCTTAGTATTATGTTGCCTATCCCTGCCATAATGATGGCCATCTCGGATACAGCGGCTGATATCCCTGGTATAATTTTGACCACAAATGGAGTAAATTGCACTCTGGCATAATGTTTGCAGACTTTGCATGATGGTGACCATCATTACATAGTAGTTGTTCTGGCATAAGGTGGCCATACTTGGCATATTTTGGCATTATTGGCATAATAGTGGCCATCACTGGTGTGTTTATTCTTGTTTGAATGATAATGGTCTGGTTGCTTTAGGTGGACATGTGATAGTGATAAATACTTTTGTCATGTCTGTTCTATGTTTACCACTAGTGCTGCCTTGAAATGTTGTTGGTGCATGCATGTGTGGTTGAGAAGGTTGTTGATTGGTTTGACCCCTATGTAGACCCCAGGGTGTTGTTGAGCATCAACTGAAAAAGTGTTTTGTCATGTTGAATATACTTGACCACTCTGACAGATAGATGTGATGGAGATAATTTTGATAGAGGCATTGAGATCAGGTCTTACTCCAACAAGGACGGACATCAAGGAGACTGTGTCATTTATTGAAATATTTCTTTTTGTTACTCAACACGCTTGACACTTTGTATGTTACCTAACTTTACTTCTTTTTTTATTTATGGTTCTCTTTTTTTGGTTAGCAAGCTTTTCTTTCTCAGTACCCTTTCATACTGGGGCGACCTAACTGTAGTGGAAGAGAGTGGCTGTTATGCTTTTCTCCTTCCTCCTCCCCCATGCCAGCATTTGTCCTTTCAAAAGTATGCATGAGTGTGTGCCTTTTGTTCCATTGCCAAGACACCCCTTCTTGTATTTGTTCCTTTTACAAATCTAAATAAATAAATTGTGTGTGTGATATTGCTGCAGAGAAGACGCTCTGCTTAGTTGTAGGTATAGTGTGTTAGGGAAGAGACCTAGTACTTTTGTGGTGCAGTGGGTGCAACTAAAAGGTGATGGTGAAATATGTTCTTGAATTGTATCAGAATTTGTAGGAATTGTCATGTGTTGTGTACTTTTGCCTGGATGCACTTGACAGGTTCAGAGCTCCTGCCCGTTTGTGTTGGTGATGAGGATCTGTGTTAGCAAACATCTATATCTTGATGGCCCAGAATAAGCCTTTATGGAAATAAGATGTCCAGTTTGGATGCAGAAAGTTGAACATATGAGTTGAGCCCTCTTGGATTTTGAGCAAAGTGTTCAGAGGTCTGGTGTTTTGGTTGATAAGTAGGTCTTTTCCAGGATAAAGTGCATTGTGCATTTTAGAGGGCCTTGAAAAGTAGTCTGTCCAGCTGGAACACAGAAGAGGCACACTGTTGCAGTGATGTGGTCCGATGACTAAATATAGAGAAGTATTGCTCCAGAATTCTGGTCCCATTAGGCAGAATTTGTCTGTGAGAAGAATGCAAGTATTTAATTAAGTTAAGCTGACATTTGAGCAATCAAACTTGTAGTTAATAAAAATCCAAGAGTATTTTACAGACAATTATGCAGCCCTTATTTGGGGGGTTGGTGCATGTTGGGATGGAAAAGTCCTCTGCATGGTAGAACACTTGTACCACTGCCCTAAGTGCCCAACTGTTCTATTGTGTGGATCTCTAATGCTGTTTTTTGTTGTCATAGGCAAGCATGGATAATGCATGTGTGTCATGACATATGCCTGTCTCACAGATTGAGGTCTTGTTGGACTGGGAGGGGCGCACAAAGCATTTCCCTCATAGTGGTGGAAGACTGTCGCCTTCACCAAGAGTTAAGCAGCACGAGCTCGGTGGTGGCAGCATACCGTTTATTGATCAGTAGGAGTTAACAGTTCCTTTTGTACCCTCTGTCATAGAGTGAGGCCGACAGGCTCATTCACTTTTTTAAAGTTCTGCTGCGTGTGCTTTACTCACCCATGGCCTACATCCGGTGGATGTGGAGTGCCGCGCAGCGCAAGAGTACTGACTGTGCTGGAAGTATGCGTGTCTTGGAAGGGTACAGTACGAGGGTACAGCAGTACTATGCACTACATGGAGGATTAGTGTATGTGTATGCATGAGAGAATGTGATGCACATATCACTGTGGCTCACATCCAGGTGTGAACTCCAGTCACTCCCATGAGCTGTGCTGTGAGTCTTATCAACTTCGAAGTCTTTCCTACTGTGGAAGACAGCCTTTCAAGAGGGAAGAAGATAGGTAAAATGCACACTTCAAAATAAGCAGAAGCCAAAACCTCAGAGACTCAAACCGTAAATCACCTTTGGTGCCTGGAAAAGGACGATAAGAAGGGGAGGTTGAGACCACAAAATGTGTCATCTGCCAAGCAGCTAGACGAATGGGCTGTGTGAGAAGGAGAAGCTTTGCACCACTTCTGCCTGTGACCAGGACTGGGGGCTTAGGCCTGCTAGTCTCCCTGCTGGGTGAGATCACCATAGGAAACCAAGACTATCTGCCCTCGAGCCTGCAGCACCTGTGCTTGCGTACTTGCCAAGACCAGTGTGCCCTGCGAAGAAGAGGAGAGCATTGGTGGAAGCGAAGTCCATTGGGTGTCCTATCAAGTGAGATGTGAGGAATGGCTGGGTACTGATCGGGTCGTTGCCCATGCTCAGTGTTGGCAACCACCCCCCCGTATGCTAGGAGAAAGCAGCCGTGGTCTGAGTCATGTACTATGCCCAGTGCGGGACTTGCTAAGCCTGCCTGTAACCCCATGTGCAGACCCCATATACCAGAGTGGGGAACATTTTAAGTTACTGAAGCTAGAGCGCTGAGACTCATAACTCTTGTAGGCAATTGTAATGGAGGAGTCTGTGCTCGATTTGTAAAGTACTTCGGCAACCCCGTATTCCAGGAGGGGAAGCCAGTACCAGTGTTGCCAAGCCAAGAAGCTGAGGGCTGTTCCACAAGAAAGACTGAGGGCTGCGTTCAGCCTGCACAGCAAGAGTACTGCTCCTGACTGAGCCCTGAGGAGGGTAGAAGATGCTGCGGATGACTTTGCACCTTCACTTGGCTGCAGACAGCAACTGAAGGACCGGAAACCCCACCTCCCCCTCGGTGTGGGGGAGATTGACTTACTGCATCTTTTGCAGGCTGGGAGCATCTCCGATCTGATGAGCCGCTCGACAAAAGAACCTGCGCCTATCGAGTGCTGTCCCTTGTACCGCAAGCAGCCTGAGTTCCCGAACAAGATCAAAACTCTCGAGGGTAGCAGGTGAATTAATAGAAAAACTAAAACATATAAACTACATTGGAGGAAACCAAATCATGGAAACCCAATTTTAAGGAAATACAAAGAAATCTAAAATTAAAGGAAACAATTTCCATTTTAAAGTAAAGATAATTTTAAAGAAAATCCAAAATTATATTAAACTTAGGTAGAGTCTAGGACTACGTTGGGGTTTTGCGGCTCAAGTATGGAATATGTTTAGGGTGATGAGGAGGTTCTTAGAGGTCAGGAATAATTAGCGTTGGGGCATAGAATGGGGGTTTTAGGGTTCAGAGATGGGTGGAGTGCAGGGGTGGTGAGGACTTTTTAGGGTTCACTGAGTGGTGTTTAGGTGTGTGAGGTGTTTTTAGGCTTCAGGGATGGTTTGAGGGTTCATGTATGGGCGGAGTTCAGGGCTGGTGAGTGTTTATAAGGTTGAATTATGGGTAGCGGCAGGTGTGATGAAGAGTTGTTAGTGTTCAGGATAGGATGGAGTTTCGGATAGTGAGGGGTTTTAAGGATTCGGGAATGGGTGGAGTTTAGATGTTAAAAGGGGTTTTACTGTTTACGGATGAGTAGTTTAGGGCGATGAGTTCTTATGGGTCATGGATGGCTGGTAAGGGTTTTTTAGAGTTCAAGGAAGGATTGAGTTTGGGTGTGCTGGGTTGTTTTAAGGGGTATGAGATGGGTGGGTTAGGGGTAGAAAGGGCTTTTAGAATTCAGGGATGAGTGTTATTTAGGTGTGGTGAGGGGTTTAAGGCGGCTGGGATTGATGGTATTTTGGGGTTGTAAGGTGTCAGCGATGGATGTTGCTTACGGGTGGTGATGGCTCAGAGAATTAAAAGCATTGGAAGTAATTGTCTGACAATGTAGACTATATACATATCAAATAATATCCCCTGAAATAAAGCATTGAAATAAATATCTCAGACAAAAAAGTTTTCTAAAATGAAGGCCTGCAAAAATTGTATTTATACATAAATATGCATTCTAAAGCCAAATTCCACTAAAAAGACTTTCTATTAATTGATTTGTACAAAAAGGTAAACCCCATTCATTCTGAAAATTTCCATTAAACAGTTTAGAGGAAATTGTTTCTCAGTAATAGCACTCCATGTAATTGTTTTTCTTTGAAATCACATACAACCACTCTTGAGCGCACGCTACACACTCGCCACAACACTGAACACTTCAGAGCTGCGGGTGCGGGTAAGACTTGAACTGGGCCTGTGGGCCCCCAGGGGCCTCTCTGCTGAGGGTGCTGTGGCCCCAAAGACACTTATGATTAATTATGAACGAGTCAAAGGGGAGCTCTTGAGTACGGCCTAGTAGTACGCATTAACTGGATGTGGCCACCAGTGAATGGAGAATTTCGTTACCACTTTAGAAGAAAGAGGGTGGGACAGGGACCTCAAGGGAATTGTGTTGTTGCTACTGAATGCTGTTATTCATTTGCATGAGTATAGTTAGAAATAAAATACTTATTTTTATTATAAAAGCAAGTATTTGACTGGATATTGAGTTATTGACAATGCTGTTTGCACTTCGAGTTATAAATCATGTTCGCTAATCTGTACCTACACTTCCTCCCCCCAAATCCCCATAGTCATACCCCCAGCTCCCACTCCACCAGAGGGAACCATTGACTGCTAATCCGCAGCTACCAATGAGAGTCCAGTGCAGAAGGGATACTTGTCTCAGTTGCTTAAGATCCATAGTAGGGTGGACCCTGGGACACCCGGAGTGAAAGGTCTCAACCACCATGGTTGGGCGCAGTAGCCCATGCGTGCCCTCTGAAAGGGGTTCTGACTGTGTATATACCGGAAAAAAGAACATTTATATCACGGAGTTAAATTTGTTTTCAGAAAAAATAAAAGTGGGTTTCGAGTGAAATATGTGTTTGGCAGACAGTAAAAGTGTGTATTAAAGTTTAAAACAGATGCATTTTTCGAAAATGGCAAGCTGGTGTAGGCATAAGTAGTCTATTTCATTTCTGTAATATATTTATAAAGTTGATCTTTGAGTGATAATTGATTCAGAGTTAGGGAGCTTTATTGCTATTGGTTTCCTTGGCAATGTATATGGCTGTTTCATATATTGCTGTTGTGTCATAATTCAAGTGGAAGCATTTCATTATCTTTATAAATATAGGTTTTGATGGCATTATTTATTCTTATTCCCTCTCTTTGTGGCTTGAGCTTATGAGAGGCGTATCCTGTCACAGTAATAGCTTAGTGTCTAAATCTGTGAGCTATGTGCGATATATGGTCCTTTTTATTTTGCCAACCTGGCACTTCCAAGAAGTTTATCAGTACCATTGTATTGACCAGCACATTAATTCGAACAGATAAGATGCAAAAATAAAAGTGGACCGAAGGTAAAAGTGAAAAAATATGCCACATATTTAAAGATGATTGGAGATTATGTCAAGTTGCATACCTGAATTATTTTGAAATACCTGTAAAATGTATGGGTCTTCAACTGTCTAGAAACCGTACAGAAAAACACTGTTTTGCCAGAATCTTTCTCAATAGTTTTGGCTAAGGCTTCCTGGCGCTTACAAGGGAGTCGGCAGAAGAAAAAGGTCACGAGACACATTGGGAGGGAAGATGGCTTTTCAGCCGAGAACGAAATTAAGAGTGAGGGGTGATCTCTTTAATCGACAATGGGAGATCCTTCCAGCGCTGGGCAGCTCAGGAGGGGGGCTCCTCCCCCCACCCGACCCTGACACTGTAACATTAATCTGTTCGGTCGAACGCAGCTGCCTGCTTGGTGCGTGTCTCGTAATTGTGTCTTGGGGGTTTATTGTTCGTTTCCTGTGAAGAGCTTGCTGTGCTGCGCCAAGTGTATTTTTAACATGATTCGCTTCTCGACACGACTGACAGCCAATGAAGTGTTTTCGTATGATGTGACGCATGTTCGTGTCTGTGCAATCCACACATCATTCTGATTCCCCCAACACCCACCTCCACCCCATACAGCCCTGTAGAGGATCAGGCGTTCTTCCCACGCCGTGAATCTATGGGAAAATCTTTTGAGTGCACTTGATAACTTCCTGTAAACTGATGGCTTTTCAGTAAAATTATTTGAAGATAGTACCGTAAAATACATAATTTGTGCCATTCTGTTGGCAGGAACCTGATGTCACAGCAAGCAACAAAACACACTATACAACACAAAATACAATATGCATTATACAGAAAGGGGCCATAGGGCATTCCTCTTAGTCATTGGCTCATACATGACATTTTGTAGATTGCTACATTTGCAGCAGTTGATGTTAAAGTAGGGATGGACAAAGTTAGTTCCTTTTTATGTATTTTTCGCTTCGTAGTATGATGTATTTTCACAACCGTGTTTATTAGAAGTTTAAGCAGATCATAGGTACAATCCTCCAAAAACAGGAGAACACGTCAGTTATTTACACACAATAGAAGACATGCATAGCTTAAGCGTTTAACTGGCCCCCCTCCCACACCTTTGTCCCCCCCCAACAACCCCAAAATTCCCCACTACCCACCCCTTATCCCGCCCTAACCCTATGCACGTGATCACAATCAGCTGCAGTATACTGATTAAAGCAAAAACTGGCGTCTTGGAGCCACCTAGGCCCCAAGGTCTCTATCAGCAGACAGTCCATCATCCATGTCAATGGGAGGCTCCAAGGTTAGGTCTCTGTAGTCTGCCCACCGCTTCCAGATCTTATAATGTTTCCGGGGGCAACCCCTGGCCTCAAACACTGGCAATTCTAGCCCCATAAGGAAATCTAAGCCCGCCCTCCAGGCGCCAAGTGGGGGAGCGTGGTCACTCTTCCATGCCCTCGGCAGATCCCTCTTGGCCACAACGAGGCCCAGCAGAAGGAGATGAAGCTTATAGATGTTACCACCTACTTGATCTAGGATATGAAGTAGACCCAATCTGGGCGTACGAGGGAGATCCCATCCCAGCACCTCCGACAGGCAATCCCACACCCCATTCCAGAACCGGGCCAGGCCCACACACGACCACACAGTATGCACCAACGTGCCTCTCTCAGTCCCGCAACGCAGGCAGTCTGGGGTAGCAATAAGGCCGGCCTTCCACAGTCTCTCTCTGGTGTAATAGGCCCGATACAGGTACTTAAACTGTATGAACCGTAATCTCACTGCTATCGCCGCCCCCCTGGGGGACTCTAGTGCCTCCCTCCAGTCATCCTCATCCAACGGACCAACATCCACCTCCCAGGAGGCCTTCAACGACAGAAGGGAAGAGGAGCAGTGGGTGACCAGCGTCTGGTAGATTTTGGAGACTTTTTTATCCCCCAGATCTCCCATGAAAATCTTAGCTTCCACGGGGCTAAACTCCGGAAGCCGGTCCAGCCCTACCAGACTCGGCGCAAGAGCATGGCGGAGCTGTAGGTATCGAAAAAATTGGGTCTGGGGCATGTCAAATTCAGTGCTAAGAGTTTGAAAGGATTTGAGGGTAGTCCCGGTAAGGACATGGCCAAGTGACGAGATCCCTATGGAGTCCCAGCCACCAAACCCCCGCAGCGAAGCCAACGCAGGGAGCTGTCCGTTGTTCCAAAGTGGAGTTTCGGCCGTCAGTCGACCCCACCAGCCCATGCGACGCAGTACCTGTCTCCAAATCAGGAAGACTACTTGAGTAGCCCTCGGCAGTGTCTTCCGCTGCCCGGCCGAATACAAGAGTGTATGAAGCGTGGCATCTCCCATCAGAAAATGCTCCAGGGCGTACGCCGGATCGCCATGCCCACCGTACCACCACTCGTTTAGGACCAACAATTTGGAGGCTTGGTAGTAGGACAAGATGTCCGACGTCGCGAGACCTCCGCAGTACGTGGATAAAAAGCAAGTCCGCAGTGCCACTCTCGAAGCGCCCCCAGCCCATAAAAACCGACCTAGCACTGAATTCACACGACGGAACCAGTCCAAGAAACTGTGCCGCTCCCTTGAAAAGGCCTGGAAAAAAGACCCATCCACCAGCAACAAGGACGCCTTCAAAAGCGCCATCCGCACTCACCACCAACTGATCCGAAAAGCCAAGAAAACAGCATTCAAAGATCGACTTGACAACAACGCCCACAATAGCAAGGAACTTTTCAACATCGTCAAGGAATTTTCCAACCCCTCGGCCAACTCCAACGACATCTCCCCCTCTCAAACCCTCTGCGATTCCCTAGCCTCTTTCTTCCACAACAAGATTGCTGACATCCACAACAGCTTTGACAACCAACCCGGAAACCAACCCACCCTACCATCAGCCGACCATCTTCCCCCCGTTAACACCCTTAACGCCTGGAACCCCATCTCCACGGAGGACACCATCCGCCTGATGAATTCCATCCACTCTGGATCCCCCACAGACCCATGCCCTCACCACATCTTCAACAAAGCAGACTTCGTCATAGCTCCGCACCTCCGAGACGTCATCAACTGCTCCTTCAATTCCGCTACCTTCCCAGAAGATTGGAAACACGCTGAACTCACCGCCCTTCTGAAAAAACCAACAGCAGACCCCACCGAACTCAAAAACTACCGCCCCATCTCGCTTCTTCCATTCCCGGCCAAAGTCATCGAGAAAGCTGTCAACAACCAACTCGCCGCCTTCCTCGAAGCCAACAATTCACTCGACCCCTCACAATCTGGATTCCGAGCCAAACACAGCACTGAGACCGCCCTCATCGCAGCAACAGATGACATCCGTACTCTACTGGACAATGGAGACAGTCGCCCTCATCCTCCTCGATCTTTCTGCAGCCTTCGACACAGTCTGCCACAGCACCCTTTTACATCGCCTCAGAAACATCGGAATCCAAGGAAAGGCACTGGAATGGATCACCTCGTTCCTCACCGGAAGAACCCAGAGAGTCCGCCTCCCACCATTCAATTCAGAGGCCTCTGAAATCATCTGCGGCGTACCACAAGGATCCTCACTCAGTCCCACCCTCTTCAACGTATACATGAGCCCCCTCGCGGCCATCGCCCGCCAACACAACCTCAACATCATCTCCTACGCGGACGACACTCAACTGATCCTATCTCTCACAAAAGACCCCAGCACCGCCAAAACTAACCTTCACGAAGGAATGAAAGAAGTCGCCGAATGGATGAAACAAAGCCGACTGAAACTGAACTCAGACAAAACAGAAGTCCTCATCTTAGGTAAATCCCCCTCTGCTTGGGACGACTCCTGGTGGCCGGAAGCCCTCGGAAATGCACCCATCCCGACAGACCACGCACGAAACCTTGGCGTCATCCTGGATTCCTCACTATCAATGAACAGACAAGTCAGCGCCGTATCCTCCTCCTGCTTCAACATTCTTCGCATGCTCAGAAAAACATTTCGCTGGATCCCCACCGAAACAAGGAAAACAGTCACCCACGCTCTGGTCACGAGCCGACTGGACTACGGAAACACCCTCTACGCAGGCACCACCGCCAAACTCCAGAAGAAACTACAACGAATCCAAAACGCCTCAGCCAGGCTCATATTAGACATCCCACGCAACGAACACATCTCTGGTCACCTTAAAGATCTCCACTGGCTACCCGTCAATAAGAGGATTACTTTCCGACTGCTCACCCACGCACACAAATCACTCTACGACATCGGACCAGACTGCCTCAACTCCCGACTGTCCTTCTACTCCCCCCCCCGCCTACTTCGATCCTCCAACCAAGCCTTCGCCACTGTACCCCACATCAACAAGACCACCATGGGAGGCAGATCCTTCTCTTACCTGGCTGCCAAAACATGGAACTCACTCCCCGCTTACCTTCGCCTCACCCAGAATCACCTAGCGTTCAGAAAGCAGCTTAAAACGTGGATATTTGACATATAATCCTCCTCCCCTTCCTAAGCGCCTTGAAACCCTCTGGGTATGTAGTGCGCTATATAAATTGTATGACTTGACTTGACTTGACTTGCGGGTCCACTCTGTGTGGATGGTTTTGCAGTTGGTATAATAGTCTAGGAAGGGCTACCATCTTGAAAATGGCCGATCTGCCATAAATGTTAAGAGGCATACGCGACCACGTTTTGACGTCCGATTGAACCTTGTCCCATATCGGCTGTATGTTACGCTCCCATGCAATTGCAGCAGACTCCGACAGGAAAACTCCCAGATATTTCAGTCCACCAATCGCTACTTGCAGATCCAAGGCCCAAGGAGACACCTCGGACCGTCCCCCGAGCACCCAAAGAGTCGATTTGCGCGGGTTGAGGTAGAGTCCCGAGATGTCACCAAAAATGCGCAGTATTTCCAAGATTCGAGGGCCTGAACGATCAAGGTCTGTCAAAAAGAAAAGGACATCATCCGCATAAAGCGCGATCCTGTCTGAGAGTCCCGCTCCCCATACAAAGCCACGAAGCTGCGCATCAATGCGCACCCACGCAGCCAGGGGCTCCATGATCAGCGCAAAGAGGTACGGGGACAGGGGGCACCCCTGCGGGGGCCCCCTAGCAACCGGAAACCTTTCCGATATGGCTCCCGAAATACGCACTGAGGCGGTGATGTCCGTGTATAGCAGTCTGACGTAGGAGATAAAAACCGGACCCAGATTGAGGCGCGGTAAAAGAGCAAAAAGGTAAGTCCAGCTGACAGAGTCAAACGCTCTGTCAATGTCTGCAAGCAGGAGTGCCGCCCGCTCCCCAGTCGCCCCCATCGCATCCACCGCCACTTGTGCACGTCTGATATTATGCCTCGTCGCTCTACCCGGCATAAAGCCCGCTTGATCCGGGTGGACCAAGTCCACTATATACGGGAGGAGACGGTTCGCCAACGCTTTAGCCAACAATTTGGCTTCAAAGTTAATGAGAGAGATTGGGCGATACGACTCGTGCCTGTCGGGGGGCCTGCCTGGTTTCTGGAATACCACAAACTCAGCCTGACGCCAGTCTACCGGCAAGCTACCGCATTCTCGCGCTGCTTCCAGAGCCCGCCGATAGTGTGGTCCCAGCTGCAAGTGAAACTTCTTGTAGAATTCACTGGGAAATCCGCTCGGTCCGGGCACCTTACCAGAGTTTAATTGTCCCAGTGCATCGCCCAGTTCCTCCGCTGTCAGGGGAAGGTCTAGGGCCGTCCTGGCCTCATCCGAAATCGCTCGAGGGGGGAGGTCGGCTATGAATTTGTCAATTGCCTCCGGTGGGAGACTGTCCCTTGGGGCGTATTCCACCGCATAGTAGCCAGCAAAGCTCGCCGCAAGGGCAGCAGGATCTGTCATGGCAATCCCCTCTCCGTCCGTGAGGCCCGGAAGAGTGATCGGCTGTAGAGTTTGTTGACACAACCGGTGGAGCATGGTGCAGGACTTGTCGCCCCATTGGTAAACCCTGCTCCGTGTGGCCAGCCAGGCTTGTCGAGCCTCGTCCAGTAGGACTGAAGCATAGGATTGCTGCGCCTGCAGAAGCAGTCTTAACGCTACAGCGCCATTGTCCTCCCGACACCGATTCTCCAATACTCCTACCCTAGCCGCAGCTGCCACCGTGGCCTCCTGACGCTTTCGATGGGCTGCAACACACCAGGCGATATCTACACCTCTCAGCGTGGGCTTCATGGCCTCCCAGACCGTCACGCTATCTACACCCTCAGTCAAGTTTTCCTGCCAGTAATGGGCTATTGCTCCACGCATGTGCGACGTATAATCTGCCTGTTGGAGATGCCACGAAGACATGCGCCACCGGAATGGCTGGCGTGACTTGCGCAGCTCGATCCGTACCACGACCGGGGAGTGGTCAGACAGCCCTCAAGGCTGAATCGCGGCCTGCTTCACCCTATCTAGGAAGGCCCCAGGTACAAACACACAGTCCAGCCGGGAGAAGGAGCCATGCACTGCTGATACATACGTGTATTCACGCTTCCTGACATGCAAATGTCTCCAAACATCCGCCCAGCCCATCCCATCAATCATTGCCTTCAGACGTGTAGGGGAGGTTGCCACTGCGGCTCCTTGCACTCTCTGCCTGTCCAGACCTACATCCACCACATCGTTCCAGTCGCCTCCTATCACAGCCAAGCAGTCCGGGATCTCAGCCCACAATTCAAACAGGCGCTCCGCCAAGGACCATTGTAGAGGCGGGGGAGCATACACACTGCCAAACACCACAGGTTCCATGCCAATCATACCTTTAACAAACACATAACGACCCTGAGGGTCGAGCCAATGGCGTTCGTGAGTATAGGATAGTCTTCGATGAATGAGGATGGCCACCCCCCTAGATCCCCTAGTAAAGCCTGCATGGAACACCTGGGTATATCCAAACCGTTGTAAACTCAGGACCTTCGTTCCCAACATATGTGTCTCCTGTAATAGCATAACATCTGCCGATTCCCTCTTACCCCAGCGCAGCACAGCCCCACGCTTAATTTTGTCTAGCATTCCCCTGACATTCCAACTGAGGATTCGCATGGAGCCACCAGTAGGCGCCTTCTCTGGGAAATCACCCATAGTCTCGATGGGAAAGCTTCTGAAAGTCCCAGGACCTAGCCCAAGCACCCTGTACTACGGAAATCCTGACAGCAAAAATCACGTGCATCCCTGTCCAACCACCCCGTGCCCCCCCCTCCCTGCCCACCATTACAACCCCCTCAACTACCCAACCTCCGCCCATCCCCCCTCCCCCACCCCTATACCTCATGGAACACTGAAGTATCTGTCGCGGCATGAGGAGCTTCAGGCCCAAAACAGAGCGCCCAAAGCCACTCATACCAATGGATCCCACTACTCTCCCCAACTAACAGTACCTCCCCTCGAACGTGAGAGGACTAGGCCGCCCACGGGTCAGTACCCCGAGCCCCATTGAACCACATGTGTCCCACCGCTCTAACGGAGCGAGGTAGTTCTACAACAGTTAATACGCCCCTCCTGTGGCAAGCCATGTCCCATATCTCGCCACCCCAGGCGCCAGGCAGACGATCAGCGAGGCAACCACTCAGGACCACCAGCATAGACCAGTGATGAAGTGTTGCCTGGGAAGCAAGAAAGAGGCTGCACGGCCCTCAGGTTCCAGTCCCGGATTGGGCAGTGTCAGACTGTGCACCATCTAGCGGGCCACCCCCGGATCGGGAGCGTCGCCGTGATCGAGAATTCCTGTGTCTTTTGCCTCTGATGGAAGACTCGCTTCTCTCCTGTGACGACCCACGCGATGCTCCGGGGTTCAAGCCCGGCTGGGCAGTCGGCCGGATCCTGACCGTCTCATCCGTCCAGCTAAACACTGCCTCCGGGGTATCAAAATAATGGGTCTTGGATTGGAAGACAACTCGGAGGCGCGCCGGGTACAACAGTGAGTACTGAATTTTCAGACCGCGCAGTTTGGCCTTCGCATCTTGAAAGGAGCGGCGTTGCTGCTGCACCAGCTTAGTATAGTCTGGGAAAATCATAATTCTGTGACCCTCGAACAGTAGATCTTCCCTGGCTCTCGCTTCTCGGAGTATAGTGTCCCTGTCGTGGAAGTTAAGGATTTTAGCGATGACCGGACGTGGCCGCTCTCCCACTGGCGGTTTCTGCATCAGGGCCCTATGGGCGCGCTCCACCACAAAGCAGCGTGACAGGACGTCCGGGGGAAGCCAGCTTTCTAACCAGTGTGTCAGGAACGCATCCATGAACCCCTTCTCACAGTCCTCCGGAAAGCCCACGAAGCGCAGATTGTTCCTTCGCGCTCGCCCCTCCGCATCTTCGACGCGAAGTGCCAGCCCCTTTTGGATCCTTGCCATGTCTTCCACCTTCTTCTTCAGGGCCACTACATCATCTTCCACCCCTGTGATCCGAGTTTCGGTTTCTGTGATGCGGGCAACAGCGTTACGGAGGTCCTGGCGCAGCAGCATGACATCGGCCCCAACCGCACCTATCTTGGCATCAAGCATGTCTCTGGATTGCGTAATGGCGGCCATCAGGGCCGTGTTGTCGGGACCCGTGCCCTGGCTGCCCCCGGAGGCCCCGGATCCCCCACTGGGTCCAGTGAATTTATCGATCGGTCCTTGTTTGGTGGAACCAGTGCCGCCCCCACCTCTCGTCATGGTTGGCAGGAATGGAGCAGACCGCTCCGCACCCGCTATGGGCCCTTCCCCAACAGCAATTCAAATGTAGAGTCCACTCGGGGGGCCAAAGGAGACCACCGTCTACGCCTGGAAGCCGTCTCCAGTGAGCACCCCTAGGCACCAGGCACCACAGCCAAGCTCCGGGCAGCGAGCCCCGGCCGAAGATGTCCGGCCCCACCAGCAGTATAAAACAGGTCTGTCTCTTCACTCGCTCAGGGTCTCCAAGGTCTAGGCCCGGACCTGTGAACCGGGGCACGTACAGCGGAGACCCAATTCACTGACAAGCCCTGCTACGTCGGTCCTCTTGGCCCCCCTTTACCCCACTCGGGTCCCAGTGTAGCACATGCAGGGCAGGCATCCGATTCCTCCAACCGACCAGTACAGACCACCCCTCGGGCCACAAGTCTCTTCACTGCGCCACAGAAGCAGGTCCGCCAGAGGGGAAGGGGGGGGGGGGCACTCACAGTTCGTCGCGGGTAATCCGTGCATCGGCTCCCGGTCGCCACCAGAGTAGTAGGCGCGTCTCTCCAGGCGCGTATGTGGGCCCCACTGGACAGCACTATATAGCGGCAGTCCTCTAAGTCTGAAGAGGCGTCCGATCCTCCAGCACTCCCGGTCGCACAGTGCTCGCTCCCCCGTCCAGGAGCCAATGAGGATGTTGCCCGGCAGGGACTGCTAAACTCGAGGCCACGGCTTCTCCAGGGCCAGGCAGGCCGCAGTCACCCACTGACGTCCCCAGGGCCTGAATCAAAATCCAGCAGGGATGTCCTCTGTCACGCCGCTGGTTCCAAGCGGCCCCGGGTCCAGGCAGGGAAAAGCACGCCCCAGGACTCACACCATCAGCAAAGTCTGGCCCATCGGGCAGTCGGGCCTCAGTTGTTGTCTGCCCCTACGGGCTCTCCCACACTTGTCCAGCGGATTCCGGGCACTGCAGCTGCCCCACCAACACCAGGGGCGAGCCGCGGCGACTCACCGTCATCTAAGTCCGGGCCAACCCGGGGTCGCCAAACTCGAGGCCCCGGCTGCTTGGGGTCTGCACAGGCCGCAGCGCCTCTGCGCCGTCCCGGGGTCGCCTCAATGCACCAGGCCGCTCCACTGGGCCCTACTGTGGCACCTTCGAGCTCCGGTGTTGCTGTCCCCGGCCAGGGAATCGCCCGACCAGCCCGACCACCGGCCGTCGGCTGCCAACCTCGAAAATCGAGGCCCCGGCTCCACTCGCGGACTCCAGGCCGCACCACGCTGCTAATGGTCTCGGTGCACCGGAGCGGCAGAGGGAGCGAGTCAGCACACCGGAGGGATCCGGGCACCACCAGGAACACCCTCCACACAAGGAAGGTAGTTAGCGGGCTCGGGGGCCAGGATAAATAGCAGATTGTGTCTGGGCCGGCGGGAGCTCCTCTAAGCTGCGACCGCCATCTTCGCCCTCCAAGCCACGCCCCCCGTAGTATGATGTATTTTACATCGTGTGTGTTTTGTGTGTGTGCTGCTTTCAGCATTACCAGCATATGTGTTTTGGAGTCCATTATAGTTTGTAGTTTGAAGTGCACGTTTTAAGTCCCCACTCAGCAAGACAGAGAGATAAACTAGCTCCGACAATAACTCTGTATTAAACTGCTAAGGCATCCAAACTGAAGCATGCACAAGTTCCCATTTAAGCATATGCGTGTGTCTGGATGCGTTAACACTCTAAGGCAGACCTATTGCTGTTGCCAGTACTTGTTTTAACACATGTTCTTCCGCAGAGAACTTTTTTGGGGGCTATTTACGGCCACCAGCCGCCACTCGCCTCCTCACAGTTTTCATGTATACTCTTTTCCAAGAAGGCCATTCCAGCTTCTGACACCTAAATGAAGTATCGGAATGGAGAGGGGACTGTCTGGTAACAGGAAGTGGGAAGGATGCATCATTTCCACATTAGAGAGCTCAAACAATTTAATTTGTATGTGCTAAGTTCTGTCATGCCTTGTTGAGGTCCTACCAATAATTTATTATAGTAGGAAGGCTCCACATGGATCACCTGCCAGTGATGGTTAATGGATTGCTGGTATCTACATGTATGGCCATCACCTTTCAGGCTTTTGGAAGAACCTCTGCCTTGCCGCCTTTACTAATGACAGGAAAGCTCCCTGAACATCAGCTGCCACGTATCCAGCAATGGGTCAATGAGCCCGCTTTACCCAGGCCCAGTCTGAGTCGTAACTTGTTGCTGATTAACCAGCAGTGACATCCAGCCAAGGCCTAAGTCCTATCCACTGTAGGCAGTAACATGCCCTTCGTGAGTGTTACCCGTTGACTCTAGCTGGTACAGTCCAAGTGCAGCAGTCATGATGACGAGCTGAGAGGCGACACAAACTGCATCCTCAGCCTTCCTAAGTGTATATTGTTGGAACAAGCCTGAGAATCTGCCCCTACACACAACTTCCAAATCTCTCCTTGTACCCAAAAACACTAAAACGTCATATGGCATTGCTTTCCATATTCTGAAATGAGCTAGAACTACATGCTCCGAACAGAACTACATTTCAGTTTGCCCTAGTGACCTCAGATGAATGACTTCCTCTCATGCCAACGTTCTATTACTTACCTATTACATCTAAGCTGCCCTTTTAAACTGCGAGACCACGGTTTCCAGTCTCACATCCATTGTTGCTCCCATTCAGGTCTGTGACATTAGGAGCCTTTTTAAGCCATCCTCTTTACCTTTATTTGATGTCATCCTACCATTATTTGATGTCATCCTACCATTAGGCTACAACATTCTCTACTTTGACAAAATTCATAAATTGAACGAGAGATTTGCCTTGTATATAGGGAGTTAAAATGATTAATTACTCCATCTTCCAGTACCTCACTGGGGAGTTTAAACATATTATGCCACCAACTTGGCTGAAAAAAAAATTCACTGAGGAGTTCTTTGATTACTGTACTGATCAGCTCTTCTGTTGTGATCCGATATGTCTTGAGGATGTCCCCTTCTACTGGAAAATGATAAATTTACTCATATGTTCCTCTTCAAATGCTTCCGATCTGACTGTAACCAATTTTTACACTGTATCTGTACCACTTGCAGTAAAGGTTCCATATTTAACCTGGTTTGTGCACGGGAAGCCCACATAGAAACCCTCTACCTTCTCCATGTGGTCAGGTCAGACACTTCCATAGTCCTTTGAAAATATTTACCTGAACTCACTGACCATATTCTAAACATCAGGCTATGATGGTAATGTTGAGAGACCTTAAACACATTGCAATGTTATTAGTAGAGCATAGTGCCGACTGCTCAAAGCAAGTAGAGTGATGTGATGGAGATGTCCCCAGCTTCATGAAGAAACTAGCCCCCGCTTCCTCTATACTAGAAAGCTCTAATAAAATAATTATGAAATAAATTGTGGAAAACCCTACGAACATCTGAAAGGAGAGGGAGAAAATCATATACATCTACCCACCTCCTCAAACTAAAAAATGCTAATTTCTTCCTGAACACTGCCATTTGGTGGATTGTAGTGGTATGAGGTGCGACTCTAGTTTTTGTTGTTCAAGGTGAGGACATTTGTAGGCAAGGTCTGCCTTTCTGTATGTCTCAGAAGGACGTGAGACAGCCATATGAACAAGCTCACACTTCATCTGTGCTCAT
The DNA here is from genome assembly GCF_964261635.1 of Lissotriton helveticus. NCBI lineage: Eukaryota > Metazoa > Chordata > Amphibia > Caudata > Salamandridae > Lissotriton > Lissotriton helveticus. The sequence continues at coordinate 297,263,686 of NC_136061.1, read as the reverse complement.
GTTTTGGGTACTCCTACATTGATCAGTCCCAGTACTACCTGCTGTGGGAAATATCACTTTACACAAAGGCAGTGTCTGGGAACAGCTTGACAACAACCTCAAACTGATTATGAAGTTTGAGAGAGTGGATCCTTTTTTTTTTTTTTTTTTTTTTTTTTATATTTTTATTTGCATCAAGGGGAACAAAAAGAAAAACCAAAATACACAATAATGGTCTACATACAGTTTAACAAGATATTTGATGTTCAATATCGAGTATTTCTGCAAGCATTTTCTCATTTTGACATTGACGCTCTTTATTTTGCCGCCATATAAACTGTTGTGTGAATCCGCGTATGATCCCTGTTAGACCTGTCTGGATTTTTTGCGCAGTCCCTCCTCATTATTATTTATTTTGTCCCCTTTTTGCCCCTCACTCCCTTGATATTTTTGTGTCTACTACTTTTTTTTAGGTGTTGGTCAAGGGGATAGGTGTTCTTTCTTTCCCCCATAATCTTTTACCTCAGGCCCAGAGGCCTGTTCTGACAGGAAAGTTGGTACCACCTAAAATGGTGGCCACCAACTGCCCCAACTGTCACACTCAGAACTTGGCCATAGCCTAACATAGGGCATTCCAGAACCTTCTGGTCCATGCTGGACCATTGAAGGGCAGCCTATAAAAGGCGGAATGCGGGGCAGCCATTTTGTCTACCTGTGGAAGTCAGCTGGAGGACAGGCTGTAGCTAAGGGTGGGAAGAGGTTAGACTTAGGGTTGACCTCCTGGACTGGGAAGCTGCCTTATGATCCACCCCACTACTCCCCTTTTGGTTACTTGTCCTGACCCCGCTGTGAAGGGTTACTGGAGACCCTGGGCGCCTAGCTTGCCCCTTGTCCAAACCATACAGGGGAAGTCCAAGGAGAAGGAGACTGCAGTGCTGCGGTGCGCAGTCCTCTGCCCAGCAGAAAGAGACTCAGGAAGAATAGCCCTCTTCCCTGGACCCCAACCCCCATCTCAACTTGAGTACTAAAAGGACTTGGCAGAGTGGGCGCTGAGGTAAAGGAAACGAACTGGCACTGATCTCCTACCTTCCGGGGTGCTGAGGAAGGCTTGTCCCCTGGTTTCCTGGGAAGTCCTGGTTGTTCGTGCAGCTGGCCGGTTTCTGGAGGCAGCGCCGACCCCACTGTGAGCGGGAGCCTTGAGGGGCTGATCGTTTTCTGTGACAGCGCCTGCCCCGGGATCCACTGAGCCTGAGAGGCTTCTCTCTGTGGACGGGACCCCGGAGCGCCTTCCGCGTTGCTGGCGCATTGCCTGAAGAGTACTGTCTCCCTTAGAAAGGGGAGGGCGAGACACTTCTTGGAAGCGCCTTCGCGCATGCCCGCTGTCGCGATCACCATCCCCACAGGAGGGGCCTAGGACCGAGCAGGCCCAGGAGAGTAGTGTCCTTCCTGGGAGCGGCCGCCGGGAGAGGCGGGACAAGAGCGAGCGCTTCCGCGCATGCCTGGCGAGGGAGTGTCTGCCCTGAGGAGAGGCGCCGGTGGAACGTCTCTTGATCGTCAAGTGTTGGCAGACTGATCGACGCGCCGTGGGACCGATCCTTCGTGGTGAGGAGCCGCCGCTTGTGTGGCGGAATCACCGTTACTGCGGCCCGAGTTGTAGCTGAGAGGGCCTCCGCTCTTCTGCGTGGGAGCGAGGAGGCCGATCCCCAGAGGTAAAGCGACTGAGTGCTGAGGGGGTGAGCGGAGGAACTGCCTGCCGGCCGTCTAAACAAGTAAGCCAGGAAGAGCGAGGGAGTGCTGAGAGAGTTCCGGTAAGGTCTCCTAGTCGTTTGGTTTCCTCCCCCACTCGATGCAGAACTGAGGGAGGAGGGCCTAAGAAACAAGTGGCCTAGCTGTTAAAAACTAACTAACTGACTTCAAAAGGCCTGGTCATCTGGGGGGTGCAAAGAATACAAAGGTCTTCAAGACCCCTGGTACTCAACAGTTGGCGACAGCTTGCTTTCTTCCCCCCTTTGGTGGAGTAGGATTGCTGAGAAGCCAAATAAAGAGCGATGTACAACTAATCTGGCCTAAGAAAGTGGAAGGGTTACCAATCAGCCATGGTCATGGTGCATGTTTAACTATTGGAATTAATTAATGACTTGCATAGCAGTTTAAAAAGTATTATTGCTATTATTGAGACCAGTTGTAAAGTTTTAGGCACTATTTAGAAACTAGGCCTAATTAAATGCTAGAAACGCTAGTAATGTAAAGTTGATGATTTAAGCTAGCACCTTGTCAAAGACTGTATTAATTTCCTGATTAAGAAGTTTTGCTCTTTCATCTCAAAAAGGAAATCTGCATGTACTTATATTGAGTTGTAGTTTTCTCTCCTAAGGTTCTAGCGGATTAATATTTCACCTGATTGATTATAAAGTACTGAACTGTGAATCCTAGAGTAATAAGTGTAAGAGTACTGACGAAGTTAATTGATTATTCGCTTAGCAGTTTAAGTAATATAATTGCTGATACTAAAGTGACCGGAAATGTTCTAAGCTATATATTTTAAGGACAAAGAGTATATTATTTTTATAAAGCAGTACGTATTTTCCTACATTTTCGGTGTAGTGTTTTCTTTTGTGTGCTATTGCGTGGTTTTATTCTTGGGTGGTCTGCAACCTTAACACTGTGCCTCTGAAATGTATGTCTTGCCCTAGGCCAGGCTACCCCAGTTCCAACATTTGGTGCCTAGCGGTGGGATGACTGACTTGGTTGCAGCTACGCACTAGTAATTCAACGCAATACACTAACCTACACCAGGAGTTTTCTCCCTGCGGCCCTCCTAATTTAAATTTTGTTTTTCTAAATTTATTTCTGGTAGTGGGTGGAGGTTGACCCTAGGACACTTTCGGTTTCCTCCTGTGTGAAAAGTTTATACTCTAGTAAAAATGGAGATAAATGTGGAAGAGCTGGATAACTATACTGTGACCCAACTAAAGGACTGGTGTCAGCAGCAAAATGTGTTTTTTAAAAAGGGTGCCAGGAAAGGCGAGCTGCTGACAAGCATACGGGCATGGGTGGAGGCTCATTCCGGGGAGGTACCAGAATCAGAAGGGAGTGACAGAGACACTGTCATTGAGACTGCCATGCTGTACCAAGCGGGAGGGGGGAATCTACCAACAGGTACCAGGTCACCTCCCAGGGTGGGCAGCAGCGTCTCGGAGAAGGGTTTAACTGAAGCCGAGCTAGAAGATAGGAGGGAGGAGAGGAGAATGAAGCTGGAATTAGCTAGGATGGATATGGAAAGGGAGGAAAGGAGGTTAGCTCATGAGCGAACCATCAAGGAGATGGACTTACAAGCTCTCAACCGTAGGTCTCCCAATCCAGACAATGGTGGCAGCGAAAAGAAAGTGGACACCAGGGAATCCAGACCCTATTTACCTAAAGATGTCATCGCTAGTTACACCCCAGGTGATGACATTGCCAAATGGTTGGCCGCCTACGAAGTTTCTTTAAGGGCTCACGGGATCCTAGAGACTCACTGGGGAGGTGGGCTGTATAAATACATGCCACCTGCTGGCAGAGACACCTTGTTGGCTCTGGAGCAGGATGAGCAAACCCACTACCCTGTCATGAAGGTGGCACTGGTGAAAAAGTTTGGACTTACCCCTGAAAGGTACAGACAAAAATTCAGGGGAAGTCACAAAATGAGTAACCAGAATTGGGTAGACTTTTTAGACTACGCCAAGAAAGCTTTGGAGGGTTGGGTCAAGGGCAGCGAGGTAAAAGACTATGAGGGGCTGTACAATCTATTTTTGAAAGAACACCTCCTCGAGAAATGTTTTCCCGAGTTGCGCCAACACCTGGTGGACAGCAAGCTGACCGATCCCCGGAAGCTTGCAGAGGAGGCGGACACTTGGGCAAGTACCCGGGTGTCCTCCAAGGGGACTGGAGGGGATTCTCAAAAAGCCGGACAGGGCGCCCCCCAGAAGAAAGAGGGAGGAGATAAAAAGAAGGAGTTCTCCAAAGGTCCCCAAAATAATTTCCAAGGTAAGGGAGCAGGTTTCATCCCTAGGGCAAACCCGCCCAGAAACCCTAATCCTGGCCAAAGCCAGCAGCCAAGGGTTCTCCACTGTTTTGAATGCGGTGGTGTTGGACATTATAAGGGAGATGTCAGATGCCCAAAGAGACCACCCCCTCCCACCGGAGGAAAGTCACCGGGAGTAGCTAGTGTAGCGCTCGGGGAGGAGTTGCCCTTAGATAAGGGGGGTGAGTGGGCGGGTGTCACCTTAGTGTCCCTGGGAGAGCGGGAGATGGTACCAAAGATCCAGGTGCCCCCAAATACTACAAAGTATGGGCAATGGGTTACCATCAATGGCCAAGGAGGGGAGGCTCTGAGAGATACAGGAGCCAGTATGACTACGGTGAGAAGTCAACTGGTGTCTCCAGAGCAGGTTGTTCCTAATGTACTCCACCCCGCCGCGATGGCTGACGGCAGAATGGGCCACTATCCAGTGGCTGAGGTTCCCTTTGAGTGGGAAGGGGTTGCAGGTTCACTTCGAGTTGCCGTAAGCCCTGCCGTGCCAGTTGATTGTCTGTTGGGGAATGACATGGAGCACAACACTTGGAGAGAGGTGGAATACCGGACGCATTCTGCGATGCTGGGTACACCTGACTGGGCCTGTGTAAGCACACGGTCTGCGACTGCCCGGAGAGGGAGTTCGCCTGGGTTGGAGCCTGGAACAATGGCCCAACCCGCTGCCAAAAAGGGACAGAAACGGAGACAGGGACAGCCTGCTTCGGCTTCCACGCCCCATGTGACAGATCGGCCACCTGCAGTGGTAGGCCAGGAGTCCGTGGAGGGGGGAGTAGACTCTCTGGAGGATTTACCTATCCCTACTGAATGGCATGTGGAGGGAGGTCCTACCAGGGAGGAATTCTGTAAGGGGCAGAGGGAGTGCCCCACCCTTGAGGGACTGAGGCGTCAGGCTGAAGCCCAGGCAGCAGGTGATGCTACGGGACACCACCATATTTACTGGGAGGATGGCCTCCTCTACAGTGAACCCAAGGTACCTCTACCTGGCTCATCAAGGGCCTTGGTGGTCCCGCAGCAATACCGAGCCTTTCTGCTGGAATTGGCTCATGCGATACCACTGGCAGGACACTTAGGCCAGGACAAGACCTTTTCACGGCTTGTCCTCCACTTTTACTGGCCTCGGATGAAAGTGGCGTCCAACACATACTGTAGGACATGTGTATCCTGCCAGGCTAGTGGGAAAACAGGGGTGAAGCTAAAGGCTCCCCTGGAACCACTTCCTGTCGTTAGCACCCCCTTTGAAAGGGTGGGCATCGACATTGTAGGGCCATTGGATCCACCAACAACAGCTGGACACAGGCCAGAGGTCATCCTGATGATGGTGACTGATGGTGCTGAGGAAGCAGAAAGCGAGCCTCTCCCAGACCTCTTTTCATGTCAAGAGAAGGATGGGTCGGTGGAGGGAGTAATTCTCTCCCCGTCTCTCACTCCTGAGCAACGAGAGGATTGCCGACGGGTATTGGGGCAGTACTCTTCACTGTTTTCCCTTGTCCCGGGAAGAACCCACCTGTGTACCCATGATGTGGACACAGGAGACAGCCCTCCAGTGAAATCCAAGACCTATAGGCTGTCGGACAAGGTGAAGGCTAGCATCCATGGCGAAGTTGCCAAGATGTTGGAGCTAGGAGTGATAGAACCGTCCAGCAGCCCTTGGTCCAGTCCGGTGGTGCTAGTCCCAAAAGCCGCCCCACCGGGCACCACACCAGAACTGAGGTTCTGTGTGGATTACCGAGGACTGAACTCAGTTACTAAAACTGATGCTCATCCCATCCCCAGGGCGGATGAGTTAATTGACCGGCTAGGAGCTGCCCAATACCTCAGTACCTTTGACCTCACTTCAGGGTACTGGCAGATCTCCTTGACAGATGGAGCAAGGGAAAGGTCAGCCTTCTCCACGCCCGAGGGACACTTCCAGTTCTGTGTGATGCCCTTTGGGCTCAAGAACGCCCCTGCCACATTTCAGCGACTGGTGAACCAGGTCCTCTCTGGAATGGAGGGTTTCTCGGCTGCATACCTGGATGACATTGCTGTCTTTAGTAGCAGTTGGGAGGACCACTTGCAACATTTGCAAGCAGTTCTCCAGGCGCTGAAACAAGCTGGATTGACCATCAAAGCCAGCAAATGCCAGATTGGGCAGGGGTCGGTTGTGTACCTTGGACACTTGGTGGGTAGGGGGTCAGTGCAGCCCCTGCAGGCAAAGATTGAGGCAATCATGGCCTGGGAACCCCCCAAGACACAGACTGAGGTCCGAGCTTTCCTGGGCCTCACAGGTTACTACCGTCGCTTTGTAAAGGGGTATGGCACTATTGTAGCGCCCCTCACAGAGCTCACCTCTAGGAAGCAACCTCGACGGGTAGTTTGGACAAAGGCTTGTCAGCAAGCCTTTGAAAAGTTGAAGCAGGCAATGTGTGAAGCACCGGTCCTGAAGGCTCCCGATTTCTCCAAGGAGTTCATTGTTCAAACAGATGCATCCGAACATGGCATTGGGGCAGTGTTATCGCAACTAAATGCAGAGGGCCTGGATCAGCCTGTAGTCTTCTTATCCAGGAGACTGCTTCCCCGGGAACAGAAGTGGAGTGCAATTGAGAGGGAAGCTTTTGCGGTGGTGTGGGCTCTGAAGAAGCTGCGGCCATACCTCTTTGGCTCGCACTTCCTGGTTCAGACTGACCACCGCCCCCTTCGTTGGCTGATGCAAATGAAGGGGGAAAATCCCAAGCTGTTGAGGTGGTCCATCTCCCTACAGGGAATGGACTTCCGGGTGGAACATCGGCCTGGAGTGGACCACGCCAATGCAGACGGTCTCTCCAGGTATTTCCGCCTTAGTGAAGAGGACTCCCAAGGGGTTGGGTAGTTCTCCCCACTTTCAGCTGGGGGGGACGCGTGTTAGACCTGTCTGGATTTTTTGCGCAGTCCCTCCTCATTATTATTTATTTTGTCCCCTTTTTGCCCCACACTCCCTTGATATTTTTGTGTCTACTACTTTTTTTTAGGTGTTGGTCAAGGGGATAGGTGTTCTTTCTTTCCCCCATAATCTTTTACCTCAGGCCCAGAGGCCTGTTCTGACAGGAAAGTTGGCACCACCTAAAATGGTGGCCACCAACTGCCCCAAGTGTCACACTCAGAACTTGGCCATAGCCTAACATAGGGCATTCCAGAACCTTCTGGTCCATGCTGGACCATTGAAGGGCAGCCTATAAAAGGCGGAATGCGGGGCAGCCATTTTGTCTACCTGTGGAAGTCAGCTGGAGGACAGTCTGTAGCTAAGGGTGGGAAGAGGTTAGACTTAGGGTTGACCTCCTGGACTGGGAAGCTGCCTTATGATCCACCCCACTACTCCCCTTTTGGTTACTTGTCCTGACCCCGCTGTGAAGGGTTACTGGAGACCCTGGGCGCCTAGCTTGCCCCTTGTCCAAACCATACAGGGGAAGTCCAAGGAGAAGGAGACTGCAGTGCTGCGGTGCGCAGTCCTCTGCCCAGCAGAAAGAGACTCAGGAAGAATAGCCCTCTTCCCTGGACCCCAACCCCCATCTCAACTTGAGTACTAAAAGGACTTGGCAGAGTGGGCGCTGAGGTAAAGGAAACGAACTGGCACTGATCTCCTACCTTCCGGGGTGCTGAGGAAGGCTTGTCCCCTGGTTTCCTGGGAAGTCCTGGTTGTTCGTGCAGCTGGCCGGTTTCTGGAGGCAGCGCCGACCCCACTGTGAGCGGGACCCTTGAGGGGCTGATCGTTTTCTGTGACAGCGCCTGCCCCGGGATCCACTGAGCCTGAGAGGCTTCTCTCTGTGGACGGGACCCCGGAGCGCCTTCCGCGTTGCTGGCGCATTGCCTGAAGAGTACTGTCTCCCTTAGAAAGGGGAGGGCGAGACACTTCTTGGAAGCGCCTTCGCGCATGCCCGCTGTCGCGATCACCATCCCCACAGGAGGGGCCTAGGACCGAGCAGGCCCAGGAGAGTAGTGTCCTTCCTGGGAGCGGCCGCCGGGAGAGGCGGGACAAGAGCGAGCGCTTCCGCGCATGCCCGGCGAGGGAGTGTCTGCCCTGAGGAGAGGTGCCGGTGGAACGTCTCTTGATCGTCAAGTGTTGGCAGACTGATCGACGCGCCGTGGGACCGATCCTTCGTGGTGAGGAGCCGCCACTTGTGTGGCGGAATCACCGTTACTGCGGCCCGAGTTGTAGCTGAGAGGGCCTCCGCTCTTCTGCGTGGGAGCGAGGAGGCCGATCCCCAGAGGTAAAGCGACTGAGTGCTGAGGGGGTGAGCGGAGGAACTGCCTGCCGGCCGTCTAAACAAGTAAGCCGGGAAGAGCGAGGGAGTGCTGAGAGAGTTCCGGTAAGGTCTCCTAGTCGTTTGGTTTCCTCCCCCACTCGATGCAGAACTGAGGGAGGAGGGCCTAAGAAACAAGTGGCCTAGCTGTTAAAAACTAACTAACTGACTTCAAAAGGCCTGGTCATCTGGGGGGTGCAAAGAATACAAAGGTCTTCAAGACCCCTGGTACTCAACAGTTGGCGACAGCTTGCTTTCTTCCCCCCTCTGGTGGAGTAGGATTGCTGAGAAGCCAAATAAAGTGCGATGTACAACTAATCTGGCCTAAGAAAGTGGAAGGGTTACCAATCAGCCATGGTCATGGTGCATGTTTAACTATTGGAATTAATTAATGACTTGCATAGCAGTTTAAAAAGTATTATTGCTATTATTGAGACCAGTTGTAAAGTTTTAGGCACTATTTAGAAACTAGGCCTAATTAAATGCTAGAAACGCTAGTAATGTAAAGTTGATGATTTAAGCTAGCACCTTGTCAAAGACTGTATTAATTTCCTGATTAAGAAGTTTTGCTCTTTCATCTCAAAAAGGAAATCTGCATGTACTTATATTGAGTTGTAGTTTTCTCTCCTAAGGTTCTAGCGGATTAATATTTCACCTGATTGATTATAAAGTACTGAACTGTGAATCCTAGAGTAATAAGTGTAAGAGTACTGACGAAGTTAATTGATTATTCGCTTAGCAGTTTAAGTAATATAATTGCTGATACTAAAGTGACCGGAAATGTTCTAAGCTATATATTTTAAGGACAAAGAGTATATTATTTTTATAAAGCAGTACGTATTTTCCTACATTTTCGGTGTAGTGTTTTCTTTTGTGTGCTATTGCGTGGTTTTATTCTTGGGTGGTCTGCAACCTTAACACTGTGCCTCTGAAATGTATGTCTTGCCCTAGGCCAGGCTACCCCAGTTCCAACAATCCCAAACTATCAAAGATTGAGTAGAGTGTGCTTGAGTTAGATCATAAAATCATGATCCGTAAATAAATATCTTGGAAATGAGAAAAGGTGAGGAGAAAATTCCACAGTTGTAACCTCAAAGGTTATAGAGATCGGATTATGGTCCGAAGTTACCCTTGGACATATAGCCATAGAGCTAGTTCCAAGAATAAAATCTGAGACCCAAACCATATCTATGCGTGAGCATAGTTTATGTGCTGCAGAATATTATGTATAGCCAGCCAAATTAGGGTATAAGCATCTCCAAGCATCTTTAAGAAGATGAATTGCTGCCAGATCTAAAATTGCAGCCCTAGTTTTCCTCATTATCTGAAATGAGTTTTTTCTAGTAGTATCTAGATTATAATTAATAATGCAATTAAAGTCACCCAACACAATACATTCCCCATCCCATGCAAGCAATTCCATATTAATCTGGTCAATAATTATTGGCTCATCTTGGTTTGACGCATAGACCCCCACATATTGTATATTTATGACCTTCCAATATTATCTGTGCAATTGCCCATCTGCCCGCCTTATCAGTTAATGTCTTAAGTATTTCAACCTTTAGGTGTTTGTTTTAGGATCGCCACCCCCCGAATTAAAGCATTGAATTCAGTATAAACCATAATGTCATATCCCAGTTGTTTAAGCTATTTTTTATCCTTATATGCTATATGGGTTTCAGTAATGACCACAATTTGAGGATTATACATCTTAAGTTCCTCATATACGAGATTCCTCTTAGTCCTATTATTTAAGCCCGCCACATTCCATACTAAACATTTTATTTGATACATTTAATGAAATATATTTTCCTATCTGTAAAGCCTCTACAATAAATCAAAACAGCCTTATAATTCCTCACATTTATATAGATTTTTAACCCCCTGATGCATTTTTTACCCCAAGAAATATCTCCCTCTTCCCCACCCCGCACACTATCCCTCCCCCACCCTACCCAATAGCTACCTGCAGGTCCCCCCTTTAGACCGGCTGCCGCTATACTGGCAGCCAACGAGCGGAATCAACCGCTTGGAGGATCCGGGCATTCGAATAAAATTGTCAAATAAACAAGACTGTGCTTAGCAATAACTATTATTTTATGCTTCATACTGCCACCTGGCCCGAAAAATCAAACTAAAAAAAATAGAAAAATAGAAGAAATAGCAATAGATCCATGAATAGACAGGCACATTTTTGCACCCAAAATTTCCACGCATATATTCCATGCACAATCTCTTGTTATAGCATAATTGGAAGAAACAATACAAAGATGAGATTGAAATGTTTAAAGCAAAACATTATTCAGTGCCCGTTTTTTTCCAATCTCCAAGAAGCCAAGGCTAATTCCACCTCATTTTCTTCCAAAAAATAGTAAGAGCGACCATTTTTAATTACTTTCAGTTTAGCTGGCTCTTGTAAGAAAGCTTGGCCACCCAGTTCCTTAATCGGGTCAATAAATTGTTTCAGTTTCCAACGTCGTTCCAAAGAAAGTTTGCTCAAATCAGATCTAACAAAAAAGGTAACTAGATCGGTGGTAACTGGAGTATTTGGTCGTGCTTTTATTGAAATAGCTTGGCGGAGCAGAAAGTTACCTATACATATCAGGATTGGGCGGGGATATTTACCACCCTTATTTCTTTGAAATAATGGGAGCCGATGGGCACGTTGTATCTGCGAATCCCAATCCCAATCTGATAAATCAGGAAAAGCTTTTTGGAATAATTGAACAATGAATGCCCTAGGGTCAGCTCCTTCGGCCCCTTCCGCAATACCAAATATGCGTAAATTCTGTGTGCGTGGCCTATTTTCTAAGTCTTCGAGTTTAACTTGCATTTGGCGTATTTGAGCGGCATGTTTATTCACAGCTATTTCAGAGCGTAGTGACTTTTCCTCTGTTAAAACCACTCTTTGCTGTAGTTCTTCCATATCCTGGGAGACGGCACCAAGTTTACACGACATTTCTTGCAAAGAAGATTGAGTCTTACTGCTATCTTCCCTCATCTGCTGATAGTGAATCTTGGCTTCCTGTTTTTGCTCATTTAGTAGTTGTAGTATCGTCTGAAATGATGCAGACACCTCCCCTTGAAGGGTCCAATCCACCGGCAAGGAAGAAGAGTGCTCTAGCCCATCCGAAGCAGATTCTTTTGTTAGCCCTGCACTCAAAGCCATCTCGATACCTGCCTCTGCTAAATCTTCTATATTCATTGCACTCTGTAAGGTAGTGGTAGTAGTAGAAGAGAGTGTACTAGGATTTTCCACAGATACTATTGGTGTAAGAATTATCGCCGGCTGAAGAGTTGGTAAAGAAGAAGAAGAGGAGGCTTCCGTAATAGGACCTGGTAGATCTTGTCCGCCCATTGAAACCAGTATAGGAGTTGTTGTGGCAGTCACATGAGGAGAGAGGAGAGCAGAAGTGGTTTGTGGATTCTGAGTTACAATAAGTACTTCAGCTACCTGCTTGTTAGACCCCACTGAGCCAGGTATGTCTATCACAGCATTATGACCACTTGCATCACCCACTAAAGCACCCGGGTCAGTAGGGCTATTTCCTGAGAGTCTCATAGCCATTGATTTAACGCCTCCTTTAGCTTGTACCCATTGTCTGATAGGGCTGTTTTCTGCTATCGCCTTCATAGTAGTAGACTTAGGTTTATTTATAACCTTCTTAGTCTTATTCTTAGTTTTATTTTTGAGCTTTTTAATACTGATAGCTTTATCTTTGTCTTTAATTGACACTGATGGTGTATTGTTACCCAAATCATAAAGGTCACAGTACTCCTCATCCGTCTCAGCACCATCAGCATTTTCCAGACCCTCCGCCCCTAGTGCTCCCACTTCAACTAGGACTTCGTCTGATGTAATAGAAGAAGTTTGAGTAGATGGTGTAAATTGCTTATCATTTAATCTAAGATTTTCCACAGAATGTGTCTCAGAGTGAATTGGAGTTATACTGATAGTTATTGCAGGGGAAGCAGCTTGAGTAGTCGAGGCAAGAGAGCGTGTAATTGATCCAGTTTGAGGGTTAATAGCAGTTTCAGTCAACGGGACACAGCCTTTTAGTGTATTCTCAGCATTAGCATTAACCACTTTAACTCTCGTAGCAGCATTGATACTCTGACTCTCCCCTTTATCCACAATGTTGCTCCCTGTCTCAGGCAACACTAAATTACCTTCCGTTATTTGTAACAAAGTATCATGAGATGCAAGGTTAGTCTTGGAGCCCTCCACTCTCTCCCCCAGTTTCTCTTGCCTACCCGTAAGTTGCTTGTTTGTATCCGTAATCAGCTCAGATGTATCCGTTTGAGAGCCCAATAGTGCTGACACGCCGGCAGCATTTCCCACAGGAGCCGGGTCAATGGAATTGGTAGTCATCGTCGGCGCTTGTTTCGCCGCTGTAGTTGTTGTCCGGGTGCTTCGCGCTTGAGGCTTCGGTGCCATCCCCGCGTAGTCCGCTTCAGCCGTTGATGAGAAAGAGCGCCGATAGACCTTCAGACCGAACCAGCTAACCGCCGACCAGCCCTTCGAAGCTTCAGAGGCTAAGCGCGGTAATTGAATGAAGCGGAGTAGATTCCGCCCCCGGCTCTCAATCAGCCGAAATTGCAGCATCCGCCCGAATTCTGGCCACGCTATCACTCAGCCTTCGTAACTGCCCTGCACCAAGCCGTACCGGATCCGAAATGTATTCTCTCACACCGAGAGTCAGCAGCGTGCAAGCAGTATCAGGCAATCAATCTTTTTCTCCCGCTATAGTAAGTACGTCGCCAGGCAGAAATATGAGTAGTTCCAAGTAATTCCCGCTTTCATTAGCGGTAAGATGCAATATCACGAGTGAACTGAGGAAAAAGCAATGTCCGACACGTTCACAGCCCGGACCTCAGCCAGCGTTCCTCCGCACTGGCGGTGTCAATCCGCCATCTTGGACCCCCGCACAAGAGAGAGTGTATCCATATCAGCTATGTGTGTATATGAAAATGGGTTCCAAACCAGCGCACTTTGTTCCAGTGGCAATTTCTTTTGTCCAAGGAAGGGTGTGTTCTAAAGAAAACTCTCAAAGAGTTGCTGTGCAACAGAGTTGGTGCCTGCCTCACAACAAGGTCTGCCAGAAGTGGGGTGGAGGGGATCCCCATCACCTGAAGACTTCATTTTCTGCTGGAGGAAAAGTGGCTATGCCTTGTTCCTAGACCCCTATCTGCTGAGAGAGAGAAGGTGGGTGCCTGGTCCTGTGGGATGAGAGACTGCAGGAGGAGCTCAGTATATTCCCTGCATGAGGCACACCCAATGAAAGCCGGTTGCATTAGATAGCAAAGCCAGGAGTGACCCATAGCATACGTGGGTCTCCTTATCTCTTCACCATTTGAATTGCGGTTGTGCTAGCTGGCAGTTACTGTGGGCCTTGAGCTAGTGCTCCCACTGCCAGCAGAAAAAGGTGTCTCGTTGTTAAGTGGAGCTCTTTTGTTCTAAGCCGCCACAACTATATGTCACCACTGAGTGGAGCCTGGCCGCCTGGGTTATCACACTGCAGAAAGAGCTGTGCCATGACATCCAGTCCCATCATGCTTTAATTGTTCATTGATGCCGCTGCTGAGAAAAGTCTACTCCATGGGCTGCACCCACCACATCACATGATCTTAGGAGTCCATTGTGCAGGTACCGCAAGAATTCACCTGCAACTGGAGCAAAGGACTGGTTGTGACCAAACTAAGTAGAAGGTAAAAAGAAGTGAAATAAATAAATACATTCAGCATCTAGACCAGTGGAGTCACAGTGACATAATCTGCATCTCTGCCTCATTTATGGTTTTGGTAAGGAATGCTGTGGACTGTCGCTACTAGGGTCACCCTAGTGGGAGGTGAACACTGAAACATGGGAGTGGTGTACTTATTGAGATTGTAATCAGGAAGACCACCAGACATTAACTCATCTAATTGCATTGTTTAATATTGGGTTCTGCTGTGTGAATAATGTACTTGCTTTTACAAGAAGCATTGGCAAAGAAAATAGGGTTTGCCTATGTGAGCGCCCATCAGTGCGACCTGTTGTGCTACATTGTTTAAAGTGGAAAAAAAAGTGCTAACTGCTAGCATTGACTACATAACAGCACTTTCTTTCCTTTAACCCGTGTTGCAAAGTAGCCAGCGCTGCTGTGCAATATCGCTAAAAACAGCACAGGGGACATAACGGAGCAAGCAACAACAGGCAGGGAGGGTCGTGTGGTGAGAAACAGACGGTGGGGCATGAGAAACACAAAGGCTTATACAAAGGCTTATACAACAGACAAGAGGAGGGTGGCAGAGTGATTAAACAGACATGGGAGGAGGGCGAGGGAAGTGATGAAACAACAGACAACGAACAGCGAGGGGGAGACAATGGACAGTGGGGGAGGCGGGGAGTGGAACAATGAACAGTGCGGATGAAGGGCCAGGGTATGAAACAAAGGACAGTGCGGCTTGAGTGCAGGGGTGATGGACAGGGACTGCAGACACACTGGCTACAGGCAGGAAGTTGCTCTGCAGCAGGGACACAGATGAAGACCCAGGGAGCCTTAGGAGGAGGTACTGACCAATATGAAGCAAGGAAACAAGTGAAAGTCCAGGTAATGGACGGGCTGTAAGTCCCTTTAAAGAAGTGTTTTTTTTTACAAGAGAGTTTGCAAGTACTGTGCAGGCAAAAGCTAAAAGGAACAGCACTCGGTTTGACATTGATGTGATTGTGTCTTTTAGTTGATTGTTGAGTTCTGAGTTCTTGTTCTTCGAAATACCTCCCTGAGAAGCCTGTGACTGCTCCCCCTCAATACCGGAGAGTTAAGTGCAGAAAGGGTTGTACTTTGCGTAGTTTGCAGAGGCAGGCAGGACAGGACACCAGTGACAAAGTAACCCAACCACCATGGTTAGGGTCCAGTCGCCCTTGCCTGCCATGTATCCCTCCCTTTCTCGAACAGGTCTGACCCACCTTTTCGAAGTCATACTTGAATACTCTCCCTCCTCCATGAATATAAATCATAAAGTCTTCCCTGAACCAAAGCTCGCTCCCAAATTATTTTAAGGTAGGTCATGTTTGTTCTCTTGTAGAAATCTGGTACTCACAAAGAAGTGCTGAATAAATGCAGGCCTATCACTGGCCTCCTCTTCCTCTACAAGATCATAGAGATATGTGTCCCTATCAGCCTTCTGGAATACCACACCAGTAACTACCATATTTGAAGGGATTCTCAATCTAATTTCCAGTCTAGTCACAGCTCTAAAATCCCTGTCTCTTCAGTGAAAGCAACTTTAATCTCCTAGTACTTTTCGACAAAGCAGTGGCCACCAGTGATACCTTTGTTACGTGGAGCTATTAGGTAATGTTTTTAAAAAACAGGATATAATATTTATATGATACATGAATAATACCCAATGATACATTAAGTTTAAAATACAAAAATGGAGGACAGACTTGAAACAAAGTTTATCCAAGAGAAGACAGAATTTCTATTGCTATGCCTCAGGAAAGGCCCAAGAGTTCCCCCAATAACTGGACATATCAACATCAAAATAGTGGCCTTACACCTAAATCAATTACATCAGCAAAATCCCTTGGCTTCAGACGTGGCAAACGACTCCACCTTGACAGTGTCTGAAAGAGAAGGTCTGAAACATCAGAACACAGTTAAAATGTATCGATAGTCTCAAGCCCTTCCATTCAAAGTGAGACCTATAGGTGACTGTCAATGCTCTAGCCATCTCACATTTTGAGGATAGTAAAGATCAAATGACTGACCTGTCCAAATTTCACTTATGTCCCTCATGTGGCCCTCCATGTGGCATGCCTCTTCTGCGTAACACAAAGAGATTTCAGCACATCACATGCGTCCTTACATCCTGAGGTTGGCTTTCCCTGGAATGTCATTCGGCATATAACATTCCAAGCATTATCTTTACGGCTGTCTGTCTGAAAACAGCCTGAATATCTGTCACAAAAACTTCATATTTCTGATATAAACAAAATCCTGGACTCCCAATCCTACTGAAGATGGTCTTAGAATAACTTTCACGCCCAAACAAACAGACCCCACAGCCCGCAACCGCACCCCACAGATGTCGTCAAATGCCTCCCGATCTTATCCAAAGATCCAGTGCTAACCACATGGTCTGTCGTCACCCCAGAAGAAACCGCCGCCACCATGAAATTCATCCACTCAGGCGCCCCAGCCTACACCATGCCTACATGCCTACACCCCTCCCTCTCGCGATATTAACGTCCTCTCTCTTATGCTGTCACTTTTACTTGATGTTTAATGAAAGAGAACTATTGTCTTGTTTTGCTTTAGGTTATCAATTTAATTAATGGCTGTTCAATTTGTGTATGCTTATGTTGATATTTGTAGACTGCTGACGATGAAGTGCTGCAGGCATGACGTTTTGACAAGTCTGAAATTATCATTTGTTTCTTGTGTTTTCAGGTCAGCAGGCACTACATTTCGCACTATGGAGGGCTGTGGGACCGTGGTGAAGATACATCCTTCCTCTGCTGTACGTCTAATAATGTCGCCAAGGGTTTGCCTTTTCTATATGTAAAGGAGGGAAATGGGATGCAGAGAAATCTATACAATGCCATATACGTATCGTTATTGACTCACTTAACAGTAGAATGTGAACCACACAAATTGTCCTGGTCTGCCAAGGTGCAGTAGGGTACAACTTGAAATTAGCACCCTGTTCTCCTCTTCTAGAGTAATACAGCTATTGGATGATCACTCAATCTTTGTACCTGGACATTTAGGCTTTTGATACAATCAGGAATGGAAAATCATTTCTGTACCCATTGCTATTCATAATCTCATATGATCTATGATGCAGCTTATGTGATTTTATTGTTTTAGGGATGCCAGATACGTGCAGTGTACTCTAGACCGGTAAATATAGAAAGTGGAAAAAACAGCCAAAGAAAGTTTTCATTGGCCAGCAGGCAGATATAACACACTGTGCCGTAGTTATTGGTGCAGTTTAGACATAGGTGATTGTCCAGATCTCTAATATTTGGTTAGAGGAAAAGATTATTGGGAATGAAATGTAGTAGCCTGAGTTGAATATAGAAACACCACTGCCTGCCACTATAGGGTTGCCGCTGTCACGATGGAGTGAGTGCAATATTTAAAATTGCACCGGGAAGGAATATTTATATTTGGAAGAGATGGCAGAGAAGCAGCATCAGAGACATGTTTCAGAGACCTATTGTCGGGCCATTTCTTTTTAGAATGCTCAGACTTGTGCAAGTGCTGACTTGATGTGAAGGCTGGCAAATTTGCATAGTTGGAATTCTAAAATCCCCAGGCGGGGTTAGTGATATTGCGCAGAACCATGTCATGAGAGTTGAAAAGGTGAGAGAGAACAGAGGTATACAGGTAACAAGGTCAAAGGTAGCCTAATGAAATGTCGTTTTGCTGCCGGATTGTGCTTGATAAAGGTACCTTATTCTCGTCTTTCAGTCTTATTGCCATCATTCAAGCTTGTTTCTTCTTTTGAATATGCATCTGCGCTAAAAAAGGACTTGTCCTCTTATTGCTAAGTTTCAGGGTGCCAATCCTGGCTTTAATTTAACCGAAGCGGTGGGTGAATCAAAACATGGTATATCCCTCTACTGCAGGTTCCTTACCTACTAATATTGGTAGCATTTAAAAACAAATACACAGAAGTCTACTGTGCCTTCTGTTCACATCAAGACTTCCAAAGTCTGATCTTGTAGCTGAAAGCTGGCGTGCCTAAAATGTAATGCATTCTTACTGAGGAAGCGCTTGAGCATCCTCAGAAGAGTAAACACTTTATCTGTGATTTGGCCACAGTGTATATTCTGTGTTTGGAAAGTAGTGACATATGTGGTATATTTTGCCACTGCAACCCATACTGCAAATTGTCATGTTTTGTTATTATGAAAACAGTCCCACATCTGCAGGTACGAAGAATGATGAAAGGGTGCACTTGCTGAGACAATCTACACTTAAATTCAATTGCACCAAAATGTTGTGTATTATTAGTAAAGATGAAATTCATTATTTAATGATATATTTATAACAGATCCTGCGAGCATGTGATAACCCATTCCCTCACCTGTTGTATAGTTGAATGTCCACAGAAGTTCAGAAAGTCTCCTTTTGATGCAAGTGGCCAAAGAGGATTTTATACGAAATAGCATAAGGGGTATATATTGCCACTTCAACCCACGCTGCCCATTTCTCGTTTTTATCATTAAGAACACAGCCCTACATCTGCAATTAAAATGTGTATCATTGAGGGATATTGTCTAAGCCTGTTAAAACGGTGTTACCTGATTAAAACAGTCTATTAAAGGGCTTCTAACCCTAATTCATGCTCTGCTGATGATGGTCGTAGTCAGAAAGAGTCCTGGAACCGTAGTAAATCCAGTGGGACTGTTCTATTAGCTAAAGTATGAGCCAGTCTCATCTTTGCAACCAGGACTAAAGTCCTGCTGTATGCGGCATGAACATGTACTGTGTCTGACTGGCCTTATGACTTTCAGGCAGTGTCTGACAGGCTGATCTGACAGGCCAGTGTATGGGCTGTTTTTTTGGCTGTTTGTCGGCTAATTTATGGGCCTGTTTAAGGGGCGGTTTTTAACTGTTGATTTCCCTGATATTAAAATAAATATTGCCTATAGCAAGCTCAATCCATGCAGTCCTCCATACCTTGTTAACCACTTATACAGTGTATCTTTACTAGTACAAAACTTTTCCAATTTCAAAACATGGCCAAATATTTTGCTAACTAATTTATTATAGAGGGTCACTGTGCCACTTTTATTTTGGTGCAAAGACCAATTATCCATCCCACTCCTCAGACTCATATTATCTAAGAACCCGACCTGCACTACCGGCTAAACTCTGGAATATTGAAAGCTGTATCACCTGAAGAATGGTGCGTCTGACTGTAAATGGACTGTTATTGACTGTTTCCTAATGGATAGGCCTGCTGTGTAAGACTAGAATGTATACAGTCTTTGTAACCTGTGGGATTGCTGAGCTGCCTTAAGGGCTTAGTCAGTAGGAACTATTCAACCAGAGGAAACATGCCACTGTCTGAGGCCTGAGCCAGCAAGAGCTGTACCTCTGGAGTGGTAACTGCAGTCAAACCACAGTCTAATGACCTAGACTAATATAAAATGTCACCAGAGGGATAGCTGTATTGTGTAAGGTCTGATCCAGAAATAGTTGTGCTGCCTGTTTGATATCCTGGCTATCAAAAGCACAAGGAGAAGCTATTTAGCCTCAGGTTGGAGCTACAAGAGCTGTACCTAGAAGAGAGCTCTGTTGTTTAAGGTCTGAGGCAGGAAGTGGATAGGTCTGATCAGATCTAATAGGAGTTTTATTACCTGACGGATTGATTTGCAGTCTTTGGTGTGAGCGTGTAAGAGCTGTGTCACCATAGATAAGGCTCTGTCGCCTTGTGTTTCACCATGTAAAATATGTCACATGAGAGGGACCTCTTTTGGTATTTTTGTCAAGCCAATCAGCCTCTTACTTGAGGAATAGCTGCATTAACTCACCCCTTAGCATATAGGATCTTTCTTGCCGGATGTCACTCTCCTATGTAATGCCTCAACCTGTTAGCACGTTGACACTCTAGGAATCTCTTAAATAATGACTGAGCCCTTTAATTTTGTGTCACACAAAGATAATATCTTCATAAAACTAGGGTTACCAGAATACTCCATGTAACCCAAATATCTCATTACCTGCCTTGGTTCATTTAAATTAAACAGCTTGATTAAAAACCCTTAAACACAATAATGTTTTTAATGAAAACCTAGAATTTGCCAATATTTGTCCGCGTGACATGGCGTCATCTGGTAACCCTATGCAAAACTGACTTTGTATTTACACTAGCAAGTTTGATACAACAAGGAAAACGTTCATTCTTAACACAAGGACTTGGAAAACTTGTGTTCGAGGCATGTGAGCTGTAGATCACATGCTATGCATAGATCGCCATCTAGTGTTCGGTCCGGATGTTTGCCCTTTGTTTTTCTTCGAAGAAGTCTTCTTAGTCACGAGGAATGATGACTCCTCCTTTCCGTGATAGTGCGCATGGTCATCGACTCCATCTACAGATTTTTTTCTTTCCATTATCGGGTTTGGATGTTACTCGCTGCGCTCCTGTTCAACACCGATTCTACGGTTTCCCTCAGTGCGTAGAACACTCACACTCTACGGTATTGTTTTCGATCGCGTATTCCATTCCTCACGTATTGTGTTTTATTTCGGAAAAACCCTCTTTCAATCGGAGAGCTCGTGGTAGGCCATCAGGCCGAGCGGCGTCGGTTCGACTCGCAGTCGATGCCACGTGAAATACCCGCGCACCGACTCACACAAAGTGTGCAACCTGTGTTTGTCATCAGAACATAGTGAGCAGGACTGCAATGCATGCCAAGCTTTCCGACCTTGGGCTCGACGCCTCGACATGCTGAGCCAACACACAGGCTCCATTCCGGACCTCTTCGGACCTCAATCCGATGAAGAAGCTGGCGATGCTATTGGGGCCGAGGAGGAACAGGATCCAATCTCCCTTTCCGAGGACGGCTCCAATCAAGATGAAGACATCCCGCATGGACAATGTACTGCAAGTACAGTCCCTACCTCACCCAAACTTCCAAGTCCACCTAAAAAGAAGGCTCCGGACCAACCCGCGCCCTCAGGCCCCGGTCGGCACTGAGACCACGCTTCTGACGCCCCACCTTAAAGCTCGGCACCGAAGCCAACTCAAAAGCCCCACTCCAATTCGAGAACTGTGCCAAAGCCTTTGGGATCGAAGCCCAAGTCCAGCTCCGAACATCACCACTTGGCACCAAAAAACACTTCGGATCCAAAGACACCAACCGCCGAGCCGTCAGCACTGAAAACTTCGGCATCGAAACAGATGTACCAAAATCATCTAAACCAGACCCGAAACAAAAGGTGTTGTACATTCACCCTAAAACTGGACACATTACCACCAAAGTGACTTTAAAAAGAAGGACTGATACTGAAGAGGAATATCACATTCCTTTGAATAAGAGAAATATTGGAACTAACCCTACCCCTCCTCCTCGTCCTCTTCCAGCAGCACCTTCTCCTCAGTCTCTACCTGTGCCAACTTCACCTGAACACTCAACACCACATACACCTGACAACCAGTATGATGGGGATGGGGATGGTAATGATGATAACCAGCAAGGACCTACTGATGAATGGGACGACTACAACAATGACTCGCCCACAGACAACGATCCTGACATACTCTACTAGGCCCTCTCCACCAGATGACAGTGTAGGCTATGTTGAATTGCTAGGCAGGGCTGCCAATTACCATGGGGTGCAGCTCCATAAAGAATCCCTCGAAGAGGATTTCCTTTTTGAAACACTTAATAGTACACAAAAGTCAACACATACGTTACCCATGCTGAAAAGGATGATCATGCATGCAGACGACATTTTTAACGATCCAGTGAGAGCACGTATTCTTACCCCTAGGGTGGATAAATAGTATAAGCCATAAGGAGACAATTACCATTAGACTCATTGGTAGTTTCAAATGCAAGTAAAAGGTCAAACTCCCAAGCTTCATGGGATGCTCCACCCCCAGATAAAGTATCAAAGATTCTTGATGCGTCAGGGAAAAGGGTAGCCTCACAAGCAGCAAACTTATGGCACCTATCTAACACACAAGCGCTATTAGCCAGATAGGACTGTGCGCATTGGGATGAAATGGTACAACTCATCCAATTTCTACCCCAAGAGCAGAGATCTAAAGCACAAGACATAGTACGGGAGGGACAGCATATTTCAAACAATCAAATCAGATGTTCCCTAGCTGCTGCTGACACATCGGCAAGAGCGATAAACACTAATGTCCTTTTAAGAAGACAGGCCTGGCTACATATATCGGGGCAAACCTGAGGTTCAGACCTCGATATTGAATACACCCTTTGATAAACAACATCTCTTTGGCCCAATGGTAGATTCTTCACTGGAAAAGATGAAGAAGGACTCTGAAGTGACCAAATTAATGGGAGCCCTTCAGTCCGCACAAGGCCATGGTTCCATTCCGTGCTCCTTCTATCAAGCAGGGTCCAAAAACTCTTCAACGGAACTGCATCCACATACAAAGGCAATAACCCACCCTCTTGCTCTAAAAACTACTTCAGAGGGGGCTACAGAGGAAACAACGGCAGAGGTAGAGGTTCTAGCACACGCACCTCCCCCTCTAATACAAAACAATGACTTGCCCATACTTCTCCCCAACCACTTAACACCTGTCGGGGAAAGACTGTCAGATTTTTTACCAACTTGGCAGTGATTAACAACAGACAAGTGGGTTCTACAAATTATCTGTTCTGGTTACTGCCTGGAGTTCATCAACACTCCTCCAAACATTCCCCCAAAGTCACACAAACTTTCACCGGATCACCTACACCTCCTCAAACAAGAGGTACAGTCTCTACTACTAAAAGGAGCGATAGAGCCCGTACCACCACAACATCAAGGGTAGGGTGTGAACTCCTTTTACTTCCTAATTCCCAAAAAGGACGGCTCTCTCAGACCATTATTAGATCTCAGAGAACTACATTTTTATGTACAGTCAGACCATTTTCACATGGTAACACTTCAACAGGTCCTAACTCGTTTACAAAAGGGTGACTTTTTGGCAACTCTAGACTTAAAAGACGCCTACTTTCATATTCCAATCCACCCTGCTCACCGCACATTTCTCAGGTTTATGGTAGCAGGTCTACATTACTAATTCAAAGTACTCCCATTCGGAGTCACTACTGCCCCCAGAGTCTTCACAAAATGTCTGGCAGTAGTAGCTGCTCATCTAAGAAGACAAAGCATACATGTCTTCCCATACCTAGACGACTAGCTCATCAAAGCCAGCACATACCAGCGATATCTCAAGCATACTTCCATAACCATTCACGTCCTTCACCAACTGGGGTTTACAGTCAATGTGTTAAAATCACATCTTCAGCCAGCCAAAACTCAGAAATACCTAGGAGCCACTTTAGATACTCAAAAGGCTCTGGCGTTTCCCAACGCAGCCAGAATTTGAAACATTCAGATGTTAGTTCTCAAGTTTCAAGACAATCTATCACTTCCAGATCGAGTTTATATGCAACTGCTGGGAGTGATGGCGTCTTGCATCTTGATCGTTCCCCATGCCAGGCTGCACATGCGTCCACTTTAGGAATGCTTAGCTAGTCAGTGGAACCATGCACAAGGGCTATTAACCGATCTAGTGCTGGTAAGCGGCCGTACTCTTTGCTCTCTGCATTGGTGGAACACACAAAATTTGTCAAAAGGACGCCCTTTCATAGACCCCGTTCCACAGACAGTATTAACAGCAGACCCGTCGCTTACTGGCTGAGGAGCTCATCCTCAGCAACACACAGTACAAGGTCTCTGGAGCTGACTGCAAAGGATGCTCCATATCAATCATTTAGAACTGATGGCAATCTTTCTAGCTCTCAAAGCTTTTCAAGATCATCTGTCTGGCAAAGCTGTCTTGGTTCGAACCGACAACATGACAGCTATGTATTACATACAGAAACGGGGGGCAGGGACTGATTGGCACACGGGCATGGGCCAAAGGGCTGGTGTCGCAGTGCCCTCTGTGGACCGTTTTCTTCCCCTTTCCCAGTCCACAGAGAGCACTGGACAGGGATAGGAAAGCAGCCTCGCTGTGCGGCCGTTCAGCGATGAACAGCTGTGGCCTCTTCTTCATCCTCTGCCCTGCCAAGCAATCACGCTGATGGTGGGCTGGGGAGGGGTTATTGTGTGCAAGAATCGGCCTCCCAGGGGGCCAGGTGTTCCTAAGGCCATTGAGCCATTTTCACCTCGGCCCCACTGGGGCCCACGTAGCCCTGAAACAGTGTCTGCATTAACACCTTGCCCACAGCCCTTCTCATTCAGGGCATAGTGGGTGAGGAAGAATGGGTCTCAGTGGGGGCCAGGTGATGTTGGGAACTCGCACCATCTTCACCTTAGCCTTCCCCACCCCCATGGCTGGCCCAGCAGCTGTGTTTTTTGCTTTATCCCTTTTCTTGCTAGGCCATTGCCCTGAGGCAGTGAAGGGCTGGGGATGGCTGACTAATTTACAAATAGCTGGGCGTCTCTGTTTTTCAGGTGCTCCTGCGCTGGAGGGCCGGGGTATAATATTTTAAGGGAAAGGGGCCTCGCTGTTTTCAGGTGCTCATGCGCTGGAGGGCTGGGTAATAATTTTGTAATAGAAAGGGGCCTCGCTGTTTTTCAGGTGCTCCTGCGCTGTAGGGCTGGGGAATGATTTTGTAATAGAAAGGGGCCTCACTGTTTTTCACGTGCTCCTGCGCTGGGGAATAATTTTGTAATAGAAAGGGACCTCGCTGCTTTTCAGGTGCTCCTGCGCTGGAGGGCTGGGGAATAATTTTGTAATAGAAAAGTGCCTCCCTGCTTTTTAAGTGCTCCTGCGCTGGAGGGCTGGGGAATAATTTTATAATAGAAAGGGGCCTTGCTGCTTTTCAAGTGCTCCTGCGCTGGAGGGCTGGGGAATAATTTTGTAATAAAAAGGGGCCTCGCTGTTTTCAGATGCTTCTGCTCTGGAGTGCTGGGGAATAATTTTGTAATGGAAAGGGGCCTCTCTGTTTTCAGATTCTCCTGCGCTGGAGTGCTGGGGAATAATTTTGTAATAGAAAGGGGCCTTGCTGTTTTTCAGGTGCTCCTGCGCTGGAGGGCTGTGGAATAATTTTGTAATAGAAAGGGGCCTTTTCAGGTGCTTCTGCCCTGGAGGGCTGGGGAATAATATTTTAAGAGAAAGGGGCCTCGCTGTTTTCAGATGCTCCTGCGCTGGAGGGCTGGGGAATAATTTTGTAATAGAAAGGGGCCTCACTGTTTTTCAGCTGCTCAGCTTGTAGGACATATTCACCTTGGCCCTGTGTCCTTCCCAAGAACAATAGAATCCCACTTACATTCCTTGTGTGTTTCATGAAAGGACACGCCCGCGAATGTGGGCCACACCGCGCAAATGTGGGCCCGCCCAGCGAATGTGGTCCCCGGCCCGCGAATATGGACCACTTTTTTTTGTCAGTACCTGGGCCAAATTGTGATCCCAATCCGACCCTAGGGGGGGGACACACTCTCCAGCTGTCACACTTAGCCCAAGACATCTGGAGGCGGGCTATTCACCACATTATCTATCTCCTAGCAGAACACCTCCCAGGAGTGAACAACCAGATTGCGGTCCTCCTCAACAGGCAGAGTTATCAAATACACGAATGGGAACTTCACCCTAAAGTTCTCCTCCCATACTTCCAAACTTGGGGACTCCCTCCCATAGATCTGTTTGCAACACCCCAAAACGCAAAATGCCAAAGCTTCGGCTCAAGGTACCCACACCCATTATCCAGAGGCAATGCTCTATGGATGAACTGGTCAGGGATATTTGCGAATGCTTTTCAGCCTCTCCCACTAATTCTATGAGTGGTTCGGAAACTCTGGCAAACATCTCTCAAACTAATCCTGGTAGCTCCTACGTGGGCACGTCAACCATGGTTCACAACAAAATTGGAGCTCTCCCTGGTACTGCATCATAAATTACATTTAACTCCCAATCTCCTCACACAGAGCCATGGAGAAATCAAACTCCCAGATCCCAAACAACTGTGGCTCCTGAAGTCATAGAGTTTGGTTATCTGAATCTTCCACCAGACTGTATGAACATCATTAGGGAGGACAGAAGACCTACCACAAGAGCCTGCTACGCAGCCAAATGGAAACATTTTGTTATCTATTGCAATAACAATCACATCAACCCTCTTGATGCTTCCATACAAAACATTCTCTGCTACCTGTTACATTTGCAGCAGTCAGCATTGGCCTATACTTCCATCAGACTGCATCTCGCTGCATTAGTTGCGTATCTTCAAAATAGGCAACATCTATCCCTATTTAGAGTGCCTGTGATCAAAGCCTTCATAGAAGGACTAAAAACATTATACCACCAATAATTCCAACTGGCCCAGTATGGAATCTTAACATAGTCCTCACAAGATTAATGGGCCCACCATTTGAACCCA
This sequence comes from Lissotriton helveticus, assembly GCF_964261635.1. NCBI lineage: Eukaryota > Metazoa > Chordata > Amphibia > Caudata > Salamandridae > Lissotriton > Lissotriton helveticus. Next base: position 297,237,297 of record NC_136061.1, on the reverse strand, counting down.
TGCACAAATGTGAACTACAGTTCCTCATTTGGAAAACAGCTTTCCTCGTTGCAATCACTTCATTGAGGAGAGTGGGTGAACTACATCCACTAACCATAGAAGAACCTTTTTTCCAACTACACAAAGATAAAGTGGTTCTTCGTACAAATCACAAATTCCTACCTAAGGGAGTATCTGCATTTCACATAAATCGGTAGAATTGCCTGTATTCTTCCCTCAACCTGATTCTGTTGCAGAACAAGCTCTACACACCTTAGATGTTAGAAGAGCACTATTGTATTACACGGAAAGAACAGCATCATTTTGTAAGACCTAACAACTCTTTGTCGCTTTTGCTCCACCTCATAAGGGCAATCCTATCTCCAAATCAGAAATTGATAGGTGGATTGTTAAATGTATTCAAATTTGCAATGCAAAAGCCAAGAGGACTCTAACTGTATCCCCTAAAGCTCATTCCACCCATAAAATAGGGGCTACTATGCCTTTCTTAGGGAACATCCCTATTACTGATATCTGCAGAGCTGCAACATGGTCCACACCACACACATTCACCAAGCACTATTGTGTAGATGTGTTAGCAAGACAACAAGCTAATGTGGGCCAAGCAGTATTTTAAACGCTGTTTCAGACAACTCCATCCGTTACAGGATAGCCACCGCTTGGGTGAGACTGCTGTATAGTCTATTCATAGCATGTGATCTACAGCTCACATGCCTCGAATGGAAAATTATACTTATCCAGTATGCATCTGTTCTTGGCATGTAGAGCTGTAGAATCTCCTACGCCCACCCGCCTCCCCAGGTACCTGTAGCTGCTGTAGTTCTCTTGTCAGTATACATAGATAAAGATGGATATCTCTATTCTTTACTATTACTCCATTATCTCACCCTCTGCGGGAAAACAATCTGAAGATGGAGTCGATGACCATGCGCACTATCACCGAAAGGAGGAGTCACCTACCTCGTGATTAAGAAGACTTCTTCGGAAAAAAACAAAGTGCAAACATCGGGACCCAACACTAGATGGTGATCTATGCATAGGATGAGATTCTACAGCTCTACATGCCAAGAACAGATGCATACTGGGTAAGTAGCATTTTCATTTAGTATTGTTTTGGTTCAAAGAAAACAAAAACACTTGTTAATGATCTCTTGATTTCCAGCTCTACAGACACGAGGCTGAGCTGGAGTGGATCATGTTTCACGATGTGCTTGTGACGTCCAACATCTATGTGAGGACTGTGTGCCCCATTCGCTATGAGTGGGTGAAAGACTTGCTGCCAAAGCTTCATGAAGTGGATGTGTATGAACTAAGTAGCGTGGCCAGGGAAGCTGTGACCGAGAAGGAAATCGCAAAGTGGAACATCAAGGAGGGGTTGAAGCGTCAGAATGGTGAGCAAATAAGCTTAATATGCAGCAATGAACTGATGTTGCTGCAGTGTGCTGCTGAGCTCATAATTTAATGTCAATCAGTCTGTCGGCCGAATCTGTCCTAAAGAATCCATGGAGAAGATTTCACGACAAAGAGAAGTGAGGTTTCTCATAGGCAACAGCTCCAAGCAGTCTGCAAGCATGGAATCTTTAACAGGGTAAAAGGAGAGGGGTATACTGCCTGTGGAACTCCACCTGATCCCAGAACCTGAGTTGGAACTTGGAAGTAGACATATAGATATAAAACAAATATGGCTCATGCCACTGCCGGTATAACCCCTTAAAACAAAGAGTGAGCATGGAAGCTTCTGAAACAACTGGGCTGGTGGTTGGGCCCTTAATACTCCACTGGTAGCCATTGAGTAAGTGTAGGACATTCCCAAAGTTCAAGGAAAGGGATGTAAGTCGTACCACTGGAAACATAACCCTCTACTACAGAGGAAGACTAGAGGCTTCCGTGGGTCAGTATGAGCCATCAGAATTTGACCCTTTACAATGTACAGTTAATCACTGGTGCATAGAATGAGCAAATAACTGTTTGAGGTTCAAGGGAAGGAAGAAGAGTCCAATCTATTCCCTGCAAGGCTCTCCATATTGGCAGTGTATCAAAAAGGATACTTTAACACTTCGGGCAGAGAAAGGAATCCACCTCTTACACTCCACAGATAATCCTTGCAGCAGTTCAAGCTTTAACAACCCAGGATGAGGGATCGAGCCCCTACAGCTTCACAGGGAGGCCCGTACAAGAATCTTTTCGCAGAGGTTCTAAAGCCCAATTGAATAGATACATCCCACTTTTTTGTGCTGCAATGCACAGAAAACCCATGAACCACAGTCCTACCATGGAAATTACCATGGCTCCAAACCCCAAACTAACCTTGCAATATGAGCTGCATATGTAATCATTGTAGCTTCAATGGAAACTTGTGCGTTTAGAAATTGAACTTCTCTACATCACACAGTTATACCTAAAAGAAGATTGTGATTATTGAAGCTTCTAAACTACAGTGGCCAAAATAGCCCGTAGGCAACCCCTGTAACTAAGTTGGGTAGAAAACCATCAATAATCCAGTGAGAGAGGTGTTTCCCATAAGGTGGCATGAGGATTCAGTTCATCAGGATGTAAGTTTTAGGGGTGCGCAGATTGTGAGCTCTGCGGCTCCCATTTCATTGAAGGCATTGTCTAGTATGAGTTAGGCTCAAACTGTCCTTGTACCAAACAAACCAGCAGTGAGGACTAGGCTTTTATTAAACATGGGTGACTAAAGCCACTTCTCAATTGTCAATACCTGTAGCAGATCCAGCATGGCATTTCGGGTTGGAAAATAAATATGATGTGCAATGGGGCGAGAACGACCCAGCAGCATAGTGTGAGCCCTAGAGCTTCCACAGTCCAAGGGGGAGGGTAATACTGCTTCAAGGCATAGTCTCTAATACAAATCCTTGCTAAATATCCTCGCATAAATATCTAAGTTTTTCGTGTCCTATAGAATTCCTAGTTACAATTCTTTGTTTGACAAATTATGACTGATGTTTGTGATATGCACATTTCAGTTGCTGTAATTAATGACATTAACTAATCCTAATATGTGGTATAAAAAAATCCTGTTTCGATATTTAAACAGATCTTGGGTTCTGTGTCATTTAAGAGAAAACCCTCAATTAAGAACACTATCTTTTGGATCAAAGTTCATTTTTTAGATGATTTTCCTCCGCTTAAGGATATGTTCTCTCTTTGGGGGTGAGTGTCTGAAAAGTGTCAGCGCTCCGTCCATCATCTCCTTGTGTTTGTTTGCTTTGTGCACCCTAAGTTGGCAAGGTATACCCAGATGTGGGTCCCTGGCTCACGTTGCCACTGGATTCAAGCGAGCCTGGCTGATGAGGGGTTTTACCCCGAAACTGGTCCCAAGGAAGACCTGGCTTGGCAGTTTGGGCTGGACTGTTCCCATGAGGCACAGGATCAAGACTGATTTGCATATGGCTGGGTCTGAACTGGGGTGGCAAAGTGAGCTAAAGAACGATTTTATTTATTTATTTATTTAAAGAGTTTTTTATATAGCGCTGGCTAGACCCGAAGGTATCCGAGCGCTTTACATGAGAATCAACAATGTAACAGAAAAAGATCAACAATTACACAATGCATCAAAAAATAGGCAATACAATTAGAAGAGGTGAGAAAGGAGAAAGAAAAGTAGTGGAGGGGGCAGGGGAGGTGAGAAAGGGAGGATAAGGGAAGAGACAACAAGGAGAGACGAAAGGAGGCCTGTCTAAAGACCGACTGGGTAGGTGACGACCAAGGCGGGAATCCACGGTCCATCTCCCCTATAGCTAAACCAGGTAGCTCCATCGGCATCAGACAAAATAGTTCAGTCTCAATACATTGAGAGAGGAGAGAAGGAGAGACATAGATAGAGGGAGGATGCGGGAAGAGACGACAGGAGACACGAAAGGAAGTTGGTCTAAAGACCGACTGGGTAGGTGACGTCCATGGAGGGAATCCCCGGCCTGTCTCCCCTGTAGCTAAACCAGGTAGCTCCATCGGGCATCAGACAAAATAGCTAGATCTCAATTGACGAGGGAAAATTCACAGAACAACAGGGTGGGGACTAAGGGCCCAGAAAGGTGAGGGCAAAGGTCAGTAGCAGGAAAGTGGAGTAGAGCAGAGAGGGGTAGGGGGAGGAGGGAGATAAGGTCAGGAGAGACGCAGGAGGGGTTTGTTGCGGCCGTCATTTTAGGCAGGTACAGGCAGTATTTCAGGAGAAATCACTGTGTGGGGTGACTACATCGCAGCTTTGTTGTCTCTCGTGTCCCTGTAGGCACTGAAAACTCACTGCATACCACTGTTGTTTTGGGCTTGGCCATGCTTCTTTTAGGCTCTCCGCATGTTGGTCGCTTTTGTGCACCAGGATATCGATGCACGTGTTCATGGCGTCCATTTTGGTTTCTACAGAGGTGAGGCTGGACTGTATTACTAGCAGGAGAGGGCTTTTAAATCGTCTGTGGAGGTGGGCCGTCAGGAGCTGTGGATTGTTCACCGTCCATTTCCACCTGTGAATGGGAGGATTTTCGGTGTCAAAGGTCAATTTTGGCTGTTTACCTTCTGTACGGCCCCCCTTGAATTATATTTCTGCTCTTTGCACATTTTGGTATCTCATAGTTGACTTTTCAACTAATTGTTGAATTGCATGTACACATTTTCTGCCTTTTCCATCTCACCTGGTTGTCTTATTCTTAATGATGATGGAGGACTTCATTAGATGTGTATCCAACGATTAACCAAATATCCTTCTTTGTCAATAGATGATTTGGAAAAAATTGGATACCAATTATATACATATATTGTTACGTAAATGTATGCTGTGTAGGAATTCGAATAATAAATTAACAGTTGCACATCTCACTTATCTCTAGTGTAACACAAATCCTAACATTATGTTTCCAGAAGGAGCATTAGAAGATGCTTTGAAGAAAGCTAAAAGAAGAAATGATGATACATCCATATTGGACGCTCGGGCTCGATACCTGCAGAGGAAGGAGCAGAAGACTGAAAACGTAATGAAACAAGATTTTTAACAGCTGAGAAATGCAGTTTCCATTACTCTTAAAACAGTATCAGGCTGTTCATACTGGCCCATGGTGGGCTTTAATACTACCATTTCCTGGTGGAAAGGGATTTGTACATCAAGACATTTGTAGTAGATGTATATATAATTGTGTGTGCATAAGAATAATTGAGTATGCATGGGTGTACAGGTGGACTTCTTTGTAAAAATGAGTGCAGTGTGATGCAGGAGGCCATATGGGCAACTTCCTTCATCAGTAAGAAATATCACCAAAGCCTTTTCGTGCACACTGAAATGTATTATTGCTCTTACAGAATGTCCCAGTGGATAAAAAAGACCTTGGTTTGTTGATTGAGTTTCTCCAAGCAGACCATTTTGTGGTGCAGGCAAAACTCTGACCATAAGATATCATTGGTCGAATGTTTGCACATGGGCGTTCTAGATGTGATGCTGTTACCACTGGTTACTCTGTTAGTCAACTTGCTGATCACAGCTCCAAGCCTTCCTCTGCACTCACCATGAGTTATGCTACTGATACAAGATTGCAACGAGCCAACAATGCAGAGTTGTAATGTAGAGAACAATATGTCTCAAGGTTGAATGTGTAGCTGCATTCTTATTTGAGCCCTATATTAAAATGATTTGTTCTTATCTTTTTAACTTGTGGTAGCCTTTTTAAATGCAGAAAGGGTTTATGTACCCATGAACAAAAGACATGAGACAATAGAGGCCTGATTCCCAAAAGTAAATTTACATTTGCAGATCTACTCACGTGTAGATCTAATCTTACATAGAGATAAAACACTCCACTTTTTTGTTATTCACCATAGGAGTTGGGATTCCCTAAAGAAATAGGCATATCCTATATACATGACCCAAATCATACTTACCTGACACTCGTTCACCTGAAAACACATAAATACAGCCCACACCCTAGGCCCTGCCCTCTTCACCTTCAACCACATGAAGCTACAGCCAACAAGTATCACAATTCGGCATCCAGGACACATACAACAACATTCAAGAGGATGAGTGTAGGAAATCCGCCATTTCTGCATCATTGCACAGCCTTTTTTGCCTCTTGCTGGACCCTGTATTGTTGCTGGTTTTAGAACTCTGTACACTTGCTAAATAGTGGTAAAGTATACTGTACCTCGGAATGGGAATGGCTAGAAAAATGGTGTCTCTCTAGCAAAATAATTAAACAACAATTTGTAATCATTAAAAATCAATTTCAATAGTAAATTCGTATTTTGGATAAATATTTAGGAAAATGTACTTTTGCAAAGTAACCTTTTGCATGCCTAAAGCCTCTAGAAGCTGTTTGTATTTCCTTGGCTACGTCTGCCAGCTATTCACATGTTTGAATACCTGTGAAATGCCTCCCAGAAACAAACAGGAAGCTACCCAGATTGGGCAGAGTGACCCTTCAGAACCTGACAGGATACGTATGGTTGGGCTGTGAGCATCACCTAACACCTTGGGCTCACTTTACAGGGCAAGAACAGGATGCAAGACCGTTCTTGGGTACCCACTGTCTGGTTGTTGAAGTACCTGCTTCAAACTGGATTTTAGTGTACGATGTGTATGGAAACTAGGATTACTATAGTACACTCCCTCCACACACCCCCAGCTCTCAGAGCCCAAGTTTAGTTTGGCTGAAGACTTCCACCATTGTGAAAATGCCCAAAGTGGATAGGATTGGCCCCAGGAACTTATACTCTATTGTCCAGGGTCTACCCAGGAGTCATTCACATCCACTAGCTCGTTCGAGGCATACACGTGGCACCTCTAGGCACCCACTTAGAACATTCCTGAACCTGCTATTTTCAACCTGAGAGAGCCCTCAAAGGGACTGGACCCTCTCTCTTTTGTACCCAGTACAAAGTAGATTCCAAGGGTTTTAAGACTGACCACCTGTTAACGCTACAGGGAGACCACAAGCTACAAGAGGCTTTTTCCGGCAACTGCCCATCTGACTAGCTGTACTAACTGGACTTGGAATGGGCACTGCTGTTAGCCTCTGACTTGACACCCTGTGATTCTCCAACTGTCTCCCCTAATGTCTTGGGGGGCTTTGAAAGTGTTCTCCTGTGGTGAATTGGGATTTGAAGGACTAAAGTCAGAATCTAAATTCTTTGATGAGAATTAATCTGGTTGGTGTATCTGGCCCAGAGGCCACTGTTTCAGCATCCAATTGTGCCTAAGTCCAGTCTGCTGCTACTGTTGACTGTCAGTGTCACTGTATGCTTATTGGCACTATTCCCACTTAAAATTTTAAAAATTCATATCTGTAATTCCCTTTATCGGAGGTTTGGCCCTTTGATGTCATGTTGTTTCATATTTTGTTTGCTGTTTCTAATTTGGTTTCCCTATCTGCTCTGTGCCGTAGCTACCAGGGATTTGAGCTTAGGTTAATTTAGTGACTTTAAGGGTTCATCCTGACAAAGGTTCTTATTATTGTTTTAGGGCGGTAGTATCCATGCCAAATAGGGTTCCAATTTTCTACAATGAGAAAATTCACTGAGGAGACAGCTCTGGTAGTTAAATTTCTGTTCAAACACTACAAGCAAGCAGCCTTGTGATATGAGGTAACAGATTTTGTAAATGCATTGGGGTTGGGGCCTAGAGTTTCAAAGAAGTTGATTAAGAAATTGTGAAACCACATTTTAAGGTCTACATTAGTATTTCCACATACTTGTGTAACCTGTGATTGTATTTCAGTGTACCGATGTAAATCAATAAAATGAATGTAATAATGAAGTGAAAGCGTATTATTTAATGGAGAATAGCATGATTGATTATGGCATCATGGTAGTGCAACAGTGTTGTCTCAGGATGGTATATGTAGATTATATAATAGACGACCATTGTCCATCACACACCTGCAAACCCGGACATCTGTTCTGTACCCCACCCTGGGCACCTAAATGTGCAAATAGATCATGGGTATGCCTATGTAAACCCTATTGCATGTCTATGTGGTACCATGTTCAACAGATTATTACTGTATTGCGCACAACTTCTGCTAGAGACTTCTAACTGCAGAGTCCTCACCTTAGCTAATTTCTCAGGCCTCAGAATTTGGCACCTATTACTCAGTGTAGACGTCATTCCTGTTGGATGTGATGTGCATGGGCCTATATAGGCACCACCCATACATGCTGACACTGGTTCTTTTCTTTCTGTGCCTACGGAAGCTACTTTGTTGGCACACAGCGTGCCTTTCATAGGTATTTCTCCGGTACACAGTGCGGGCTACAACTCTCCCTCAGGAGAGGAGCGTGAGGTGTTTTAGATCATCCAATATAGGTAGAAGTGAGGGGCAGAGTGCAAATTAAAAAAGTGAATTAAAACTATCTCCTGGATAGCATCCATATCCCTATTTCACTTCACTGATTTTGGTTCTATCCACTGGGGACACTAATTAAAGTGATCTTTGTCTTTTCAGGAGATAGTTTTAATTCATTTTTTGAATTTATATTGTTTGCACTCTGCCCCTCATTCCTACCTGCATTGGATGACTTAAAACACCTCACCCTTCTCTCCTGAGGGAGAGTTGTAGCCCACACTATGTACCTTGCGGTCGCAGTGTGCAAGAGGGAACCCAATGATGAAGCATGTCACCTGAGGGTGAGTGAGGGTTCTCGTCTTAACAAATGAATTTGTCCACTCCCTTACACTTTCAACTCATTTTGTTATTTCAGTAGATCGACCATCCTGTTACCTTTTGTGAGTCTGGTATTGTGGAGTGGTACCATGGATGGGGACAATTGCTCCAAATAGTGTGATAATAGATATTTGTCAGGCAGCTACATGGACATCCCGCCATACGTTCACAAAACATTACTAATCGGACAGTCCGGTCTGGCATTTTGCCTGTTCGGTCCTCTAGGGCTTTTTGGTTTTAGCCAGTTCACAGACCCACCACCTCTGAAAAGTCTCTATCAGAAGAAAAAGTTACTTAACTTTGGTAATGCTCTTTGAGCTATCTCACTGCAGGGTCCTCACTAACCCCCCCGTCCTCTCCATTTTTTTAACTGGACCCTTTCACCTAAAAATATTCCAATCAAGGAATCTACACATTGGTCATGGCCAGTATGATTTTGGCTCTGCATCTGCAAAAGTGTGAAGAATGCAGCTGATGTCAGGCCACATGGGAGGAGCCTATATAGGCCTTTGCACGTCATAATTGGCATGGGCGATGTCGGGTCAAAGCTGTAGGCGCCACCTTGCAGTACGCAAGGGTATTGCGTTTAAGTTTTCCGAATCTAGTTTGATGCCTGGGGAATATTTGAAGGTGAGGAATCTGTGGTTAGAAAGTCTCTACCAGAAAGATCATTACCAACGGTAAGTAACTTCTTCTTCTGGGTTGTGCAGCACCCTCGTACATTCAAGACATATGAAGTGTGACTTAAGGATACCAAAAATACATTCAACGATGGCATGTGTAGGTGGATGTAGCCTATTGTGCCTTTGTTGAGGCTGTGTCGTTGAATGTTGGAAGGGTGTGAAGAGATTGGGAGGGAGAGCATATTGGCTTCAACTGCAAAAACGAATGTGATATTTCTTTATATGTGGTTCTATTCTAAATATAATATATCATGTATCCACATATGGAGTGACTTTTTGGGTAATGTGTGTCTATTGTGTGTAATCAGTAATGATTGGGGATGTTTGAGATGCCATCCCCCAGATGCACATGCAGACCCAGTGTGATTTGTTATAACTTACCTATGAACCACATAGGTTTTCCCAGGAAATTCCCAGCAAATAACCACAAGTAATGATTAGTGCAAGACATGTCATGTATGCTTCCAGAAAAGGCAATGTGCACATCAGTGAAGCAACTATTATCTTTGCAGACAGCTTGCACGTTGATCAAACTCTAGCAATGTTTATTTTATTTATTTATTTTATTTATTTTGAAAGTTTTATATAGCGCGGACAAGATCTTTGCAGATATCAGAGCGCTTTACATAGAGGGGGTACATGAGGGAGCATAGTCAGACAGATAAACCAATAGTACAAATAGGTGTACAATAAAAATACAGTAAAAGTACAATACAGTAAAAGTACAATAAAAAAACAGTACAAATAGGTGGCTGCAAAGCCAATCATGTGAGTAATAAGACAGCTAATACAAATAAGCAAAGGGGTCAAACATGTGGTACAGATCGGTACAGAGTATTAACAGAGTTCGAGATAATAGTTCAGGTGTATTTAGCCATGAGGATAGCGTTTACTTCATTTTTAAAGAGTGTAGTGGAAGAGATAAGCCTGGTTTCGGGAGGGAGTGAGTTCCAGATCCTAGGCGCCATTCCTGAGAAGGAGCGCTTATATGTTTTTTCCTTCCGGAATCTTCGAGGTTTCAGCAGAAGATTGTTTGTGCCTCTAGTGTTTCTAGCTCCGCCAGAGATTGTCAACTTCTGAGCGAGGTATCCGGGTGAGTTTAGGTGTACCGCCTTGTGTGTCATGCAGGCGATTTTCAGGTGTATTCTGGCTTCAAAAGGCAGCCAGTTCAGGGATTTCAAGTCAGGGGTAATATGGGAGTGCTTTTTTGACCCAGTGATGAGTCTCGCTGCGGCGTTTAGAGAAGCTCTTAGGGGTGCGGTTGTAGTTAGGGGGAGTCCGCAGAGGGCGATGCTGCCGTATTCTATACGAGGGAGGACTAGTGCTTGTACTGCGTTTTGGAAGTCTTTGGCTGGGAGGAAGGGTTTAAGTTTCCTCAGCGTATTGATTTGGAAGTTCGCTCCCTTTGTTGCCTTGCTGATATGTTGCTGCATGTTGAGATTGGTGTCTAGTGTTATGCCTAAAGATTTTGCTGAGTCCACGATGGTGGGTTGGACATTGAGTGCGGTTAGGTGTTTAAGCCAAATTTGAGTGGTGGAGATCTTCGCTGGGGGTGAGATCAGAAGGAACTCTGTTTTCAGGGCATGGAGTTTGAGATGATTATCGGCAAGCTAGGATTGGGTGTCTCTGATCGTTGAGTTCAGGAGCAGGATGTCTTTGGGGGATTGTAATTTGAGATAAAGTTGGGTGTCATCGGCGTACATGTGAAAGTGTACATTGGATGCTTGTAGCAAGGTGGTCAGAGGTTCCATAACTAGGTTGAACAGAGTTGGGGATAGAGAGGATCCTTGGGGGACGCCTAGCGTTACAGGTATTGGCGAGGACATCAGGTTGTTGCTCTTGAATTTCTGAGACCTGTTGTGAAGAAAGGAAGTGATCCACTTGAGAACAGTTCCAGATAAACCCATGAGATCAGAGGGGTCGGCTGTAGGTTTCTTTAGGAGAGGTGTGACTTGTCCAACTTTGAGAGAGTCAGGTATGCTTCCTTGTTGGAGAGAGCTGTTGATAATTTTAGTCCAGAGAGGGAGAAGCAAAGGGGTAAAGGTTGACCATGTGGCATTGTTTTTTGGTTCAATGGGTGCTAAGCACTGAGGTTTGGAGTAGAGGCTTGCGTCAATGAGGAGATCGCTCTTTATGTTGTCAGTTTTTTGGATGAAAAAAGCAGCGAAGTCTTCACAGGAGGGTGCTTCACGCCCAGTGTTGAGTGGTTGGGGTTGATCCTTGGATTGTGATCTGATTAGCTCAAACAGTTTTCTCGGGCGGTTTTTTGCTTGGTCGAGCTGAAGGCTGAAGAAATCTGATTTTGAGCGTTTTATTTTCCTGAAGTAGGCGTTTCTCTTTTTCTTCAGAGCTTTTAGGTGCAGTGCAAAGGGAGCTGATCTCCAGGTGCGTTCTGCCATTCGCATGTCTCGTCTATCCTCATTGAGACTCCCGTCGTACCATGGATTGGAGATTTTAGTAGAGACTCTTTTTAGCTGCATAGGTGCGGCCTCATTAATTATTGAGGTCATAGCGTTGAGATAGTGGTCAGTCAGGGTTTGAACGTCCGTAGCGCCTGTCGGTGGGAGTGGGAGACTGCGACTGTTAGGGGGCAAAGAGCCTGGGTTGAGTTTTTTCATGTCTCTTTTCCAGACTTTGGGCTTGGCGGGTTGAGCCGGGTTAACTTTAACTTTTTCATTGATGTAGAATGTGACAATATGAGGATCTGACCAGTCACAGGGTTGGATGGACTCGAGTTGGATAGAGTCCTCTTTGGAGATGATCAGGTCGAGGATAGATCCTTTCTCGTGGGTCGGGCTGTTGCATATCTGGGTGAGGTTAAGGGCATCGAGGAAATTTTTAAGACTATTTACCACCGCGTCATTGCGATCGTTCCAGTGGAGGTTGAAGTCACCAAGGTATATTTGGGTGAGCTGCCGTCCGGCATTGGTTGAGATCATATCCATGATTTGTTGGGAAAAGGTGAGGTTGTCCCTGGGTGGGTGGTAAATGCTGTGAAGAGAGCATATCGGTTTGCCCTCACTAATAATGTCGAGGCAGATGTATTCCCAGGATGTTGGGGATGGTAGGGAGGTGGAATTGACTTTCCGAACAGAGAGGTTGTTCCTGTAGATGCATGCGATTCCACCACCTATTTTGCCTGATCTGTCGAGCCTGATAATGTGGTAGTTGGGAGGAACCAGTATGTCCATTATAGGTGACGAAGATTCAGTTAGCCAGGTTTCAGTCAGGATGATTAGGTCAAGGTCCAGCGATAAGAGGAGATCAGCAATGGCGGCGGCATGTTTCGAGGCCCATCTGCAGTTGAGGAGAGTGCATTTGAGACGGGGTGTGTTGAGGGTGGTAGAGGGTTCTAGAGAGAGAGGGACCTTTCTAAGGTTATTGGGGATGGAGAATCTGCTGTTTAGTGTGGGGGGTCTAAGGGGATTTGAGTGTATCGCGGGAATGGTGAGGTGTGAGATGAGTGTGTGATTTTGGGGGGCTGGGTCATAGGAGCGGAGAAGGGTGAGTGTGTCGAGGTCAGATGTAGGGTTGTGGGTGCGACGAGGGCGGTTGTTGCGATTGCGAGCTGGGATTGAGGTCCGGTGTGGAGAGAGTTGAGTGAGAGAGTTAGTCGGATGGGGGGGGGGACAAGTTGGGCGGGGAGGTGTAGGTGTGTGAGGAGTTGCAGGGGCGACGAGGGGGACGAGGGCGGTTGCTGCGAATAGGAGCAGGGATTGACGCCCGGTGTGGGGCGTGTTGCGTGAGGGAGTCAGCCGGAGGGGTAGGGGAAAAGTTGGGAGGGGAGGAGGAGGTGGGTGAGGAGTGTAGGGGGCTTGTGGAGAGTAGTTCTTTGATGATGTGTATGTCTTCTTTGATCTGAGTGAGGGTGGCCATGATGTTGTCCATCGTGGGGTAGGTGGTGGAGGTGGGGGTGGCAGTCAAAGGTGAATGACTGACCAGGGAGTTCGCGTGCAGGTGGGAGAGTTCTGGTAGGCTTGTGTTCGAGCAGGGCTGCGTTGTGTTGGTGTACGGGACGGTGTTAGGGAAGAGAGAGGTTTTGGGCGGGAGGGGTGTGGATGAGGTAGGGAGGAGGTTGGTGATATGATTGAGGGCATTGATGGTAGGCGGGGGGATCAGGGTGTAGGCTGGGAGACTGATAGTAGTGGTGGGGGTGCAGGAAGGGTAATGGGGGCTGAGAGTAGGAAGGGAAATGGGATTGGAGATGGCCCTGTTGTGGGGAGGGGGAGTTAAATTAAGAGAGGAGGTGTGTTCTGCGTAGTTAGTTAGAGGGTAATGGGGACTGAGAATGGGGGGGGTAAAGGGAGGGATGTGTCGATGTGTAGGTCGTTCTGGTGCAGAACTGGGTTAGGTGTGTTGTGGGTGGGAGCTGAGCTGTCAGGAGTGAGAGGAGTGTTAATGACAGCTGTAGGTGTGTTGATGGTTTGTGTGGAGGTCCGAGGGTTGGTAGAAGGGGTGGGGGTGTGAGTAGTGTATGAGAGGGAGCGATCTGTGTCTGTGTTTGAGGCGTGTGTGGCAACTGCCTGGTGCTGAACTGGGATAGAGGGGTTGTGGGTGGGAGATGAGAGGTCAGGGGTGGTAGGTGTGTCCCTGATTGAGTATGTAGTAGCTAACTGGCGCTGAAATAGGTTGGAAGGGTTGTGGGTGGTGGGAGCTGTGAGGTCATGGTTGGTGGGACTGGAGGAGATATGAGTGTTGGTCCGCGAATTGGAGAGGTGCTCTTTGAAAGTGGGGATCAAGTTGTCTAGTAGTTCCAGGTTCTTGTCCGTGGATTGAAATAGGACAATCCCGTTATTGTAAATAGTGATAGTGGCTCTGCCTGGAAAGAGATGTGATGGTGTGATGGAGAGAGTTAGGCTGTGAGCGGATTTTCTGGTGGAGGAGACGGTGAGTAAGGTGAGGAACGCTTTTCTCCATTGAGCTCTGCGTGTGGTGTGGAAGATGATATCGGTGTTCAGGGATCCATTGACCGGTGAGAAGTAGGTGTCAGCATAGGGGGTTTCAGGGTGTGACCTAAGGAAGTTGTGTTTAAAGCGTTTAGCAGCTTTTTTGGTGAGTGTCGGTGGGTAGTTGATTTTATATGTGTGATTGCCTATAGGATCCATGTTAGAATGGTGGTTTAGGTGGGTATGGGAGAATGCACTATAGTGGTACGCATGTGTAGAAAAACAAATACATACAGTAAGTTACAAAGTACAGAAGTGGTACTAGTGATCAACCAGCATAACCCAAATATAAGAGTGTGCAGAAAAACAAATACATACAGTAAGTTACAAAGTACAAAAGTGGCACTAGTGATCAACCAGCATAAACAAAATATGAGAGTGTGCAGTAGAGCAAATACATAGAGTAAGTTACAAAGTACACAAGTGAAGTATAATACTTCAGATAGAAGTATAATACTAGGACAAGATACAGATGCGAAACAACAAGTTACATGGATCAAAAGTGACCCTAGGGGGCAGAAGTGACACTAGTGAGCAACCAGAAATACATGAGGTAGCAGTCGGTGCATTACAGGAGAGAAGAGTGAGAATGGATGCAGGATGCAGAACTGTGCAGAATAGTGCAGAATATAGTAGGAGTATATGATATATGAGGTAGCAGTCGGTGCATAGAAGGAGAGAAAAGTGGGAATGGGTGCAGGTTGCGGAAATGTGCAGAATACAGTGAAAGTATACTACTGTTAGAATATAAGAACAGAATACAAATGCAAACAACAATTTACATGAATCAAAAATGGAAAAGGTGTTTCCTGCGGCGAAGTGGCTTAAGTGCCACATGACTGCAATCAATGGCACCTAATCTTCCAGGGAAGTGGGCAAATGTATAGAACTCCTTTGCCACCGTTTGCTTTTTCTGCAGTGACTGTGCATGGTGATAAGCTGGTGTACTTGTCTCCACTTGTGATGCATATCTAAGAACTGTCTATTAAATGAAGTGCAGCCAGTGATAGCCTGGGAGCGGCTGCAGGCGAATGAAGCTCCTCTGTGTTTTTGGGGACAAGGCTGATTTGGTTTTAAAGCCTTTTAAGACCAGTAAAGCTGTGTCTCGCTTCCTTGATTTCGAACTGCCTCCTCCCTCTAGAGACTTTGGCCAGTTTTAACTCTTTAAGGGCTTCTCGAGAGGATCTTCCTTCGTCACCAGCAGCAATACCAGCCACATATCCAGCAATAGTGCACTCCATTGGTCAGACAGTACAGAGGTAGATCCAGAGGAAAGGGCTGTGGATCCACTCTCAAATCTCCCCCCCACACCACCAGGAATGCAAACCTTGTTTGCTACCCCAAACCCACTTGGGAGGGCAGGTGTCTTCCTTTCTCCTGGCCCGAGAGCTCATTACTTCAGACTAGTGGGTCCTCCACATTGTGGAGAGGGGTTATACCGTTTCCTTCCTTCAGGGACCATGTCCTATACCAACCCGTCCTCTTGTCCCCCTCCCACCACCTTGCCATACTGTAATAGGAGGTGAAGTTCTCCCTTTGAAAGGAGCAGTGGAGTTATTGCCAGAGCAGGAGAAGGGCCACGTGTGATTTTTTTGGTGCCCAAGAAGTACGGCGATCTGCTTCCCATCCTGTATCTTTAGGGACAGAACTCCTTCCTCAAAAAGGAAAAGTTCAAGAAACTGACCCTATCTCAGATAATCTTACCGTTGGAATGTTGAGACAGGATGGTGCACCTTCACCTGCAGGATGCATACTTCTACATCCCTATCCTGCGGTCACATCAGAAGTACTTGCGATTTGTGTTGGGTTCTGCACGTTATCAATGTATGATAGTACCCTTTGGCTTGAGATCAGCACCTTGGGTGTTCATGAAGTTGATGGCATTGGTAATGGCCCGTCTCAGGAGATTGGGAATCCCAATATTCCCATATCTGGATTATGACTGATCAAAACTGGTTCGGCGGAGGTGGTGTTGCGCTATCTGCAGTTGACACCATCCCTGCTGTTGAGCCTGTGCTTTTTGACAAACCCAAATCTCGCTTGCGGCCCTCCCAATTACTCAAGTTTATAGGGTTAGTACTGAACACCACTCTTCACCCCACCTTTCCTCCACTGTAAAAGATCAGCGTTTTCCAAAAAATGGTTACATCATTCCATCAAGGCACGGCTGCAGTGGTACCTCTGGAGGAAGTGGCTACAGTATAGAGCAGACCTGTCGGACTCCTTTGTGATTTCCCCCAGCACTGCGGTGGAAGTGTTTTTGTGGGGTAAAGAGGTGAACCTGAGCCTCGAGATGGCCTTTACACCCCCTCTTGCCATGTCTATGGTAGTGACGGATACCTTCACCCTACGGTCGGGAGCCCTTCTAGGTGATCTGAAGGTTGGAGGCCTCTGGAAGAAAAGATCCTTTACATGAACCTGTTGGAACAGAGGGTGAATCAGCTGCCATCCAAGGTCTTCCTCCCCTCCATTCGAAGTTGGTCCTTCCAATAAACAAGGGGAAGTAGGATGTACCCGCTTTTACCTGGAGGAGTCAGGTCTGTGGGTTTGGGCACACTGCCAAGGGATCTGGCGCACTGCCAATCACCTAATTACGTCTCTGAATGTTCGAGGCAACATCCTGAGCCAATGTTATCTTGCCAGCTATGAGTAACTTCTACCAGAAGTAGTCAAGGTCATTTTCGCCCATGGGGCACTCCTCAAGTGAACTTGTTTGCCTCCTCGAAAATGCTCAGTACCAGCAGTCATCACCCTCCAGTCTCCTTTGAGAGGACCCTTGGAGGACACATTTCAGTTGAGCTGGATCTTTCAGGCGCACTACACTTTTCTCCCCATAGCCTTGATTCCTCGGGTTCTGAGGAAGATTAGCAAGACCTGGCCCAAGTCATTCTTATTGCTTGAGGCGGCCAGCATGGTGTGCGCGAGTGGGTTGCGATGTCGTGCGGGTGAATATAATTTAAAAAATTAAATAAAAAGACGTACCGTTCCGTCGGGTCCTGCTTCTCTGCTCCTGCTCTCTGCGTGGTACTCGAGAAACAGGAAGCACAGCAGCCTCCACTGACTAAACACAACGCTGCAAGGCAGCATTGTGATTGGTAAGCACTCGGGCTCCGCTGACCAATCACAACAGTGCAATGTAGCATTGTGATTGATTTTGAGCATTCTGGTTCAATGCTCAACCAGGTAATGGGGGCCTGGGCATGTTCTCCATGCAAGCTGTAATGCAGCCTGCATGAAGAACGGGGAAAGTGTGCATGACTGTCACTATGCACTGCTTAAAAGCAGTGGGGCGACGCTCCTCCACCGTAGCCACCACTGCTTAATGTCTTGGATTAGCCAGTTAGAGTGTGGAATGCTGACCTTCTGCGCTTCTCCAGTGTCCTTCACTGCATCTACCATTCAGGTCGCACCTTCTTGCCACAGGGCAGTGGTCCTCTTTCTCAATCTCCTAGGTCTTCACCAAAATGCTTGGCGATAGTGCTTTCTCTTGCGAAACGGGGTTGTGCGATAGGCACTGTCAAGGGGTATTTAGCTGCCTTGTCTGCATTCCTCTGTCTGCTTGATCAGCTGTCCCTTTTCAAGTCCCCCAATATCATTAGTTTTTTGCAGGGGTTGACAAGTCTTTGGGACAGATGTCCAAAGTTTCACAGAATAGGGCGTTGGGTAACGCAAAAGGGAATTTTTTAATGTACAAAAAGCCCAATTCAATTAGGTAACCTGTTATCGAATCGCAATTTGGGTTTGCGATTCAATATTAGGAAGGGGCATGTTTAGGGAGTCCAATCCTAATAATGAATAGCAATGGCATGTATGAATGTTTTGCATTCAAAATGCAGTTGCAAAACATTTGCAATTTACCACCAACTTTAAGTTGGTGGTAACCCATTTGCAAATGGGAAGAGGCGCCAAGGGACCCCCTTCCCCTTTGTGAATGTTTGTAAAAACTTTGAAACGCACCTGTTTTCCCTTAAGGAAACCTGCTGCATTAAAAAAAAAATCTTCATTGAAAAGGAATCAGACATGGTGGTCTGCTGACCCCTGAAGGTATCATTCCTCTGATTTTTGTGATTGCTCATGGGTCGCAAACCGAGAACTACCTCATTAATATTCATGAGGTAGGTCTATTTGTGAACCACTGGGAATTGCAAAATGTGTAATTCACTATTTGGTAATCGCAAACAGTTACCTACATACAACTGTCCCTAAATCCTCCAAACCTATTTGTTGTGCCCCAGTAGGACCTGAATTTAGCTTTGACTTTCTTATGGGGACTGTGTTTGAGCCCCTTCATAGTTGCCCCCTAAGGATGTTTAAGCTCAAAACAGCATTATTGGTGGCTATCCCCAAACTAGACCAGTGATCGAGTTTCAAGCTCCTAGCTGCCGTGCTCTCTTTGCCGCCTTTTATCCCGATAAATTGGTTTTGTGAACCAGGGCTGAGTTCCTGCCAAAAGTGATGACTCCCTTTCACCTAGTTCAGTCCATCATCCTACCGACCTTCTATCTCCCACCCCATTTCATTAAGGAGGATGAGCAGTTGCATCAGTAGGATTCTAGAAAAGCAGTCAACTACTATCTGGACCCCAACAAGGACATACATCTAGATGACAAGCTCTTCATAAGTTACTGCAGTGGTATGGGAAAAGCAGTGCCCAATAAGACCCTCTCAAGATGGATGGTCCTATGCATCAGGACCTGAAATGCTTTGGCCAAGACCCTCCGGAAAGACTTCGGGCCCATTCCACCTGGATCAAATCCCAACTTTTGCCCTTGCCAGAGACGTTTCCATTGCAGACATCTGCAAGGTAGCGACATGGACGCCCCTGCACACTTTTGCCAGGCACTACTGCCTGGATTCTGAAGTGCATAGAGATGAATAGTTTGCCAGAGTGGTTCTACATCTATCAACCTTTCTCCAAGGCAGGGTATTGCTCTGTATTCTGTATTGTACGGGTGAGGAATCTGCAGGGAGAAGTATCAAGTGACTTTCTCAGCTTTATGGATTTAGGAAAAGAGATATTATTAGGTCTAGAGTTTGTAGACCTAATATTTCCTGCCCCAGAAATTAAAGGTCATTCGAAATCAAAAGTGGCAGAATTCCACCAGGAGTTATCACTCTAGATAAAATTAGAGTTTGTGACTTCTGATTTTTGTGCTTCTGTCAGCTCTGCAGACTAAGGCCCATATTTACGAGGCCCTTGGGCAGCCATTCAACGGTGGCACAAACCACTGAATCATATTTATTTATGAAGCCACCCAAAGCTACTTTGCATTGCTTTGAATGGCCTCATAAATATAGAGTGAGGCAAGGCAGTGAAAATCGCTGCCTTGCCTTACTTTGCGCTTGGGAGGCGTGCCATGGGGCTACAGTGGGTGTTTCCATGCAACACCCATGGATTTTGACATCACCAGATTTACAAGACCTTGTAAACCTGGGAATGGGCCAAAGCCATATGCCTCTCAGGGGAGGCGCAACGAGGAGAAATATTAATATTTCTCCTCATTGTTTCCTCTTTCTATGCATTCTGCAGCACAGATAAAAAGAGGATATGGCCTCCCAGGATTGTTTTTGTGCAGGAAGGTGCCCCTTCCTGCAGAAAACCAATCTTGCATGCAACAGGGAATCCCTTGTACCATGGTGCAAGGGTGCCTGTGTTGGCGATAGGCTGCCAAAACTGCACCAGTGTAGGCGGAAGGGACAGGAATGCGCAGTATGCCATAGATACACAATCCTGCCCTCCATTTGACACAAGTAGCACAGCAAGTCTTGTTGCGCTGCCCTGCACTAAAATCTCATAAATCTGCCCCTAAATCAATTGAAGCATGTGACTGGATAAAGAAATTGTATATTAGTGGGCCTCAGACAAGGCGACAGACTAAGATGTTCTCTCTAAATTATATTCAGTAGAAAGGTCTTCTTCACGGATAGAATTTGAGGATTACATAGATGGTGTTGACCTTCTACAGGTTGCTCGTGCTTGAACCGGTTGAATCCTTTTGTCACCCCTGAGCAACTGTGTAAATGAACACTGGGGACTACCGACTTTCAATAATGATCTGGGGATTGACAGGAAGAGAGAGAAACACTGGACTGGAGTTCACTCTTGGACGGGACTCTGCTTTGGTCAGGAGTGGATCAGAACTCCTCACCGGCAGGGAAGTGGGAAATGCTACAGATGAGTATGAGATGTGGGATGGTTTAATATGGCAGTAGCAAAATAAAGACCCAGGGTTACGGATTTCGGTGGTGGGTGTTGCTGTGACAAATCCCCCAAGAACAAAACCAGTTGCAGTGCCAAAACTTTTGGTCTGTCTCCCCGGGCACTAGGATATGTGCTGTGTTTCCAGCTAGATTCCCAAAAATGAAGATACCTAGCTTCTTTGTTTGGTAGTTGCTTATAATAATTTATTCCTATGATCACGATGTTGTATTCACATCCTTTGTCGAATTAATTTGTTTCAATATTCAGTTGCTTTCAGAAAACATACAAATGAATGATTTCTTTTGCTGACCCAATGCATTTCGGCGAGGTTTCGCCTTCATCAGGGGTTAAATCTGTGAAAGTAACAATGGTGGTTCAAATATTTGTGTCAAACCGCATAAAGTTTGCCTCCCCCTTCTAAGCGCATATTATATGCTTTATAACGCTGTGAAGCATGTTAAACTTGTGCTATTAATCTGGCTTAGATCGCTTCCGGACTAAGTGATGGGCGTATAAGTGTTACCTATATCAAATTAAAACTAAGGTTTTCATGTTCCATGCTGTTAAAGGCCATTAGGAAACTATACTTCTCTAATAGTTCACTACGTTGATGGCTGCCTTTATGTGATAACAATCGATCGATTCTATAGTTGCCATTAGTTCTTAAAAGCGTAAAAACCTTAAAATGCTTGAAGAACGCTTACCAAAGCCGCGTCTTCCTCTCGCCTTCCTCCCGCGTCTGTTTTTTTTATGCGCTGCTCTCTTCCGCATATATACGTGTTTACGTCCTAACGCGTGCATCAAATTCAATCACTTTTTGCCAAAGATGCCACAGAGATGGTGTCGGAGGCTGAGAAGAGGGAGGGATGTAACTTCTACAATTCTTTATGCCCCAAAAAGATGTAGAGCTCAAGCCAATCTTAGCTCTTCACCTTCTGAATGCCGCCTTGCGTAAGAACACATTTTTGGTGTTTACATTAGCTGAAGTCCTTTCCTCCTGCAATCCAGGGGGTCTGATGCGTCATTGGATATGCGGAATGCTTAATTTAACGTTCCTGTTCTGCTATCCCATAGGTGCTACCTTCGGTTCATGGTGGAGCATTCCTAATTTGCTGTTCTACCTTTGTCCTCATCTGTGCACTTTGGGTGTTTATTCAGGTGAAGGCAGTAGTTGCAGCTCACGTTTACTTACAAGTCTGGGATACATGTGTGTGTGTTCCTTGAAGATTGGCTTCTGAAGGCAATTAATCATGGACCACCTCCAGACAACAGGTATGATGTTCTTTTTCATACACCTAGCTGTTTGTATTGAGGATTGTGTTTTTTTGTACCTGTTTAAAGCACACTAAAACTTTATAATTTTTTTCACACATGTTAAATGTGCTGCCATTTTGTTCATCCCTGTGGTTCCATACACTTTTAGTCTAACTGGTCTAATAAGCGTTGCACAACAAAGCGTGACCTGCAGATTTATTGAAGTCACACTGTTTACCCTAGCTTGTTACATCCCTCTTCAAGGTCTTCTCGCATCCTTCACAAGAGACGAGCTTGGCACCTGCTTGTTAGTGTATGTCTGTAGTTTCCGTTTCATCACTGGTCCTTTCCTCCGCTTTTTGAATTGATATGCAATGCTGCTCTGAATTTAGCATTGCATGCTCTAGCTGATCAGAGGGTGAAGCTCTGACATGGTCATTTGCACTTAGAATATTTTAATGCCTGCTAGCTATTTTTGTATTCATCATGTTAGACTTCCATGAGCTTTCCTGAGTGTAACCCTTCTGTAATCCCTTTGTTTTACGTTAGCGAAGCGAAGTTCCACCTGATGCTGTTGCAGAAGATTCTCTTCACAGGGGCCATCCTGGAGACGGTCAGCGAGTGGGTGGAAGAAACTGCGGCAATAAGTGTTTTTCAGGGACCTCCTGTATCAGGGCTTTCATCTACCATCAGGCAGCTCGCAACCGTCCCACGACCGAACACTGAATCATAGAATAGGATGCATTATTGAAAAATATATCTAACAATATTTATATTAATGTAGGCGTATATGCATATTTTTAGAAGCCCTGATGAACACTTGATATAAAATGAATCACAAATATTGAAATTTTTAATAAGCGAAGAAGAGGCGCAAGACCTGGGTCTGTGAAATCTTTTTGATGTGGACATTCACTTTTGAATGCTTTGAGCTTTCGCAATTTTTGGAATGTTTTTAAATTGAGTAACTTCAAAGGGTATTGTTGTTAGGAGCTTTAGCGCCAGCCTTTTTCTCTTATACCAAACCTTAAATCCCACATCTGTTATTACTTATGTAAGGGTGGAATGAGATGTTTTGAAGACTAACCTCTTCATTCACATAAATAACTAAAAAGTGCATGCTGAGATTTACATCTCCACCGGTAGGTGCTTTTACTTTCACTCCACAAACCTTCCCAGAAGTCTGAGCCAAGTGCAGGCTTCTTTCTGGGAAGGGGAAACAACCCTTACAACGCAACTATTACAACGCACACCGTTACAACGCACACCATTACAACGCAGGATCCGTTACAACGCATGACTTTACAACGCATGACATTACATAGCAGATGCTATTACAACGCATGCCATTACAACGTAAGTATTGGTAAGTATGTTATTTTTTTTAATCATTTTTTTAAATGTAAATTAAATAAATTAATTTAAGTAATAGTATATATTTAGTTTTGGGTTATGGGGTACAGGGATATTTTTAGGTTTCAGGGCTAGGTTTGGGTTTTGGGGTACAGGGGTATTTTTAGGTTTCAGGGCTAGGTATGAGTTTTGGGGTACAGGGATATTTTTAGGTTTCAGGGCTAGGTATGGGTTTTGGGGTACAGGGGTATTTTTAGGTTTCAGGGCTAGGTTTGGGTTTTGGGGTACAGGGGTATTTTTAGGTTTCAGGGCTAGGTATGGGTTTTGGGGTACAGGGGTATTTTTAGGTTTCAGGGTTAGGTATGGGTTTTGGGGTACAGGGGTATTTTTAGGTTTCAGGGTTAGGTTGGGGTTGTGGGGTACAGGGGTATTTTTAGGTTTCAGGGCTAGGTTTGGGTTTTGGGGTACAGGGGTATTTTTAGGTTTCAGGGCTAGGTTTGGGTTTTGGGGTACAGGGGTATTTTTAGGTTTCAGGGCTAGGTTTGGGTTTTGGGGTACAGGGGTATTTTTAGGTTTCAGGGCTAGGTTTGGGTTTTGGGGTACAGGGGTATTTTTAGGTTTCAGGGCTAGGTTTGGGTTTTGGGGTACAGGGGTATTTTTAGGTTTCAGGGCTAGGTATGGGTTTTGGGGTACAGGGGTATTTTTAGGTTTCAGGGCTAGGTATGGGTTTTGGGGTACAGGGGTATTTTTAGGTTTCAGGGCTAGGTATGGGTTTTGGGGTACAGGGGTACTTTTAGGTTTCAGGGCTAGGTATGGGTTATGGGGTACATGGGTATTTTAAGGGTTCAGGGTGATGGGTATTTTTAGGGTTCAGTTTTTAAATAAATAATTTTAAATAATTAATTTTAATAATTTTATTATTTTTTAATATTAGTTCTTTAATAATAATTGTTCTTTTTAAAATAAACTATTTTTTAAAGTATATATATTTAAAAATTAATTATTAAAAAATAATTTAATTTATTAAATTAATTAAATTTTAATAAATTACATTTTTTTTAAATAATATACTTACCTATACTTACGTTGTAATGGCATGCGTTGTAATAGCATCTGCTATGTAATGTCATGCGTTGTAAAAGCATTAGTTGTAAATCTATCTGCGTTGTAAAAATTGCGTTGTAACGGTGTGCGTTGTAAAAGTTCGCGATGTAACGTCATACATCCCTGGGAAGTCATGTTTCACATTCCTTAGGCTCCTGTTCCTTCTGCGAGTAATAACATAAAATTACGCACATGGACCCGGCTGTGTAAATGCAGAGCATTTTTCCTCGTGGAGAACTCCTTTTCAGTATATCCCTGCAAATACCGGGTTGATCTGTTCCCCTTCCTTACCTTCCATGGTAATTACTGTAACTTTTGGCTGGAATATTTTTCCAACCATTTCCAGGGTGGGAAGAAGTTGGATTGAAGATTGTGACTGCCCACAAACGTGTTTTTATAGATCTTCACAAACTTACAAGGCAAACCATGCCTTCTAATACTGTCTTTGCATGGGATTTACTACTATTTAAGGCTTAATTTGAGCCGATGATTTCCGGTGCTCAGCACCAGCACCTAATCATCAACACTTTTGTTTTTCATGGGCATCAGTTAAGCACACATTCATTTTTGTTAGGCACGGGGAAAGTACGTGATTTGCCCAGAATCACAGGATACTGAGCCAATGCCGAGACTCAACCAGGTTCCCCAGCTCTGAAGTCGGCAGCTCTGGCCATTACGCCACACCCTCTCCCCACTTTAATGGTTAATAGTTGGTTCTGTTTCAGGTAGCGCTAACAGGAGAAATGGGCTGGTGCAAGCTGCCTCCTGACAAGAGCCCCTGACTACCATAAATACATCTGCAGTAGTAAAAGCATTTACTCCGGGCATCAATCCTTTTGGGATCCTGGCATGCGTAACAAGTTATTTTCTGCAGTAAACCTGTATTTCTGACTGAAAATACCTTTGTGAACAATGCTCTAATTTTTTATAAATCTGTCAGACATTGAATAATGGTGGCAGTAAGTTCTTGAAGTGACTGTGCAGAGCATTGTTGAATGTCGGGTGGTGGTTGTTGTTTTCACATGCACTGGTATGGGTGTGAGTATATAACGGTAGGTGTTTGAATTTATCATGGTGAGTGAGTGGTTGTATGATGGTTTGTTAGCATATAATTGTGGCTGTGTATGTATATATGGTGATGGCTATCTCGTCCATGTTGAAATATATTTTAAAAAATTATGTTTTTAAAAGAATGTTTATAATTGCATGACTACGTTCATGACAGTGTAGAGCATTGCTAAATGGTGATTTGTAGGAGTATGGCGGTTATTGTGTTCGTATATGATGTGTGGACCGATTTGCCATATCAAGGAATATGTTGTGTTCTCAGCATTTTCCTCTTTGCAGTCTTAGGAGATGCACTCCAAATATGGTACAACTTCCAAGTGCAGTACAGGAAGGTGAAGAGGGATCACGGGCAGTGGCGGCTAGTGATTTTAAAAGTGGTATGGCGTAAATGTTTTTGTGAATTTAATGAAGCAAGGGAGCTCTGCTACCATAAGGGGGACTCAAAGGGTTCTCCCAGAGTGGTGCATTTGACAGAAAATGTCATAAAGAACTTGGCGTAGTAGTTCTGAAGCTGTATTGTTGAAATATTTAAAAACTGGAACGAATGCCCCTGTTTCTTGCAGCAGTAAATAATTCTAACTGGTACTGTGGTACAATGTACATATTGTCAAACATGAAGAGTGGCAGAAGTAATCTCTTTCCTACCTGCACACACGGCTGCTTGTTCATAAGGTGGGAAACAGTGGTTGGTGAAACTGAAAGAGATCTTAATGACTTATTGAAGATTTCATAAAAAGAATAATGATTGCAAAATTAAAAACTAATGTAAACATTGGACAACAACCTGTCTGGTTCGCGAACTGAAGATAAATGAGGGATGTGTTGCATGGTGTTGATGACCTCTGAGAAAACAAGAGGTGGGCAAGCCAGCAAATTATTAGGGAGTATGACTTGGCACTCAAAATCTACTTCAAAGGTAACAGATCTGGTCTTAAATAAGAAGTCTTTTAAGTACACCATGCATCTTATTATATGTGAAGGAGACGAGTCTAAATCACAACCTAACCAATCCCTAAAATCACAGGTAGCTATAGGGTTGCAATGTCACTTTCACATTTTATGACACCAACTTTAAAAAGGAGACAGGCCGAAGGTATCCAGGAGAGTCCCAAAAGCTGGCCCTGGTGTGAGGAGGGAGCCCTATGATGAAGTATGTCACCCTTGAGTGAGTGAGGGTTCTCGTCCTAAAATATGAGGTCTTTCTTCCATTCCCCTTATTTTCTCTGTCACTTTTGGAAGGCGATTGTCATTTAGTAGCTGCTTACTTGACACATTTTTTTATAAAGAATGTATAGTTTGTGAGATACTATATTGATCTGGAGTGATACGCTCTCTTATTGGGGATTCTCCCTTAGATCCTGTAGTGTATATTTTGTTACACTCTGATGCCAGCCAAGGGTCCAGGATCTATAGAGGCACCTCTTGGGGATCAGGGGCTCACTGCAGCTGTGCCAGCAGGGCTGAGGCAGGTTCAATTGCAGCAGATCAGCTGGGAATTTAGTGGGAGGCCTGCAAAGCTTGTTCTGTCCTTGTAGCTCACAGGGTCAGCCAGCTGAACTTTAGAGTCACTATGAATGGCCTGGGATGAAGACATGCAGGTCCACAATTCCTTCTTAGACAGCAAGGCAATCCTTCAAGAAGTTGGGTATTCTGGCAGCTTAACATTCATTCTGTAACTTCCACAAGTCCCGGAGTGTTCTGATGAGTGGCTCTGGTGGTCCAATATTTATACTTCCTGGTTGCCTGTGTGTTGGGGGACTCCCATCCTACTCCCACATATTATGATTCTGGAAAGTTCTTCACCTTGCCCTGTCAAGGCTTCAAACTGTTGGGGGGGTGACAAAGGGGAGGGCAGGCCTGGTGTTAGATCCATTTTTGTGTGCAGGAGGCAAAGCCCTTTAAAGTGTAAGTAGGGCTGGGTTCAGCCTGTCCTCATTCATGTAAGGTGGATTTGTAGAGTGTTGCTTGGCTCCCAGGAGGGATCCAGGTGCTGTCAGAATGGCCCATCTTATCCACACCCAAACCCCCTTTGTGTCACTCTCTGGCAGGAATACACAAATCGCAACAGAGAACACTGCCAGAAGGCATAGATGATCGGGACGAGAAAATTCCTCCTTTTTAAAAGTGGCATTTTCAGGATTGAACCCTAAAACCCGATTTTATCATTAAGCAGGATTATATATTACAATTCATTTGAGTGTAAACAACAATCCGTTACTTATGACTTCAGTTAAAGATAATCATAGTAGCCATCAAGAAGACTAATTTACCAGGCTTAAAAGTCTCAGTGCAAAAGGACCTGGCTTGGGTGGGTAGCAGCCCCTCAAATTCTCCCAAATATTATTTATCTTTTTCTGACTCTTCTTTTCATACTCTAAAAGATTATACAGAGGATCGCCAGCTTAGGTGCATGTCCTTCTTATTACAATATGAAAGGCTTAGCTGTCAGCAAAGTATGTTGAGCATCAAACAGGGAGGCATAAAGGTGACCAACTTCCTGAACTACTTTTATGCTGCCTACCTCTGCTTTTTCCTCACCTGGATCAAAAAGGATACGGACAATCGTTGGTGCACAATTGATCATACTTTTAGGTCGGGTTACCTCTACGAGGTCTCATGGACCCCTAAGCCCACCAGATCAGCGGCCTTATATGCCTCCATGGCCTCTTCTTCTATCCTTGTAGCGTGGGATCCAATATTATTGGAGAAAGGGCTACCTACTTCCCATTCCCATTCGGGCACCTGTGGAGCAGCATAGTTTTTTTCCTGGGACAAGATAGGAAGGTTTTTCATCATTGGTGGGAAAACAGTTGCAGAATAGTAAGAAACATGTTTGAGGAAAGACAAATTAAACCATTCAAGCAACTTAAGGATGGATATGGCCTTTCGGACATTGACCACTTCAGATATTTTCAAGTGAAACATTTTGTTTTACAGCCATATATAAAGAAGGAGGCCGTTAATGCCCTCACCCTGTTTGAGAAATGCCTCTTATATCATAATGGGAAGAAGGGAGTGATTTCTAAGCTCTATAGACTACTGAATCAATAAGTACGAAGGAAAGGCTCTCTTTACAGGATGTACGGGAGCAATAACACAGTATTACAATAGATGATGACAAGGAGAACCATATAATTATCAAGGGAACCACAGCTAACCATGTTGGTGGCAAAGAAACCCTCTTCAAAAAACAGATGGTACTTTACCCTCATCAGTCAGATGGCCTTGGGCTGAGCCCAAGGAGCCCAATGCTCGTGGCAGTGTGGCGAAACGGGCATACTGACCAATGTCCTATGGTCCTGGCTGAAATTATGGCCTTTTTGGCAATTTGTCCTTGAGACGTTCTAAGAAGTTACAAGATCCCAATTAACACATTTGTCTTACTGGGATGCCACTCAGAAGAAAGCTGCCCAAGTTTGGCAGGAAAAGCAAAATGATCCCTTATTTGTTATTGGCAGCGCTATGGAGCACAGTGGGAGTCCCGGGGGAGGTGGCTTGGTTGGATAGGGTCTGGTGGATCCTGGCAATGGAAAAAAAAGGAAACCGCACAGAGAGGGAACAGGGGTTTAGGAAACAAGGGGGAGGCTCCTGCAATGCTTTTCCATGAACATTTGAAGAAATACAGTACCCGAGATGACTGCAAGCACTTGAAATTCTAGAAGAATCCCTACTGCCTCATACTGTGCAACAAAAAGGGCACTTGAATCAGAAATATAATTAATAACAACAAGCTTAATATCCGATTGTTTAATTACCTTCTGTGCATTAACGCAGTGATCTGAATAATTTCGATGGGTGGATCTTGGGGGATGGAAGGGATGTGCATTCAGGGATGAGATGGGACATTTGGGGCGTTACCCCTGTTTTTGTTGAAACTTTGATAAAATCTAATAAAATTAATTCTAATTAAAAAGGAGACAGAATAGGTACCACCATATAAATGTGCACCCAAAACGCATGCAAAATAAACAACTGGTATTTAAAATGTTCTTACAAAAATTAATTAAATATAAAATCACACTTTGTTTCAGTTCTGAAACAGAAGACATATGATATATTTTTAGACGGATGTGAACAATGAGCACAGGCTTTGCATAGTCAATCAAATTGTAGAGAGCCAAAGCAGCAGATGGGCGGAAGCAGAAATTCTATGACAATTTAACAGACCAATGCATGAAGAGCGCAGACTAAAAGCCCCTTTAAGGTATGCTCAATTTTTTTTAAGGCAATAATCTGGTGCAACAGCTAAAATGTTATCAATTGCTGGCCATTAAAACGATTACATGAACAACCCCCCAATGTTTCATACAAGAGGAAATATTGACTAATTAACAAATGCAAATTGGTCTTAATTGCGTTTACAAAATGTATTTCGTTTTTACCAAGGCCTGCTACAACAAAAGCAACCAGAAATGGGCACCGCACAAAGGATGAAACGCCCCGAAGGGGAACCACCACCGATCATAGGTACTTGAAGATCGTTGCACCAGATTGGCCGAAGAGAGGCTGGTACTAGAATTGCTGGCACTCATTGTCTGCCTTCTGATTACACTACTGCTCAGGGAGGATCTCATGTCACTACAATCGGGATTTGTAAGGCACCCGTACCTCCACACCACTCTCTGCCTTCATGCTTGGAATTTGATCAGGGATCTTTGAGTGACTTTGATCTTGGCTCTGAGGTCCCAGACGTCAACCTCACGGCATGACATTCTTCAACTAACTCAATCTACTCTGGTTATTGCTTGTAATGTGTGACATGGTGTATGTCTGGGCAGGCAGATCCTCATATATGCAAGTTTTCATTATCCCTTACCTTGCGAGGCTTTGCTCTGGGCATGATTAAAGTTTAATCTATGGCATTGTTGGTCTTTTTGTACCTTTCGAACCAGTGCATGTCACATAAAGTTATTAATGTTCTCTTCCAATCTTCTCCGTTTGTGTTGCCTCAACAGCTTTTAAAACTGGTGTTGACAATTTTAATGCTATTGCCGTTCACACCTCTACAACGGGAGGATTGTTGTGTGCATCAAGATTTGATATTCGATAGAAATGAACGACCCAATGGAGCTCATTCTTTGAGGGCAATCAGTGCTTTCTACCCAATACATCTCTCCCATTTCAAACATCTGTTGTGCCGCAATGCAGTCTTTGATCTACCACTTCACAGAGCATTACTCCTAGGCTTCTGACGCCTGCTGCGAATGCCATTTTAACAGGTCTGTCCAGAAAGACTTCCTGGATTAATCTCTCCCCTCAGGCACACCACTAATGTGGGCTTTTCTTTGATACTGATTCCATAGTAGAATAGGTTGGTCACTTACTCAATGTTTCTTCTCACAGGTTCCTTACTGCTCGTTTCCCTCCCCATTCTGAGAAGATTTAGCCATGCTCTTGGTTAGAGTTACAAATGATTGAGTTTGCAAGGTATACCAGTGCTTCTGATTGTACATTGGTTCATCCCAGCATGCCTCTGAAAAGCAGGAAAACGGGTCAGCAGCTGACATCAGCAAGCAGGTGAAGCCTCGTTTGAGCTCCGTATCACCCCATCCAGGGACGCAGTGGTATCGTCTGCTGATGAGCTACTGAAGGTATTATGGATCCCGTCGGGCACCTGGGGAGTATTCAAGAAGTAAGGAATCTGCAGGAGGCTCAGTATGTACCAGAAAGAGCATTACCCAACAATCTTAAGGGGGAGGCCCTGTCTAGTGTTCTTCAATAGAACAGCTGCAAACTCTAAAATGAGGAACAACACTTTCAAAGCCATCTGTGCTTCTCTGCCCCATGCAGTAGGAACGACTAGCGAGGAGCTCAGTGAGTTTCTGAAGGTTTTGCACGTTTCTTGAACAGATCTCACTCTGCAGGTGAACCTGGACACAGCAGTGGCAACAGTGCTAGGAGCATTATTTAGAGCTTGGTAGATGCAGGGCATCTATCTAAACGGGGCAGGTATCCTAAGCACCTTATGTAGAGTGCATATAGTCCCTGCACAGTCCGAACAGAGCAAACAGGACATTCACCAAACTCTAAATAAGGCCCCACATTATTGATCTGCTGCTCGGATATGAATTTACCTGAAATGAATGATAAGACAAGAGGCTTTGGCAAAACAGGAACAAGTTGGTTTCATTAGACGCTGTGTGCAGGAAAATGCATCTGCTCAAAATCTCTCAATGTACAAAGTTTTGATCGTCCATTTATACAGTTCATGAGGTTCAATAAAACACTTTGCTACATTCCAAAAAAGCATTACAGGGCATCTGATAAGGACATAAACGGCTCTTGACCTTGGAGAGAGCTAGTGTGGGCCAGTGTTCATGCGTCCAGGTGTCCGGCATGTAGAGCGCGGCATCACTACATGTGATGTGCCTGTCATGTCCTGATTGGTTAACTAGCCTTTTGGTATTCCTGGGGAATGAGAGTCTTTGGCCAAACTAATTTCATTGCGGCCAACTATTTCTGACTTGCTTGTGGTGCAGTTATCTATATGTGGAATTGATCGTGCTTTTCCCTGTGTACATGTTTGTCTTTAGTTTATGGGGAAGCCACCTGTAACCAGTTACTCAATAGGAATGGGCAAGGGTTGCAGGACCTGCCTGACCACGTATCTCTGACTCGGGTTTGATGGAGAGGTGACCTTGGGTGAATCTGACAGCAATAATGTGAGTTCATTGGAACTCTTAAAAATAACATGGCAGCCACTGGTATCATTTTTATTGACATTATCATCATCATGCATACAGTGGTCATTTTGTACATTGAAATTGTTTGTACTGGTAATAACGAGATCATGCTTGCTCTAGTCTGAACATACTTTGGCATTGTTCTTGTTCACAAAAGCAATAGTGTATGAGCATGGATCACGGAATACATTGGTGTCATTATGTCTGATGTCGGGCACAGGTTACGGTACACACTGACATTGCATTAATGGGCATTGTGCGGGTACACGTGGTGGCATACGTTCACTTTGCATTTACTAATATTGCCGTTGTCAGGCCTGCACATATCATGACATTCATTGACATCGTATTCTCCTATTCCCACAGATCTATCCACATTTTACCATCTCGGATTCCTGTGTCCAAGCCATGTGTTGTCTTGAGCATATTGTGTTAACTTGGAGGGCAGCTTTCTATAGTTTGTCACTGTCTTCTTTTATCTCTACACAATGTGTATGTTTTCTTCCAGAATGAAACAAATACTTTTTTTCTGACGGCCCAAAAAACATAATGGAACATTGATCTTTCTACGTGAGAGCTTCTGTTGTCAGAGCAGGAAAAATAGAAGTATGGTCTTACATGTAAAAGGATTCTCTGGCACCTACAGCGTGGTTGAGGCTCTTTATGAACCTCTTCTCTCTGCTGCTCCGTAGAAAAAGAACTCATAATGAATACTATGAAGAACTACAGAGACAGTAGAACGACAAGCAGGGGCCCGGAAGAACGAAAGATCAGTAAAGAGAAAGGAAGGAAAACTGAATGGAAGGAAGGGTGAAAGGAGGGAGGGATGGTTTTTCAGGTAGATGAATGGGTAAAAGAATGAGTGAATGGATAGGTGGACAGACAGGTGAAAGGATGGTGGAGTAAAAGGGTGGATGGATGAGTGAAAGGATAGGTGGATAGACAATTGAAAGGGTGGCAGAGTGGATGGATGGGTGAAAGAATGAGTGAATGGATAGGTGAATCGACAGGGGAAAGAATGAGCGGCTGGATGGATGGGTGAAAAAATAAGTGGATGGATGGGTAGGTGAAAGAATGAGTGAATGGACGAATGAATAGACGAGTAGGTGAATGGATCAGTGGAGGGACAGGTGTAAGTGTGGCAGAGAAAGGGATGGATAAACAGGTGGATGGACAGGTGAAAGGTTAGCAGAGTAAAGAAATGAATGGATGTGCAGATTGATAGGTGAGAGGATGGCAGAGAAAAGGGCTGGATGGAGAGCACAGTGGCTAGATGGATGGCAGAGTGGATGATTGATGGAATGAAAAAAAATAATGCATGTGAGATTGTAAAGGTGAAATATTGGAAATCAGAGAGGATGGAAGGGTGAAAGGCTGAATAGGTAGCTCCCTGGACAGAAGAGAATGACCGGTTACTCACCGGTAATATTCATTACTCCGAGTCGTAGCCCTCCCCGTCCCAGTCCTTACCAATGAGCATAGCTCCTCCCACCAGAAACTCCCAAGCAACTAAAAACCCATCCCTTCCCTCCAGGCCACACCCATACCCTAAGGCATATAACCATGTGACCCGCCCATCCACATCCTGTACCACCAAGCACAAGAAGCCGAACAGGGAGGGAGGGATGGGAACCAGGACTGGGACGGGGAGGGCTACGACTCGGAGTAATGAATATTACCGGTGAGTAACCGGTCATTACCTCCTCGTCAGCCCTCCCCGTCCCAGTCCTTACCAATGAGCAGATACCAAAGCAAGAATCGGCTTCACACAGTAGTAAAACAGACACAAGCTGCACAGGCAGGAAGGCACTCAACCCGAGCAGAACGCAACCCAGCGTCCCCAAACCCAGGAGACACAGTCCCACACATCAACCAACGACCAGAGGACATAAAAGCTCGAGGAGAACACCCAGCAGCATACACGCAGAACACAGCCAGGGAGGCCCCCCGGAAGCAAGCCCTAGAAGCAGCCACCCCCGAGGCAGGAACCTCGAACCGACCCAGGCGCCAACACACCACAAGCCCAACAGCAGGCCGCACAGCGAACACAGCCACCGACGGAGAGCAGCCACAAAAGGCCCCAAAACAGGACCAGCCAGCCCAAAGGCAACAAAAAGGGAAAACCACCCCATAAAAAGGCACTGCAGGAAGGAGGGACACCACCAGAGCCCGCACAGCCGTCAAACAGAGTAGCAGCACCCAAACCCCAGAAAGAGGAACAGGACAGAAAACAGGCAGAACCAGAAACTCCAACAAGGAGCAAAGGAACGAAAGAACGGCGCCAGGAGGAACCATCCAAAACCACCCGGACACCAAGGGGCGCACCGGCCCAACGCCCGAACCCTGAAAGGCCAACGAAAGGAGGCACCGGTCCAGTACCTCCCCACAACGAAGTTGCCAGGAAATGAATTCCGCAGAAAAAACAAACAGGATGTGGATGGGCGGGTCACATGGTTATATGCCTTAGGGTATGGGTGTGGCCTGGAGGGAAGGGATGGGTTTTTAGTTGCTTGGGAGTTTCTGGTGGGAGGAGCTATGCTCATTGGTAAGGACTGGGACGGGGAGGGCTGACGAGGAGGTAATGGGAGGGGTCGGCTCACTTACTTCACTTGCTTTGTGTCATCAAAGCTTTTATTTCAAAGTGGAGGGTACTTTATTTTTCTGGCTTCTCCCTTGCTGTGTAGCATACCATTACAGAGTCATCAGCTCTGAATACAGGTTATGGATGCCCTTTGCTTTCCCTGCCCTCATGTGGTGTATGGGAGGGGAGGATGCGATAGTCTGAACGAACACTTGAAAAGTTGAGTTTCATGTCAAGTACTGCTGAACCCAGGGAAAAGCAAACCGAGACATTGCTGCGCCAGATCACAGATCTCAAACCATACCACTAGGGTTTTCAGCTACAACCAATCATCGCCAATAAAGCACCACTGATACCATATGCCTTCAGCTGACTGTTCTTTTCACACTGCTGTGTGATGGTGAGGATGGTTGGAGCTCAACTCAGAGCCAGCTCCGTTTTTATTGGAAGGGGCAGCACCAGGATGTCACACTTTTACACTGAGAGTGGGCCAAAACTTTGCTTTCTAAAACTAGATTTAAAATGTGTTCTCAATGTGATTTTATTGAGGTACCTGTGTTCACTGTGTAAATGAATGCGTCCAAAATCAATGTCTCCCCATAACGTTCTGCATCCAACATCCCCGTTCCTCGGTGTACATTGTGGTGGTCTGAAAAGCATATCCACAGGTGTCACTTTCTCTAATGCAGAGAATCAGGAGCATATCGTGAACATCATCAGCACCCAGGCACAGGCTCGCAATGGGATAATGCACCAGATGTGTTGGAATTGGGCTGTTTGTAAACGGTCATTACAATAATTCAATGAGTTAGTGTAGGAACTGCAGTCGGCGCCTTTCCAAAACTTTTCTGCAGCTCATGTTGTAAATTATACGTGTATTAAATTGGTGTATGGGCTGCAGGTAGCGCATTTTCAAAAGTCTGTGGGTGCATGAACCTCGTTTGAGCCTGTATAACTATTCAGAATATTCTCCTGAAAAGGCGCCAGGACCTACAAGTTCATGTTTTATTGCTACTTTAGTCAATGTTTTCAAAAGTGAGAAGGAAGCAAATAAAAGCAAGATTCTTTATAAATACTGGAAATTAACTCTGCCTGTGGTTTTTACAAAGCAAAACTAAGCACACTAATAATTACTGATTTTTACAATTTTTACAAAAACATTGAAAAACATTTAAAAC
Organism: Lissotriton helveticus; assembly: GCF_964261635.1. Lineage (NCBI taxonomy): Eukaryota > Metazoa > Chordata > Amphibia > Caudata > Salamandridae > Lissotriton > Lissotriton helveticus. The sequence continues at coordinate 297,201,582 of NC_136061.1, read as the reverse complement.
CCCACGCTGAAATTCACAGCAAAAGAAACTGAAAACTGGAAAGCCTATAGACTACCTAGCTGAGTGCTGTATTGCAGGAGTGCTGGTGCGACCATTGCATAGACAAGATACAGACTTTATTTTTGAGTTTTTCTGGTTCTCCAAAGGGCTGCACACGAGCAGCCAAAACCTTTTATTTTATTACGCATGTAATGGGCCAAACTGTCACCCACCTAAAAACAAACTGGGGAAAACATAACGTAATGCTGTACACACATACAACACTACATCCAAAATGGAGAAGAAAAATAGCAAATACTCAAAACCGGTAGAGCCCTGGAATTCCTGAACTACATGATTAAGTGATGGATTCAGCAAACTAAGTCCTCGTATTCATGTGATGATGGGGGATCTGAGCTGAGGTAATATCCGGGCCGCAGTTGTGGTTCCCAAGGAAGGGCACAACTCGGCCTTCACATGCAGAAGCCATTGGTAGACTAGCAGGGTCAGAACGATGGAGGAAAGCAGGATGATCAATGTTTTTTCCAAAGAGCGAAGAGCACTCTGACATTCTGTAGGGTTCCTGATGACACCCAAGTGAGGGATAAACCAAAAGGAAAAGTCTACAACAAACAAACCTGACACAGTTCAGAGATGTTATTCAAAAGCAAGATGGAACTTGCACCCTGTGTAACAGTATTTTGACAACACCGCATCCCCCACTCAGATTTCCTGGTCACAGGCATTACGCTTTACACTGGACCTTTCTTTGTTGCCTCTCGCGCGATCCATTGTGGCCACAGAATCAGGGGGTTGAGAGTCCAAGTGGCAGGATATGGAATGGCGTCTGTCTTCTTTCTCTCCATACACAGTTCAACAGGTGAACAACCACTGGTCAGAATAAGGGTATTGCAATAGTCGTGTAAAATAAGTAGATGGACCACATCACAGAGTAATCAAGAGCACAGACAATTTAGATGGGTTTCTCCAATATATGCATGAATCTCTCCGCCTCATCATGTGACTGTCACCTTCTGGTAGTAATAGTGATGTGTGTGCTGTGTGATGATATGAGATAGTCCTCAAATTCTTGGTTTTGAAAATGCGACCCGTGATCAGTCTGATATGCCTGTATAAGACCATGGGTTGCAAACGTCATTTCCATCCTAGGAATGACATCCTCAGCTGATGTGGGTGGATTGATTTTGATCTCAAGACATTTTGAGCAGTCATTGATCGCTGCAACGAAATACCTACCATTAGCACGGCTGCCAAAGTCCGCACTCTCTCAGACCCATGGTATGTAATCCATGAGAACCAGAGCAGAGGGGTCATGTTGACAAGCGGACAGGCTGCACACTCATTGTTTCCAAATGTTTATCCAGCTCGTACAATGAACTGCTATGAAAGTCTTTGAACTGTTTTTAAATCTTTTGGAGGTTTCCTTCGGGGCATATTTATGACTTGTGGCGCAGGGCCGTGCAGAAATTCACCTTGCTGCGCAGCCCTGCATCACAGGGAAAAGGCTGGAATGAGCCATATTTATCCAATATGGTGCATTCCTGTCCTTTTCCCTTGTGCTGGTGCTGTTTTGGTAGCCTAGCGCCGGCGCAGGCAGGCATGTTTTTGTACAGGAAGGAAATAAAGATATTTCGCCTTGTTACGCCTCTTCTGGGGAGGCGTACCTTAGTGGCTCATTCCCAGGTTTACCTGTCCTTGTAAATCTGGGAATGAGTCAAAATCCATGGATGTTGCGTGGATATACCCACGCAAAACCCATGGAAATGCCTCCCTGATGCAGAGTAATGCAGTGCAGAGATTTGCCCTGCATTACATTACTTAAGATTTATGAAGTTAGAGAACAACAAGGGGCCCCAATTTAGTCAACACAGGACCTCGGGGAGTATACTAATTAAGAACAACAGTGGTCCCATGCATACACAATGTTGTAGGTAAATAAATATAGACAGAATCAATTCTATATTCTAGAGCGACATGTCCAGCCGGACAGAGGTCTATAAATGTACTCAATATGCAAAGAATTACAACCAGAAGGAATACCTTCAACATTCACCAGTGTGGGGCACAAGCCTGTACCCTGACACTCCTAGATTCCACACTGAGAGGAGAAAAAGGAGGGCTTTTGTAAGGCAAAAAGTGACGTTTTCTGTTTCAGAATTCATATGTACAGAAATATCATAGGGCACCATTTACAATACATTACATATCAATCAGGTTATGTATAAGGTGCGAGGCAAGTCGACGGCGTTTCGGTCTCACTACTTTAGATCATGGAGACCATCATCAGGACATTAAGTAATGCCTTAGCGAATACAAAGCCTCTAATTGCCTAAGGGAGGGAGAGAGGAAAGGAATTGACATATGTACAATTATATAAAATTATTACTGTGACTTGGAGTGATCTTATTAATAATCAGGCGCGGTGACATCGTGACATTTCCTACTAACTAAGGGTGGGTAACATGCCGATAATTAACTTCCATTCATATTTGATGCCATTTCCAATGGTAACTGCAACCTGCGGGTCGGGTATGCGTTGGCGCCAGGGTGACCGTGTTGGTGACCGAGGGTGGACTAATGATGAGAAAGCGGCCATGGGGTACTGACAATAGTGGGAACACGAGGGGGTGACTGAAGCGGTATACAAACGCCGCGGAGTGCTGGTGGGATTGCAACCCAAGTGAGCTCGAATCATAAGTAACTCTGTGATGGGAGCCGGGCGTAAGCTTAGTGAAGTGCCTACCGCGTTAAAAGTGCAGAATTGCATCGCGAGTGAGCTCAAATAATGAGTGACTCGGTGATAGAGAAGGTGGTAGGTCAGGCGGTGATAAGAGCTGAGCATAAGCTCAATGATGTGCCTACCGCGTTGGGGGTCCATAATCGGCGGCAGCGGGAAAATGACCGTTTCATAACGTGGAGCTCTACAAAATGTAGGATATGAGGTAACCTATTCCAAATGAACTCTTCGATTTTCACTGGGCTGCTTCAGACACCTAATGTCATGTTTCCTTTGTAAATAATTATTCTGAAGATTGTAAATATTTGATAACTGTTTTTATAACCCCCTTCACTGTCACTGTGCACCCTCACCACCATGTAATAACACCTCCCTCACTCCCAAGATGGCCGTCTGGTAGTCCACTCTTTATTTCTATGCCCCGGTAGCCCCGACCAACCAGAGCCCTCTTAACACCCATCCGGACCTCCCCACGAGGAAGCCAGGATACAACCGAGACTGCCGACTGACCCGGTAAGCGACTGCCCTTCGGGCTCGTGTAGAATCTCTCCTTGTCCCCTCTGCAACCCTGTTCTGATCCCACCTCTAATCAACAGGCTATCCCATGGCTCCGTCGATTACAGCATTGTAACGCGGTATCCTGTACTCAGCCCGATTTATGGTAAGAATAGATCGGCGCCGCTTTACTCACTTTATAACCAATCCGCTTAATGCACGTTGCTAATTGCCTCATATCCTACATTTTGTAGAGCTCCACGTTATGAAACGGTCATTTTCCCGCTGCCGCCGATTATGGACCCCCAACGCGGTAGGCACATCATTGAGCTTATGCTCAGCTCTTATCACCGCCTGACCTACCACCTTCTCTATCACCGAGTCACTCATTATTTGAGCTCACTCGCGATGCAATTCTGCACTTTTAACGCGGTAGGCACTTCACTAAGCTTACGCCCGGCTCCCATCACAGAGTTACTTATGATTCGAGCTCACTTGGGTTGCAATCCCACCAGCACTCCGCGGCGTTTGTATACCGCTTTAGTCACCCCCTTGTGTTCCCACTATTGTCAGTACCCCACGGCCGCTTTCTCATCATTAGTCCACCCTCGGTCACCAACACGGTCACCCTGGCGCCAACGCATGCCCGACCCGCAGGTTGCAGTTACCATTGGAAATGGCATCAAATATGAATGGAAGTTAATTATCGGCATGTTACCCACCCTTAGTTAGTAGGAAATGTCACGATGTCACCGCGCCTGATTATTAATAAGATCACTCCAAGTCACAGTAATAATTTTATATAATTGTACATATGTCAATTCCTTTCCTCTCTCCCTCCCTTAGGCAATTAGAGGCTTTATATTCGCTAAGGCATTACTTAATGTCCTGATGATGGTCTCCATGATCTAAAGTAGTGAGACCGAAACGCCGTCGACTTGCCTCGCACCTTATACATAACCTGATTGATATGTAATGTATTGTAAATGGTGCCCTATGATATTTCTGTACATATGAATTCTGAAACAGAAAACGTCACTTTTTGCCTTACAAAAGCCCTCCTTTTTCTCCTCTCAGTGTGGAATCTAGGAGTGTCAGGGTACAGGCTTGTGCCCCACACTGGTGAATGTTGAAGGTATTCCTTCTGGTTGTAATTCTTTGCATATTGAGTAAATTTATAGACCTCTGTCCGGCTGGACATGTCGCTCTAGAATATAGAATTGATTCTGTCTATATTTATTTACCTACAACATTGTGTATGCATGGGACCACTGTTGTTCTTAATTAGTATACTCCCCGAGGTCCTGTGTTGACTAAATTGGGGCCCCTTGTTGTTCTCTAACGTAATTTGCGCATTCGCTTGATTGCAAGGGCTGTACTCGCCTTCCACTTCTCCTAAGTGGGCTCTAGCTCCCCTACCCCGCTGCTCTTGGGCCCCACCCACCTCCACAACTCTCCACCATAGCCTCCTACCCCTGCCTAATTTGTAATGTCTGATCCAGCCCCTCTTTACTCAATCGAATACATTAATAAAATTTGCGCAGGTCCTTCCTTGTTTACAGACCAGGAAGACAGTACCATAGCAGCAAGCTCGAGTCTCTCTAAAGACTTGGAGAAACAAAAGAAAAAACATGCTCGATTGGAACTAATGATTCTTATGCTGACTCAATATCTTAAATCAAACACCATTCCCCTTGGCCTACAAGTCAGAAATATTCCCAGAGTCTTTACTGACAATCCCAAGTATATCACAGGATTCAGTAGCATAGGCACCACCTGCTCTAGGCATTGGTTAGTCCTAGGAATAGAGACGGCAAGCGAAGAACTAAAAAAACTGGTTGAATCTATTAAAGACCTTGAACACCAAATAACTGATAATAACACTGTCACCGAGGCGAAAAGCCTACTCGAAAAGATTGAAAAAACCGTCCTAGAATTCCACCGCATAGAACAAAATAAAAAGTCAAACAAAGTAAAAAAGATATCAAAGCTTTCTCTCTTGAACGCGCCTACCCCTATCTGCAAAAAGATTTTTACACGAATCGTAACCTTAACCCACACCAACAGACCCCAAGACCTTGGGGCCGCTTCAACAGAAGAAACACAGTGGTGGGCTTTACTGATTCATCCGCAGAATCTTCTGACAGCTCTGACCCGGGTGAAGGACCAAGTGGCCCCACACGCAATCAAGGCCAACATTTTTTATCCAGAGGCAACACCGAACCCCCGAAGAGAGGGCGAGTGAAGCAACAGCAGAGATGGCACAATCCCCCAGGGGAGAGACAAACCCGTCACAAATTCTACCAATGGTAACAGAAAGTGAAAACATAGACACCATCCCGGTATTTAATTTATCCAAACACACCTTGTCTAGCCAGGAGGTCTCCATTCTAAGTAAGGGCTTATCATTTGTCCCTACAGTCTACCCCAATTTTCTTGATTTACAATCAGAATTGATGGGTTTCTTTCGTAAAATTAGACTTTGGGCATTCTTTGAATTACATCCCTCAGAACCCAAACTGGCCATCACTCCGTTTAGACCCCTATCCACCTTTTCACCCACCTCCAATATGATCCCAAAAGAAATCATTACCTTTGAAAAGGTTATTCTAAAAGAAACCTCCAATCTGGCCGAATCCCATCTTTTCATACCCTATAATATCTCTCTGGATGAAAAAGTCGCCATCTCCACCCTAAAAAACAACTCCAATCTTGTCATCAAACCAGCTGATAAGGGTGGTGGAATAGTGTTACAGAATATTGAGAACTATAAGGACGAATTGCTACGTCAGGTCTCCAACACTGACCACTATTGCAAATTGCCCTGTAACCCCACCAGAGACTTACAGACTCTTATCAAACAAGTTACCACAGAAGCCGTTGACAACGGCTATCTAAGTAAACTTGAATATAATTTTCTGAACATCACCAACCCTAGAATCCCGGTGATATACACACTCCCGAAAATTCACAAAAGGTTAGACAACCCTCCTGGGAGACCCATTGTGTCTGGGTGTGGTTCGGTTCTTGAACCCCTGGGCCACTACGTCAACTATTTTCTCAAAGACTTTGTGCCTGAAACCAAATGTTACATTCGAGACAGTATGCATATGATAAATCTTATCGAGAATCACCCATTCGACTATGAAAGAGAGACTCTATGTACTTTAGACGTGGAGTCTCTCTATACCAACATACCCCAGAGAGATTCGCTCATTGTTATGGAAAGTATACTCAACATGAGACCGCGCCCACATAGAGTACCTACTCTGTTCATAGTGCAACTTCTTGAGATCTGCCTCACACAAAACTTTTTTATGTATGACTCACAATTTTATCAGCAGGTACGTGGAACCAGTATGGGTGCAATTTTTGCTCCTACTCTGGCCATCCTGTACATGGACTGGTTGGAAGTAAATACTATTCTAACCCCCAGCAACCCATTCCATCGAGGGTTGCTCACTTGGAAACGTTATATTGACGACATATTCCTCATTTGGGGTGGGTCCATTGATGATCTTCCGAACCTTTTACACTGGCTCAACAATAATTGCAATGGCCTATCCTTTACCCTTACTCACAGTAAAAGTCATATAGCATTTCTAGATCTCACTATACAACATCAGGGTGGTACACTGTATACATCCCTTTACCGCAAGCCCACAGAAAGAAATACTCTTCTCAGCTGCAGTAGCTGCCATCCTAGCGCTCTGAGAGACAGCCTCCCCTACTCCCAATTCCTTAGGCTCAGGAGGAACTGTTTCAAGAAAGAACACTATTTTTATGAAGCCAATACCCTCTCTGCCAAACTTAGATCTAGGGGTTACCCACGCCGCTTGGTAAAAAACTCCATGAAAAGGGCATGGTACTGTCCCCGCGAGACCCTTCCTGAACCCAAACCCAAACCCAAACCAACAACTGACAAAATGGTATGTGTCACTACCTTTTCCTCCGTCTCCAATCGCATTAAACAAAGCATAAAAAGGAACTGGCACATACTTAACTCTGGACAATTAAAATGGGAAACCCCTCTATTTGCTTTCCGCAAAAGTAAAAATCTGAAGGACCAGTTGGTCAGGGCAGCCCTACCCACCACATCTCCCATGAAGACCACACTCAATGACCACTGGCATTTACCCCCTCTACGAGGCCACTCTAAGTGTGGGACATGTGTGGTGTGTGACTTTACAGTGGATTGCAAGGAATTTGTTTTCAAGGATATTAAGAGTGAACTAACAACTTTTACCAATTGTAACAGCTGTAATGTCATATATGCTATCTTTTGTCCATGCAATCTGATATATGTGGGTCAAACGAAACAAAAAATAAAACTCAGAATATCCCAACATCGGAGCAGGATCCGCTGTGGGATGCCCAATGCCCCACTAGTAGAACATTTTTCTATGAAAGGACACACAGAGAATGAAATTCGATGGACTGTAATCAACCAAATCATCATCCCACCAAGAGGCGGAGACTTGACCCGTATGCTCAACAAGGAAGAGCTTAAATGGATTCTCAAAACGGACAGCTTAAACTCTGGGCTAAACCTCCAAGAGGATTGGACTTCTTTAATCTAATAACCTATTCCAAATGAACTCTTCGATTTTCACTGGGCTGCTTCAGACACCTAATGTCATGTTTCCTTTGTAAATAATTATTCTGAAGATTGTAAATATTTAATAACTGTTTTTATAACCCCCTTCACTGTCACTGTGCACCCTCACCACCATGTAATAACACCTCCCTCACTCCCAAGATGGCCGTCTAGTAGTCCACTCTTTATTTCTATGCCCCGGTAGCGCCGACCAACCAGAGCCCTCTTAACACCCATCCGGACCTCCCACGAGGAAGCCAGGATACAACCGAGACTGCCGACTGACCCGGTAAGCGACTGCCCTTCGGGCTCGTGTAGAATCTCTCCTTGTCCCCTCTGCAACCCTGTTCTGATCCCACCTCTAATCAACAGGCTATCCCATGGCTCCGTCGATTACAGCATTGTAACGCGGTATCCTGTACTCAGCCCGATTTATGGTAAGAATAGATCGGCGCCGCTTTACTCACTTTATAACCAATCCGCTTAATGCACGTTGCTAATTGCCTCATATCCTACATTTTGTAGAGCTCCACGTTATGAAACGGTCATTTTCCCGCTGCCGCCGATTATGGACCCCCCAACGCGGTAGGCACATCATTGAGCTTATGCTCAGCTCTTATCACCGCCTGACCTACCACCTTCTCTATCACCGAGTCACTCATTATTTGAGCTCACTCGCGATGCAATTCTGCACTTTTAACGCTGTAGGCACTTCACTAAGCTTACGCCCGGCTCCCATCACAGAGTTACTTATGATTCGAGCTCACTTGGGTTGCAATCCCACCAGCACTCCGCGGCGTTTGTATACCGCTTCAGTCACCCCCTCGTGTTCCCACTATTGTCAGTACCCCACGGCCGCTTTCTCATCATTAGTCCACCCTTGGTCACCAACACGGTCACCCTGGCGCCAACGCATGCCCGACCCGCAGGTTGCAGTTACCATTGGAAGTGGCATCAAATATGAATGGAAGTTAATTATCGGCATGTTACCCACCCTTAGTTAGTAGGAAATGTCACGATGTCACCGCGCCTGGTTATTAATAAGATCACTCCAAGTCACAGTAATAATTTTATATAATTGTACATATGTCAATTCCTTTCCTCTCTCCCTCCCTTAGGCAATTAGATGCTTTATATTCGCTAAGGCATTACTTAATGTCCTGATGATGGTCTCCATGATCTAAAGTAGTGAGACCGAAACGCCGTCGACTTGCCTCGCACCTGATACATAACCTGATTGATATGTAATGTATTGTAAATGGTGCCCTATGATATTTCTGTACATATGAATTCTGAAACCGAAAACGTCACTTTTTGCCTTACAAAAGCCCTCCTTTTTCTCCTCTCAGTGTGGAATCTAGGAGTGTCAGGGTACAGGCTTGTGCCCCACACTGGTGAATGTTGAAGGTATTCCTTCTGGTTGTAATTCTTTGCATATTGAGTAAATTTATAGACCTCTGTCCGGCTGGACATGTCGCTCTAGAATATAGAATTGATTCTGTCTATATTTATTTACCTACAACATTGTGTATGCATGGGACCACTGTTGTTCTTAATTAAGATTTATGAAGCCACGCATGCGTAGGCTTCATAAATCTCATTTTACATTACACATGAATATGCCGCTTCGTCCTGTGCAACTGACAAAGTAAAAGACCTTGCTAGGTTTGTCAGTACGAAGTAGAGCCAGGGCCGGACTGGCCATAGTGGGCACCGGGCAATCCCCCGGTGCGCCGCACGGGTGGGGGTCGGTTTTGGGCCACTGGGGGCCGTTTTCGTTACATAGCCGGTTGTGGTTCCCAGTCCAGCCCTGAGTAGAGCACTCTGTTGGTCTGAGTTAGCTCAACAGCTCGCTCAGGTGCGTCAAAGGAGTGTTTGGATTGCCCTGTTTGATATTCTTAGGTGTCTAACCTGAGGACCAATTGTACATCCTGGACATCCTCCAAGCAACTAAACTTTTCAGGAATTCTTGACAGAGCAGAGACACGTGGGAGTCTCAGGGGGCCTGTAAGTAATCAGTCACCACTGGTCCGTCAGATGACTCTCGAACGCCTCGCAACTGAGAATGGATGTTGTTTAAATCGAGTGGCCCACAAAATGGCCCGAGTCTCCAGTGCCTTGCTTGGCCAGTAATTAACTCTATGGGGCAGATTTATGTTGCCTGACGCATCTGTGCAAATCGGCAGAGATGCGCCAGGAAAGATACGGCAGGCAAGTTTATCCTTGCGCCACCCATGATGCGCCGCATTTACAATGCGACGCACCATGGCGCAGGAATGAACAGATGCGTGTTGCATCTAGGGAGTGAAGTTGGCGCAGTGCTGAAGTTGTGTTGCATGCGGCACACAACTCCAGCACTTTTCCAACTTGCCCTATCTGTTACCGTGGTGCGTTAAGCCTTACGCCTGCTTCAAGCAGGCGCAGGGTTTTGACGCATCAGCGCTAGTAAAGTGACTCAGTGAAATCTTGTAGAGTCACTTTCCAGGGGCGTTCCTGCGACGGAACGCCCCCCCCCTTCGTGGAAACGCCCACATGAAACCTGACGCAGGTTTCATGTGGCGCAGGGCTTCACAACGTGACGCATCTCTAAGATGCATCACGTTGTAAATACCCCGCACCATGGTGCATCTTTTGCGCCGCCGCTGCGTCACAAATGTGACGCAACGGCGGTGTAAAAGAGGCGCAAGGGGCTTGTAAATCTGCCCCTATGTATTTATCATTACGTTAATGAAAACGTACAGTGCTGCATCAGGCAGCACAGGAATTCCTGATGCCGTGCATTTCTCAATGCACAGGAAAAATAATCCTTATTGTGCATTGCATTCTGCCACTGGAGTGAAGGAAATGAATTCCCCCATTCCTAATTCAGGGTATCAGGTTATTTTCTGTTTCAGCATGAACATTGGCTTTTATTGATCTGATGAAGATGCTGCGGTTAGCTAAGTTAGGTTGAGCGCTGCAGTTTACTACACAACGAAGACTTCAGTGCAGGGACTCCGTGAATCCTTGCAGTATGGCTAGGTTGCACTAAGGCGCTCGGTGCGGCTACTGACCGGCTGCTCGAAGCTCTCCAGTCCTGAAGCCTTCCAAGCCCCTGGTTTCTGATATTCTGTTTCTATGTTTGTAACTTAAAACACAGGCTCTTTGATATGTGCGTTCACAGTTATGTTTTCTGCATAGGGCAAAAGATGCACCACAGCATTCTGAGAAGCATGGAGATCATATGTATTCCCTGGGGGTACTGGGTATTGTTAGAAGACCAATGCTCGTGTCTGCTGTCTATGGCTGTTAGGCTGCTGCTTGGCTGAAAATCAAATGGCCTGGAGCACACCCACCCCTCTCCCCTCCCAGCCCTAGATGGATAGAAAAGCTGATCCTCAATTCCCAACATCATCATAAATGTGCTTCTCTGAACGAACATAGCAGTGTACATGAAGGTCTCATCTGTTTACCCAAAAGCAATCCTAAGGCTGCTGGAAGTGGGACAGATAGTAAAAAAATACAAATCTTCGCTGCAAGGCGCACACTTCATACTGCTGTCAGGCTGGTCTCTAGTCCTGCCCAGTTCCACTGCCCACTTCACATCAGCGGAAGAGTTGAATACATGAAAGGTAATGCTAGAAGAGGATAAACCAGTTCAAAATCAACCCTTATGTTTTAAAATGCGATCATTTGCATTGTCACTCCTTGAATCACAAACAACATGGCTGGTTAATGCATTGACTGGCGGCATCTGCAGCACCTCGTTCCACTCACGTGTCAAAGCAGTGTGACTACAAGGATGTGAAAAAAGTCACTGTCTGTTACAATGGGGTCTGCGGATTGGCGAGTCAGTAGGGTTTCTGTTATGGTTGATCTATGGTCAGAGAATGTTCGAACTGATGGCACATCTGGGCAGATAAAGAACAATGTGGGTGGCATGGCGTCTGGGTAGGAATGTTAATGTGTAGGATTCTATAGACTCCAGTGGAAGAGGAGCTGCCCTGCGAGCTGGTTGGTGACATCCAGCTACACAACAAACCTCTTTAACCCTCACCTGGAAATTGAATTCTTTCTGCAGCCGGGGCCGTGAAATTTTCGTTCAGTCATTCTCAGCTTAGACCGAAATACAGAACTCTAGCTTCATGAGAGAGAGCTACTTCCAACGCTGTTCTCTGTAAATGGTGCACACGAGTTTGTCTGTAAAAGAACATATATACATAACTTCGTGAACTGAAGGGAACAACTCTTTGGGGCATATGTACAAGGAGTTAACACTGCCTTACGGCACTTTTTTGACGTTATTGCTGCAATTTTTTTATAGCCATATGTACAAGCTGTCGCTAACCTCAGTTAGTGGCAATTTTCCGGCGAAAACGTTCATAGAAAAGATTGCCACTTCTGTTAACGATAATGACATGCAAGAGAGGTGTTCCGGTGCAAAAACGGTCGCTAACCCTACTTTGCGATATTTACAAGGGAATCCATGAAGTTTGGAAGACAAAAAAAATGACACTTGGGGCCTCATTTCAGCAGGTGTTGGTGCTGGACAGCACTGCATGCGATGTTGCTGCGCTACCCTTCCCTGCGACAAAACTACAGTGCAGGAATGCGCACCATCAATAAGAGAGTGTGCATTGCTGAGCCTTAGTCATGAAAAGTGTTGCAGCACTATGACAAGACCGCGTTGCAACACTGTTCGCTATACGCTTCTTGTGACACCATGGATGCGCTGTATTCACTGGACAGTGCTCCATGTTGCAAGTAATGACAGATACGTCTGGAATCCTGACGTATCTGTCAGCGCTAAAGTCACGCATTGCTGCAGTTGTCTCACAAGTATGACGCAACTCCAGCAATGCATGGGGCCAGCCTATCCCCGTGGCAATGCGTCACCCTTACGCCTGCCATCAAGCAGGCGTAAGGTACTGATGCAGTGCTGTCCTACAATAGTCACAGTGAAATCTGTGCCACTCCTATAAAGCCTTGTCACTTGGGAACGCAAATCCTGCGTACATCACACCTGATGCAGGTATGATGTGGCACAGGGCTTCACAAGGTCATGCATATGCCTACATGCGTTACTTTGCAAATACCGCAAACAATTGTGCTAGATTTTGCCTGGTCTTTTCTTGAGGGTTGCCAGGATGTCCGCGCAGTTGGAGATCAATCGGTGGCATCTGCACACTGTGGTGTTATCGTCTGTAAGCATTGGCGGAGTGGTGGTGATGAGGGAATTGACAACAAGTTCTTCGGTGGCCTTGATCAAGCTGCGAGGGGGGCGACCGTGGCGTACAGTGGGCATGGTGAAGATGTGATGTATACAATGATGGTCGGTCCAGGAGAGTCCGGTGGTGTGGCTGTAGTTGAAATTCCCGCTGGCAGAGGAGACGTGCTCGACCGTGTGTCCTGCTATGTCGCTTGGTGCAGTGACTCGCTGCTTGAGTCTGATGTTGGCGAGTTTCCCCAGGAAGGGGTGGTGTTCTGGTCACTGGGTTTGTCCAGGTGGAACTAGAGTTCACCGAGTAGGATGTCGTCGGTGGATGGGAGAGCCTGGAGTGCAACGAGGTCTACAATGCTATCGGAGAATGGGGGTCCATGGCCCGGGGGGCCAGCAGATGAGGGTGCCGCAGAGGATTAGCTTGGGGTTGGTCTGGATCTGGAAGTTGAGGTGTTCCATGGTCACCGTTGGGTCATTAGAGTGCGTGGTCAGTCAAAGTGTATGTAGGTGATGGCAATACCTCCTCCTGGACGATCGGGGTGGTCCTTGCAGGTGATTTAGTAGCAGTCAGTGATGGCAATGGCGATCTCCGTTCCGGTGCAGATGTTGGTCCTGGCAGGCAATGTGGTGTCCAGGGTTGATGGCGAGGAGGGTTCTGGCATTGTAGTGGTGGAGAGTCCGAGAGGAAGGGTCCTTGCTGCTGAGCGGGCTCCAGGGGCAGACAGACGTAGACAGGCTTGCCTATGGCTTACCTTTGGCACAGCAGATGTCCATTACAATGCAGGCATTACATCGTAATGCCTGTACAATGCAACTTCAACAACGCAAGTGCCTTTACATCACATGCCATTCCACGGCATTGTGAGATTAGTAATGGAGACTTTTAACTTTCATGGTGGGTATGGGTTTCTGGGGTCAGAGATTACATTTGGTGTGTATTATGTGGTCAAATATGACATTTGGGGTGTGTTTTGGGGTCAACTATTAATTTTAGAATGTGCTTTGGTTGTCAGAGATGAATTTCAGGGTGTGTTTTGGCGGGTCAAATATGATTTTTAGGGTTCAGGGTGTGTTGGAGTGCAAGGGTTAGTTTTAGGGTTGCTCTCACTAAAGTGGGAATAGTAATTTTTTCATCTCCACTATCCAGCACTTTTCCTATGTTGCAATATGAATAGTATTAGTATGCATTGTAATGGAATGCAATGTAATGGCATGCTTTTTAAGTGATATATTTACCTTTGGCACACCAGTGGTATGTGCGGCTGCCATTCAGAAGTGCTGGGGGGGGGGCACTGGGCAGCTGGGAGTTTGGAAACGCAGGAAAGGACAGTGGATGGGGCGGAGACACAGTGGTGTGTGTGTGAGCGGGTGTTGTAAATAATTTAATGAATTCAATATTACCTCGTTGCCGGGTCCTGTGTCTTCATTGCTCCTGCTCTCCTGAGTCTGCTTCCAGGAACAGGAAGTAGGCCACCAGGCCCCGTCCCCTAAGCCAAACACAATGCTGCAATGCTGCATTGGGCGCCCTGTCAAGGTGTTCTGCCAGGGGCTGGAGGGGTGGGCATGCAATGCATCCTGCATTGCAAACAGGTAAGTGCGCATGACTGCTTTGGGCGGCGTGAGCGGGCCAACCAAACAGTAATTGCGCACTTGAGTGGGCATATCACTCTGCCCCTGCCCTGCTACGTGAATGGAGCAGCTCTCCCCACCCTCTGGCCCGCCCAGGGAAACATAGCATGATTACATCTGAAAGTAATCATCATGTAATGATTTTTTCTCTTGTTGCACTGCTTGAAAGCAGTGAGGTGATACTATTCCGTCATTGCGGATGAGCCGCCACTGGGGGTGCGTTTCACCAGGTGCTAGGCCTGGGCGACTCGACCCCCGGGCCTCCTTTGCTACTCGTCCCACCTCCTCGTACCTGGAGATTGACACCATGGCGCAATCAGCTACACTCTCTCCAAATCTGTGATTCCGCCAGCAGGAGCCTCAGCCAGGTGGGATTTCACAAGCCTGGGTACAGCAGGCGCCACCAAGTCTGCTGAGGAACCTCCCGGGTGATGCAGCAGGGCCCCATTAGGCGTGAAGTTCCAGCACTCCCGCCACACATGTACGGGGCAGCTCTGGGGCATCAACTTCCACAGCGTCTGGCTGGCGCAACTTCATCCGGTCTGTGATGCAGAGATGCACCGCCCACCATTGGTAATCCCCTCTGTGCAACCCGGTGTAGTGGTGGATCGTAGTATGCGATGCAGGCCTCCCTATCTTGGTGCGCAGGAGCGCCTCTACCATTTACAGCTCCAAGGGGCTCAAGGCGGTCTTCTCACACAGGTCAGCAACGTGCCTCCATGCGACCTGCCAGAATTCACCACCAGGTAAGGGGATCACCAAGCCTCAATGTCTACTGCCACAGCTCATCGACTCCACAGCGCCTGCGCATCCCACTCCAGGCTCCAGATGCAGGTCGAGCGAGGCATGCAGGTCCAGCAAGGCATCCACGTCCAGCAAGGCATCCATGCTCCAGACGCATGTCCAACAAGGCATCCAGGCTCCAGACGCAGGACCAGCAAGGCCTCCGGGCCCTGGGGACTGTCCACACTTTCAAGGTTTTGGAAGCCATGGTGTTGCGAAGAGTGCACAATGAGAAGTGATGCATCACTGGTGTTGTACCACGATGTGCCTCTTTTCATGGATGTAGCCCTGCATTTCCTCTTCACCTGGGACTCTGGCTGGTCATCCTGAATCCTGGATGTTGGGGAGCTTGAGGGGGTTGTTTCTCTGTGCTGCATTCTTCATTCCATTATTCTTTTGCCTATTTTTCATTGGAGGTGGACATATAGGCTATTTTTGCGTATAGAGGCAAAATAAACTCACGTTGGACTAACTAATGTGCGGTTTTTTGCCATTAATGGGCATTTTGTTAGGAATGCTGCCGTTAGCTGTCGAAACTATTGCAATCACGCTAATGTTACCAGCAGTTTTCACCGCTGATCCCTGAAACTATCGCCATGTAGCGACGTCTTGTAAATACGTCGCTAACAAGGCGATAGTTTTTAGAGGTACACGGCGGTCAGAAAACTGCCGCTAACTAGCATTAGCGATAGTTATCGCCAGTCCTTGTACATATGGTCCCTTGTGTGTTCATAGTGGATACAGTATCTGAGCTTTAAAACATTAAAGCTAGGTTGTTTCGTCACAGCCATTGTGACTCTGAATGAGGAAAGACATAGTTCCTGAAAACTCAGAAAGTGATTAGTTCCAAAATCAAGCCTTTATGCAAAGGGAAATACTGTGAATATGTTACATCACAATCCACACTTTTTACGTCTGGTGAAATAAATGTTTGTTGTATTATTTTATTTGATGCTTCACACCATGCTCCTGTTGTCTCTAAGCGCTGGAAATAGCAAGTGTTACTAGTATGTAATGTCATTGCTTTTAGTTTATGTACCTCATAAGGACGGAAATCTGAAACTACCATGCAGAATTCAGACTTATGACCTGACGACCGCATCATATTTCAACAATAAGCACTCAACTAACTGTTGTATCTATCATTCTTCATAATACACAGGATAGGCATGTATATTTGTGACAATTTAAAAGTATGCGGAGATATGTGCCAGTAATGCTTCTGCTGAAGCGATTTATTGGCAATCTGCAGGGTGTTGTTTGAATCCCAGTAGATCAAGCCCTGATCTTTGGACTGGGTAAGAGTGATCTGCTTAATTCAGACACTCTGTTCATCACCACCCCCTTTTCTGAATCGTTTTTGGCCACTATAGGTGTGGCAGGGTATACTCAGACATGAGTCCCTTGCTCACTGCTCCATCAGGATTCAAGCAAGCCGGGCCGACGAGGCTGAAATGCAAGAAACCGGTCCCCGGTAGCTTGTCTCCTTTCTGGTGAAGAATTGGCTTGGTAGTTTGGTCTGCCCTGTTCCCATGATGCACTGGGCCAGGGACAGACTAATTTGCATATAGCCAGGTTCTGAGCTGGGATGGGGCAGTGAGCTAAATAACGGTGATGGATCAAGCCCTGATCTTTGGACTGGGTAAGAGTGGTCTGCTTAATTCAGACACTCTGTTCATCACCACCCCCTTTTCTGAATCGTTTTTGGCCACTATAGGTGTGGCAGGGTATACTCAGACATGAGTCCCTTGCTCACTGCTCCATCAGGATTCAAGCAAGCCGGGCCGACGAGGCTGAAATGCCAGAAACCGGTCCCCGGTAGCTTGTCTCCTTTCTGGTGAAGAATTGGCTTGGTAGTTTGGTCTGCCCTGTTCCCATGATGCACTGGGCCAGGGACAGACTAATTTGCATATAGCCAGGTTCTGAGCTGGGATGGGGCAGTGAGCTAAATAACGGTGATGGATCAAGCCCTGATCTTTGGACTGGGTAAGAGTGGTCTGCTTAATTCAGACACTCTGTTCATCACCACCCCCTTTTCTGAATCGTTTTTGGCCACTATAGGTGTGGCAGGGTATACTCAGACATGAGTCCCTTGCTCACTGCTCCATCAGGATTCAAGCAAGCCGGGCCGACGAGGCTGAAATGCCAGAAACCGGTCCCCGGTAGCTTGTCTCCTTTCTGGTGAAGAATTGGCTTGGTAGTTTGGTCTGCCCTGTTCCCATGATGCACTGGGCCAGGGACAGACTAATTTGCATATAGCCAGGTTCTGAGCTGGGATGGGGCAGTGAGCTAAATAACGGTGATGGATCAAGCCCTGATCTTTGGACTGGGTAAGAGTGGTCTGCTTAATTCAGACACTCTGTTCATCACCACCCCCTTTTCTGAATCGTTTTTGGCCATTATAGGTGTGGCAGGGTATACTCAGACATGAGTCCCTTGCTCACTGCTCCATCAGGATTCAAGCAAGCCGGGCCGACGAGGCTGAAATGCCAGAAACCGGTCCCCGGTAGCTTGTCTCCTTTCTGGTGAAGAATTGGCTTGGTAGTTTGGTCTGCCCTGTTCCCATGATGCACTGGGCCAGGGACAGACTAATTTGCATATAGCCAGGTTCTGAGCTGGGATGGGGCAGTGAGCTAAATAACGGTGATGGATCAAGCCCTGATCTTTGGACTGGGTAAGAGTGGTCTGCTTAATTCAGACACTCTGTTCATCACCACCCCCTTTTCTGAATCGTTTTTGGCCACTATAGGTGTGGCAGGGTATACTCAGACATGAGTCCCTTGCTCACTGCTCCATCAGGATTCAAGCAAGCCGGGCCGACGAGGCTGAAATGCCAGAAACCGGTCCCCGGTAGCTTGTCTCCTTTCTGGTGAAGAATTGGCTTGGTAGTTTGGTCTGCCCTGTTCCCATGATGCACTGGGCCAGGGACAGACTAATTTGCATATAGCCAGGTTCTGAGCTGGGATGGGGCAGTGAGCTAAATAACGGTGATGGATCAAGCCCTGATCTTTGGACTGGGTAAGAGTGGTCTGCTTAATTCAGACACTCTGTTCATCACCACCCCCTTTTCTGAATCGTTTTTGGCCACTATAGGTGTGGCAGGGTATACTCAGACATGAGTCCCTTGCTCACTGCTCCATCAGGATTCAAGCAAGCCGGGCCGACGAGGCTGAAATGCCAGAAACCGGTCCCCGGTAGCTTGTCTCCTTTCTGGTGAAGAATTGGCTTGGTAGTTTGGTCTGCCCTGTTCCCATGATGCACTGGGCCAGGGACAGACTAATTTGCATATAGCCAGGTTCTGAGCTGGGATGGGGCAGTGAGCTAAATAACGGTGATGGATCAAGCCCTGATCTTTGGACTGGGTAAGAGTGGTCTGCTTAATTCAGACACTCTGTTCATCACCACCCCCTTTTCTGAATCGTTTTTGGCCACTATAGGTGTGGCAGGGTATACTCAGACATGAGTCCCTTGCTCACTGTTCCATCAGGATTCAAGCAAGCCGGGCCGACGAGGCTGAAATGCCAGAAACCGGTCCCCGGTAGCTTGTCTCCTTTCTGGTGAAGAATTGGCTTGGTAGTTTGGTCTGCCCTGTTCCCATGATGCACTGGGCCAGGGACAGACTAATTTGCATATAGCCAGGTTCTGAGCTGGGATGGGGCAGTGAGCTAAATAACGGTGATGGATCAAGCCCTGATCTTTGGACTGGGTAAGAGTGGTCTGCTTAATTCAGACACTCTGTTCATCACCACCCCCTTTTCTGAATCGTTTTTGGCCACTATAGGTGTGGCAGGGTATACTCAGACATGAGTCCCTTGCTCACTGCTCCATCAGGATTCAAGCAAGCCGGGCCGACGAGGCTGAAATGCCAGAAACCGGTCCCCGGTAGCTTGTCTTCTTTCTGGTGAAGAATTGGCTTGGTAGTTTGGTCTGCCCTGTTCCCATGATGCACTGGGCCAGGGACAGACTAATTTGCATATAGCCAGGTTCTGAGCTGGGATGGGGCAGTGAGCTAAATAACGGTGATGGATCAAGCCCTGATCTTTGGACTGGGTAAGAGTGGTCTGCTTAATTCAGACACTCTGTTCATCACCACCCCCTTTTCTGAATCGTGAATCCCAGTAGAGGCATCTCAGCAACTCATCCTTCTGCGAATGACAAAATGGGTATCGCCGAATTTATAAGGGGCACTTTTCAATTATAGTGCAGCAAAATCTGGTGAAGTAAGCACTACTTAAAACACAAAATGGTACATATTTGCTAAATTAAAAACAAATGTGTTAGGGAAAGTTATGATTTCAGTAGCTACAAACTGCAGAAGCTAAACAAGCACTGAAAATGCAATCAGCCTTGCATTTGTTTGAGTTAGAGCTATTGGCATTGTAAATGGCAATGTCTTTTACCTATGTGTTACGGAGTGTATGTATGTGGTGTGCTGTTAAATTTTGTGGCATAATGTGGAATTGTGTGGTGCTTATTGGATGTATGTGGTGTGTTGTGCAATTGCATTGTTGGGTTTTATTAGGTGGTTTGGTGTCGAAATTGGTGGTGTGGATTCAAAATGTTTGGAGTAAAATTATGTGGCGTGGAACTGTGTGGAAAGCTTTGCATTTAGTGGAGTGTATGTATGTGATGTGGATTGGAATTATGTGGGTTGGATTGCAATTTGTTGTGTAATTGTGAGGTGTGAATTGTGTGGTATTGAGTGGCGTTATGTGCAGTGGAATTATGTGACATGGCGTGCAGTGGTATTATGTGGAGAGTAATTATGTTGTATTGAGTGTACTGGAATTATGTGGAGTGATATTGTGTGTTGTGTAGTAATTATGTGGCATCGAATGTACTAGTTTTATGTAGAGTGTAATTGTGTGTTTTGGAGTGTCACATTCCACTCTGCTTGATCTCAGAGGGGTGAAGCAAGGATAGAAGGCCAGACAGAGGACAACTACAGCCCTCAAAACGCAGGAAAACTATATATGTCAGTGTCTCTGGAAATATACCACATGTTTACTGCTTGAGTTAAACATAAAAGTAAAAAGAGTTCCAAAAGTAACCAAAATCGAGAACAGATGCAGGGGCCTGGAAGGCAAGTTTAGGCGTAACTGCCATCACGTACGTGTACATTACCTTAAGTCATTTATGACGCAGCAGTTTTCAGAGTGTAGTGCTCTAAGGTGACAGAGGATGGTGTGTTTTTTGGACCTTGAAGCCTGACATTATGGCAATTGATGACTTCAACCATTTGTAAGGTTACCCGAATATCCAGATGCAGTTTCATTATTATATAGCTGTTACGCATTAGGTGTAGTGTGACGGAAACGTGTAAGTACTGTACACTGGAGTAGTGCATCTTCACAATAGCCCCCTATGCTGTAAACTTATTGAATGGTTCACCCAGCTTGAATACTGTTGAATTGTGATCTGCGTCACACGGTGAATTCCAAGGATAGTAAAAGGAAGTTGACTGCTTAACATTTTAGGGACCCTTTCACCATCATGGCGGCCAGGCAAGACCAGTTAAAATGAAAATTCTGTGCTACCAAATTTGGCAAAACCTGGTGTATGAACTTTCATGGGAATGGGTGAAATTTTGTTACAAAATATTTTAATGTCTGGCTGATTTCTATAGAGGTACCTTCCTCTCAGGATCTTGCTGGTTTGCCATGCACTCCCAATGCCCGGCCCCATGTCAAGACGATGCAGTCAGCTGAATAGGGTTTTGTAGCTTATAATTAGCTATGCTGCACACTATCCTGGGGTGCTACAACATCTACTGTTACTGAAAGCACGCTCAGTGTGCCATGCGGCTGCCTAGTCTGTCTGAGCTGTAGGAAACAAGGTTGTGTGTTACGATTTGCAAAATAGATGGTGGCGTGTTACGTAAATACAGTAGTACACCCAACACAATCCCCTGTGACAGCACATTATTAACCACCTACCAAACACTTGGCACACCATATTGACGAGGTGCCAAGTCCATGAATAACGGTACAAAAGGGGGTGGTAATGGACGGAGCATCTGAACCTGGAATGCCAGAAACCGGTCCTTGGAAGCTTGTTTCCGGTCCAGGGAAGACATGGCTTGGCAGTTCGGGCTGGACTGTTCCCATGAGGCACAGGGTCAGACTGATTTGCATATAGCCATGTCTGAACTGGGGTGGCAGAGTGGGCTAAAGAACGGTGATGGATTAAACCCAGATCTTTTGACTGGGTGTGAGTGTTTGATTGATTCAGATGCTCCGTCCATCACCACCCCCTTTTGTACCGCTTTTGGCCGCCATAAGTGTGGCAGGGTATGCTCAGACATGAGTCCCTTGCTCACTTTGCCACTGGATTCAAGCAAGCGGGCTGAAGACGGCTGGAATGCCAGAAACCGGTCCTCGGAAGCTTGTTTCCGGTCCAGGGAAGACATGGCTTGGCAGTTCGGGCTGGACTGTTCATATGAGGCACAGGGTCAGACTGATTTGCATATAGCCATGTCTGAACTGGGGTGGCAGAGTGGGCTAAAGAACGGTGATGGATTAAACCCAGATCTTTTGACTGGGTGTGAGTGTTTGATTGATTCAGATGCTCCGTCCATCACCACCCCCTTTTGTACCGAAGTCCATGAATAAAACACTGCATTAAAATACTGCCCTTATCCTCAGTAACAGGATCAGCGTCTGGAAGGAATCCCACTTATCTGAACATGAGAAGCGTGCTGAATCTGGAATGTGCGTTATATACGCCAGTAACAGAAATAAAAATGGGACACAAGTTCTTAAAGGAATGGTGGGGGTGTCCCTAAGCTGTCGTTGTGATGAAGTGTGTGAAAAGTTTGTATCTATCGCTACGAAGAGAAAGTTATACAATTCAGTATAGTTATAATGCAAACAATGTTTGATGCATTAATGGTTCAAACTCTCCCTTAATTCTAGTCCATATGCACAAAAGAACGTCCAGATTAGCGGGAATGCAACGGAAGACGATGAGGCTATGAGGCACGTGGGAAACATCTTTTACCACGCATCCATTACAAAGCGGTATGTTACATCGTGGTTTTGACTACGCAAATTGTTACATCGATTTGCACTGGAGGGCGCTCTAGACTAAGGAATAGAGTAATTTACTATTCCAACACCTTCTCCTACTGTACGTAGACTGGAGTTGGAATAGTAATTCACACTTTCCCTAAGTCCAGTGCCCTCCAGTGCAAGTCGATGTAACGACTTGCGTTGTGAAGACCGCGATGTAACATACCACATTTTAACCGCATGCGTGCGGGCGGAATTCCGCTCGTACGCTGAGATTTTTCAAAGCGCACTTTACGTGACGAGCTGGGCTCGTCATCAGCGTAGCAGGAGGCTACCTCATGACGAGCCCAGCTCGTCATCATCGTCGAAGGGGTTAATAGAACGCCTTGTATCGTCATACATCCAGGCACGCCCCGCAAAATTGAGGCGCTGCTGTGATTGGTGATGGACACTGTGTAGGAGGGGAAACGGCGTACTGCCATAGATCTCGGAGGCGGAAGTTGTTGTAATTGGGGAATGTGCTACACAAGGGAAAGTAAAAAATCCCTCTGTAATGGCACCCGGACTGGAGGTGTCTATGTGTCCTAGGCAAGCCTTGGGTCACATGATGTTTATGCCGCACGGCAACTGTTGATCCCCCTCGGTGTGAATGTGTGTGTACACAGTGTTTATGGTCCTGCCCAATGTATGTGCGTGCTCCAAGGCGGGAGCTGATGCAAGGATAGGCACCACGAGTGGCCATTACGAGCGTGCAAGCCACAAAAAAAGAGGGATGGGAAAGCAGTGCAAACAAAACCAGGAAGGACGGCAATGATGGGAGGGAGTGGGTACATGTGTCAGCGCGGAGGCACAGGACTATTAAAAGCTAGAACAGCTAACCTGAGCACGGTTAAGTGGGAACACCATAAACAAGGTAATCATAGAGAATGCAGTGACGAAAGCACTGCAAAGAAAACCAGGAAGGACGGCAGCAATAACAGGAGAGAAGGGGTGCATCAGCGAGTGAGGAGGCAACACATGGCCAGAGATGGCCAACCAAAAATAAACAATCAGTGATGTCCCGTGAGAGGGAACCAAGCACTCAAAAGTGGGACAGGTGAGCACTATTGACCAACCACAGTAAAGGAATTTCCAAATTGCAGGACAACCAACCAACCTGAAGCGCTGGGTGGAGCTTAAAGCCCATGTTCTGAATACATCATGTCTCAAAGAGACAGCACAGGCACTGCCTAGGCATGATCTAAAAAGAAAAAGTCTCAAAAGTATTGAAACACATTAGGTGAGTTAATTAAAAGAATAACATAGCACTATTGAGGAGTGCATGGCGAGGGGTTCAAGAACACTCCAGAGAGGTAAGTGTCAGCTGCTAAATTCCAGCTCCAGGAAAACGATTGGCAGAACCGGAATCCAACTGCAACTTCCTGAGCAGTCATACGTCAACATTCTAATAGGCAAGCAAGAATCATTACAAAAGCATGTTCTAGAATCATAAACAACCCAACACATTATCCCCCATACTCATCAAACATACACAAACTATATATATTTCTTCATGCTGGTTACAAAGATGAAATGAAGGTAAGGAAAAAAATAACATAGACAGAAATAGGGTAAGGAACATGAAAATTTGAAAATGGGCGTAATAACAATGGAATAAACCACTCCGTTCCTGATGCCATTATTTGAATAGACAACTTTTTTTAATCCATCATTTACCGTTATCAAGCATGATCACATACAGGCTCACTTTTACTACTCTCTTAGAATGTGAAAACTTGGATTAACCAATTAACCCAGTCTTCCATTCTGACCTGAAATCAATGTTTCTCCTTTGCCAGGCAGCCTTACCTCATTTGTATCGTCTTCATTTCTCTTCCACAGATTCCAGTTTGTCTTCAGTTAATTGTAATCCTCCCATCCAAGACCATACACGTTTGGTAGTTGGAACACAATCTCTTAGAAAAAGAATAGGAGAAACTTCGATGGCAGCATTGGGTACAGTATAAATGTCCCATTGCAGATTTTCGAGTTCTTTCAACCAGTCAATCCCATTGGCTACTGTCAACTGAATATTCAAGTCAAAATAACTTTATTTCGGCAGTCGAGGCCATAAAAGGATGCACAAGATACGTTAAAATACATAATAGTTACCATGAACAATATCCACAGTAAAACGACAAATTTATACATAAATACAATATTTCATAGCAATAACAAAGTAAAAACAAGCTTTGTGCAATTGTGGAGAAGCCAGTCGAACACAAACAGTAGCAGCATAGTACAATGGGCAATACAACTTCGGAAAACTATCAAAACAGCCAAGTGTGATGGCAATTGAATATTGTCTTTGATCACCCTGTGACACCTCTCCATCGGACCCATTAGTTTTAGGATGATACGATGGTGTGGTAGTGTTCTTTGTGTCCCAATGCATCTTGTACTTTTTAAACTCATGAGAAGTGAACTGTGCCCTGTTGTCTGCGCTCATTTCACCTGGGCTTCTTCTCTCAAAAACAGGAAGTGTAAAAAAACGTAATTTCAAAATTGGTTACCGACTCAACAAATTTCAACTCAAATCAACAAGAAAAATAATCTTCAACCACAATCCCATACCTGCAATTTTCCCTTAGCACATTCTCAGGCCCAATAAGATCATGTCACAGTTTCACCCAAGTCTTATCAGAAATCAGAACAGCCTTAAAAGGGCTGGGAACAGTCACCTAAGATGCCTTGCTGATGGCGCACGCAACACCCCCACTATAAAATGTTTACTATCCATATCGAACCCCGGCCACCAAAGTTTATTGCTAATTTTTATTTTCATTGCTCTCATGCCCACATGGCCTTTGTGAGTCAAACAGTAACTATTTTAACTGGAATCTATGGCAATTATATAGGGGTCATGTGTGTCAAACAGTTTGAGGGGAATAGCAGTGGCTACCTCCATTCTCACAGCTCTAAATACCCTGCCACTTTCCTCATTCCATCGGTGCTTTTAATTTTTCTTTAACAAAAATCATAAACTATGTGTTTTCCCTGAGCTCTCTAAAAGAACTAACGGGCACATGCATCAAAGTCAATTGCATCCGCAAACGGTGCGAATCGCAATTTTCGGCCGTTTGCGAATGCAATTAACTAATTTGGAATGCATCATGCATTTCGCAATTTTAAGAATTGCAACCATGTTGCGATTTCTAAAATTGCGATTGCATTTAAGAAATCGCAATTTCAGATGTCTTAAATGCAATGCATGATCATTTTTTAATTGCGAATTCGCAATTTGGAAGTGGTAAAATAGCATGAGGTTGACCCTCATGCTAATTTACCGAAAACGTTCAAATATGCACAAATTGCATTTTTGAAAGTATTAATTTACACACACACATGTCCGTGTGTGTGTAAATTACATTTGAAGTTACATTTCAGGGGTGCAGGGAGGGGTTCTTTGGACCCCCCCTGCACCCTTGAAATTGTATTCACATTTTGCGAATCTCAATTTGAAATTCGCAAAATGTGAATGCCTTCCCATTCACTCCTATGGGCCTTTTGGCCCATAGGAATCAATGGGAAGGGTCTTCCTTAATTGTGATTCGCAAATTGTGAATCGCAATTAAGGAAAAATACCGAATAGCAAAATAAAATTCAAATTTTTCATCCAGTGCAGGTTGCGATTTCTAAATTGCGATACCTTAATTTTGCAATTTAGGAATCGCAAACGGGTGCAATGATGCATGTGGCCGTTAGCACAGAATTCTATAATTCCCAAAAAGGATTGCAAATGGTCCCTATTGCATGGGAATGGTAACTTAGAAATAACCTTGACCAAGCTTTCTTTTGGTTCTATACCCTGGGCAGATAATCTGTATCCCAAATAATCAACACTATCCACAGCAATTTGTCAGCCTTCAAGGTAACTCCTATGTCTTTCAAAATGCACAGAACTCTAGCCTAACTAGAGACCTATCAACTGACTCTAAATCATGATCAAATACTAAGATGTCATCCTGAAAGCACTTGACATTAAGAATACCTTTGAATAGGGCTTCTACCACATGCTGGAAAACCAAGGAGGCAGAAGCCAACCCAAAGTCACTTGTTTGAACTTGTGTGCTCCTTCGGAATGTTGTGGCTCAAGTCTCAGTGTAAAATAATCTGGTGATAATTCAATGTTCTGTCCAGAGTTAAAAATACCTTGGTACCTTTAGAGTAGTAAGTATCTTGGGTATGTAAGGAACAGGATGCCTGTCTATCCAGACTCTCACATTCATGTTCCTCGATTTGTTACACAACCTCATAGAACCATTAGCCTTCCTGGCCAAAACTAATGGTGCCAACCATTCCAAACACACTGTTAGTTCAAAAATACCTTGCTCCGTTGGGTGAGCACTACAGCTGGCAGACACACAGTACATTTATTTTTCCAGCGTTCACAACAGTCTTTCCAGTGTAGACTATTTTATTACATACACGGCCTCGATAGGCTGTTTTAGGCACCCAGGGTCCTGCCCAGAGGTATCTCGGACCATTCCCTGGTACAGATTGAGTTTACGCACTGGGTACAACAGACACTTACCACTATTGTTCTTAACCCGTGGCTGTTGACAACACCTGACATTAAAGAAGAACTTTGCCTGCAAATGGAGAATTACTTCAAGGAACATCTGGGTCCGGTAGACTCGGCCCAGACTATATGGGAAGCGTATAAGGTGGTTCTTAAGGGGTACGCCTTGTCCCTGAAAATGGGGTATATCCAAAAGAGGCGACAGGTGCTGAGACAGATAGAAGAGGAACTCCAAAGGCTAGAGGCTGATCAAGCGAATAACCCCTCAAGCGACATACATAATAGGCTGACCCTGAAGCGAGTATAACATTAAGGCTCGAGAACACGCGATGGCCAAACACCTTAACACCCAACACCGGTTATACGAACTGGGTAACAGGGCAGGTAGGACCCTAGCGTGGCTAGAGCGGCGAGAACAGGGTACGAGATGGGTTGCTCGGTTGACGCTACAAAAGGGTGTATTGAATAACCACCCCAGGGACATTACAGAGGCATTTGCAGATCACTTAAAGAGAGTACATTCCCCTTCTACCACATATACAGCAGAAGATTCACGCCAACTCCTATTAGACAGTGATGTGCCGACCCTCTCAGAATCGGACAGGGACGCACTGGATGAAGACCTGACAACTGAGGAGATCAAGAAGGCCATTGGTCAAATCAAGTCAGGGAAGGCGATGGGGCCAAATGGTACCCCAATTGAATTCATAAAGGTCATGTCTTCTCAGGTGGCCCCACATTTACGCGCCATGTTCGAGGAAAGCTATGAGAGGGGACTTTTACCAGCAGACCAACGTCTAGCCACTATCGCGGTTATCCATAAGACCGGCAAACTGGACGACAGCTGTGGCTCATATAGGCCTATATCATTGATAAACGTGAAAGCGAACCTTTTGGCAAAGGTCCTTGCTATACGGCTTGGGACTGTGATTTCATTATTAATACACCCAGATCAATTGGGCTTTATGCCAGGGGGGAAACACAGCTCTTAACATAAGCCGTCTCCACAATGTGTTGGCACGTAAGGACTTCCTGGAAGAGGACGCAGTTATACTGTCCTTAGATGCCTCCATGGCATTTAACTCCATAGAATGGCCATATTTATTTGAAGTCCTCACCAAAGTAGGGCTGGGCCCCAAATTTATAGGCTGGGTAAAACTGTTGTATACTGACATACAGGGACAGGTGAGGGTGAATAACTACACGTCCCGTGCTGTTACGTTACGGAGGGGCACCAGACAGGGGTGTCCGCTGTCCCTGCTGCTATTTTCCCTTATGTTGGAGCCCTTGGCGAAGTGGATAAGCCAGGACGTGATGGTGCGAGGCCTGCGGAGGATCTGGAGGATCGAATATGCCTGTATCCCGATGACTATTATATCTGGCCTCCCGGTATAAATCTATCCATGCGGTTCTTTTTTTTTTTTTTTAAACTCTGTTTATTAGTGTTTTTGCATCAAAAACATACAGAAAAGAACAAAAGGACAATACAGCGGCTAGATGATACAATCAATAATACAGCATCCAATATAAGCATGTGTCATAATACATCACAATACAATAGCATATATCTAGTGATGGTATAACGATATAGGAGGAAGTCAGTGCAGCAATCGAGGGCAAAGCATTAGTGTCAATATAAATCAAGTAAAACGCATGTCGTCACGTAGTGCAGGAGGACCGTGGGAGATTACATCAGTGCCATGGGGGCAGGGGGGTAGTGGGAGGCGACTGGTCAGAGGGGAAAAGGAAGGGCACACCAGAACACAGTACAACAGAGCAGTATCAAAAGCTCATCCATGCATAGTCTACCTGAACGCGTGGACACATTATATTTGGACCCCACCATCATCTCGTAAATCGCACCCCTCTGAGCCATCATTGCGAGCTGCCTGGACCCGTAGATATCCAACCAAGGGTTCCCAAATATCTCTTGGCCTGCTAGATAGTGGGAGTAAATCAGAGAAGACTGAGTGTTGTTCCTGGCTATATGTCATATCGGCGAGCCATTCCTTGAACTTTGGGGCCCTGCCACGACTCCATCTGCATGCTACGCGCCGCTTCGCTAGGAGAAGTGCAATATCTACGAATTTCCTGCATGTCTTAGGGATGCGGGGTGTGTGTCCTAAAAGCATTAGTACCGGGTCTGGGGTTATGGACACCCCGTCATGGATTCTAGTGCGCTGTGTACCTGCTGCCAGTAGGACTGTACAGGGGGGCACTCCCAGGCAAGATGTGAGAAGCCTGCGTGCTCTGCACAGCAGCGCTCGCAACGATTATTGTCCGATAAGTGAAATCTGTGTTTTTTCATTGGAGTGTAATATAGGCGGTGTAAGAATTTGTAGTGAATTATCTTGAGCCTGCAGCTGGCAGATATACGGGTCGTGAGGGTACAGCAGTATAACCACTGGTCATCTGTGATATCAACGGCTAGCTCAGTAGACCAATATGTTCTCGCCGAGGCCTCAGGTACCGGGCCACATGTCCTGACATGGCGATACATGCCCAACACCAGGTGGGAGCCATCTTGTGAGCACAGCAGGAAGTGTAGCGGGGGCGTGGACTCAGGCTCCTCGGGGAAGTTAGGGAGGATATCCCGCATCCCTTGGCGTAGTCGCAAATAATAAAATACTTCTAGCGGGGTGCGGTTGTGCGTCAGAACTAATGCGTCCACTGTTTTAAAGCGGCCCGCGGAGAAGAGATCGCCCCAGCACTTGATGTGTAGAGTCTTACAGAGCACTCAAAAACCGCGCTCTTGTAGGAGTTCCAGCTTAGGGTGATATGCCAGAGGCAGTCGAGGGGAGTACAGCAGGCTACATTCTAGTTTTTTAGCCATACGACTCCATGCATCAATGGTGCATGTGACGGAGGTATATGGTGTCGTAATGGCTGTAGTTGGACAATGAAGGAGGCCATTGAGGGGCAGGGGGTTGGCAATCCAATCCTCCACCGCCAACTGAGGCATAAAGGGAGTGGGAACCAGCCAGTGATAGGCATAGTGTGCCTGAGCACATAGGTAGTAGACCTCAAAGTCGGGGAGGTCAAATTCCCCTTTATCGTATGGCTGTATCAGCATGGACCACTTCAGTCTCGGACTTTTACCCCCCCAGAATAAGCGACAGAGTTCCGAATTCAATGTTTTAAAGAAATAGGCGCCCGGATGGTAGGGGATATTAAGGAAGAGGTAAAGGAAGCGCGGGAGCACCACCATTTTGATGAGTGACGCCCTACCTGCCATGGAAATAGGGAGGGAGATCCAGCGGTCCACCAGTGCAGTAAGCTTAGTGAGGGCGACGCCATAGTTGGAGCGAATCGTCTCGTCTTTGTCACGTGAAATCTGGATACCCAGGTATCGAAGATCAGTACGACACCACTCTAGGGGGTAGTCCAAAGGGAAATCCGGAACTGCGTCCGTGAGCGGGAAAAAGAGGGACTTCGCCCAATTAATCTGTACTCCAGACATTCTGCCAAAGATAACAAACTCCCTGAGCAGGGGATTCAGGTTACGCACCGGGTCTTTGACAAACAAGGTCATATCGTCCGCATATGATGATACATCGATCTGGCGCTGGAGGCAGCGAATTGCGCCCTCCCGATGAAGCTGCCGAAGCCGACAGGCAAGGGGTTCGACGGCAATCGCGAAAAGGAGAGGGGACAACGGGCATCCCTGCCAGGTGCCTCTGGAGATGGAGAGTGATGTGGAGAGGCGGCCATTGACCAGTACTCTTGCAGTAGGCTGTGTGTATAGCAATTTGACCCAGGAAACAAATAGTGCGGGGAAGCCATACGGGCCAGGACAGTGAACAAGTACGGCCATTCGACAGAGTCGAAGGCCTTAGTCGCGTCTAGAAAGGCCGCTGCGACAGGGAGGTCAGGGTGGATTGTGTGGAGTAAGGAAAACAGAGTCCGTAGGTTATGGGAAGTGGAAAGGCCCGGGACAAAGCCAGACTGATCAGGTAAAACAATCCGGGTCATAAGAAGAGAAAGTCTGGTGGAGAGCACTTTGGCCAAGATTTTGACATCGCAATTCAGGAGCGAGAGTGGCCGGTAAGAGTCACATGATTTGGAGTTTTTGTTAGGTTTCAATAATGAGGTGATGACGACCTCGCGCATGGAGCAGGGAAGGATGCGATCAGCTAAGGATTCCTCGAAAACCTCGCGGAGGACCGGGGCCATAGTGTCCACGTAGGTCTTATAGAATTCGGCAGGGAGGCCGTCCAGTCCGGGCGCCTTTCCATTTTGGAGTGACATGATCGCGTCCCTGATTTCTTCCACCTCGAAAGGGGTGGCTAGGAAAGTCCTTTCAACATCGCTAAGCCAACACAGGGCTATATCACCCAAGAAATCGTCATACTGGACATCCATAGTTGTGGCTGTGGTGTAGAGCGTACGGTAATGGGTGACAAAAGCGGCAAGTAAGTCATTGGAATCCCTAACAGTGTGTCCCTGCTCAGTGACCACCTCAATAATCGAGTTGTTGGTGTGTGGTGTTCGTGTCAGCATGGCCAGTGCCTTGCCAGGCCTATCCCCTTCGCAGTATTTCCTCGCTTGCCAATGTTTGCCCCTAAACCTAGCTTCCCTATTCGATTCCTCCTCATATTGTGTGAGTTTGTCCCTAAAGTCAGCATGTGCATCAGTGCTATCCCCCTCCACCATTCGTACCTCCAAGGCCTTCAACTCACCATCAAGTGTCCGGAGTGTGCGTTGGATATCGCGCAAGACCCCAAAGCTTTTGGACATGCAGTAGCCTCTGATCGTGACCTTAAACACCTCCCAAATATGCTCAACAGAGTCAACGGAACCTTTATTTCTGGGGAAAAAACGATGATCTCTTCGCCAAGTTCCGAGCGGAACACGAGGTCCAGCAAGGCCGCTGGTTGCAACCGCCAGTGTGGTCTAGGATTGTCCCACCCAGGTAAGAAGGTCCGGGCTATGGTCGGAGTACGTCCTCGGGAGGTGGACTACATTCGTCACTTCTGCAAATATCTCTCTAGACATGAAAAAATAGTCGAGGCGTGCCCATGTGCCAGTCAGTGAGGTGAAGTGTGTACCCTCTGTGAGGGAGGGATGTAGGTGTCGCCAGGTGTCTATCAGATTGCCCTCAGAGATCACACCCTCCAACGCCTCCCTGGATCTAGGTTTATAGTGTGTTGCTCTGTCCGCTCTGTCCCACCGGGGCACCAGTGCAATGTTAAAGTCTCCTCCCCAGATGATATGCCGGGATCCTATGTCTAATATTTAACCGCAAAGAGTGGTGAAAAAGAGGGGCATGTCTAAATTGGGTGCATAACAGTTCACTAGGGTGATGGTGTCACGTCCTAGTCGTCCCCATAATAATACGAAGCGGCCTTCTGTGTCCACGAACTCTCCACATACCTGGAAGGGTACTGTGCGTTTGATTAGGATAACAACTCCTCTCGCATAAGTGGAGTAAGAGGAGAATGCACGGGCAGTAGCCCATTTACAGCCAAAAGTAGAGCGCGCTTGTGACGATGTATGCGTTTCCTGTAACATGGCGATTTGAACCTGGTGGCGATCCAGGTATGCAACAACATTCCGACATTTTTTAGCATTATTGAGTCCGCGTATGTTCCAAGATAAACACTTCAATTGTGCAGCAGACCCTACTCCCGCCATAACAGAGAATAAGTCAGAAACATGTGACATGCCATTATGGATACCAAAAAAGCAGCAATGCTGAAATAATGCAAAACGATACAATGATCAGTTAGCCAGTCGTTGTCCTCATTAAACCAACCCCCCTCCCCAATGGAACCCAACCCCCCTCCCACTACTGCATCCCAATCATGCCAGCAGCCATACATCCCCACGCCCCCCGACCTCCCTCCTTCCCAGAACTCCCACAACTTGTGTCCATGAGTGGGGTACACCCGTAGGGGAAACATCATCAAGGGCGCACAGCCACTGCTCCCCCCGATAGCCTCTCACACTATACCTCCCTCGATGTAGGCCAGGGCGGGGAGAGTGGTCCCTGCAGTATCTTACCACCATAGGAGTCAGGTAGTCTCAGAGTGCGATAGAAGCGGCAACACCAGCTGAGCAAGTGTCAGTGAGGCAAATGCAGCAGGACAGCACTGGGCAAGAACTATCCTGGGAGGGCACTGCGTATCAATTGTTATCTGCATTCAAAGGTGGATCAGTCTCAAGGTCTGCGTGGTCGTCCCGTCTGCCCCTCTGTGCCCTGCGTAGTGTTTTTAAATAGTCTTCAACCTTTTGCGGGTCGGTGAAAAACCGCTGTTTGCCCTGGTGTGTCACCCTTAGCTTCGCCGGGTACAACAAGGCGTAGTCCAACTGAGCCTCTCGTAGTTTCTTTTTGACAGCCAGAAATTTGCGTCGTTCTTCCTGCACGAGGGGAGTGAAATCAGGATAAAGGGAGAATGTAACACCGTTGTAATGTAGGGCCTGTTTGATCCGAGCAGCTCTCAAGGCGACATCTCGGTCGCGATAATTCAGCAAGCGAGCGATGATTGGTCTAGGCGACATTCCAGGTTTCGGAACTGGGGCCAAAGATCGGTGCGCCCTCTCAACAATAAACTGTGGTGAGAAGGCATCTTTCCCTACTGACGCTCGGAGGATTTTCTCCACATATAGTTCCATCTTGCCTGTGTCTGTGGACTCCGGAACGCCCGTGACGTGGATGTTGTTGCGTCTGCTTCGAGCTTCCAAGTCCTCGTTCTTGGCTGCAATAACCCGAAGGATATTGTCCATGCAGGAGAGTTGGGTGGTATGAGTGGCAGTAAGGTCATCGTTGTCCGATATCCGTTTCTCCGTTGTAGTTATTCTTTCCTCATGCTGATCAACTTTGTGCACCAGGGCATCCATTCTGGAGGACATCCTGTCCACTTTCTCCACCACTGTGGCGAAGCCCTGGCGCATTTCTTGAAACAAGCGGTGCATGTCCAATTCAGCCGATGGGGAGGGTGCAGCAGCATGATTCGCGCCACTAGTTCCCGGCTCGGCCGGGCCCGATTTCAACCCCTTCTTGGTGCCCTCGAAGTTGATTTTCGTTTGGTGGTTCTCTGGGCGCACCATCGTGCTTTTGCGCCTCTCTGGGGTCGACGTTATGGGTTGCGTCGAAGCAGTGGGGGAACGCCGGCCGGCCACTGGAGGTATCAAAGCTCTTACTAACGTATCTCAAAGGAAGGAGCAATACCAGCAGTACCAGTGTGCTTTGGGAAAAGATGTATATTCAGTAATGCAGCAGGTTCGGCCAGCAGGAAGAGGATTCCAGACAAGGTAGCACCAAGCAGGTTCCAGGTGTATATTTGCACTCAGGGCAGATATGGCAAACTCGACCCTGGGAGCTCGGAGGTAGGGAGCGCCGCACTTCGACAACTCCTTCCTGTATTGCAGTATCTTTTAGCCTCTCCGGCGTCGCAGGCCGCAGCACGCCTCGATGACAACACAGCGGTGCCAAGCTGATAGACCCACAATCCACCCCAGCTGCAGGTGAAGTAAGGTAAAGTAAGTTTGGCGCTCCGCTTGGGGGGGGGGGCAGATCGTCTACACTCTTCGACGTGCCTCTAGCGTGTCTGCAATCGCCCTGTCGTAACACTCCCAGGTCAACAGGTCGGCCTCCCAGCACCAGGTACGCGGCCTCCCTCACCTTGACCACAGTTCCAGTTCGATCAGGCGTCTATTCCTTTGCTGACATCGGGGGGGGTATGTCCACTCCTCGCTGCGCCCAGTACCTGAAATCGGGAGTCCAGTGCCTTCCGCAACGATATCGCCGGTTTGCGCCGTCCCCAGTAAGACACCGCTCGGGCTCCGCCGCCACTGTCACACGCTGGTAGGGAGCCTCCGGCAATGTCTCGGCGTGGTTTGCTGTTCTCCGAGGCAGGAATCGGCGGCCCGAGGCGCCGCGAGGAAGACAGCAGGTCTCCACAGCAGGATCTCTGTTCTGGGCCTTCCGCCTCGTGGCACGCACCGGACTTGCGTGCCTGTCGGCGTCCAAGCTCCTCGTCACAGCGGCTCCAGGGTCAGCGCCGATGAAACTTACGGAGCTGCTATCTCGCCGCAGGAGTCCACTAGCGGTCTGAAAATTGAAACGAGTGCAGTTGGGACTTTACGGCATCAATTCCGCTATGTTGGAAAGAGTTAGCTCCTCAAGTGGAAAGGATCAATACAGGATCAAGTCTGCAGGGAACGGGAGCTACGCTATCAGGCAGCCATTCCGTTTGTGCGCCCTCTAGCGCCCCCCATCCATGCGGTTCAGAACATATTTACAAACTTCGGGAAATACTCGGGGTACGCAATTAACTGGTGTAAGTCAGTGCTGTTTGTGCTTCATGTACAGATTCCCCGTCTTCCAGTGAACTGCAAAATAGAAATAACCGTAGACGGCTTTAGATACTTGGGGATTTTTGTCACAGTAGACCCGGCTTTGTTTTACAGTTCTGACCTGGCGCCCCCGCTGGCTAGGCTACGGGCAGACGTGAAGCAATGGAGGTCACTGCCTCTATCCATGGTGGGCCGAGCCGCTCTTTTTAAAATGCTATATTATGCAAAAAATGCCACCCCACCTTACTTTTGAACTTTTACTGATAGGCAACACATAAATCTTAGTTAAACATGTGCGGTATATTTATTTACCTCTTTTTTAAAAAAAATATTTTTAGAAGACAATCTTTAGTCATATGTCAGAGTAAGAAAACACAACATATAATATATATACACGACGATTCAACAATAAAGCAAAAGAAAAAATCACTAGTACATAAACAGTGCAAATTACTATGTGCAATCACTATACACAACAATACATATAATTCTGTTACCACTCGTTCACCAAGGCAAGTGACAATCCTTTGCCTAAATAACCATAAATGAATAGTATTAAATGGAACAATAGTGGAAAAACACAGTTAGAAGGAGATATCAAGCCTTATTATTTCTGGGATTCACTAATTATTAGTAAAGGATTTTTAAACTCCTTCTCTGCCGACGCGTTTCGAACTCCATACAGCTGTTATGGGTTCTCTTCAGGGCCTTGTCACTTCTATCTTCACTGTAGCCAGTTTGGATGTTCCTATCACTGGGATTTTAGTTTTGCGCGCTGCAATCTTCAATATCGTTTTAGGGGTCCGGACCTGGACGTCTCCCTATGGTGCGGGGTTATTTAGACCTTAGGGCGAACCCCGCTTGCTTCGGGGACGGTTTCAATCTCCGCCTCGCTGGAGATGTCTGTCACTGTGCGTTCCACGCACTTAAGTCTGTGTGGTGACTCCGACACTGATTCTGCCCCCCTAGCTCGTGGTCTTAATCACAAGCTCTGGCTCCAGGTGCCTCTTTGGCCGCAACCTTCGCTCTTAAGTTTGTCTAGTGTCTCTAGTAGCAGTTTGGTCCCCGCTCGTGGTCCTAGTCTCGCGCTCTGACTCCGGGCGCCTGTTTGGCAGCAGCCTCCGCTCGTCAGTTCTCCCAGTTACGGGAGAACTGACGAGCGGAGGCTGCTGCCAAACAGGCGCCCGGAGTCAGAGCGCGAGACTAGGACCACGAGCGGGGACCAAACTGCTACTAGAGACACTAGACAAACTTAAGAGCGAAGGTTGCGGCCAAAGAGGCACCTGGAGCCAGAGCTTGTGATTAAGACCACGAGCTAGGGGGGCAGAATCAGTGTCGGAGTCACCACACAGACTTAAGTGCGTGGAACGCACAGTGACAGACATCTCCAGCGAGGCGGAGATTGAAACCGTCCCCGAAGCAAGCGGGGTTCGCCCTAAGGTCTAAATAACCCCGCACCATAGGGAGACGTCCAGGTCCGGACCCCTAAAACGATATTGAAGATTGCAGCGCGCAAAACTAAAATCCCAGTGATAGGAACATCCAAACTGGCTACAGTGAAGATAGAAGTGACAAGGCCCTGAAGAGAACCCATAACAGCTGTATGGAGTTCGAAACGCGTCGGCAGAGAAGGAGTTTAAAAATCCTTTACTAATAATTAGTGAATCCCAGAAATAATAAGGCTTGATATCTCCTTCTAACTGTGTTTTTCCACTATTGTTCCATTTAATACTATTCATTTATGGTTATTTAGGCAAAGGATTGTCACTTGCCTTGGTGAACGAGTGGTAACAGAATTATATGTATTGTTGTGTATAGTGATTGCACATAGTAATTTGCACTGTTTATGTACTAGTGATTTTTTCTTTTGCTTTATTGTTGAATCGTCGTGTATATATATTATATGTTGTGTTTTCTTACTCTGACATATGACTAAAGATTGTCTTCTAAAAATATTTTTTTTAAAAAAGAGGTAAATAAATATACCGCACATGTTTAACTAAGATTTATGTGTTGCCTATCAGTAAAAGTTCAAAAGTAAGGTGGGGTGGCATTTTTTGCATAATATAGTATATATGGTCCAGCCAGCCCCACAGTTTTATGGGCCTAACTCCTTTACATTTAAAACTTTTTAAAATGCTGGCACGCCCACGTTTTCTGTATATCCTCCAGAACTGTCCTAACCAAGTTCCAGACACATATTTCACGGCGGTGGAGGAGGAGATCCGCACACTGTTATGGGGCGGTCGAGCCCCTAGGGTGGCATTAAAAAAGCTAACGAAGA
Source organism: Lissotriton helveticus (assembly GCF_964261635.1). Taxonomy (NCBI): domain Eukaryota; kingdom Metazoa; phylum Chordata; class Amphibia; order Caudata; family Salamandridae; genus Lissotriton; species Lissotriton helveticus. Next base: position 297,163,988 of record NC_136061.1, on the reverse strand, counting down.
GTTGGTATGATGGCGGTATAGCGCTGCCGGATCTCAAGGTTTTTTATTGGGCTTCGCAGCTAGTGACTGCAAACCACTGGATATACTTCCCACCTACTGACCCGCCCTACGCCCTATGCCCTAGATAGGTATCAGACAGGCCGCTCTGGCTATTTAGGGGCCCTCTACTCCCACGTCAGGAAGAAGAGATACATAGGTCCAACGATGCACACAGTAGGAATTTGGCGTCTTCAAATTCTCGGTTGGGCTGGGCTAACACCCTAACTAAAGTGACACCGCTGTGGTATACCCAAAGACTGGGCATGTTGTGCTACCAACCAGGATTCGACAGATGGGACGTGATTGGAATCTCAGTAGTGAAAGATATGGTAAAAAAAGGCTCAATACTTAGCTTCGAGGAACTCCATAGGCAGTACAAGATGGTGCCGGGGGAGGTATTTCGATACCTACAAATTAGACATGCCTTAGGGCGGCCTTTCAAGTTTCACTGACATACCGGACTCATCGCTATTGGAAGACCGATTGCTTGATGGGCCATTACACTCTATGGACATATCTTTAACAAATAGAAAACTTAGCAATAACCTACCTGATAGTTTTGGAAAACTTAAGGAGCTATAGGAGAGAGACCTGGGGTCGATTGATGAGGAGGATTGGCAGATGATCTCTGCTTGAGGGGCTGTGGGCAGCGGGCCACTTTCTACCACACTATCTGGGAATACCCAGCGGTCCATCACCTTTCTGAGGCAGCCACAAACCACATGCAAACTGCACTGGGGAAGACGCTGAAACTAACACCGCGACTGGGTGTATTAAATATATGGGAGGCCACTGACCTCACTGAAATCGAACAACAACTAGCGACGTTGAGATAAACGCTGGGGAAAAGGGAATTGGCAAGGGGGTGAGGGGGGTTGACACCGCCTTCCGCATCCAAAGGGCAACGGAACTTGACAGATGCATGAATGCGGAGAAAGAAGTCTTCATAACCCAGTGGTGTCATAAAAAATGGGACAGAAAATGGGCTAAATGGAATGCTTACCGGGGTGTCCTATGTTTATCCCCAGTGGCAGAGCTGGAACTCCTTAGAACTATGGACAGAGATGTGACTAATTTACTGTGATTACTTCGTTGACCCTTGTCTATTGTATCATGATGTGAGCAACTGGTCAATATTGTCAATCGGTAACATATGTATGTTTGTTATACTTTAATAAAAATAAAATAAAAAATAAAAATGCAAATAAAGAATAAAAAATAAATAAATAAATAAAAAAATACCTTGCTCACATACATTCTCTAGTTCTTTTTCAACTTATCCCTCATGGAAATGGGTACTTATCGTTCTTTGAGCACAACTGGTATAACATTGCTCTTCAACACGATTTGATGTGTGAAACTCAGAGTTTTTGAAAACAGCATCAGGAAAAGTATTCACCAATTCGAAGCATCCATAGCTAAAACACACATACACTCTTTCTTCAGCATAACTTGTTCTGGCCTGTTGGAATCTAACACTATACCCAGACTCACTTTGTTCAAGCCATCCCAACAGACATGAAATATTCTTGGCTACATAAATTATGCCTCTGGTAGAATTGCCTTTAAATTTTAATGTGGCGTTGAATCCTCCCAAAAATATACAGTGGATATCCAATTGGACGAACATTTGAGCTCCCCCAGGCTAACATTGGTAGATTCTCCCCATTGCTTAGTACTATTAATGTGAAAAAGGACACTGAATCTGCCATCATTTTTAAGGGAATGTCTGACATTTCAACCTGGCAGAATGGCCTTCTAACTGACACTGTCCCAATTTGCAACACTACTTCTGTACTAGCATTCACTATGCGGTTCTTGAAATCTACATACGCACACAAAACAACATTGTCATCCTCTGAATCAAAATGCAATTTTGTGGCTAAGTCGTTTCAACGTTTCAACAGTATTCACATTTTAGATGCCTTGTTTGGAGCACATGGTTTGTACACGTTTACAAAATGTTTCTTCTTTCTACATTTTGCACACTTCTTTTTGATAGCGTTATATAATTGAGCATTGCCTAAATTATTTTACCTCCCACACTTATTACATTATATATTTGGTGTTTGTTTTCCCACATTTTTTTAGCCGTATCCTCTTTATACAAATTACGAATGGAATGAGCTTGCAAATTCAATGACGTTTGTTCCATAAATGCTCCAGTGGCCTCTATACTACTAGCAATTGCTACAGTTTTGCCTAAGGTTAAATGTACAGTTGTTAGCAGAGTTTCCTGAATCTTATTTTCTTCTTTTATCTGCAAGTTGATCCCTGATCCTCTCTTCTTCAAATGACGTGTATTCACAAGATGATGCTACAACTCTTAAGGCACCAACATAACTTTCAGTTGGTTCTCCTGGTGCTTTCTGAACCAGGATCAAATACTCAACCTCTGTAAATCAAATGAGGTAAGGATTATGTTTACCAAGGAGCTAATGAGATTCCTCTGTGGAGAGCCAGACAAGGAAAGCATCTCTACAAATCTTGGAGCACATGGGGCTATAAGTCAAAGCAGTGTTTTAGTAAATGGTAAAAATGATTTAATGTCAAGGGTTTTAATGCCCTAGCTAAGAAGTTTACGTGTTGAGATTGTTCACATACACTGCAACATTTACCTGTTGCAAGATGCATTTACTGATCAGGAACAGGGTTAAACTCAATCGGCAATGTATGCAAATCTGTTTTATTTTTAATAGAATCATTCTAAAAGAAGCGTAGGGGCAGTTTTGTGTGCTAAAGGCACATGGAAATAGTGAAGATAGAGATTGGTAAACAAAGATTTTTCCCAATTATGACATTGGCATAGTGAACATACTCAGATCACAGTCCAGTACACCTGTTACTGACACTTGCCATTCGACTTTGACCTCAGTGCTTTTGGAAGCTAAACAATGTTTTTTTATGAGATGAACAGGAGCTGCAGAAATTAAATACTACCTGAAAGAAATAAAATCAATATCCTTCTGTGTAAATGAAAAGAACACAGGCAGGTGAGGACCCTCTGCTGCTGCTGGCTCTCTCAACATCTGAATGTCAGATACCATGCTCACGGAGTACACTCTTATGATTGGAAGGGGATAATGAAGACCAACCCCCTCACTCGCCCTTTTCAGGTGTCTTAAAGACCATAGAAATAACTTTGATGCTTGAGATAACAAAGCTATTGAAATGATTGGGGAACTGTGTTAAAAGTGTAAAAGCAAATGAGGTCGCACTGGGAGGTCCACCATGGTGACTCTCAGATATGTATGGATAGAAGAAGGAGCCAATCAATAATGCTGTGCCCTAGTACACTCTGACCGCAGCGGCATTCTATAAGGTGATCGCTTACATCTACAATCTGCAACCAAGAGAGAGTACTGGGAAGACAGCACACTCACTCCATCTTTCTTAGAGGCAGCATGCAAAGCGGGTGGTACCTTATATTAATGACCTTACCTGATCAAGAAACTGATTTTGAATGTGCCTTTAAATTACCTTTTCTGAATTTGTTTAGTGGCTGCATGTTACTTCTTATAGGTCTGCATGATATATGGTACAGGTACTCTCTTGTTGAAGGGCAAGGAGCTTACCTTAACACATTGAGCTATCACTACATGAGACTGACCTACAGCACCATACCCCAAAGATTATACAAATAAAGTTATATAATGATTTAATAAATGCAAAGATTCATGTAAGCTATTGAAATCATTGGACTTTCCAAAGAGTTTTGTTTAAAGTAAAATTAACTCCGGTGAGTGTAAACAATCCGAGAAAGGGGTCCTTTGCATCAGGATTTATGCAGGGATACACTTTGTATGCAAAGACTGAAATATGGGAGGGCTGCAGATTATATATGAGTGCAGAAGATGAGTGCATGAAATCAAATTTGAACTGCATCCTGGCAGAAATGATTAGTGTCAAGTTTGCTTTATTGTGGCATGAGGTTCTCCAATAGGAGTGGTCTTTGATCACATCTGATTATTTGCTGATGGCTAGTTACTTTAAAACCTCGAATTCTTTTGTTGCAGGAAACTCATTTAAAATCTAATACCCTAAAATGTTATATTCCAGGAATGTTTTCAAGGGTATTTTTTGCTTCCGCAGGTGTTGCAATGCGAGGGGTGGCTATATATTTTTCTCTTGAATTTGATTGGGTGTTTCTTCAGGACCAATGGGATCCACAGGGTAGGTGGATGTGGGTTTGGGTGTCATTAAATGGCCAGCTTTTGAATTTTGTAGTTATTATTGGCCAATACTCGATGACGAATTTGCTTTACGCACACTTTATAAACTTTTGATTGGGGTTTCGGGGCAAATTGTGTGTGGGGTCGATTTTAACTATATTCAGGATTTAAAAATGGACACTTCAAATAGAGGGAAAAAACAATTGAAACCAAAAACGAAGAAGCTTTTTGATGCATTGGTAGATGATCTCCAGTTAGTAGATGCATGCCTTTTTTCAATCAAACCATTCGTCAATACACCTGTTCTTCACGCAAACATCAAACTGCGTCTCAAATTGATTTTTTATTGCTGTCACGCTCACTGATTTTTAGAGATGCAGATATTGGTATCAACGCTTTCTCTGACCACTCTTATGTTAAAGTATGTATAGATGTGGGCTCCTCTAAAAAGCGCAGGTCTAAGTGGCAAATGAACCGCCTTCTTCTGCAGGACCCAGTTTGGCATGAGGAATTTAGAGGTTGGGTAAAAGATTATTTTTCTACTAATTAAGGGACTGCTGAAATGTTTTCTGTCTGGGGGGGGTTTTAAGGTTGCAGCCCGTGGACAGATGATTGCCGTCTCCGCTAAGAAAACCAGGGAACGTTTAGATAAAATAGTGCAGCTTCAGCAGTCGTTTATTCATGCTGCCAATCCGGTGGGCCCTTTAAATCGGACTCAGCTGGAACAGGCTAGGAAGGCTTTAAGAGATTTTTTTGTTTTGGAAGAAATAAATAGCTCCCAGACTTATTGTCAGAAGGTCTATGAAGAAAGTCAAATGGTGGGTAAGATGCTCGCCTGGTCAACTCGGGCTCGACAAGAATTCGCTTGTACTCTAGAAATAATAGGCCCCCAATCTGATACAGTAGTTCCGGATAGAGCTGATATTCCTCGAATATTTCTTAATCACTTTCAACAAATTTATACTACTAATCACTTGGTCAATTTTGAGTCGAATGAGGAGTATTTTGCCTCACTTTAAATTCCTAAAATATCACAGAATGTAGTGACAATACTGCAGATGAGAATTACAGAAGTTGAGATAACGGCAGTTATTAAATCTTTGGCAGGAGCAAAAGCTTGTGGTGAGGATGGGTCCCGAGTGAACTCTATAAATGTTTTGTGAAGGAGTTGACCCCTCTTTTGGTAAAGTTATTTGATTTTATTAAAATGGGTGGGCGGTGTCTTCTGAATTAAAAAAAGCGATAGTAGTTAGCTTTGTGAAAAAGGGTAAACCCTCTAATAAGCTGAACTCTTACCGTCCAATCAGTTTATTGAACACCGACTATAAAATTTTCATGAAAATTTGGGCACAGCGTTTTACATCTGCAGCTAAGGAAGTGATTCATGGTGATCAAACGGGGTTTATTGCGGGCCGAAGGATGTCGACTAATACCCAATTTTTGATTCAAGCTCTTGACTTTTTTAGTTTGAATAAGACTCCTGTCTGTATCATGATGGTAGACACAGAAAAAGCCTTTGATTTAGTTAATTGGGATTCAATATTTTTTGCACTTTCTAGGTTTGGTTTTCCACAATTTGTAATAACTGTGATTAAAATTTTTAAACCAGGGGGCACAGGCTTAGATTATAGTTAACGGGGATCAAGCAGGGTTAATTAAGATAAACCGTGGGACCAGGCAAGGCTGTCCCTTATCACCTCTTCTGTTTTCTTTTTTTTATTGAACCTCTTGCTATTAGATTACGAGCTAATATCATCATTAGAGCCCAAATTGTAGGTATGGCAAAACTGACATTTTTTGCTGATGACGCTATTTTGTATCTTGATCCAGAAAAGGTAAATTTACAGTCAACTATGGCGGAGTTCAGGAAATTCTAACAAATAGGGGGTTATAAAATGAATCCTTCCAAAACTGAAATTTTAATTTTAAACTCTGAGCCAGCGTGCCTTCCAGAAGAGTTAAAACAACAAGTAAGAAAAAGTGATCCCATTAGGTATTTGGGAATTTACGTTATGGCTCTCTATGGGGAATTGGCTAAGAATAATTACGAAGCCACTAGTATTAAGATTCAGAATTTGCTGAATAAATGGTCCAGTCTTCCTTTGACTTTGATAGGACGAGTGGCATTAATTAAGATGTCTATTCTACCTCTTTTGATTTTTTTGTTTATAAATATTCCGGTTAAGGTTAACGTTACTTTTTTTTAAAGGGATCGATACTATGATTAGATCATTTGTGTGGAATAAAAAGACTGCTAGAGTTAAGCTTCCAATTCTGCAATTAGATACCCAGTTGGGTGGGCTGGCACTTCCAAATTTTCATCTTTATTATGATGCATCACTTTTTGATTATGTGGCCTGTCTGTTGTCTCCGGCTTTGATTTTTTCACAATGAGTAAATTTTTTTACTTGAGCTGAAGCGCTTTTTTCTTATTAGTGATTTGAATTCTGAAATTTAAATTCTTATCTTTGCTGGTTCATTAGAAACGATTCCACAGAAGAGAAGTGTCACTCATTGTACTGGCTTTTTTAAGGTCAGGCCTCTCTGCCATGTAGTCATTGCAAAATACTGTAACCTCTTTGTAAAAGGATTGCTGCTGTTCCGATAAACGGTTTGTTGCAACTTGTGCACAAACATACTTCCCAATACTGAGACGACTGGCAGAGCCTTTCTATTCCAAACGGAGGCTGGGTGGAGGCCTAGCCGGCGGTGGGCACATTAGAATGTATCTCAATCAATCAATCAATCAATCATAAAATTTGTAAAGCGCGCTACTCAACCGTTAGGGTCTCAAGGCGCTGGGGGTGCGGGGTGCTGCTACTGTTCGAAGAGCCAAGTCTTGAGGCGCCTCCTGAAGCTGAGGTGGTCCTGGGTCAGTCGTAGGTGGGTGGGGAGGGAATTCCAGGTCTTTGTTGCCAGGTAGGAGAACGATCTTCCTCCGGTGGTGGTTCTGCGGATCCGTGGGATGGTGGCGAGAGCGAGGTTGGCTGAGCGGAGCTGACGGGCGGGAGTGTAGAACGTGAGTCGGCTGTTGAGGTATTCCGGGCCCAGGTTGTGGAGTGCTTTGTGTGCGTGGGTGAGCAGTCTGAACGTGATCCTTTTGCTGACGAGGAGCCAGTGGAGATCTCTCAGGTGGGTTGAGATATGGCTGTGCGGGGGATGTTAAGGATGAGTCGTGCGGAGGCGTTTTGTATTCGCTGGAGACGGTTCTGGAGTTTGGTGGTTGTTCCAGCATAGAGGGCATTCCCGTAGTCCAGTCGGCTGGTGACGAGGGCCTGGGTGACTGTTCTTCTGGTTTCGGTGGGGATCCATCGGAAGATCTTCCGGAGCATGCGCAGGGTGTTGAAGCATGAGGACGAGACGGCGTTGACTCGTTTGGTCATTATGAGCGACGAGTCCAGGATGAAACCCAGGTTGCGTGCGTGGTCTGTGGGTGTCGGTGCGGTGCCCAGTGCCACCAGGAGTTGTCCCATGCTGAGGGGGATTGTCCGAGGATGATGACCTCAGTGTTGTCCGAGTTGAGTTTGAGGCAGCTGTGCTTCATCCAGTCAGCTACCTCCTTCATTCCTTCCTGGAAGTTTGATTTGGCCATGGCTGGGTCCTTGGTAAGGGAGAGTATCAGCTGGGGGTCGTCGGCGTAGGAGATGATGTTGATGTTGTGTTTTCTTGCGATGGTGGTGAGGGGGCTCATGTAGATGTTGAAGAGTGTTGGGCTGAGAGAGGATCCTTGGGGTACGCCGCTGATGATTTCGGTTGCCGAGGATCGGAAGGGGGGGAGGCGGACTCTCTGGATTCTGCCGATGAGGAATGAGGTGATGCATTCCAGAGCCTTCCCCTGGATGCCTGTGTTGTTCAGGCGGTATACTAGGGTGCGGTGGCATACGGTGTCGAAGGCTGCGAGAGGTCCAGGAGGATGAGGGCGGCTGTTTCTCCATTGTCTATCAAGGTTCTGATGTCGTCAGTGGCTGCGATGAGGGCGGTCTCGGTGCTGTGATTTGCTTGAAATCCAGACTGGGAGTGTCGAGCAGGTTGTTGTCCTCGATGAAGGCGGTCAGTTGTTTGTTGACAGTCTTCTCGATGACTTTGGCCGGAAAGGGGTGAAGCGAGATGGGCCGGAAGTTCTTGAGGTCCCTGGGGTCGGCGGTGGGTTTTTTCAGGAGGGCGTTGATCTCAGCGTGCTTCCAGCTTTCTGGGAAGGTGGCTGACATGAAGGAGCTGTTAATGACGTTCCTTAGGTGAGGTGCGATGGTGGTGTTGGCCTTGTTGAAGATGTGATGAGGGCACGGGTCTGCGGGGGAGCCGGAGTGGATGGTGTTCATGATGTGTCTTCACTGCTGATGGGGGTCCAGGAGTTGATGGTGGTGGTGGGGGTCGTTGGGCTGGTGTCTGGGGCTGGAGATTGGGGTCCGAAGCTGTTGTGTATGTCTGTGATTTTGCGGTGGAAGAACGTGGCAAGGGAGTTGCAGAGGTCTTGCGAAGGGGTGATGTCGTTGTTGCTGGCGTCAGGGTTCGAAAACTCTTTGATGATGTTGAAGAGTTCCTTGCTGTTGTGGGTGTTGTTGTCTAGTCGTTCCTTGAGCGAATTCCTCTTGGTGTTCCGGATCTGCTGGTGGTATTCGCGGGTGGCGGTTTTGAGGGCTGACATGTTCTCCGATGTCCGTTCCTTGCGCCAGGTCTTTTCGAGGGTGTGGCAGGATTTCTTTGCGGCTTTGAGGGCGTCTGTGAACCATGAAGGTTTTCTGTTGGTGGTCTTGCTGTGGGTGTTTTTTTAGTGGGGCGAGGTCGTCGGCGCAGTTGGTGATCCAGTGTGCGAGGTTGAGTGCTGCGATGTTGACGTCGGGTGTGTTGGTGTCAGCGGGTGGTATCTGGCTCAGTGATGTGGTAAGCTGGTCCGTGGTGATTTTGCTCCATCGTCTGTGGGGGATCCGATGCATGTGGTGGTGAGATCTGGTCCTCTTGAATGTGAAGTGTACGCAGCTGTGGTCGGTCCAGTGCAGTCCTGTGGCATGGTCGAAAGCGATGAGATTGCTGGCTGAGAAGATGGCGTCAAGGGTGTGGCCGGCGAGGTGAGTTGAGTAGTCCACTAGATGCTTGAGTCTGAGGCTGGCGAGGTTGTCGAGCAGTGTGGTGATGGTGTTGTCGTTGTTGTTTTCTAGGTGAAAGTTCAGGTCTCCGAGGAGGATGTAGTCTGGTAAGGCTAGGGCGTGCAGGCTGATGAGGTCGGTGATGGTTTCGCTGAATTGTGCGCGTGGTCCCGGGGGTCTGTAGATGAGCGTTCGTCTGAGGGTGGTCTGGGGGTCGGTGTGGATCTGGAAGTGTAGGTGTTCGGCGGTGGGTATGGTATCTTCGGTGTTGGTCGTGACGTTGATGGTGTTCTTGTAGATGATGGCGATTCCTCCTCCTGTTTTGTTGATGCAGTCCCTCCAGGTGATTTTGTAGCCGTCCAGGATGGCTATCGCGATGTCGGGGGCTGAGGAGGTGTTCATCCAGGTTTCCGTGAGGAAGGCGACGTCAGGTGTTGTTGTGTCGAGGAGGTCCCAGAGGTAGATGGCGTGCTTGTGTGCGGAGCGGGTGTTGAGGAGGATGTACTTGAGGTGGTTGTTGCTGCTGGGTTTGGTGGGCGCGGAGCGGTAATGGAGGCAGGTGAATCTGCAGGCTTGACAGGTGAAGGGTCCGTGGGTGCGCTTGGGGGTGGCTTGATAGCAGGCGGGCGGTCGTCCTCTGTTGAGAGCGTTGAGGGTGGCAGTGTTGTATCTCCATCAGTTGGTCTGAGTCCAGCGAGGTCCAGGGTTTCTGGCGCTGGGCGCGGTCCAGGCGTGGACGGGCGTAGATGGGGTTGCCTTTGGCCACCTTCGGCGCGCAGTCGGCGCGCCTGCTGCGCGTGACCGCTGTGCGTTCTCGGGGGGGGGAGCAGCTGGGAGGCGGGAGCGGGGTGGCAAGTGGGAAGGGGAGAGGGTACAGAAGAGAAAAGGGGTGGGGCCTCAGGGGAGCAGCGGCGGGGAGCGGGGGGGAGCGAAGAGCGGGAAAAACGGTCCCGAGGACAAGCGGCGAAGGACAAAAACACAGTCAATAATCTAAATTCCTCTGTTAGATATAAGGCTCAAAGGGATTCTCGAAGGGATTCTTTAAAAGTTGTACTGTTAAACTACATCAGTCGGTATGTGTAATAATAAATTACATTTCTGTGACTCTGCACATTGAACATCCACCTGTTTGCAGTCAGGAAAATGACAGTCGTTTTTGCTGCAAAGTACTTGCAGCTCTAACAGAATTACTCTTCATCGTCTGCTTGTAAAATAATTCTCCATTTCGATTTTTTTTAAACATTGTAATTGGACAGTTCAGTCCGAATGTTTGAGCCAAGGCAACCACCGGATGTTGTATGGCCCTGTTATCATGCACCAAGCTCCCTGCAGGAATTCGTCACTTCACAGGCAGTAGAGCCAGATCCTTTCTCCATTTTGTGCCATGATTTTAAAGGTTTTTACGAAGAAGGTTATTCTATTAACGCTTCAGACAAATCGTAGACTACACAGCCCTATTTCTCCTTAGACAGCTTATAAACAAACCATTGCATGGCGCTAAAGATGTCTGCTTTTAGGCAAATCAAGACTCTTCCATGATTCATCGAGCCATCACCACCCTCGTCCACTACCCCTGGCATAAGTAAAGTGCGCTCTTACCAGCCACTAATGCTGCCAACTAGCAACGCCTAGCATCACTGGTTACATAAATCTGGAAGAGCCCAGATAAGGTTGCCCACGCACTAATGTGATTAGTTCTAAGACCCCGAATCAGTCAAAATAGGAGGGGGGGGACATAATCTGACCATGGCCAACGGGTGTGGGTTGCCTCCCTAGGCTTGGGCTGGGAGTTCGGGTCGGTCAATTGTAGAATTATCATTTTCCCGTGGGACCCTCCGCTGTCTTAGAGCTGAAGGGTTGGTTCTAAACCACAAAGCGGTAGTACAGAACAGTATTTTTGGTGTGAATAGACCACCTCGATCTTTTCCTTGGTTGAGACATGAATGGTTGTACGTGTAGAGTTGACAGATTTTCAGGTTTATTTGCTGTTTAAAAGATACAGGAAGCTGTGGACCCTCATTCGTTTATTAAGTATAAAATCAGCATTTTGTGCAATATTAGTTCAAAGAATAGCTCGAGAGGCGATGTATTGAATGTCCACTGTCTTCCTAGTTTTCATTTATTTTTGTTTTTTTTATATTTTCCCCTTTTTTTCACTGTTTGTACAGTATACCGAGGATTCTGTGAGTGCAGGGCATGGAGACTTTTATAAATAAAGTAGAGAGTTATACAGTAGTTCATCTGAACTAAGACCATTTTTTGCACAGCGGTTTTGCAAGTAAACGGATGTGCCTACTGTCTCCTGTTTTCTTTGACAATAATACAATGATGACTATTTAAATTTTTAAGTAGCAGGAGAGTGAACCTGTTCAGTAGGCCTTGTCTTGATGTTTGAAATGATTTGGAGCTGGTAAGGAAGGATGTACAGGTTGGGTCAGCTTCTTTGCTTCCGGTATTTTAATTCCATCAGTATGGTTTTATTCATGCAGGCTTGTGCATTAATAATAAAGGAACACTTACCTTCACCCTCTTAATAACAATATTTTCTTTTTGATGCAGAGCAGTTTGTTTTTCCATTAGCCGTAGGCTACCATACAGGAAAACGCTTTGGGGCAGATTTATGAGGCCCTTGCGCCACGTTTACGCCGCTGTTGCGTCACGCAAGGCGGCGTAAATGTGGCGCATCCCTATGACCGATTTACAACGTGACGCATCTAGGCAGATGCGTCACGTTGTAAAGCCCTGCGCCGCTTGTGGGCGTTCCGGCGCAGGGTGGGCGTTCCAGGGCAGGTGCGCCTCGCAAAAGTGGCTGAGTGAAATCTATAAGATTTCACTCAGTCACTTTCAGGCCAATGCTGCGTCAAATCCCTGCGCCTGCTTGAAGCAGGCGTAGGTCTTGACGCAGCATTGCAAAGATGGGGCACCCCCGAGCCTTGCTGGAGCTGCGTCGCGCTTGCGACGCAACTCCAGCAATGCGCCACCTTAACGGTACAGATGGGTCACGCATCTGTGCCGGTTTTGCCCCATGGTGCGCCGCATTGTAAATGCGGCGCACCATGGGTGGCGGAGCAGCGGCGCAAGATAACTGGCGCATCCCTGGGGATGCGCCAGTTATCATAAATCTGCCCTTTTGTTTTTAGGGTCAAGCCTATGATAGCATGCGCTAGCGCATGCATATCGCTTGCGATATGCTGTTGTTATCAAAAAGGGCTTTGAGCCGGCCCTGTTGCTTGCAATTTGTTGGCTTGTGTGGCACTCTTTTTTACGGCCTTGTAACTGGCCACTGCAGGCCTAACATAATTTTATTTCTTTGTGTAGATCAGGGACCAAGCACTGATTGATTCAACTTAATCAGTGCCCATTTGCTGCTCCGGACGTGATTGAGGTACTATTTTGTTCTTTTTAACTTTCAGTGCCCTGAAAACAGAAGGCGTGTGACAGGCAAAAACGTGCCCAGCAGGACAAACAAAATTGAATATTTTTATTTTCTATGGTTAACTTTCTTTTACTTTGCCCATTCTTCTTTTCTCCCTTTGCACCCTTGTTTTGTTTTTGCTCATTGGAGCTGTTCTTAAAAGATGACCATTATCTTGTTTTATATATTGAAAAAAAATTGTTTCTTTCTTATGTGTAGTTTTCCAAATTATGCAGTGCAGTACACCCCAATGTAGCCCACTTCATTCAAATCGTCCCACTCCAATTCACACCATGAAACCCACCTCAACCCACAAACATCCATTCAATCCCCCACAGACCAATCCAGTCCACCCCACTCACCCCAAATCCACTACAATCTACCACACTCCAATCTGCCCAATCCACCCCACTCCAATCTGCCCCACTCCAATCCAAAACCATCTGCCCCATTCCAATCTGCCCCACTCAATCCAAAACAATCTGCCCCATTTCAATCTATCCCACTTCAATCCAAATCAATCTACCCCACACCAATCCAAAACAATCTGTCCCACTCCAATCTGCCAATTCCAATACAAAACAATCTGCCTCAGTCCAATCCAGAACAATCTGCCCCACTCCAAAACACAACAATTTGCCCCACTCCAATCCAAAACATTCTGCTCCACTCCAATCTGCCCCACTCCAATCCAAACAACCTGCCCCACTGCAATCCAAAACAATCTTCCCCACTCAAATCTCTCCCGCTCAAATTACAACCCAGTCCACCTCACCCCACTCCAAACTGCCCCACTTCGATCAGCCCCAATCCAATCAATCTCCAACATAATCCACCCCAACTCCAATCCACCCCTTTTCAATCCAAACCGCCCCTTTCCAATCCAATTCTCCCCACTCAAATCCATCTCACCCCAATCCAATCCATCTCACCCATTACAATCCATCCCGCTCAATCCCAAACCACCCCACTCCATCCCAATTCACCCCACTCTAACACGCCCCAGGTCACCAACACGCCACACTTCAATCAAATTCACCCCACACCAATCCAATCCATCCCAATCCACCCCAATTCAATATACCCCACTCCAATCCACCTCACCAAAATTCCATCCACCCTATCCTACTCCACCCCAATCCACCACAATCCACCCTGCCCCAATCCAATCCACCCGCTGCCAGTCCAACCCCCCTCACTCCAAACCAATCCATTCAAATCCAGACCAATCCACCCACTCAAATCCATTCCTTCCCATTCCAATATACCCCACTCCAATCCAATGCAACATAATCCACTCACCCCACTCCAATCTAAACCATCTTAATCCATCCCAGGACAGTCCAATTCACTCCAGTCAACCTTAAGCCACCCTAACCAATCCAACCCACCCCATGCCAAGCCAACCCACCTCACCCAACTTCAAACTGCTCCACTCTGTTCTGCCCCAATCCAAAACAATCTGCCCCACTCCAATCCAAAACGGTCTTCCCCACTCCAATCCAAAACAATCTGTCCCACTCCAATCTGCCCTACTCCAATCCAAAACAAACTGCCCGATCCATTCTGCCCCACTCTAATCTGCCCCACATCCAATGGAAAACAATCTGCACCGTTCCAATGGAAAACAATCTGTCCCACTACAATCTGCCCTAATCCAATCCAAAACAGTCATCCCCTTTCCAATCCAAAGCAATCTACCCTACATCAATCCAAAGCAATCTGCCCCACTCCAATCTGCCCACTCCAGTCTGAATAATTCGGCTCCACTCCACCCCAAAACTTTTGGCTCCACTCCAATCCAAAACAGTCTGCCTCACTCCAGTCAAAAACAATCTGCCCCACTACAATCCAAAGCGATCTGCCCCACTCACTACAATCCAAAACATTCTGCCCACTCCAATCCAAAGCAATCTGCTCCACTCCGTGTCCAAAACATTCTGCCCACTCCCAATCCAAAACAATCCATCCCACTCCAATCCAATGTGCTCCACTCCAATCCAATCCACCCAACTCCCATCCAATCGCCCCTCTCCAATCCAACCCACCCCTCTTCATTCCAAACCACCCTTTTCCAATCCAATCCACCCCATTCCAATCAACTTCACTTCACCCCAATCCAATCCATCTCACCCACAACCAATCTACCCCACTTTATCCCAATTTGCCTCACTCCAATCTGCCCTACACCAATCCAAAGTGGTACAAAAGGGGGCGGTGATGGACGGAGCATCTGAACCAATCAAACACTCACACCCAGTCAACAGATCTGGGTTTAATCCATCACCGTTCTTTAGCCCACTCTGCCACCCCAGTTCAGACATGGCCATATGCAAATCCGTCTGACCCTGTGCCTCATGGGAACAGTCCAGCCCGAACTGCCAAGCCATGCCTTCCCTGGATCAGAAACAAGCTTCCGAAGACCGTTTTCTGGCATTTCAGCCGTCTTCAGCCCAGCTTGCTTGAATCCAGTGGCAAAGTGAGCAAGGGACTCACGTCTGAGTATACCCTGCCAACTTATGGCGAACAAAGTGGTACAAAAGGGGGTGGTGATGGACGGAGCATCTGAACCAATCAAACACTCACACCCAGTCAACAGATCTGGGTTTAATCCATCACAGTACTTTAGCCCACTCTGCCACCCCAGTTCAGACATGGCCATATGCAAATCAGTCTGACCCTGTGCCTCATGGGAACAGTCCTGCCTGAACTGCCAAGCCATGCCTTCCCTGGGTCAGAAACAAGCTTCCGAGGACCGGTTTCTGGCATTTCAGCCGTCTTCAGCCCAGCTTGCTTGAATCCAGTGGCAAAGTGAGCAAGGGACTCACGTCTGAGTATACCCTGCCAACTTATGGCGAACAAAGTGGTACAAAAGGGGGTGGTGATGGACGGAGCATCTGAACCAATCAGACCCTCACACCCAGTCAACAGATCTGGGTTTAATCCATCACCGTTCTCTAGCCCACTCTGCCACCCCAGTTCAGACATGGCCATATGCAAATCAGTCTGACCCTGTGCCTCATGGGAACAGTCCAGCCCGAACTTCCAAGCAATGCCTTCCCTGGATCAGAAACAAGCTTCCGAGAACCGGTTTCTGGCATTTCAGCCATTTCAGCCATCTTCAGCCCAGCTTGCTTGAATCCAGTGGCAAAGTGAGCAAGGGACTCACGTCTGAGTATACCCTGCCAACTTATAGCGAACAAAGTGGTACAAAAGGGGGTGGTGATGGACGGAGCATCTGAACCAATCAAACACTCACACCCAGTCAACAGATCTGGGTTTAATCCATCACCGTTCTTTAGCCCACTCTGCCACCCCAGTTCGGACATGACCATATGCAAATCAGTCTGACCCTGTGCCTCATGGGAACAGTCCAGCCCGAACTGCCAAGCCATGCCTTCCCTGGATCAGAAACAAGCTTCCGAGGACCGGTTTCTGGCATTTCAGCCGTCTTCAGCCCAGCTTGCTTGAATCCAGTGGCAAAGTGAGCAAGGGACTCACGTCTGAGTATACCCTGCCAACTTATGGCGAACAAAGTAGTACAAAAGGGGGTGGTGATGGACGGAGCATCTGAACCAATCAAACACTCACACCCAGTCGACAGATCTGGGTTGAATCCATTACCATTCTTTAGCCCACTCTGCCACCCCAGTTCAGACATGGCCTTATGCAAATCAGTCTGACCCTTTGCCTCATGGAAACAGTCCAGCCCGAGCTGCCAAGCCATGCCTTCCCTGGATCAGAAACAAGCTTCCGAGGACCGGTTTCTGGCATTTCAGCCGTCTTCAGCCCAGCTTGCTTGAATCCAGTGGCAAAGTGAGAAAGGGACTCACGTCTGAGTATACCCTGCCAACTTATGGCGAACAAAGTGGTACAAAAGGGGGTGGTGATGGACGGAGCATCTGAACCAATCAAACACTCACACCCAGTCAAAGGATCTGGGTTTAATCAATCACCGTTCTTTAGCCCACTCTGCCACCCCAGTTCAGACATGGCCATATGCAAATCAGCCTGACCCGGTGCCTCATGGAAACAGTCCAGCCCGAACTGCCAAGCCATGCCTTCCCTGGATCAGAAACAAGCTTCCGAGGACCGGTTTCTGGCATATCAGCCGTCTTCAGCCCATCTTGCTTGAATCCAGTGGCAAAGTGAGCAAGGGACTCACGTCTGAGTATACCCTGCCAACTTATGGCGACCAAGTGGTACAAAAGGGGGTGGTGATGGACGGAGACTCTGAACCAATCAAACACTCACACCCAGTCAACAGATCTGGGTTTAATCCATCACCGTTCTTTAGCCCACTCTGCCACCCCAGTTCGGACATGACCATATGCAAATCAGTCTGACCCTGTGCCTCATGGGAACAGTCCAGCCCGAACTGCCAAGCCATGCCTTCCCTGGATCAGAAACAAGCTTCCGAGGACCGGTTTCTGGCATTTCAGCCGTCTTCAGCCCAGCTTGCTTGAATCCAGTGACAAAGTGAGCAAGGGACTCACGTCTGAGTATACCCTGCCAACTTATGGCGAACAAAGTAGTACAAAAGGGGGTGGTGATGGACGGAGCATCTGAACCAATCAAACACTCACACCCAGTCGACAGATCTGGGTTGAATCCATTACCATTCTTTAGCCCACTCTGCCACCCCAGTTCAGACATGGCCTTATGCAAATCAGTCTGACCCTTTGCCTCATGGAAACAGTCCAGCCCGAGCTGCCAAGCCATGCCTTCCCTGGATCAGAAACAAGCTTCCGAGGACCGGTTTCTGGCATTTCAGCCGTCTTCAGCCCAGCTTGCTTGAATCCAGGGGCAAAGTGAGAAAGGGACTCACGTCTGAGTATACCCTGCCAACTTATGGCGAACAAAGTGGTACAAAAGGGGGTGGTGATGGACGGAGCATCTGAACCAATCAAACACTCACACCCAGTCAAAGGATCTGGGTTTAATCAATCACCGTTCTTTAGCCCACTCTGCCACCCCAGTTCAGACATGGCCATATGCAAATCAGCCTGACCCGGTGCCTCATGGAAACAGTCCAGCCCGAACTGCCAAGCCATGCCTTCCCTGGATCAGAAACAAGCTTCCGAGGACCGGTTTCTGGCATATCAGCCGTCTTCAGCCCATCTTGCTTGAATCCAGTGGCAAAGTGAGCAAGGGACTCACGTCTGAGTATACCCTGCCAACTTATGGCGACCAAGTGGTACAAAAGGGGGTGGTGATGGACGGAGACTCTGAACCAATCAAACACTCACACCCAGTCAACAGATCTGGGTTTAATCCATCACCGTTCTTTAGCCCACTCTGCCACCCCAGTTCGGACATGACCATATGCAAATCAGTCTGACCCTGTGCCTCATGGGAACAGTCCAGCCCGAACTGCCAAGCCATGCCTTCCCTGGATCAGAAACAAGCTTCCGAGGACCGGTTTCTGGCATTTCAGCCGTCTTCAGCCCAGCTTGCTTGAATCCAGTGACAAAGTGAGCAAGGGACTCACGTCTGAGTATACCCTGCCAACTTATGGCGAACAAAGTAGTACAAAAGGGGGTGGTGATGGACGGAGCATCTGAACCAATCAAACACTCACACCCAGTCGACAGATCTGGGTTGAATCCATTACCATTCTTTAGCCCACTCTGCCACCCCAGTTCAGACATGGCCTTATGCAAATCAGTCTGACCCTTTGCCTCATGGGAACAGTCCAGCCCGAGCTGCCAAGCCATGCCTTCCCTGGATCAGAAACAAGCTTCCGAGGACCGGTTTCTGGCATTTCAGCCGTCTTCAGCCCAGCTTGCTTGAATCCAGTGGCAAAGTGAGAAAGGGACTCACGTCTGAGTATACCCTGCCAACTTATGGCGAACAAAGTGGTACAAAAGGGGGTGGTGATGGACGGAGCATCTGAACCAATCAAACACTCACACCCAGTCAGAGGATCTGGGTTTAATCAATCACCGTTCTTTAGCCCACTCTGCCACCCCAGTTCAGACATGGCCATATGCAAATCAGCCTGACCCGGTGCCTCATGGAAACAGTCCAGCCTGAACTGCCAAGCCATGCCTTCCCTGGATCAGAAACAAGCTTCCGAGGACCGGTTTCTGGCATATCAGCCGTCTTCAGCCCATCTTGCTTGAATCCAGTGGCAAAGTGAGCAAGGGACTCACGTCTGAGTATACCCTGCCAACTTATGGCGACCAAGTGGTACAAAAGGGGGTGGTGATGGACGGAGACTCTGAACCAATCAAACACTCACACCCAGTCAACAGATTTGGGTTTAATCCATCATCATTCTTTAGCCCACTCTGCCACCCCAGTTCAGACATGGCCATATGCAAATCAGTCTGACCCTGTGCCTCATGGGAACAGTCCAGCCCGAACTGCCAAGCCATGCCTTCCCTGGATCAGAAACAAGCTTCCGAGAACCGGTTTCTGGCATTTCAGCCATCTTCAGCCCAGGATGCTTGAATCCAGTGGCAGAGTGAGCAAGGGACTCACGTCTGAGTATACCCTGCCAACTTATGGCGAACAAAGTGGTACAAAAGGGGTGGTGATGGACGGAGCATCTGAACCAATCAAACACTCACACCCAGTCAACATATCTGGGTTTAATCCATCACCGTTCTTTAGCCCACTCTGCCACCCCAGTTCAGACATGGCCATATGCAAATCAGTCTAACCCTGTGCCTCATGGGAACAGTCCAGACCGAATTGCCAAGCCATGCCTTCCCTGGATCAGAAATAAGCTTCCGAGGACCGGTTTCTGGCATTTCGGCCGTCTTCAACCCAGCTTGCTTGAATCCAGTGGCAAAGTCAGCAAGGGACTCACGTCTGACTATACCCTGCCAACCTATGGCAAACAAAGTGGTACAAAAGGGGGTGGTGATGGACGGAGCATCTGAACCAATCAAACACTCACACCCAGTCAACAGATCTGGGTTTAATCCATCACCATTCTTTAGCCCACTCTGCCACCCCAGTTCAGACATGGCCATATGCAAATCAGTCTGACCCCGTGTCTCATGGGAACAGTCCAGCCCGAGCTGCCAAGCCATGCCTTCCCTGGATCAGAAACAAGTTTCCGAAGACCGGTTTCTGGCATTTCAGCCGTCTTCAGCCCAGCTTGCTTGAATGTGGCAAAGTGAGCAAGGGACTCACGTCTGAGTATACCCTGCCAACTTATGGCGAACAAAGTGGTACAAAAGGGGGTGGTGATGGACGGAGCATCTGAACCAATCAGACCCTCACACCCAGTCAACATATCTGGGTTTAATCCATCACCGTTCGTTAGCCCACTCTGCCACCCCAGTTCAGACATGGCCATATGCAAATCAGTCTGACCCTGTGCCTCATTGGAACAGTCCAGCCCGAACTGCCAAGCCATGCCTTCCCTGGATCAGCAACAAGCTTCCGAGGACCGGTTTCTGGCATTTCAGCTGTCTTCAGCCCAGCTTGCTTGAATCCAGTGGCAAAGTGAGCAAGGGACTCACGTCTGAGTATACCCTGCCACTTTATGGCGAACAAAGTGGTACAAAAGGGGGTGGTGATGGACGGAGCATCTGAACCAATCAAACACTCACACCCAGTCAACAGATCTGGGTTTAATCCATCACCGTTCTTTAGCCCACTCTGCCACCCCAGTTCGGACATGACCATATGCAAATCAGTCTGACCCTGTGCCTCATGGGAACAGTCCAGCCCGAACTGCCAAGCCATGCCTTCCCTGGATCAGAAACAAGCTTCCGAGGACCGGTTTCTGGCATTTCAGCCGTCTTCAGCCCAGCTTGCTTGAATCCAGTGGCAAAGTGAGCAAGGGACTCACGTCTGAGTATACCCTGCCAACTTATGGCGAACAAAGTAGTACAAAAGGGGGTGGTGATGGACGGAGCATCTGAACCAATCAAACACTCACACCCAGTCGACAGATCTGGGTTGAATCCATTACCATTCTTTAGCCCACTCTGCCACCCCAGTTCAGACATGGCCTTATGCAAATCAGTCTGACCCTTTGCCTCATGGGAACAGTCCAGCCCGAGCTGCCAAGCCATGCCTTCCCTGGATCAGAAACAAGCTTCCGAGGACCGGTTTCTGGCATTTCAGCCGTCTTCAGCCCAGCTTGCTTGAATCCAGTGGCAAAGTGAGAAAGGGACTCACGTCTGAGTATACCCTGCCAACTTATGGCGAACAAAATGGTACAAAAGGGGGTGGTGATGGACGGAGCATCTGAACCAATCAAACACTCACACCCAGTCAAAGGATCTGGGTTTAATCAATCACCGTTCTTTAGCCCACTCTGCCACCCCAGTTCAGACATGGCCATATGCAAATCAGCCTGACCCGGTGCCTCATGGAAACAGTCCAGCCCGAACTGCCAAGCCATGCCTTCCCTGGATCAGAAACAAGCTTCCGAGGACCGGTTTCTGGCATATCAGCCGTCTTCAGCCCATCTTGCTTGAATCCAGTGGCAAAGTGAGCAAGGGACTCACGTCTGAGTATACCCTGCCAACTTATGGCGAACAAAGTGGTACAAAAGGGGGTGGTGATGGACGGAGACTCTGAACCAATCAAACACTCACACCCAGTCAACAGATTTGGGTTTAATCCATCATCATTCTTTAGCCCACTCTGCCACCCCAGTTCAGACATGGCCATATGCAAATCAGTCTGACCCTGTGCCTCATGGGAACAGTCCAGCCCGAACTGCCAAGCCATGCCTTCCCTGGATCAGAAACAAGCTTCCGAGAACCGGTTTCTGGCATTTCAGCCATCTTCAGCCCAGGATGCTTGAATCCAGTGGCAGAGTGAGCAAGGGACTCACGTCTGAGTATACCCTGCCAACTTATGGCGAACAAAGTGGTACAAAAGGGGTGGTGATGGACGGAGCATCTGAACCAATCAAACACTCACACCCAGTCAACATATCTGGGTTTAATCCATCACCGTTCTTTAGCCCACTCTGCCACCCCAGTTCAGACATGGCCATATGCAAATCAGTCTAACCCTGTGCCTCATGGGAACAGTCCAGCCCGAATTGCCAAGCCATGCCTTCCCTGGATCAGAAACAAGCTTCCGAGGACCGGTTTCTGGCATTTCGGCCGTCTTCAACCCAGCTTGCTTGAATCCAGTGGCAAAGTCAGCAAGGGACTCACGTCTGACTATACCCTGCCAACCTATGGCAAACAAAGTGGTACAAAAGGGGGTGGTGATGGACGGAGCATCTGAACCAATCAAACACTCACACCCAGTCAACAGATCTGGGTTTAATCCATCACCATTCTTTAGCCCACTCTGCCACCCCAGTTCAGACATGGCCATATGCAAATCAGTCTGACCCCGTGCCTCATGGGAACAGTCCAGCCCGAGCTGCCAAGCCATGCCTTCCCTGGATCAGAAACAAGCTTCCGAGGACCGGTTTCTGGCATTTCAGCCGTCTTCAGCCCAGCTTGCTTGAATGTGGCAAAGTGAGCAAGGGACTCACGTCTGAGTATACCCTGCCAACTTATGGCGAACAAAGTGGTACAAAAGGGGGTGGTGATGGACGGAGCATCTGAACCAATCAGACCCTCACACCCAGTCAACATATCTGGGTTTAATCCATCACCGTTCGTTAGCCCACTCTGCCACCCCAGTTCAGACATGGCCATATGCAAATCAGTCTGACCCTGTGCCTCATTGGAACAGTCCAGCCCGAACTGCCAAGCCATGCCTTCCCTGGATCAGAAACAAGCTTCCGAGGACCGGTTTCTGGCATTTCAGCCGTCTTCAGCCCAGCTTGCTTGAATCCAGTGGCAAAGTGAGCAAGGGACTCACGTCTGAGTATACCCTGCCAACTTATGGCGAACAAAGTGGTACAAAAGGGGGTGGTGATGGACGGAGCATCTGAACCAATCAAACACTCACACCCAATCAACAGATCTGGGTTTAATCCATCACCGTACTTTAGCCCACTCTGCCACCCCAGTTCAGACTTGGCCATATGCAAATCAGTCTGACCCTGTGCCTCATGGGAACAGTCCTGCCCGAACTGCCAAGCCATGCCTTCCCTGGGTCAGAAACAAGCTTCCGAGGACCGGTTTCTGGCATTTCAGCCGTCTTCAGCCCAGCTTGCTTAAATCCAGTGGCAAAGTGAGCAAGGGACTCACGTCTGAGTATACCCTGCCAACTTATGGCGAACAAAGTGGTACAAAAGGGGGTGGTGATGGACGGAGCATCTGAACCAATCAGACCCTCACACCCAGTCAACAGATCTGGGTTTAATCCATCACCGTTCTCTAGCCCACTCTGCCACCCCAGTTCAGACATGGCCATATGCAAATCAGTCTGACCCTGTGCCTCATGGGAACAGTCCAGCCCGAACTTCCAAGCAATGCCTTCCCTGGATCAGAAACAAGCTTCCGAGAACCGGTTTCTGGCATTTCAGCCATTTCAGCCATCTTCAGCCCAGCTTGCTTGAATCCAGTGGCAAAGTGAGCAAGGGACTCACGTCTGAGTATACCCTGCCAACTTATGGCGAACAAAGTGGTACAAAAGGGGGTGGTGATGGACGGAGCATCTGAACCAATCAAACACTCACACCCAGTCAACAGATTTGGGTTTAATCCATCACCGTTCTTTAGCCCACTCTGCCACCCCAGTTCGGACATGACCATATGCAAATCAGTCTGACCCTGTGCCTCATGGGAACAGTCCAGCCCGAACTGCCAAGCCATGCCTTCCCTGGATCAGAAACAAGCTTCCGAGGACCGGTTTCTGGCATTTCAGCCGTCTTCAGCCCAGCTTGCTTGAATCCAGTG
Source organism: Lissotriton helveticus (assembly GCF_964261635.1). Classification (NCBI taxonomy): domain Eukaryota; kingdom Metazoa; phylum Chordata; class Amphibia; order Caudata; family Salamandridae; genus Lissotriton; species Lissotriton helveticus. Next base: position 297,140,497 of record NC_136061.1, on the reverse strand, counting down.
GCAAAGTGAGCAAGGGACTCACGTCTGAGTATACCCTGCCACTTTATGGCGAACAAAGTGGTACAAAAGGGGGTGGTGATGGACGGAGCATCTGAACCAATCAAACACTCACACCCAGTCAACAGATTTGGGTTTAATCCATCATCATTCTTTAGCCCACTCTGCCACCCCAGTTCAGACATGGCCATATGCAAATCAGTCTGACCCTGTGCCTCATGGGAACAGTCCAGCCCGAACTGCCAAGCCATGCCTTCCCTGGATCAGAAACAAGCTTCCAAGAACCGGTTTCTGGCATTTCAGCCATCTTCAGCCCAGGATGCTTGAATCCAGTGGCAGAGTGAGCAAGGGACTCACGTCTGAGTATACCCTGCCAACTTATGGCGAACAAAGTGGTACAAAAGGGGTGGTGATGGACGGAGCATCTGAACCAATCAAACACTCACACCCAGTCAACATATCTGGGTTTAATCCATCACCGTTCTTTAGCCCACTCTGCCACCCCAGTTCAGACATGGCCATATGCAAATCAGTCTAACCCTGTGCCTCATGGGAACAGTCCAGCCCGAATTGCCAAGCCATGCCTTCCCTGGATCAGAAACAAGCTTCCGAGGACCGGTTTCTGGCATTTCGGCCGTCTTCAACCCAGCTTGCTTGAATCCAGTGGCAAAGTCAGCAAGGGACTCACGTCTGACTATACCCTGCCAACCTATGGCAAACAAAGTGGTACAAAAGGGGGTGGTGATGGACGGAGCATCTGAACCAATCAAACACTCACACCCAGTCAACAGATCTGGGTTTAATCCATCACCATTCTTTAGCCCACTCTGCCACCCCAGTTCAGACATGGCCATATGCAAATCAGTCTGACCCCGTGCCTCATGGGAGCAGTCCAGCCCGAGCTGCTAAGCCATGCCTTCCCTGGATCAGAAACAAGCTTCCGAGGACCGGTTTCTGGCATTTCAGCCGTCTTCAGCCCAGCTTGCTTGAATGTGGCAAAGTGAGCAAGGGACTCACGTCTGAGTATACCCTGCCAACTTATGGCGAACAAAGTGGTACAAAAGGGGGTGGTGATGGACGGAGCATCTGAACCAATCAGACCCTCACACCCAGTCAACATATCTGGGTTTAATCCATCACCGTTCGTTAGCCCACTCTGCCACCCCAGTTCAGACATGGCCATATGCAAATCAGTCTGACCCTGTGCCTCATTGGAACAGTCCAGCCCGAACTGCCAAGCCATGCCTTCCCTGGATCAGAAACAAGCTTCCGAGGACCGGTTTCTGGCATTTCAGCCGTCTTCAGCCCAGCTTGCTTGAATCCAGTGGCAAAGTGAGCAAGGGACTCACGTCTGAGTATACCCTGCCAACTTATGGCGAACAAAGTGGTACAAAAGGGGGTGGTGATGGACGGAGCATCTGAACCAATCAAACACTCACACCCAATCAACAGATCTGGGTTTAATCCATCACCGTACTTTAGCCCACTCTGCCACCCCAGTTCAGACTTGGCCATATGCAAATCAGTCTGACCCTGTGCCTCATGGGAACAGTCCTGCCCGAACTGCCAAGCCATGCCTTCCCTGGGTCAGAAACAAGCTTCCGAGGACCGGTTTCTGGCATTTCAGCCGTCTTCAGCCCAGCTTGCTTAAATCCAGTGGCAAAGTGAGCAAGGGACTCACGTCTGAGTATACCCTGCCAACTTATGGCGAACAAAGTGGTACAAAAGGGGGTGGTGATGGACGGAGCATCTGAACCAATCAGACCCTCACACCCAGTCAACAGATCTGGGTTTAATCCATCACCGTTCTCTAGCCCACTCTGCCACCCCAGTTCAGACATGGCCATATGCAAATCAGTCTGACCCTGTGCCTCATGGGAACAGTCCAGCCCGAACTTCCAAGCAATGCCTTCCCTGGATCAGAAACAAGCTTCCGAGAACCGGTTTCTGGCATTTCAGCCATTTCAGCCATCTTCAGCCCAGCTTGCTTGAATCCAGTGGCAAAGTGAGCAAGGGACTCACGTCTGAGTATACCCTGCCAACTTATGGCGAACAAAGTGGTACAAAAGGGGGTGGTGATGGACGGAGCATCTGAACCAATCAAACACTCACACCCAGTCAACAGATTTGGGTTTAATCCATCACCGTTCTTTAGCCCACTCTGCCACCCCAGTTCGGACATGACCATATGCAAATCAGTCTGACCCTGTGCCTCATGGGAACAGTCCAGCCCGAACTGCCAAGCCATGCCTTCCCTGGATCAGAAACAAGCTTCCGAGGACCGGTTTCTGGCATTTCAGCCGTCTTCAGCCCAGCTTGCTTGAATCCAGTGGCAAAGTGAGCAAGGGACTCACGTCTGAGTATACCCTGCCACTTTATGGCGAACAAAGTGGTACAAAAGGGGGTGGTGATGGACGGAGCATCTGAACCAATGAAACACTCACACCCAGTCAACAGATCTGGGTTTAATCCATCACCGTTCTTTAGCCCACTCTGCCACCCCAGTTCGGACATGACCATATGCAAATCAGTCTGACCCTGTGCCTCATGGGAACAGTCCAGCCCGAACTGCCAAGCCATGCCTTCCCTGGATCAGAAACAAGCTTCCGAGGACCGGTTTCTGGCATTTCAGCCGTTTTCAGCCCAGCTTGCTTGAATCCAGTGGCAAAGTGAGCAAGGGACTCACGTCTGAGTATACCCTGCCAACTTATGGCGAACAAAGTAGTACAAAAGGGGGTGGTGATGGACGGAGCATCTGAACCAATCAAACACTCACACCCAGTCGACAGATCTGGGTTGAATCCATTACCATTCTTTAGCCCACTCTGCCACCCCAGTTCAGACATGGCCTTATGCAAATCAGTCTGACCCTTTGCCTCATGGGAACAGTCCAGCCCGAGCTGCCAAGCCATGCCTTCCCTGGATCAGAAACAAGCTTCCGAGGACCGGTTTCTGGCATTTCAGCCGTCTTCAGCCCAGCTTGCTTGAATCCAGTGGCAAAGTGAGAAAGGGACTCACGTCTGAGTATACCCTGCCAACTTATGGCGAACAAAGTGGTACAAAAGGGGGTGGTGATGGACGGAGCATCTGAACCAATCAAACACTCACACCCAGTCAAAGGATCTGGGTTTAATCAATCACCGTTCTTTAGCCCACTCTGCCACCCCAGTTCAGACATGGCCATATGCAAATCAGCCTGACCCGGTGCCTCATGGAAACAGTCCAGCCCGAACTGCCAAGCCATGCCTTCCCTGGATCAGAAACAAGCTTCCGAGGACCGGTTTCTGGCATATCAGCCGTCTTCAGCCCATCTTGCTTGAATCCAGTGGCAAAGTGAGCAAGGGACTCACGTCTGAGTATACCCTGCCAACTTATGGCGAACAAAGTGGTACAAAAGGGGGTGGTGATGGACGGAGACTCTGAACCAATCAAACACTCACACCCAGTCAACAGATTTGGGTTTAATCCATCATGATTCTTTAGCCCACTCTGCCACCCCAGTTCAGACATGGCCATATGCAAATCAGTCTGACCCTGTGCCTCAATGGAACAGTCCAGCCCGAACTGCCAAGCCATGCCTTCCCTGGATCAGAAACAAGCTTCCGAGAACCGGTTTCTGGCATTTCAGCCATCTTCAGCCCAGGATGCTTGAATCCAGTGGCAGAGTGAGCAAGGGACGCACGTCTGAGTATACCCTGCCAACTTATGGCGAACAAAGTGGTACAAAAGGGGTGGTGATGGACGGAGCATCTGAACCAATCAAACACTCACACCCAGTCAACATATCTGGGTTTAATCCATCACCGTTCTTTAGCCCACTCTGCCACCCCAGTTCAGACATGGCCATATGCAAATCAGTCTGACCCCGTGCCTCATGGGAACAGTCCAGCCCGAGCTGCCAAGCCATGCCTTCCCTGGATCAGAAACAAGCTTCCGAGGACCGGTTTCTGGCATTTCAGCCGTCTTCAGCCCAGCTTGCTTGAATGTGGCAAAGTGAGCAAGGGACTCACGTCTGAGTATACCCTGCCAACTTATGGCGAACAAAGTGGTACAAAAGGGGGTGGTGATGGACGGAGCATCTGAACCAATCAGACCCTCACACCCAGTCAACATATCTGGGTTTAATCCATCACCGTTCGTTAGCCCACTCTGCCACCCCAGTTCAGACATGGCCATATGCAAATCAGTCTGACCCTGTGCCTCATTGGAACAGTCCAGCCCGAACTGCCAAGCCATGCCTTCCCTGGATCAGAAACAAGCTTCCGAGGACCGGTTTCTGGCATTTCAGCCGTCTTCAGCCCAGCTTGCTTGAATCCAGTGGCAAAGTGAGCAAGGGACTCACGTCTGAGTATACCCTGCCACTTTATGGCGAACAAAGTGGTACAAAAGGGGGTGGTGATGGACAGAGCATCTGAACCAATCTAACACTCACACCCAGTCAACAGATCTGGGTTTAATCCATTACCATTCTTTAGCCCACTCTGCCACCCCAGTTCAGACATGGCCATATGCAAATCAGTCTGACCCTGTGCCTCATGGGAACAGTCCAGCCCGAGCTGCCAAGCCATGCCTTCCCTGGATCAGAAACAAGCTTCCGAGGACCGGTTTCTGGCATTTCAGCCGTCTTCAGCCCAGCTTGCTTGAATCCAGTGGCAAAGTGAGCAAGGGACTCATGTCTGAGTATACCCTGCCAACTTATGGCGAACAAAGTGATACAAAAGGGGGTGGTGATGGACGGAGCACCTGAACCAATCAGACCCTCACACCCAGTCAACAGATCTGGGTTTAATCCATCACCGTTCTCTAGCCCACTCTGCCACCCCAGTTCAGACATGGCCATATGCAAATCAGTCTGACCCTGTGCCTCATGGGAACAGTCCAGCCCGAACTTCCAAGCATTGCCTTCCCTGGATGAGAAACAAGCTTCTGAGAACCGGTTTCTGGCATTTCAGCCATTTCAGCCATCTTCAGCCCAGCTTGCTTGAATCCAGTGGCAAAGTGAGCAAGGGACTCACGTCTGAGTATACCCTGCCAACTTATGGCGAACAAAGTGGTACAAAAGGGGGTGGTGATGGACGGAGCATCTGAACCAATCAGACCCTCACACCCAGTCAACAGATCTGGGTTTAATCCATCACCGTTCTCTAGCCCACTCTGCCACCCCAGTTCAGACATGGCCATATGCAAATCAGTCTGACCCTGTGCCTCATGGGAACAGTCCAGCCCGAACTTCCAAGCAATGCCTTCCCTGGATCAGAAACAAGCTTCCGAGAACCGGTTTCTGGCATTTCAGCCATTTCAGCCATCTTCAGCCCAGCTTGCTTGAATCCAGTGGCAAAGTGAGCAAGGGACTCACGTCTGAGTATACCCTGCCAACTTATGGCGAACAAAGTGGTACAAAAGGGGGTGGTGATGGACGGAGCATCTGAACCAATCAAACACTCACACCCAGTCAACAGATTTGGGTTTAATCCATCACCGTTCTTTAGCCCACTCTGCCACCCCAGTTCGGACATGACCATATGCAAATCAGTCTGACCCTGTGCCTCATGGGAACAGTCCAGCCCGAACTGCCAAGCCATGCCTTCCCTGGATCAGAAACAAGCTTCCGAGGACCGGTTTCTGGCATTTCAGCCGTCTTCAGCCCAGCTTGCTTGAATCCAGTGGCAAAGTGAGCAAGGGACTCACGTCTGAGTATACCCTGCCACTTTATGGCGAACAAAGTGGTACAAAAGGGGGTGGTGATGGACGGAGCATCTGAACCAATCAAACACTCACACCCAGTCAACAGATCTGGGTTTAATCCATCACCGTTCTTTAGCCCACTCTGCCACCCCAGTTCGGACATGACCATATGCAAATCAGTCTGACCCTGTGCCTCATGGGAACAGTCCAGCCCGAACTGCCAAGCCATGCCTTCCCTGGATCAGAAACAAGCTTCCGAGGACCGGTTTCTGGCATTTCAGCCGTCTTCAGCCCAGCTTGCTTGAATCCAGTGGCAAAGTGAGCAAGGGACTCACGTCTGAGTATACCCTGCCAACTTATGGCGAACAAAGTAGTACAAAAGGGGGTGGTGATGGACGGAGCATCTGAACCAATCAAACACTCACACCCAGTCGACAGATCTGGGTTGAATCCATTACCATTCTTTAGCCCACTCTGCCACCCCAGTTCAGACATGGCCTTATGCAAATCAGTCTGACCCTTTGCCTCATGGGAACAGTCCAGCCCGAGCTGCCAAGCCATGCCTTCCCTGGATCAGAAACAAGCTTCCGAGGACCGGTTTCTGGCATTTCAGCCGTCTTCAGCCCAGCTTGCTTGAATCCAGTGGCAAAGTGAGAAAGGGACTCACGTCTGAGTATACCCTGCCAACTTATGGCGAACAAAGTGGTACAAAAGGGGGTGGTGATGGACGGAGCATCTGAACCAATCAAACACTCACACCCAGTCAAAGGATCTGGGTTTAATCAATCACCGTTCTTTAGCCCACTCTGCCACCCCAGTTCAGACATGGCCATATGCAAATCAGCCTGACCCGGTGCCTCATGGAAACAGTCCAGCCCGAACTGCCAAGCCATGCCTTCCCTGGATCAGAAACAAGCTTCCGAGGACCGGTTTCTGGCATATCAGCCGTCTTCAGCCCATCTTGCTTGAATCCAGTGGCAAAGTGAGCAAGGGACTCACGTCTGAGTATACCCTGCCAACTTATGGCGAACAAAGTGGTACAAAAGGGGGTGGTGATGGACGGAGCATCTGAACCAATCAAACACTCACACCCAGTCAACAGATTTGGGTTTAATCCATCATCATTCTTTAGCCCACTCTGCCACCCCAGTTCAGACATGGCCATATGCAAATCAGTCTGACCCTGTGCCTCAATGGAACAGTCCAGCCCGAACTGCCAAGCCATGCCTTCCCTGGATCAGAAACAAGCTTCCGAGAACCGGTTTCTGGCATTTCAGCCATCTTCAGCCCAGGATGCTTGAATCCAGTGGCAGAGTGAGCAAGGGACGCACGTCTGAGTATACCCTGCCAACTTATGGCGAACAAAGTGGTACAAAAGGGGTGGTGATGGACGGAGCATCTGAACCAATCAAACACTCACACCCAGTCAACATATCTGGGTTTAATCCATCACCGTTCTTTAGCCCACTCTGCCACCCCAGTTCAGACATGGCCATATGCAAATCAGTCTGACCCCGTGCCTCATGGGAACAGTCCAGCCCGAGCTGCCAAGCCATGCCTTCCCTGGATCAGAAACAAGCTTCCGAGGACCGGTTTCTGGCATTTCAGCCGTCTTCAGCCCAGCTTGCTTGAATGTGGCAAAGTGAGCAAGGGACTCACGTCTGAGTATACCCTGCCAACTTATGGCGAACAAAGTGGTACAAAAGGGGGTGGTGATGGACGGAGCATCTGAACCAATCAGACCCTCACACCCAGTCAACATATCTGGGTTTAATCCATCACCGTTCGTTAGCCCACTCTGCCACCCCAGTTCAGACATGGCCATATGCAAATCAGTCTGACCCTGTGCCTCATTGGAACAGTCCAGCCCGAACTGCCAAGCCATGCCTTCCCTGGATCAGAAACAAGCTTCCGAGGACCGGTTTCTGGCATTTCAGCCGTCTTCAGCCCAGCTTGCTTGAATCCAGTGGCAAAGTGAGCAAGGGACTCACGTCTGAGTATACCCTGCCACTTTATGGCGAACAAAGTGGTACAAAAGGGGGTGGTGATGGACAGAGCATCTGAACCAATCTAACACTCACACCCAGTCAACAGATCTGGGTTTAATCCATTACCATTCTTTAGCCCACTCTGCCACCCCAGTTCAGACATGGCCATATGCAAATCAGTCTGACCCTGTGCCTCATGGGAACAGTCCAGCCCGAGCTGCCAAGCCATGCCTTCCCTGGATCAGAAACAAGCTTCCGAGGACCGGTTTCTGGCATTTCAGCCGTCTTCAGCCCAGCTTGCTTGAATCCAGTGGCAAAGTGAGCAAGGGACTCATGTCTGAGTATACCCTGCCAACTTATGGCGAACAAAGTGATACAAAAGGGGGTGGTGATGGACGGAGCACCTGAACAAATCAGACCCTCACACCCAGTCAACAGATCTGGGTTTAATCCATCACCGTTCTCTAGCCCACTCTGCCACCCCAGTTCAGACATGGCCATATGCAAATCAGTCTGACCCTGTGCCTCATGGGAACAGTCCAGCCCGAACTTCCAAGCATTGCCTTCCCTGGATGAGAAACAAGCTTCTGAGAACCGGTTTCTGGCATTTCAGCCATTTCAGCCATCTTCAGCCCAGCTTGCTTGAATCCAGTGGCAAAGTGAGCAAGGGACTCACGTCTGAGTATACCCTGCCAACTTATGGCGAACAAAGTGGTACAAAAGGGGGTGGTGATGGACGGAGCATCTGAACCAATCAAACACTCACACCCAGTCAACAGATCTGGGTTTAATCCATCACCGTTCTTTAGCCCACTCTGCCACCCCAGTTCGGACATGACCATATGCAAATCAGTCTGACCCTGTGCCTCATGGGAACAGTCCAGCCCGAATTGCCAAGCCATGCCTTCCCTGGATCAGAAACAAGCTTCCGAGGACCGGTTTCTGGCATTTCAGCCGTCTTCAGCCCAGCTTGCTTGAATCCAGTGGCAGAGTGAGCAAGGGACTCACGTCTGAGTATACCCTGCCAACTTATGGCGAACAAAGTGGTACAAAAGGGGTGGTGATGGACGGAGCATCTGAACCAATCAAACACTCACACCCAGTCAACATATCTGGGTTTAATCCATCACCGTTCTTTAGCCCACTCTGCCACCCCAGTTCAGACATGGCCATATGCAAATCAGTCTAACCCTGTGCCTCATGGGAACAGTCCAGCCCGAATTGCCAAGCCATGCCTTCCCTGGATCAGAAACAAGCTTCCGAGGACCGGTTTCTGGCATTTCGGCCGTCTTCAACCCAGCTTGCTTGAATCCAGTGGCAAAGTCAGCAAGGGACTCACGTCTGACTATACCCTGCCAACCTATGGCAAACAAAGTGGTACAAAAGGGGGTGGTGATGGACGGAGCATCTGAACCAATCAAACACTCACACCCAGTCAACAGATCTGGGTTTAATCCATCACCATTCTTTAGCCCACTCTGCCACCCCAGTTCAGACATGGCCATATGCAAATCAGTCTGACCCCGTGCCTCATGGGAACAGTCCAGCCCGAGCTGCTAAGCCATGCCTTCCCTGGATCAGAAACAAGCTTCCGAGGACCGGTTTCTGGCATTTCAGCCGTCTTCAGCCCAGCTTGCTTGAATGTGGCAAAGTGAGCAAGGGACTCACGTCTGAGTATACCCTGCCAACTTATGGCGAACAAAGTGGTACAAAAGGGGGTGGTGATGGACGGAGCATCTGAACCAATCAGACCCTCACACCCAGTCAACATATCTGGGTTTAATCCATCACCGTTCGTTAGCCCACTCTGCCACCCCAGTTCAGACATGGCCATATGCAAATCAGTCTGACCCTGTGCCTCATTGGAACAGTCCAGCCCGAACTGCCAAGCCATGCCTTCCCTGGATCAGAAACAAGCTTCCGAGGACCGGTTTCTGGCATTTCAGCCGTCTTCAGCCCAGCTTGCTTGAATCCAGTGGCAAAGTGAGCAAGGGACTCACGTCTGAGTATACCCTGCCAACTTATGGCGAACAAAGTGGTACAAAAGGGGGTGGTGATGGACGGAGCATCTGAACCAATCAAACACTCACACCCAATCAACAGATCTGGGTTTAATCCATCACCGTACTTTAGCCCACTCTGCCACCCCAGTTCAGACTTGGCCATATGCAAATCAGTCTGACCCTGTGCCTCATGGGAACAGTCCTGCCCGAACTGCCAAGCCATGCCTTCCCTGGGTCAGAAACAAGCTTCCGAGGACCGGTTTCTGGCATTTCAGCCGTCTTCAGCCCAGCTTGCTTAAATCCAGTGGCAAAGTGAGCAAGGGACTCACGTCTGAGTATACCCTGCAAACTTATGGCGAACAAAGTGGTACAAAAGGGGGTGGTGATGGACGGAGCATCTGAACCAATCAGACCCTCACACCCAGTCAACAGATCTGGGTTTAATCCATCACCGTTCTCTAGCCCACTCTGCCACCCCAGTTCAGACATGGCCATATGCAAATCAGTCTGACCCTGTGCCTCATGGGAACAGTCCAGCCCGAACTTCCAAGCAATGCCTTCCCTGGATCAGAAACAAGCTTCCGAGAACCGGTTTCTGGCATTTCAGCCATTTCAGCCATCTTCAGCCCAGCTTGCTTGAATCCAGTGGCAAAGTGAGCAAGGGACTCACGTCTGAGTATACCCTGCCAACTTATGGCGAACAAAGTGGTACAAAAGGGGGTGGTGATGGACGGAGCATCTGAACCAATCAAACACTCACACCCAGTCAACAGATTTGGGTTTAATCCATCACCGTTCTTTAGCCCACTCTGCCACCCCAGTTCGGACATGACCATATGCAAATCAGTCTGACCCTGTGCCTCATGGGAACAGTCCAGCCCGAACTGCCAAGCCATGCCTTCCCTGGATCAGAAACAAGCTTCCGAGGACCGGTTTCTGGCATTTCAGCCGTCTTCAGCCCAGCTTGCTTGAATCCAGTGGCAAAGTGAGCAAGGGACTCACGTCTGAGTATACCCTGCCACTTTATGGCGAACAAAGTGGTACAAAAGGGGGTGGTGATGGACGGAGCATCTGAACCAATCAAACACTCACACCCAGTCAACAGATCTGGGTTTAATCCATCACCGTTCTTTAGCCCACTCTGCCACCCCAGTTCGGACATGACCATATGCAAATCAGTCTGACCCTGTGCCTCATGGGAACAGTCCAGCCCGAACTGCCAAGCCATGCCTTCCCTGGATCAGAAACAAGTTTCCGAGGACCGGTTTCTGGCATTTCAGCCTTTTTCAGCCCAGCTTGCTTGAATCCAGTGGCAAAGTGAGCAAGGGACTCACGTCTGAGTATACCCTGCCAACTTATGGCGAACAAAGTAGTACAAAAGGGGGTGGTGATGGACGGAGCATCTGAACCAATCAAACACTCACACCCAGTCGACAGATCTGGGTTGAATCCATTACCATTCTTTAGCCCACTCTGCCACCCCAGTTCAGACATGGCCTTATGCAAATCAGTCTGACCCTTTGCCTCATGGGAACAGTCCAGCCCGAGCTGCCAAGCCATGCCTTCCCTGGATCAGAAACAAGCTTCCGAGGACCGGTTTCTGGCATTTCAGCCGTCTTCAGCCCAGCTTGCTTGAATCCAGTGGCAAAGTGAGAAAGGGACTCACGTCTGAGTATACCCTGCCAACTTATGGCGAACAAAGTGGTACAAAAGGGGGTGGTGATGGACGGAGCATCTGAACCAATCAAACACTCACACCCAGTCAAAGGATCTGGGTTTAATCAATCACCGTTCTTTAGCCCACTCTGCCACCCCAGTTCAGACATGGCCATATGCAAATCAGCCTGACCCGGTGCCTCATGGAAACAGTCCAGCCCGAACTGCCAAGCCATGCCTTCCCTGGATCAGAAACAAGCTTCCGAGGACCGGTTTCTGGCATATCAGCCGTCTTCAGCCCATCTTGCTTGAATCCAGTGGCAAAGTGAGCAAGGGACTCACGTCTGAGTATACCCTGCCAACTTATGGCGAACAAAGTGGTACAAAAGGGGGTGGTGATGGACGGAGACTCTGAACCAATCAAACACTCACACCCAGTCAACAGATTTGGGTTTAATCCATCATCATTCTTTAGCCCACTCTGCCACCCCAGTTCAGACATGGCCATATGCAAATCAGTCTGACCCTGTGCCTCAATGGAACAGTCCAGCCCGAACTGCCAAGCCATGCCTTCCCTGGATCAGAAACAAGCTTCCGAGAACCGGTTTCTGGCATTTCAGCCATCTTCAGCCCAGGATGCTTGAATCCAGTGGCAGAGTGAGCAAGGGACGCACGTCTGAGTATACCCTGCCAACTTATGGCGAACAAAGTGGTACAAAAGGGGTGGTGATGGACGGAGCATCTGAACCAATCAAACACTCACACCCAGTCAACATATCTGGGTTTAATCCATCACCGTTCTTTAGCCCACTCTGCCACCCCAGTTCAGACATGGCCATATGCAAATCAGTCTGACCCCGTGCCTCATGGGAACAGTCCAGCCCGAGCTGCCAAGCCATGCCTTCCCTGGATCAGAAACAAGCTTCCGAGGACCGGTTTCTGGCATTTCAGCCGTCTTCAGCCCAGCTTGCTTGAATGTGGCAAAGTGAGCAAGGGACTCACGTCTGAGTATACCCTGCCAACTTATGGCGAACAAAGTGGTACAAAAGGGGGTGGTGATGGACGGAGCATCTGAACCAATCAGACCCTCACACCCAGTCAACATATCTGGGTTTAATCCATCACCGTTCGTTAGCCCACTCTGCCACCCCAGTTCAGACATGGCCATATGCAAATCAGTCTGACCCTGTGCCTCATTGGAACAGTCCAGCCCGAACTGCCAAGCCATGCCTTCCCTGGATCAGAAACAAGCTTCCGAGGACCGGTTTCTGGCATTTCAGCCGTCTTCAGCCCAGCTTGCTTGAATCCAGTGGCAAAGTGAGCAAGGGACTCACGTCTGAGTATACCCTGCCACTTTATGGCGAACAAAGTGGTACAAAAGGGGGTGGTGATGGACAGAGCATCTGAACCAATCTAACACTCACACCCAGTCAACAGATCTGGGTTTAATCCATTACCATTCTTTAGCCCACTCTGCCACCCCAGTTCAGACATGGCCATATGCAAATCAGTCTGACCCTGTGCCTCATGGGAACAGTCCAGCCCGAGCTGCCAAGCCATGCCTTCCCTGGATCAGAAACAAGCTTCCGAGGACCGGTTTCTGGCATTTCAGCCGTCTTCAGCCCAGCTTGCTTGAATCCAGTGGCAAAGTGAGCAAGGGACTCATGTCTGAGTATACCCTGCCAACTTATGGCGAACAAAGTGATACAAAAGGGGGTGGTGATGGACGGAGCACCTGAACCAATCAGACCCTCACACCCAGTCAACAGATCTGGGTTTAATCCATCACCGTTCTCTAGCCCACTCTGCCACCCCAGTTCAGACATGGCCATATGCAAATCAGTCTGACCCTGTGCCTCATGGGAACAGTCCAGCCCGAACTTCCAAGCATTGCCTTCCCTGGATGAGAAACAAGCTTCTGAGAACCGGTTTCTGGCATTTCAGCCATTTCAGCCATCTTCAGCCCAGCTTGCTTGAATCCAGTGGCAAAGTGAGCAAGGGACTCACGTCTGAGTATACCCTGCCAACTTATGGCGAACAAAGTGGTACAAAAGGGGGTGGTGATGGACGGAGCATCTGAACCAATCAGACCCTCACACCCAGTCAACAGATCTGGGTTTAATCCATCACCGTTCTCTAGCCCACTCTGCCACCCCAGTTCAGACATGGCCATATGCAAATCAGTCTGACCCTGTGCCTCATGGGAACAGTCCAGCCCGAACTTCCAAGCAATGCCTTCCCTGGATCAGAAACAAGCTTCCGAGAACCGGTTTCTGGCATTTCAGCCATTTCAGCCATCTTCAGCCCAGCTTGCTTGAATCCAGTGGCAAAGTGAGCAAGGGACTCACGTCTGAGTATACCCTGCCAACTTATGGCGAACAAAGTGGTACAAAAGGGGGTGGTGATGGACGGAGCATCTGAACCAATCAAACACTCACACCCAGTCAACAGATTTGGGTTTAATCCATCACCGTTCTTTAGCCCACTCTGCCACCCCAGTTCGGACATGACCATATGCAAATCAGTCTGACCCTGTGCCTCATGGGAACAGTCCAGCCCGAACTGCCAAGCCATGCCTTCCCTGGATCAGAAACAAGCTTCCGAGGACCGGTTTCTGGCATTTCAGCCGTCTTCAGCCCAGCTTGCTTGAATCCAGTGGCAAAGTGAGCAAGGGACTCACGTCTGAGTATACCCTGCCACTTTATGGCGAACAAAGTGGTACAAAAGGGGGTGGTGATGGACGGAGCATCTGAACCAATCAAACACTCACACCCAGTCAACAGATCTGGGTTTAATCCATCACCGTTCTTTAGCCCACTCTGCCACCCCAGTTCGGACATGACCATATGCAAATCAGTCTGACCCTGTGCCTCATGGGAACAGTCCAGCCCGAACTGCCAAGCCATGCCTTCCCTGGATCAGAAACAAGCTTCCGAGGACCGGTTTCTGGCATTTCAGCCGTCTTCAGCCCAGCTTGCTTGAATCCAGTGGCAAAGTGAGCAAGGGACTCACGTCTGAGTATACCCTGCCAACTTATGGCGAACAAAGTAGTACAAAAGGGGGTGGTGATGGACGGAGCATCTGAACCAATCAAACACTCACACCCAGTCGACAGATCTGGGTTGAATCCATTACCATTCTTTAGCCCACTCTGCCACCCCAGTTCAGACATGGCCTTATGCAAATCAGTCTGACCCTTTGCCTCATGGGAACAGTCCAGCCCGAGCTGCCAAGCCATGCCTTCCCTGGATCAGAAACAAGCTTCCGAGGACCGGTTTCTGGCATTTCAGCCGTCTTCAGCCCAGCTTGCTTGAATCCAGTGGCAAAGTGAGCAAGGGACTCACGTCTGAGTATACCCTGCCACTTTATGGCGAACAAAGTGGTACAAAAGGGGGTGGTGATGGACGGAGCATCTGAACCAATCAAACACTCACACCCAGTCAACAGATCTGGGTTTAATCCATCACCGTTCTTTAGCCCACTCTGCCACCCCAGTTCGGACATGACCATATGCAAATCAGTCTGACCCTGTGCCTCATGGGAACAGTCCAGCCCGAACTGCCAAGCCATGCCTTCCCTGGATCAGAAACAAGCTTCCGAGGACCGGTTTCTGGCATTTCAGCTGTCTTCAGCCCAGCTTGCTTGAATCCAGTGGCAAAGTGAGCAAGGGACTCACGTCTGAGTATACCCTGCCAACTTATGGCGAACAAAGTGGTACAAAAGGGGGTGGTGATGGACGGAGACTCTGAACCAATCAAACACTCACACCCAGTCAACAGATTTGGGTTTAATCCATCATCATTCTTTAGCCCACTCTGCCACCCCAGTTCAGACATGGCCATATGCAAATCAGTCTGACCCTGTGCCTCAATGGAACAGTCCAGCCCGAACTGCCAAGCCATGCCTTCCCTGGATCAGAAACAAGCTTCCGAGAACCGGTTTCTGGCATTTCAGCCATCTTCAGCCCAGGATGCTTGAATCCAGTGGCAGAGTGAGCAAGGGACGCACGTCTGAGTATACCCTGCCAACTTATGGCGAACAAAGTGGTACAAAAGGGGTGGTGATGGACGGAGCATCTGAACCAATCAAACACTCACACCCAGTCAACATATCTGGGTTTAATCCATCACCGTTCTTTAGCCCACTCTGCCACCCCAGTTCAGACATGGCCATATGCAAATCAGTCTGACCCCGTGCCTCATGGGAACAGTCCAGCCCGAGCTGCCAAGCCATGCCTTCCCTGGATCAGAAACAAGCTTCCGAGGACCGGTTTCTGGCATTTCAGCCGTCTTCAGCCCAGCTTGCTTGAATGTGGCAAAGTGAGCAAGGGACTCACGTCTGAGTATACCCTGCCAACTTATGGCGAACAAAGTGGTACAAAAGGGGGTGGTGATGGACGGAGCATCTGAACCAATCAGACCCTCACACCCAGTCAACATATCTGGGTTTAATCCATCACCGTTCGTTAGCCCACTCTGCCACCCCAGTTCAGACATGGCCATATGCAAATCAGTCTGACCCTGTGCCTCATTGGAACAGTCCAGCCCGAACTGCCAAGCCATGCCTTCCCTGGATCAGAAACAAGCTTCCGAGGACCGGTTTCTGGCATTTCAGCCGTCTTCAGCCCAGCTTGCTTGAATCCAGTGGCAAAGTGAGCAAGGGACTCACGTCTGAGTATACCCTGCCACTTTATGGCGAACAAAGTGGTACAAAAGGGGGTGGTGATGGACAGAGCATCTGAACCAATCTAACACTCACACCCAGTCAACAGATCTGGGTTTAATCCATTACCATTCTTTAGCCCACTCTGCCACCCCAGTTCAGACATGGCCATATGCAAATCAGTCTGACCCTGTGCCTCATGGGAACAGTCCAGCCCGAGCTGCCAAGCCATGCCTTCCCTGGATCAGAAACAAGCTTCCGAGGACCGGTTTCTGGCATTTCAGCCGTCTTCAGCCCAGCTTGCTTGAATCCAGTGGCAAAGTGAGCAAGGGACTCATGTCTGAGTATACCCTGCCAACTTATGGCGAACAAAGTGATACAAAAGGGGGTGGTGATGGACGGAGCACCTGAACCAATCAGACCCTCACACCCAGTCAACAGATCTGGGTTTAATCCATCACCGTTCTCTAGCCCACTCTGCCACCCCAGTTCAGACATGGCCATATGCAAATCAGTCTGACCCTGTGCCTCATGGGAACAGTCCAGCCCGAACTTCCAAGCATTGCCTTCCCTGGATGAGAAACAAGCTTCTGAGAACCGGTTTCTGGCATTTCAGCCATTTCAGCCATCTTCAGCCCAGCTTGCTTGAATCCAGTGGCAAAGTGAGCAAGGGACTCACGTCTGAGTATACCCTGCCAACTTATGGCGAACAAAGTGGTACAAAAGGGGGTGGTGATGGACGGAGCATCTGAACCAATCAGACCCTCACACCCAGTCAACAGATCTGGGTTTAATCCATCACCGTTCTCTAGCCCACTCTGCCACCCCAGTTCAGACATGGCCATATGCAAATCAGTCTGACCCTGTGCCTCATGGGAACAGTCCAGCCCGAACTTCCAAGCAATGCCTTCCCTGGATCAGAAACAAGCTTCCGAGAACCGGTTTCTGGCATTTCAGCCATTTCAGCCATCTTCAGCCCAGCTTGCTTGAATCCAGTGGCAAAGTGAGCAAGGGACTCACGTCTGAGTATACCCTGCCAACTTATGGCGAACAAAGTGGTACAAAAGGGGGTGGTGATGGACGGAGCATCTGAACCAATCAAACACTCACACCCAGTCAACAGATTTGGGTTTAATCCATCACCGTTCTTTAGCCCACTCTGCCACCCCAGTTCGGACATGACCATATGCAAATCAGTCTGACCCTGTGCCTCATGGGAACAGTCCAGCCCGAACTGCCAAGCCATGCCTTCCCTGGATCAGAAACAAGCTTCCGAGGACCGGTTTCTGGCATTTCAGCCGTCTTCAGCCCAGCTTGCTTGAATCCAGTGGCAAAGTGAGCAAGGGACTCACGTCTGAGTATACCCTGCCACTTTATGGCGAACAAAGTGGTACAAAAGGGGGTGGTGATGGACGGAGCATCTGAACCAATCAAACACTCACACCCAGTCAACAGATCTGGGTTTAATCCATCACCGTTCTTTAGCCCACTCTGCCACCCCAGTTCGGACATGACCATATGCAAATCAGTCTGACCCTGTGCCTCATGGGAACAGTCCAGCCCGAACTGCCAAGCCATGCCTTCCCTGGATCAGAAACAAGCTTCCGAGGACCGGTTTCTGGCATTTCAGCCGTCTTCAGCCCAGCTTGCTTGAATCCAGTGGCAAAGTGAGCAAGGGACTCACGTCTGAGTATACCCTGCCAACTTATGGCGAACAAAGTAGTACAAAAGGGGGTGGTGATGGACGGAGCATCTGAACCAATCAAACACTCACACCCAGTCGACAGATCTGGGTTGAATCCATTACCATTCTTTAGCCCACTCTGCCACCCCAGTTCAGACATGGCCTTATGCAAATCAGTCTGACCCTTTGCCTCATGGGAACAGTCCAGCCCGAGCTGCCAAGCCATGCCTTCCCTGGATCAGAAACAAGCTTCCGAGGACCGGTTTCTGGCATTTCAGCCGTCTTCAGCCCAGCTTGCTTGAATCCAGTGGCAAAGTGAGAAAGGGACTCACGTCTGAGTATACCCTGCCAACTTATGGCGAACAAAGTGGTACAAAAGGGGGTGGTGATGGACGGAGCATCTGAACCAATCAAACACTCACACCCAGTCAAAGGATCTGGGTTTAATCAATCACCGTTCTTTAGCCCACTCTGCCACCCCAGTTCAGACATGGCCATATGCAAATCAGCCTGACCCGGTGCCTCATGGAAACAGTCCAGCCCGAACTGCCAAGCCATGCCTTCCCTGGATCAGAAACAAGCTTCCGAGGACCGGTTTCTGGCATATCAGCCGTCTTCAGCCCATCTTGCTTGAATCCAGTGGCAAAGTGAGCAAGGGACTCACGTCTGAGTATACCCTGCCAACTTATGGCGAACAAAGTGGTACAAAAGGGGGTGGTGATGGACGGAGACTCTGAACCAATCAAACACTCACACCCAGTCAACAGATTTGGGTTTAATCCATCATCATTCTTTAGCCCACTCTGCCACCCCAGTTCAGACATGGCCATATGCAAATCAGTCTGACCCTGTGCCTCAATGGAACAGTCCAGCCCGAACTGCCAAGCCATGCCTTCCCTGGATCAGAAACAAGCTTCCGAGAACCGGTTTCTGGCATTTCAGCCATCTTCAGCCCAGGATGCTTGAATCCAGTGGCAGAGTGAGCAAGGGACGCACGTCTGAGTATACCCTGCCAACTTATGGCGAACAAAGTGGTACAAAAGGGGTGGTGATGGACGGAGCATCTGAACCAATCAAACACTCACACCCAGTCAACATATCTGGGTTTAATCCATCACCGTTCTTTAGCCCACTCTGCCACCCCAGTTCAGACATGGCCATATGCAAATCAGTCTGACCCCGTGCCTCATGGGAACAGTCCAGCCCGAGCTGCCAAGCCATGCCTTCCCTGGATCAGAAACAAGCTTCCGAGGACCGGTTTCTGGCATTTCAGCCGTCTTCAGCCCAGCTTGCTTGAATGTGGCAAAGTGAGCAAGGGACTCACGTCTGAGTATACCCTGCCAACTTATGGCGAACAAAGTGGTACAAAAGGGGGTGGTGATGGACGGAGCATCTGAACCAATCAGACCCTCACACCCAGTCAACATATCTGGGTTTAATCCATCACTGTTCGTTAGCCCACTCTGCCACCCCAGTTCAGACATGGCCATATGCAAATCAGTCTGACCCTGTGCCTCATTGGAACAGTCCAGCCCGAACTGCCAAGCCATGCCTTCCCTGGATCAGAAACAAGCTTCCGAGGACCGGTTTCTGGCATTTCAGCCGTCTTCAGCCCAGCTTGCTTGAATCCAGTGGCAAAGTGAGCAAGGGACTCACGTCTGAGTATACCCTGCCACTTTATGGCGAACAAAGTGGTACAAAAGGGGGTGGTGATGGACAGAGCATCTGAACCAATCTAACACTCACACCCAGTCAACAGATCTGGGTTTAATCCATTACCATTCTTTAGCCCACTCTGCCACCCCAGTTCAGACATGGCCATATGCAAATCAGTCTGACCCTGTGCCTCATGGGAACAGTCCAGCCCGAGCTGCCAAGCCATGCCTTCCCTGGATCAGAAACAAGCTTCCGAGGACCGGTTTCTGGCATTTCAGCCGTCTTCAGCCCAGCTTGCTTGAATCCAGTGGCAAAGTGAGCAAGGGACTCATGTCTGAGTATACCCTGCCAACTTATGGCGAACAAAGTGATACAAAAGGGGGTGGTGATGGACGGAGCACCTGAACAAATCAGACCCTCACACCCAGTCAACAGATCTGGGTTTAATCCATCACCGTTCTCTAGCCCACTCTGCCACCCCAGTTCAGACATGGCCATATGCAAATCAGTCTGACCCTGTGCCTCATGGGAACAGTCCAGCCCGAACTTCCAAGCATTGCCTTCCCTGGATGAGAAACAAGCTTCTGAGAACCGGTTTCTGGCATTTCAGCCATTTCAGCCATCTTCAGCCCAGCTTGCTTGAATCCAGTGGCAAAGTGAGCAAGGGACTCACGTCTGAGTATACCCTGCCAACTTATGGCGAACAAAGTGGTACAAAAGGGGGTGGTGATGGACGGAGCATCTGAACCAATCAAACACTCACACCCAGTCAACAGATCTGGGTTTAATCCATCACCGTTCTTTAGCCCACTCTGCCACCCCAGTTCGGACATGACCATATGCAAATCAGTCTGACCCTGTGCCTCATGGGAACAGTCCAGCCCGAATTGCCAAGCCATGCCTTCCCTGGATCAGAAACAAGCTTCCGAGGACCGGTTTCTGGCATTTCAGCCGTCTTCAGCCCAGCTTGCTTGAATCCAGTGGCAAAGTGAGCAAGGGACTCACGTCTGAGTATACCCTGCCAACTTATGGCGAACAAAGTAGTACAAAAGGGGGTGGTGATGGACGGAGCATCTGAACCAATCAAACACTCACACCCAGTCGACAGATCTGGGTTGAATCCATTACCATTCTTTAGCCCAATCTGCAACCCCAGTTCAGACATGGCCATATGCAAATCAGTCTGACCCTTTGCCTCATGGGAACAGTCAAGCCCGAGCTGCCAAGCCATGCCTTCCCTGGATCAGAAACAAGCTTCCGAGGACCGGTTTCTGGCATTTCAGCCGTCTTCAGCCCAGCTTGCTTGAATCCAGAGGCAAAGTGAGTAAGGGACTCACGTCCGAGTATACCCTGCCAACTTATGGCGAACAAAGTGGTACAAAAGGGGGTGGTGATGGACGGAGCATCTGAACCAATCAAACACTCACACCCAGTCAAAGGATCTGGGTTTAATCAATCACCGTTCTTTAGCCCACTCTGCCACCCCAGTTCAGACATGGCCATATGCAAATCAGTCTGACCCGGTGCCTCATGGAAACAGTCCAGCCCGAACTGCCAAGCCATGCCTTCCCTGGATCAGAAACAAGCTTCCGAGGACCGGTTTCTGGCATATCAGCCGTCTTCAGCCCATCTTGCTTGAATCCAGTGGCAAAGTGAGCAAGGGACTCACGTCTGAGTATACCCTGCCAACTTATGGCGAACAAAGTGGTACAAAAGGGGGTGGTGATGGACGGAGACTATGAACCAATCAAACACTCACACCCAGTCAACATATCTGGGTTTAATCCATCACCGTTCTTTAGCCCACTCTGCCACCCCAGTACAGACATGGCCGTATGCAAATCAGTCTAACCCTGTGCCTCATGGGAACAGTCCAGCCCGAACTGCCAAGCCATGCCTTCCCTGGATCAGAAACAAGCTTCCGAGGACCGGTTTCTGGCATTTCGGCCGTCTTCAACCCAGCTTGCTTGAATCCAGTGGCAAAGTCAGCAAGGGACTCACGTCTGACTATACCCTGCCAACCTATGGCGAACAAAGTGGTACAAAAGGGGGTGGTGATGGACGGAGCATCTGAACCAATCAAACACTCACACCCAGTCTACAGATCTGGGTTTAATCCATCACCATTCTTTAGCCCACTCTGCCACCCCAGTTCAGACATGGCCATATGCAAATCAGTCTGACCCGTGCCTCATGGGAACAGTCCAGCCCGAGCTGCCAAGCCATGCCTTCCCTGGATCAGAAACAAGCTTCCGAGGACAGGTTTCTGGCATTTCAGCCGTCTTCAGCCCAGCTTGCTTGAATCCAGTGGCAACGTGAGCAAGGGACTCACGTCTGAGTATACCCTGCCAACTTATGGCGAACAAAGTGGTACAAAAGGGGGTGGTGATGGACGGAGCATCTGAACCAATCAAACACTCACACCCAGTCAACGGATCTGGGTTTAATCCATCACCGTTCTTTAGCCCACTCTGCCACCCCAGTTCAGACATGGCCATATGCAAATCAGTCTGACCCTGTGCCTCATGGGAACAGTCCAGCCCGAACTGCCAAGCCATGCCTTCCCTGGATCAGAAACAAGCTTCCGAGGACCGGTTTCTGGCATTTCAGCCGTCTTCAGCCCAGCTTGCTTGAATGTGGCAAAGTGAGCAAGGGACTCACGTCTGAGTATACCCTGCCAACTTATGGCGAACAAAGTGGTACAAAAGGGGGTGGTGATGGACGGAGCATCTGAACCAATCAGACCCTCACACCCAGTCAACATATCTGGGTTTAATCCATCACCGTTCGTTAGCCCAATCTGCCACCCCAGTTCAGACATGGCCATATGCAAATCAGTCTGACCCTGTGCCTCATTGGAACAGTCCAGCCCGAACTGCCAAGCCATGCCTTCCCTGGATCAGAAACAAGCTTCCGAGGACCGGTTTCTGGCATTTCAGCCGTCTTCAGCCCAGCTTGCTTGAATCCAGTGACAAAGTGAGCAAGGGACTCACGTCTGAGTATACCCTGCCACTTTATGGCGAACAAAGTGGTACAAAAGGGGGTGGTGATGGACGGAGCATCTGAACCAATCAAACACTCACACCCAGTCAACAGATCTGGGTTTAATCCATTATCATTCTTTAGCCCACTCTGCCACCCCAGTTCAGACATGGCCATATGCAAATCAGTCTGACCCTGTGCCTCATGGGAACAGTCCTGCCTGAACTGCCAAGCCATGCCTTCCCTGGGTCAGAAACAAGCTTCCGAGGACCGGTTTCTGGCATTTCAGCCGTCTTCAGCCCAGCTTGCTTGAATCCAGTGGCAAAGTGAGCAAGGGACTCACGTCTGAGTATACCCTGCCAACTTATGGCGAACAAAGTGGTACAAAAGGGGGTGGTGATGGACGGAGCATCTGAACCAATCAGACCCTCACACCCAGTCAACAGATCTGGGTTTAATCCATCACCGTTCTCTAGCCCACTCTGCCACCCCAGTTCAGACATGGCCATATGCAAATCAGTCTGACCCTGTGCCTCATGGGAACAGTCCAGCCCGAACTTCCAAGCAATGCCTTCCCTGGATCAGAAACAAGCTTCCGAGAACCGGTTTCTGGCATTTCAGCCATTTCAGCCATCTTCAGCCCAGCTTGCTTGAATCCAGTGGCAAAGTGAGCAAGGGACTCACGTCTGAGTATACCCTGCCAACTTATGGCGAACAAAGTAGTACAAAAGGGGGTGGTGATGGACGGAGCATCTGAACCAATCAAACACTCACACCCAGTCGACAGATCTGGGTTGAATCCATTACCATTCTTTAGCCCACTCTGCCACCCCAGTTCAGACATGGCCTTATGCAAATCAGTCTGACCCTTTGCCTCATGGGAACAGTCCAGCCCGAGCTGCCAAGCCATGCCTTCCCTGGATCAGAAACAAGCTTCCGAGGACCGGTTTCTGGCATTTCAGCCGTCTTCAGCCCAGCTTGCTTGAATCCAGTGGCAAAGTGAGAAAGGGACTCACGTCTGAGTATACCCTGCCAACTTATGGCGAACAAAGTGGTACAAAAGGGGGTGGTGATGGACGGAGCATCTGAACCAATCAAACACTCACACCCAGTCAAAGGATCTGGGTTTAATCAATCACCGTTCTTTAGCCCACTCTGCCACCCCAGTTCAGACATGGCCATATGCAAATCAGCCTGACCCGGTGCCTCATGGAAACAGTCCAGCCCGAACTGCCAAGCCATGCATTCCCTGGATCAGAAACAAGCTTCCGAGGACCGGTTTCTGGCATATCAGCCGTCTTTAGCCCATCTTGCTTGAATCCAGTGGCAAAGTGAGCAAGGGACTCACGTCTGAGTATACCCTGCCAACTTATGGCGAACAAAGTGGTACAAAAGGGGGTGGTGATGGACGGAGACTCTGAACCAATCAAACACTCACACCCAGTCAACAGATTTGGGTTTAATCCATCATCATTCTTTAGCCCACTCTGCCACCCCAGTTCAGACATGGCCATATGCAAATCAGTCTGACCCTGTGCCTCATGGGAACAGTCCAGCCCGAACTGCCAAGCCATGCCTTCCCTGGATCAGAAACAAGCTTCCGAGAACCGGTTTCTGGCATTTCAGCCATCTTCAGCCCAGGATGCTTGAATCCAGTGGCAGAGTGAGCAAGGGATTCACGTCTGAGTATACCCTGCCAACTTATGGCGAACAAAGTGGTACAAAAGGGGTGGTGATGGACGGAGCATCTGAACCAATCAAACACTCACACCCAGTCAACATATCTGGGTTTAATCCATCACCGTTCTTTAGCCCACTCTGCCTCCCAGGTTCAGACATGGCCATATGCAAATCAGTCTAACCCTGTGCCTCATGGGAACAGTCCAGCCCGAACTGCCAAGCCATGCCTTCCCTGGATCAGAAACAAGCTTCCGAGGACCGGTTTCTGGCATTTCGGCCGTCTTCAACCCAGCTTGCTTGAATCCAGTGGCAAAGTCAGCAAGGGACTCACGTCTGACTATACCCTGCCAACCTATGGCGAACAAAGTGGTACAAAAGGGGGTGGTGATGGACGGAGCATCTGAACCAATCAAACACTCACACCCAGTCAACAGATCTGGGTTTAATCCATCACCATTCTTTAGCCCACTCTGCCACCCCAGTTCAGACATGGCCATATGCAAATCAGTCTGACCCCGTGCCTCATGGGAACAGTCCAGCCCGAGCTGCCAAGCCATGCCTTCCCTGGATCAGAAACAAGATTCCGAGGACCGGTTTCTGGCATTTCAGCCGTCTTCAGCCCAGCTTGCTTGAATGTGGCAAAGTGAGCAAGGGACTCACGTCTGAGTATACCCTGCCAACTTATGGCGAACAAAGTGGTACAAAAGGGGGTGGTGATGGACGGAGCATCTGAACCAATCAGACCCTCACACCCAGTCAACATATCTGGGTTTAATCCATCACCGTTCGTTAGCCCACTCTGCCACCCCAGTTCAGACATGGCCATATGCAAATCAGTCTGACCCTGTGCCACATTGGAACAGTCCAGCCCGAACTGCCAAGCCATGCCTTCCCTGGATCAGAAACAAGCTTCCGAGGACCGGTTTCTGGCATTTCAGCCGTCTTCAGCCCAGCTTGCTTGAATCCAGTGGCAAAGTGAGCAAGGGACTCACGTCTGAGTATACCCTGCCACTTTATGGCGAACAAAGTGGTACAAAAGGGGGTGGTGATGGACGGAGCATCTGAACCAATCTAACACTCACACCCAGTCAACAGATCTGGGTTTAATCCATCACCGTTCTCTAGCCCACTCTGCCACCCCAGTTCAGACATGGCCATATGCAAATCAGTCTGACCTTGTGCCTCATTGGAACAGTCCAGCCCGAACTTCCAAGCAATGCCTTCCCTGGATCAGAAACAAGCTTCCGAGAACCGGTTTCTGGCATTTCAGCCATTTCAGCCATCTTCAGCCCAGCTTGCTTGAATCCAGTGGCAAAGTGAGCAAGGGACTCACGTCTGAGTATACCCTGCCAACTTATGGCGAACAAAGTGGTACAAAAGGGGGTGGTGATGGACGGAGCATCTGAACCAATCAAACACTCACACCCAGTCAACAGATCTGGGTTTAATCCATCACCGTTCTTTAGCCCACTCTGCCACCCCAGTTCGGACATGACCATATGCAAATCAGTCTGACCCTGTGCCTCATGGGAACAGTCCAGCCCGAACTGCCAAGCCATGCCTTCCCTGGATCAGAAACAAGCTTCCGAGGACCGGTTTCTGGCATTTCAGCCGTCTTCAGCCCAGCTTGCTTGAATCCAGTGGCAAAGTGAGCAAGGGACTCACGTCTGAGTATACCCTGCCAACTTTTGGCGAACAAAGTAGTACAAAAGGGGGTGGTGATGGACGGAGCATCTGAACCAATCAAACACTCACACCCAGTCGACAGATCTGGGTTGAATCCATTACCATTCTTTAGCCCACTCTGCCACCCCAGTTCAGACATGGCCATATGCAAATCAGTCTGACCCTTTGCCTCATGGGAACAGTCCACCCGAGCTGCAAAGCCATGCCTTCCCTGGATCAGAAACAAGCTTCCGAGGACCGGTTTCTGGCATTTCAGCCGTCTTCAGCCCAGCTTGCTTGAATCCAGTGGCAAAGTGAGTAAGGGACTCACGTCTGAGTATACCCTGCCAACTTATGGCGAACAAAGTGGTACAAAAGGGGGTGGTGATGGACGGAGCATCTGAACCAATCAAACACTCACACCCAGTCAAAGGATCTGGGTTTAATCAATCACCGTTCTTTAGCCCACTCTGCCACCCCAGTTCAGACATGGCCATATGCAAATCAGTCTGACCCGGTGCCTCATGGAAACAGTCCAGCCCGAACTGCCAAGCCATGCCTTCCCTGGATCAGAAACAAGCTTCCGAGGACCGGTTTCTGGCATATCAGCCGTCTTCAGCCCATCTTGCTTGAATCCAGTTGCAAAGTGAGCAAGGGACTCACGTCTGAGTATACCCTGCCAACTTATGGCGAACAAAGTGGTACAAAAGTGGGTGGTGATGGACGGAGACTCTGAACCAATCAAACACTCACACCCAGTCAACAGATTTGGGTTTAATCCATCATCATTCTTTAGCCCACTCTGCCACCCCAGTTCAGACATGGCCATATGCAAATCAGTCTGACCCTGTGCCTCATGGGAACAGTCCAGCCCGAACTGCCAAGCCATGCCTTCCCTGGATCAGAAACAAGCTTCCGAGAACCGGTTTCTGGCATTTCAGCCGTCTCCAGCCCAGGATGCTTGAATCAAGTGGCAGAGTGAGCAAGGGACTCACGCCTGAGTATACCCTGCCAACTTATGGCGAACAAAGTGGTACAAAAGGGGTGGTGATGGACGGAGCATCTGAACCAATCAAACACTCACACCCAGTCAACATATCTGGGTTTAATCCATCACCGTTCTTTAGCCCACTCTGCCACCCCAGTTCAGACATGGCCATATGCAAATCAGTCTAACCCTGTGCCTCATGGGAACAGTCCAGCCCGAACTGCCAAGCCATGCCTTCCCTGGATCAGAAACAAGCTTCCGAGGACCGGTTTCTGGCATTTCGGCCGTCTTCAACCCAGCTTGCTTGAATCCAGTGGCAAAGTCAGCAAGGGACTCACGTCTGACTATACCCTGCCAACCTATGGCGAACAAAGTGGTACAAAAGGGGGTGGTGATGGACGGAGCATCTGAACCAATCAAACACTCACACCCAGTCAACGGATCTGGGTTTAATCCATCACCGTTCTTTAGCCCACTCTGCCACCCCAGTTCAGACATGGCGATATGCAAATCAGTCTGACCCCGTGCCTCATGGGAACAGTCCAGCCCGAGCTGCCAAGCCATGCCTTCCCTGGATCAGAAACAAGCTTCCGAGGACAGGTTTCTGGCATTTCAGCCGTCTTCAGCCCAGCTTGCTTGAATCCAGTGGCAACGTG
Organism: Lissotriton helveticus; assembly: GCF_964261635.1. NCBI lineage: Eukaryota > Metazoa > Chordata > Amphibia > Caudata > Salamandridae > Lissotriton > Lissotriton helveticus. The sequence goes on along the minus strand of NC_136061.1, from coordinate 297,113,195 downwards.
AGCAAGGGACTCACGTCTGAGTATACCCTGCCAACTTATGGCGAACAAAGTGGTACAAAAGGGGGTGGTGATGGACAGAGCATCTGAACCAATCAAACCCTCACACCCAGTCAAGAGATCCGGGTTTAATCCATCACCGTTCTTTAGCCCACTCTGCCACCCCAGTTCAGACATGGCCATATGCAAATCAGTCTGACCCTGTGCCTCATGGGAACAGTCCAGCCCGAACTGCCAAGCCATGCCTTCCCTGGATCAGAAACAAGCTTCCGAGAACCGGTTTCTGGCATTTCAGCCGTCTTCAGCCCAGCTTGCTTGAATCCAGTGGCAGAGTGAGCAAGGGACTCATGTCTGAGTATACCCTGCCAACTTATGGCGAACAAAGTGGTACAAAAGGAGGTGGTGATGGACGGAGCATCTGAACCAATCAAACACTCACACCCAGTCGACAGATCTGGGTTGAATCCATTACCATTCTTTAGCCCACTCTGCCACCCCAGTTCAGACATGGCCATATGCAAATCAGTCTGACCCTTTGCCTCATGGGAACAGTCCAGCCCGAGCTGCCAAGCCATGCCTTCCCTGGATCAGAAACAAGCTTCCGAGGACCGGTTTCTGGCATTTCAGCCGTCTTCAGCCCAGCTTGCTTGAATCCAGTGGCAAAGTGAGTAAGGGGCTCACGTCTGAGTATACCCTGCCAACTTATGGCGAACAAAGTGGTACAAAAGGGGGTGGTGATGGACGGAGCATCTGAACCAATCAAACACTCACACCCAGTCAAAGGATCTGGGTTTAATCAATCACCGTTCTTTAGCCCACTCTGCCACCCCAGTTCAGACATGGCCATATGCAAATCAGTCTGACCCGGTGCCTCATGGAAACAGTCCAGCCCGAACTGCCAAGCCATGCCTTCCCTGGATCAGAAACAAGCTTCCGAGGACCGGTGTCTGGCATATCAGCCGTCTTCAGCCCATCTTGCTTGAATCCAGTTGCAAAGTGAGCAAGGGACTCACGTCTGAGTATACCCTGCCAACTTATGGCGAACAAAGTGGTACAAAAGTGGGTGGTGATGGACGGAGACTCTGAACCAATCAAACACTCACACCCAGTCAACAGATTTGGGTTTAATCCATCATCATTCTTTAGCCCACTCTGCCACCCCAGTTCAGACATGGCCATATGCAAATCAGTCTGACCCTGTGCCTCATGGGAACAGTCCAGCCCGAACTGCCAAGCCATGCCTTCCCTGGATCAGAAACAAGCTTCCGAGAACCGGTTTCTGGCATTTCAGCCGTCTCCAGCCCAGGATGCTTGAATCAAGTGGCAGAGTGAGCAAGGGACTCACGTCTGAGTATACCCTGCCAACTTATGGCGAACAAAGTGGTACAAAAGGGGTGGTGATGGACGGAGCATCTGAACCAATCAAACACTCACACCCAGTCAATATATCTGGGTTTAATCCATCACCGTTCTTTAGCCCACTCTGCCACCCCAGTTCAGACATGGCCATATGCAAATCAGTCTAACCCTGTGCCTCATGGGAACAGTCCAGCCCGAACTGCCAAGCCATGCCTTCCCTGGATCAGAAACAAGCTTCCGAGGACCGGTTTCTGGCATTTCGGCCGTCTTCAACCCAGCTTGCTTGAATCCAGTGGCAAAGTCAGCAAGGGACTCACGTCTGACTATACCCTGCCAACCTATGGCGAACAAAGTGGTACAAAAGGGGGTGGTGATGGACGGAGCATCTGAACCAATCAAACACTCACACCCAGTCAACGGATCTGGGTTTAATCCATCACCGTTCTTTAGCCCACACTGCCACCCCAGTTCAGACATGGCCATATGCAAATCCGTCTGACCCTGTGCCTCATGGGAACAGTCCAGCCCGAACTGCCAAGCCATGTCTTCCCTGGATCAGAAACAAGCTTCCGAGGACCGGTTTCAGGCATTCCAGCCGTCTTCAGCCCAGCTTGCTTGAATCCAGTGGCAAAGTGAGCAAGGGACTCACGTCTGAGTATACCCTGCCAACTTATGGCGAACAGAGTGGTACAAAAGGGGGTGGTGATGGACGGAGCATCTGAACCAATCAAACACTGACACCCAGCCAACAGATCTGGGTTTAATCCATCACCATTCTTCAGCCCACTCTGCCACCCCAGTTCAGACATGGCCATATGCAAATCAGTCTGACCCCGTGCCTCATGGGAACAGTCCAGCCCGAGCTGCCAAGCCATGCCTTCCCTGGATCAGAAACAAGCTTCCGAGGACAGTTTTCTGGCATTTCAGCCGTCTTCAGCCCAGCTTGCTTGAATCCAGTGGCAACGTGAGCAAGGGACTCACGTCTGAGTATACCCTGCCAACTTATGGCGAACAAAGTGGTACAAAAGGGGGTGGTGATGGACGGAGCATCTGAACCAATCAAACCCTCACACCCAGTCAAGAGATCCGGGTTTAATCCATCACCGTTCTTTAGCCCACTCTGCCACCCCAGTTCAGACATGGCCATATGCAAATCAGTCTGACCCTGTGCCTCATGGGAACAGTCCAGCCCGAACTGCCAAGCCATGCCTTCCCTGGATCAGAAACAAGCTTCCGAGAACCGGTTTCTGGCATTTCAGCCGTCTTCAGCCCAGCTTGCTTGAATCCAGTGGCAGAGTGAGCAAGGGACTCATGTCTGAGTATACCCTGCCAACTTATGGCGAACAAAGTGGTACAAAAGGAGGTGGTGATGGATGGAGCATCTGAACCAATCAAACACTCACACACAGTCAACAGATCTGGGTTTAATCCATCACCGTTCTTTAGCCCACTCTGCCACCCCAGTTCCGACATGACCATATGCAAATCAGTCTGACCCTGTGCCTCATGGGAACAGTCCAGCCCGAACTGCCAAGCCATGCCTTCCCTGGATCAGAAACAAGCTTCCGAGGACCGGTTTCTGGCATTTCAGCCGTCTTCAGCCCAGCTTGCTTGAATGTGGCAAAGTGAGCAAGGGACTCACGTCTGAGTATACCCTGCCAACTTATGGCGAACAAAGTGGTACAAAAGGGGGTGGTGATGGACGGAGCATCTGAACCAATCAGACCCTCACACCCAGTCAAAATATCTGGGTTTAATCCATCACCGTTCGTTAGCCCACTCTGCCACCCCAGTTCAGACATGGCCATATGCAAATCAGTCTGACCCTGTGCCTCATTGGAACAGTCCAGCCCGAACTGCCAAGCCATGCCTTCCCTGGATCAGAAACAAGCTTCCGAGGACCGGTTTCTGGCATTTCAGCCGTCTTCAGCCCAGCTTGCTTGAATCCAGTGACAAAGTGAGCAAGGGACTCACGTCTGAGTATACCCTGCCACTTTATGGCGAACAAAGTGGTACAAAAGGGGGTGGTGATGGACGGAGCATCTGAACCAATCAAACACTCACACCCAGTCAACAGATCTGGGTTTAATCCATTACCATTCTTTAGCCCACTCTGCCACCCCAGTTCAGACATGGCCATATGCAAATCAGTCTGACCCTGTGCCTCATGGGAACAGTCCAGCCCGAGCTGCCAAGCCATGCCTTCCCTGGATCAGAAACAAGCTTCCGAGGACCGGTTTCTGGCATTTCAGCCGTCTTCAGCCCAGCTTGCTTGAATCCAGTGGCAAAGTGAGCAAGGGACTCACGTCTGAGTATACCCTGCCAACTTATGGCGAACAAAGTGGTACAAAAGGGGGTGGAGATGGAGGGAGCATCTGAACCAATCAAACACTCACACCCAGTCAACAGATCTGGGTTTAATCCATCACCGTTCTTTAGCCCACTCTGCCACCCCAGTTCAGACATGGCCATATGCAAATCAGTCTGACCCTGTGCCTCATGGAAACAGTCCAGCCCAAACTGCCAAGCCATGCCTTCCCTGGATCAGAAACAAGCCTCTGAGGACCGGCTTCTGGCATTTCAGCCGTCTTCAGCCTAGCTTGCTTGAATCCAGTGGCAAAGTGAGCAAGGAACTCACGTCTGAGTATACCCTGCCAACTTATGGCGAACAAAGTGGTACAAAAGGGGGTGGTGATGGACGGAGCATCTGAACCAATCAGACCCTCACACCCAGTCAACATATCTGGGTTTAATCCATCACCGTTCGTTAGCCCACTCTGCCACCCCAGTTCAGACATGGCCATATGCAAATCAGTCTGACCCTGTGCCACATTGGAACAGTCCAGCCCGAACTGCCAAGCCATGCCTTCCCTGGATCAGAAACAAGCTTCCGAGGACCGGTTTCTGGCATTTCAGCCGTCTTCAGCCCAGCTTGCTTGAATCCAGTGGCAAAGTGAGCAAGGGACTCACGTCTGAGTATACCCTGCCACTTTATGGCGAACAAAGTGGTACAAAAGGGGGTGGTGATGGACGGAGCATCTGAACCAATCTAACACTCACACCCAGTCAACAGATCTGGGTTTAATCCATCACCGTTCTCTAGCCCACTCTGCCACCCCAGTTCAGACATGGCCATATGCAAATCAGTCTGACCTTGTGCCTCATTGGAACAGTCCAGCCCGAACTTCCAAGCAATGCCTTCCCTGGATCAGAAACAAGCTTCCGAGAACCGGTTTCTGGCATTTCAGCCATTTCAGCCATCTTCAGCCCAGCTTGCTTGAATCCAGTGGCAAAGTGAGCAAGGGACTCACGTCTGAGTATACCCTGCCAACTTATGGCGAACAAAGTGGTACAAAAGGGGGTGGTGATGGACGGAGCATCTGAACCAATCAAACACTCACACCCAGTCAACAGATCTGGGTTTAATCCATCACCGTTCTTTAGCCCACTCTGCCACCCCAGTTCGGACATGACCATATGCAAATCAGTCTGACCCTGTGCCTCATGGGAACAGTCCAGCCCGAACTGCCAAGCCATCCCTTCCCTGGATCAGAAACAAGCTTCCGAGGACCGGTTTCTGGCATTTCAGCCGTCTTCAGCCCAGCTTGCTTGAATCCAGTGGCAAAGTGAGCAAGGGACTCACGTCTGAGTATACCCTGCCAACTTATGGCGAACAAAGTAGTACAAAAGGGGGTGGTGATGGACGGAGCATCTGAACCAATCAAACACTCACACCCAGTCGACAGATCTGGGTTGAATCCATTACCATTCTTTAGCCCACTCTGCCACCCCAGTTCAGACATGGCCATATGCAAATCAGTCTGACCCTTTGCCTCATGGGAACAGTCCAGCCCGAGCTGCCAAGCCATGCCTTCCCTGGATCAGAAACAAGCTTCCGAGGACCGGTTTCTGGCATTTCAGCCGTCTTCAGCCCAGCTTGCTTGAATCCAGTGGCAAAGTGAGTAAGGGACTCACGTCTGAGTATACCCTGCCAACTTATGGCGAACAAAGTGGTACAAAAGGGGGTGGTGATGGACGGAGCATCTGAACCAATCAAACACTCACACCCAGTCAAAGGATCTGGGTTTAATCAATCACCGTTCTTTAGCCCACTCTGCCACCCCAGTTCAGACATGGCCATATGCAAATCAGTCTGACCCGGTGCCTCATGGAAACAGTCCAGCCCGAACTGCCAAGCCATGCCTTCCCTGGATCAGAAACAAGCTTCCGAGGACCGGTTTCTGGCATATCAGCCGTCTTCAGCCCATCTTGCTTGAATCCAGTTGCAAAGTGAGCAAGGGACTCACGTCTGAGTATACCCTGCCAACTTATGGCGAACAAAGTGGTACAAAAGTGGGTGGTGATGGACGGAGACTCTGAACCAATCAAACACTCACACCCAGTCAACAGATTTGGGTTTAATCCATCATCATTCTTTAGCCCACTCTGCCACCCCAGTTCAGACATGGCCATATGCAAATCAGTCTGACCCTGTGCCTCATGGGAACAGTCCAGCCCGAACTGCCAAGCCATGCCTTCCCTGGATCAGAAACAACCTTCCGAGAACCGGTTTCTGGCATTTCAGCCGTCTCCAGCCCAGGATGCTTGAATCAAGTGGCAGAGTGAGCAAGGGACTCACGTCTGAGTATACCCTGCCAACTTATGGCGAACAAAGTGGTACAAAAGGGGTGGTGATGGACGGAGCATCTGAACCAATCAAACACTCACACCCAGTCAACATATCTGGGTTTAATCCATCACCGTTCTTTAGCCCACTCTGCCACCCCAGTTCAGACATGGCCATATGCAAATCAGTCTAACCCTGTGCCTCATGGGAACAGTCCAGCCCGAACTGCCAAGCCATGCCTTCCCTGGATCAGAAACAAGCTTCCGAGGACCGGTTTCTGGCATTTCGGCCGTCTTCAACCCAGCTTGCTTGAATCCAGTGGCAAAGTCAGCAAGGGACTCACGTCTGACTATACCCTGCCAACCTATGGCGAACAAAGTGGTACAAAAGGGGGTGGTGATGGACGGAGCATCTGAACCAATCAAACACTCACACCCAGTCAACGGATCTGGGTTTAATCCATCACCGTTCTTTAGCCCACTCTGCCACCCCAGTTCAGACATGGCCATATGCAAATCAGTCTGACCCTGTGCCTCATGGGAACAGTCCAGCCCGAACTGCCAAGCCATGTCTTCCCTGGATCAGAAACAAGCTTCCGAGGACAGGTTTCTGGCATTTCAGCCGTCTTCAGCCCAGCTTGCTTGAATCCAGTGGCAACGTGAGCAAGGGACTCACGTCTGAGTATACCCTGCCAACTTATGGCGAACAAAGTGGTACAAAAGGGGGTGGTGATGGACAGAGCATCTGAACCAATCAAACCCTCACACCCAGTCAAGAGATCCGGGTTTAATCCATCACCGTTCTTTAGCCCACTCTGCCACCCCAGTTCAGACATGGCCATATGCAAATCAGTCTGACCCTGTGCCTCATGGGAACAGTCCAGCCCGAACTGCCAAGCCATGCCTTCCCTGGATCAGAAACAAGCTTCCGAGAACGGGTTTCTGGCATTTCAGCCGTCTTCAGCCCAGCTTGCTTGAATCCAGTGGCAGAGTGAGCAAGGGACTCATGTCTGAGTATACCCTGCCAACTTATGGCGAACAAAGTGGTACAAAAGGAGGTGGTGATGGACGGAGCATCTGAACCAATCAAACACTCACACCCAGTCGACAGATCTGGGTTGAATCCATTACCATTCTTTAGCCCACTCTGCCACCCCAGTTCAGACATGGCCATATGCAAATCAGTTTGACCCTTTGCCTCATGGGAACAGTCCAGCGCGAGCTGCCAAGCCATGCCTTCCCTGGATCAGAAACAAGCTTCCGAGGACCGGTTTCTGGCATTTCAGCCGTCTTCAGCCCAGCTTGCTTGAATCCAGTGGCAAAGTGAGTAAGGGACTCACGTCTGAGTATACCCTGCCAACTTATGGCGAACAAAGTGGTACAAAAGGGGGTGGTGATGGACGGAGCATCTGAACCAATCAAACACTCACACCCAGTCAAAGGATCTGGGTTTAATCAATCACCGTTCTTTAGCCCACTCTGCCACCCCAGTTCAGACATGGCCATATGCAAATCAGTCTGACCCGGTGCCTCATGGAAACAGTCCAGCCCGAACTGCCAAGCCATGCCTTCCCTGGATCAGAAACAAGCTTCCGAGGACCGGTTTCTGGCATATCAGCCGTCTTCAGCCCATCTTGCTTGAATCCAGTTGCAAAGTGAGCAAGGGACTCACGTCTGAGTATACCCTGCCAACTTATGGCGAACAAAGTGGTACAAAAGTGGGTGGTGATGGACGGAGACTCTGAACCAATCAAACACTCACACCCAGTCAACAGATTTGGGTTTAATCCATCATCATTCTTTAGCCCACTCTGCCACCCCAGTTCAGACATGGGCATATGCAAATCAGTCTGACCCTGTGCCTCATGGGAACAGTCCAGCCCGAACTGCCAAGCCATGCCTTCCCTGGATCAGAAACAAGCTTCCGAGAACCGGTTTCTGGCATTTCAGCCGTCTCCAGCCCAGGATGCTTGAATCAAGTGGCAGAGTGAGCAAGGGACTCACGTCTGAGTATACCCTGCCAACTTATGGCGAACAAAGTGGTACAAAAGGGGTGGTGATGGACGGAGCATCTGAACCAATCAAACACTCACACCCAGTCAACATATCTGGGTTTAATCCATCACCGTTCTTTAGCCCACTCTGCCACCCCAGTTCAGACATGGCCATATGCAAATCAGTCTAACCCTGTGCCTCATGGGAACAGTCCAGCCCGAACTGCCAAGCCATGCCTTCCCTGGATCAGAAACAAGCTTCCGAGGACCGGTTTCTGGCATATCGGCCGACTTCAACCCAGCTTGCTTGAATCCAGTGGCAAAGTCAGCAAGGGACTCACGTCTGACTATACCCTGCCAACCTATGGCGAACAAAGTGGTACAAAAGGGGGTGGTGATGGACGGAGCATCTGAACCAATCAAACACTCACACCCAGTCAACGGATCTGGGTTTAATCCATCACCGTTCTTTAGCCCACACTGCCACCCCAGTTCAGACATGGCCATATGCAAATCAGTCTGACCCTGTGCCTCATGGGAACAGTCCAGCCCGAACTGCCAAGCCATGTCTTCCCTGGATCAGAAACAAGCTTCCGAGGACCGGTTTCAGGCATTCCAGCCGTCTTCAGCCCAGCTTGCTTGAATCCAGTGGCAAAGTGAGCAAGGGACTCACGTCTGAGTATACCCTGCCAACTTATGGCGAACAGAGTGGTACAAAAGGGGGTGGTGATGGACGGAGCATCTGAACCAATCAAACACTGACACCCAGCCAACAGATCTGGGTTTAATCCATCACCATTCTTCAGCCCACTCTGCCACCCCAGTTCAGACATGGCCATATGCAAATCAGTCTGACCCCGTGCCTCATGGGAACAGTCCAGCCCGAGCTGCCAAGCCATGCCTTCCCTGGATCAGAAACAAGCTTCCGAGGACAGGTTTCTGGCATTTCAGCCGTCTTCAGCCCAGCTTGCTTGAATCCAGTGGCAACGTGAGCAAGGGACTCACGTCTGAGTATACCCTGCCAACTTATGGCGAACAAAGTGGTACAAAAGGGGGTGGTGATGGACGGAGCATCTGAACCAATCAAACCCTCACACCCAGTCAAGAGATCCGGGTTTAATCCATCACCGTTCTTTAGCCCACTCTGCCACCCCAGTTCAGACATGGCCATATGCAAATCAGTCTGACCCTGTGCCTCATGGGAACAGTCCAGCCCGAACTGCCAAGCCATGCCTTCCCTGGATCAGAAACAAGCTTCCGAGAACCGGTTTCTGGCATTTCAGCCGTCTTCAGCCCAGCTTGCTTGAATCCAGTGGCAGAGTGAGCAAGGGACTCATGTCTGAGTATACCCTGCCAACTTATGGCGAACAAAGTGGTACAAAAGGAGGTGGTGATGGACGGAGCATCTGAACCAATCAAACACTCACACACAGTCAACAGATCTGGGTTTAATCCATCACCGTTCTTTAGCCCACTCTGCCACCCCAGTTCCGACATGGCCATATGCAAATCAGTCTGACCCTGTGCCTCATGGGAACAGTCCAGCCCGAACTGCCAAGCCATGCCTTCCCTGGATCAGAAACAAGCTTCCGAGGACCGGTTTCTGGCATTTCAGCCGTCTTCAGCCCAGCTTGCTTGAATGTGGCAAAGTGAGCAAGGGACTCACGTCTGAGTATACCCTGCCAACTTATGGCGAACAAAGTGGTACAAAAGGGGGTGGTGATGGACGGAGCATCTGAACCAATCAGACCCTCACACCCAGTCAAAATATCTGGGTTTAATCCATCACCGTTCGTTAGCCCACTCTGCCACCCCAGTTCAGACATGGCCATATGCAAATCAGTCTGACCCTGTGCCTCATTGGAACAGTCCAGCCCGAACTGCCAAGCCATGCCTTCCCTGGATCAGAAACAAGCTTCCGAGGACCGGTTTCTGGCATTTCAGCCGTCTTCAGCCCAGCTTGCTTGAATCCAGTGACAAAGTGAGCAAGGGACTCACGTCTGAGTATACCCTGCCACTTTATGGCGAACAAAGTGGTACAAAAGGGGGTGGTGATGGACGGAGCATCTGAACCAATCAAACACTCACACCCAGTCAACAGATCTGGGTTTAATCCATTACCATTCTTTAGCCCACTCTGCCACCCCAGTTCAGACATGGCCATATGCAAATCAGTCTGACCCTGTGCCTCATGGGAACAGTCCAGCCCGAGCTGCCAAGCCATGCCTTCCCTGGATCAGAAACAAGCTTCCGAGGACCGGTTTCTGGCATTTCAGCCGTCTTCAGCCCAGCTTGCTTGAATCCAGTGGCAAAGTGAGCAAGGGACTCACGTCTGAGTATACCCTGCCAACTTATGGCGAACAAAGTGGTACAAAAGGGGGTGGAGATGGAGGGAGCATCTGAACCAATCAAACACTCACACCCAGTCAACAGATCTGGGTTTAATCCATCACCGTTCTTTAGCCCACTCTGCCACCCCAGTTCAGACATGGCCATATGCAAATCAGTCTGACCCTGTGCCTCATGGAAACAGTCCAGCCCAAACTGCCAAGCCATGCCTTCCCTGGATCAGAAACAAGCCTCTGAGGACCGGCTTCTGGCATTTCAGCCGTCTTCAGCCTAGCTTGCTTGAATCCAGTGGCAAAGTGAGCAAGGAACTCACGTCTGAGTATACCCTGCCAACTTATGGCGAACAAAGTGGTACAAAAGGGGGTGGTGATGGACGGAGCATCTGAACCAATCAAACACTCACACCCAGTCAACAGATCTGGGTTTAATCCATCACCATTCTTTAGCCCACTCTGCCACCCCAGTTCAGACATGGCCATATGCAAATCAGTCTGACCCTGTGCCTCATGGGAACAGTCCAGCCCGAGCTGCTAAGCCATGCCTTCCCTGGATCAGAAACAAACTTCCGAGGAGTGGGGTTCTGGCATTTCAGCCGTCTTCAGCCCAGCTTGCTTGAATCCAGTGGCAAAGTGAGCAAGGGACTCACGTCTGAGTATACCCTGCCAACTTATGGCGAACAAAGTGGTACAAAAGGGGGTGGTGATGGACGGAGCATCTGAACCAATCAAACACTCACACCTAGTCAACAGATCTGGGTTTAATCCATCACCGTTCTTTAGCACACTCTGCCACCCCAGTTCAGACATGGCCATATGCAAATCAGTCTGACCCTGTGCCTCATGGGAACAGTCCAGCCCGAACTGCCAAGCCATGCCTTCCCTGGATCAGAAACAAGCTTCCGAGAACCGGTTTCTGGCATTTCAGCCGTCTTCAGCCCAGCTTGCTTGAATCCAGTGGCAGAGTGAGCAAGGGACTCATGTCTGAGTATACCCTGCCAACTTATGGCGAACAAAGTGGTAGAGAAGGAGGTGGTGATGGACGGAGCATCTGAACCAATCAAACACTCACACCCAGTCAACAGATCTGGGTTTAATCCATCACCGTTCTTTAGCCAACTCTGCCACCCCAGTTCAGACATGGCCATATGCAAATCAGTCTGACCCTGTGCCTCATGGGAACAGTCTAGCCCGAACTGCCAAGCCATGCCTTCCCTGGATCAGAAACAAGCTTCCGAGGACCGGTTTCTGGCATTTTAGCCGTCTTCAGCCCCGCTTGCTTGAATCCAGTGGCAAAGTGAGCAAGGGACTCACGTCTGAGTATACCCTGCCAACTTATGGCGAACAAAGTGGTACAAAAGGGGGTGGTGATGGACGGAGCATCTGAACTAATCAAACACTCACACCCAGTCAACAGATCTGGGTTGAATCCATTACCATTCTTTAGCCCACTCTGCCACCCCAGTTCAGACATGGCCATATGCAAATCAGTCTGACCCTTTGCCTCATGGGAAAAGTCCAGCCCGAGCTGCCAAGCCATGCCTTCCCTGGATCAGAAACAAGCTTCCGAGGACCGGTTTCTGGCATTTCAGCCGTCTTCAGCCCAGCTTGCTTGAATCCAGTGGCAAAGTGAGTAAGGGACTCACGTCTGAGTATACCCTGCCAACTTATGGCGAACAAAGTGGTACAAAAGGGGGTGGTGATGGACGGAGCATCTGAACCAATCAAACACTCACACCCAGTCAAAGGATCTGGGTTTAATCAATCACCGTTCTTTAGCCCACTCTGCCACCCCAGTTCAGACATGGCCATATGCAAATCAGTCTGACCCGGTGCCTCATGGAAACAGTCCAGCCCGAACTGCCAAGCCATGCCTTCCCTGGATCAGAAACAAGCTTCCGAGGACCGGTTTCTGGCATATCAGCCGTCTTCAGCCCATCTTGCTTGAATCCAGTTGCAAAGTGAGCAAGGGACTCACGTCTGAGTATACCCTGCCAACTTATGGCGAACAAAGTGGTACAAAAGTGGGTGGTGATGGACGGAGACTCTGAACCAATCAAACACTCACACCCAGTCAACAGATTTGGGTTTAATCCATCATCATTCTTTAGCCCACTCTGCCACCCCAGTTCAGACATGGCCATATGCAAATCAGTCTGACCCTGTGCCTCATGGGAACAGTCCAGCCCGAACTGCCAAGCCATGCCTTCCCTGGATCAGAAACAACCTTCCGAGAACCGGTTTCTGGCATTTCAGCCGTCTCCAGCCCAGGATGCTTGAATCAAGTGGCAGAGTGAGCAAGGGACTCACGTCTGAGTATACCCTGCCAACTTATGGCGAACAAAGTGGTACAAAAGGGGTGGTGATGGACGGAGCATCTGAACCAATCAAACACTCACACCCAGTCAACATATCTGGGTTTAATCCATCACCGTTCTTTAGCCCACTCTGCCACCCCAGTTCAGACATGGCCATATGCAAATCAGTCTAACCCTGTGCCTCATGGGAACAGTCCAGCCCGAACTGCCAAGCCATGCCTTCCCTGGATTAGAAACAAGCTTCCGAGGACCGGTTTCTGGCATTTCGGCCGTCTTCAACCCAGCTTGCTTGAATCCAGTGGCAAAGTCAGCAAGGGACTCACGTCTGACTATACCCTGCCAACCTATGGCGAACAAAGTGGTACAAAAGGGGGTGGTGATGGACGGAGCATCTGAACCAATCAAACACTCACACCCAGTCAACGGATCTGGGTTTAATCCATCACCGTTCTTTAGCCCACTCTGCCACCCCAGTTCAGACATGGCCATATGCAAATCAGTCTGACCCTGTGCCTCATGGGAACAGTCCAGCCCGAACTGCCAAGCCATGTCTTCCCTGGATCAGAAACAAGCTTCCGAGGACCGGTTTCAGGCATTCCAGCCGTCTTCAGCCCAGCTTGCTTGAATCCAGTGGCAAAGTGAGCAAGGGACTCACGTCTGAGTATACCCTGCCAACTTATGGCGAACAGAGTGGTACAAAAGGGGGTGGTGATGGACGGAGCATCTGAACCAATCAAACACTGACACCCAGCCAACAGATCTGGGTTTAATCCATCACCATTCTTCAGCCCACTCTGCCACCCCAGTTCAGACATGGCCATATGCAAATCAGTCTGACCCCGTGCCTCATGGGAACAGTCCAGCCCGAGCTGCCAAGCCATGCCTTCCCTGGATCAGAAACAAGCTTCCGAGGACAGGTTTCTGGCATTTCAGCCGTCTTCAGCCCAGCTTGCTTGAATCCAGTGGCAACGTGAGCAAGGGACTCACGTCTGAGTATACCCTGCCAACTTATGGCGAACAAAGTGGTACAAAAGGGGGTGGTGATGGACAGAGCATCTGAACCAATCAAACCCTCACACCCAGTCAAGAGATCCGGGTTTAATCCATCACCGTTCTTTAGCCCACTCTGCCACCCCAGTTCAGACATGGCCATATGCAAATCAGTCTGACCCTGTGCCTCATGGGAACAGTCCAGCCCGAACTGCCAAGCCATGCCTTCCCTGGATCAGAAACAAGCTTCCGAGAACCGGTTTCTGGCATTTCAGCCGTCTTCAGCCCAGCTTGCTTGAATCCAGTGGCAGAGTGAGCAAGGGACTCATGTCTGAGTATACCCTGCCAACTTATGGCGAACAAAGTGGTACAAAAGGAGGTGGTGATGGACGGAGCATCTGAACCAATCAAACACTCACACCCAGTCGACAGATCTGGGTTGAATCCATTACCATTCTTTAGCCCACTCTGCCACCCCAGTTCAGACATGGCCATATGCAAATCAGTCTGACCCTTTGCCTCATGGGAACAGTCCAGCCCGAGCTGCCAAGCCATGCCTTCCCTGGATCAGAAACAAGCTTCCGAGGACCGGTTTCTGGCATTTCAGCCGTCTTCAGCCCAGCTTGCTTGAATCCAGTAGCAAAGTGAGTAAGGGACTCACGTCTGAGTATACCCTGCCAACTTATGGCGAACAAAGTGGTACAAAAGGGGGTGGTGATGGACGGAGCATCTGAACCAATCAAACACTCACACCCAGTCAAAGGATCTGGGTTTAATCAATCACCGTTCTTTAGCCCACTCTGCCACCCCAGTTCAGACATGGCCATATGCAAATCAGTCTGACCCGGTGCCTCATGGAAACAGTCCAGCCCGAACTGCCAAGCCATGCCTTCCCTGGATCAGAAACAAGCTTCCGAGGACCGGTTTCTGGCATATCAGCCGTCTTCAGCCCATCTTGCTTGAATCCAGTTGCAAAGTGAGCAAGGGACTCACGTCTGAGTATACCCTGCCAACTTATGGCGAACAAAGTGGTACAAAAGTGGGTGGTGATGGACGGAGACTCTGAACCAATCAAACACTCACACCCAGTCAACAGATTTGGGTTTAATCCATCATCATTCTTTAGCCCACTCTGCCACCCCAGTTCAGACATGGCCATATGCAAATCAGTCTGACCCTGTGCCTCATGGGAACAGTCCAGCCCGAACTGCCAAGCCATGCCTTCCCTGGATCAGAAACAAGCTTCCGAGAACCGGTTTCTGGCATTTCAGCCGTCTCCAGCCCAGGATGCTTGAATCAAGTGGCAGAGTGAGCAAGGGACTCACGTCTGAGTATACCCTGCCAACTTATGGCGAACAAAGTGGTACAAAAGGGGTGGTGATGGACGGAGCATCTGAACCAATCAAACACTCACACCCAGTCAACATATCTGGGTTTAATCCATCACCGTTCTTTAGCCCACTCTGCCACCCCAGTTCAGACATGGCCATATGCAAATCAGTCTAACCCTGTGCCTCATGGGAACAGTCCAGCCCGAACTGCCAAGCCATGCCTTCCCTGGATCAGAAACAAGCTTCCGAGGACCGGTTTCTGGCATTTCGGCCGTCTTCAACCCAGCTTGCTTGAATCCAGTGGCAAAGTCAGCAAGGGACTCACGTCTGACTATACCCTGCCAACCTATGGCGAACAAAGTGGTACAAAAGGGGGTGGTGATGGACGGAGCATCTGAACCAATCAAACACTCACACCCAGTCAACGGATCTGGGTTTAATCCATCACCGTTCTTTAGCCCACACTGCCACCCCAGTTCAGACATGGCCATATGCAAATCAGTCTGACCCTGTGCCTCATGGGAACAGTCCAGCCCGAACTGCCAAGCCATGCCTTCCCTGGATCAGAAACAAGCTTCCGAGGACCGGTTTCAGGCATTCCAGCCGTCTTCAGCCCAGCTTGCTTGAATCCAGTGGCAAAGTGAGCAAGGGACTCACGTCTGAGTATACCCTGCCAACTTATGGCGAACAGAGTGGTACAAAAGGGGGTGGTGATGGACGGAGCATCTGAACCAATCAAACACTGACACCCAGCCAACAGATCTGGGTTTAATCCATCACCATTCTTCAGCCCACTCTGCCACCCCAGTTCAGACATGGCCATATGCAAATCAGTCTGACCCCGTGCCTCATGGGAACAGTCCAGCCCGAGCTGCCAAGCCATGCCTTCCCTGGATCAGAAACAAGCTTCCGAGGACAGGTTTCTGGCATTTCAGCCGTCTTCAGCCCAGCTTGCTTGAATCCAGTGGCAACGTGAGCAAGGGACTCACGTCTGAGTATACCCTGCCAACTTATGGCGAACAAAGTGGTACAAAAGGGGGTGGTGATGGACGGAGCATCTGAACCAATCAAACCCTCACACCCAGTCAAGAGATCCGGGTTTAATCCATCACCGTTCTTTAGCCCACTCTGCCACCCCAGTTCAGACATGGCCATATGCAAATCAGTCTGACCCTGTGCCTCATGGGAACAGTCCAGCCCGAACTGCCAAGCCATGCCTTCCCTGGATCAGAAACAAGCTTCCGAGAACCGGTTTCTGGCATTTCAGCCGTCTTCAGCCCAGCTTGCTTGAATCCAGTGGCAGAGTGAGCAAGGGACTCATGTCTGAGTATACCCTGCCAACTTATGGCGAACAAAGTGGTACAAAAGGAGGTGGTGATGGACGGAGCATCTGAACCAATCAAACACTCACACACAGTCAACAGATCTGGGTTTAATCCATCACCGTTCTTTAGCCCACTCTGCCACCCCAGTTCCGACATGGCCATATGCAAATCAGTCTGACCCTGTGCCTCATGGGAACAGTCCAGCCCGAACTGCCAAGCCATGCCTTCCCTGGATCAGAAACAAGCTTCCGAGGACCGGTTTCTGGCATTTCAGCCGTCTTCAGCCCAGCTTGCTTGAATGTGGCAAAGTGAGCAAGGGACTCACGTCTGAGTATACCCTGCCAACTTATGGCGAACAAAGTGGTACAAAAGGGGGTGGTGATGGACGGAGCATCTGAACCAATCAGACCCTCACACCCAGTCAAAATATCTGGGTTTAATCCATCACCGTTCGTTAGCCCACTCTGCCACCCCAGTTCAGACATGGCCATATGCAAATCAGTCTGACCCTGTGCCTCATTGGAACAGTCCAGCCCGAACTGCCAAGCCATGCCTTCCCTGGATCAGAAACAAGCTTCCGAGGACCGGTTTCTGGCATTTCAGCCGTCTTCAGCCCAGCTTGCTTGAATCCAGTGACAAAGTGAGCAAGGGACTCACGTCTGAGTATACCCTGCCACTTTATGGCGAACAAAGTGGTACAAAACGGGGTGGTGATGGATGGAGCATCTGAACCAATCAAACACTCACACCCAGTCAACAGATCTGGGTTTAATCCATTACCATTCTTTAGCCCACTCTGCCACCCCAGTTCAGACATGGCCATATGCAAATCAGTCTGACCCTGTGCCTCATGGGAACAGTCCAGCCCGAGCTGCCAAGCCATGCCTTCCCTGGATCAGAAACAAGCTTCCGAGGACCGGTTTCTGGCATTTCAGCCGTCTTCAGCCCAGCTTGCTTGAATCCAGTGGCAAAGTGAGCAAGGGACTAACGTCTGAGTATACCCTGCCAACTTATGGCGAACAAAGTGGTACAAAAGGGGGTGGAGATGGAGGGAGCATCTGAACCAATCAAACACTCACACCCAGTCAACAGATCTGGGTTTAATCCATCACCGTTCTTTAGCCCACTCTGCCACCCCAGTTCAGACATGGCCATATGCAAATCAGTCTGACCCTGTGCCTCATGGAAACAGTCCAGCCCAAACTGCCAAGCCATGCCTTCCCTGGATCAGAAACAAGCCTCTGAGGACCGGCTTCTGGCATTTCAGCCGTCTTCAGCCTAGCTTGCTTGAATCCAGTGGAAAGTGAGCAAGGAACTCACGTCTGAGTATACCCTGCCAACTTATGGCGAACAAAGTGGTACAAAAGGGGGTGGTGATGGACGGAGCATCTGAACCAATCAAACACTCACACCCAGTCAACAGATCTGGGTTTAATCCATCACCATTCTTTAGCCCACTCTGCCACCCCAGTTCAGACATGGCCATATGCAAATCAGTCTGACCCTGTGCCTCATGGGAACAGTCCAGCCCGAGCTGCTAAGCCATGCCTTCCCTGGATCAGAAACAAACTTCCGAGGAGTGGGGTTCTGGCATTTCAGCCGTCTTCAGCCCAGCTTGCTTGAATCCAGTGGCAAAGTGAGCAAGGGACTCACGTCTGAGTATACCCTGCCAACTTATGGCGAACAAAGTGGTACAAAAGGGGGTGGTGATGGACGGAGCATCTGAACCAATCAAACACTCACACCTAGTCAACAGATCTGGGTTTAATCCATCACCGTTCTTTAGCACACTCTGCCACCCCAGTTCAGACATGGCCATATGCAAATCAGTCTGACCCTGTGCCTCATGGGAACAGTCCAGCCCGAACTGCCAAGCCATGCCTTCCCTGGATCAGAAACAAGCTTCCGAGAACCGGTTTCTGGCATTTCAGCCGTCTTCAGCCCAGCTTGCTTGAATCCAGTGGCAGAGTGAGCAAGGGACTCATGTCTGAGTATACCCTGCCAACTTATGGCGAACAAAGTGGTAGAGAAGGAGGTGGTGATGGACGGAGCATCTGAACCAATCAAACACTCACACCCAGTCAACAGATCTGGGTTTAATCCATCACCGTTCTTTAGCCAACTCTGCCACCCCAGTTCAGACATGGCCATATGCAAATCAGTCTGACCCTGTGCCTCATGGGAACAGTCTAGCCCGAACTGCCAAGCCATGCCTTCCCTGGATCAGAAACAAGCTTCCGAGGACCGGTTTCTGGCATTTCAGCCGTCTTCAGCCCCGCTTGCTTGAATCCAGTGGCAAAGTGAGCAAGGGACTCACGTCTGAGTATACCCTGCCAACTTATGGCGAACAAAGTGGTACAAAAGGGGGTGGTGATGGACGGAGCATCTGAACTAATCAAACACTCACACCCAGTCAACAGATCTGGGTTTAATCCATCACCGTTCTTTAGCCCACTCTGCCACCCCAGTTCAGACATGGCCATATGCAAATCAGTCTGACCCTGTGCCTTATGGGAATAGTCCAGCCCGAACTGCCAAGGCATGCCTTCCCTGGATCAGAAACAAGCTTCCGAGGACCGGTTTCTGGCATTTCAGCCGTCTTCAGCCCAGCTTGCTTGAATCCAGTGGCAAAGTCAGCAAGGGACTCACGTCTGAGTATACCCTGCCAACTTATGGCGAACAAAGTGGTACAAAAGGGGGTGGTGATGGACGGAGCATCTGAACCAATCAAACACTCACACCCAGTCAACAGATCTGGGTTTAATCCATCACCATTCTTTAGCCCACTCTGCCACCCCAGTTCAGACATGGCCATATGCAAATCAGTCTGACCCTGTGCCTCATGGGAACAGTCCAGCCCGAGCTGCTAAGCCATGCCTTCCCTGGATCAGAAACAAACTTCCGAGGAGTGGGGTTCTGGCATTTCAACCGTCTTCAGCCCAGCTTGCTTGAATCCAGTGGCAAAGAGAGCAAGGGACTCACGTCTGAGTATACCCTGCCAACTTATGGCGAACAAAGTGGTACAAAAGGGGGTGGTGATGGACGGAGCATCTGAACCAATCAAACACTCACACCTAGTCAACAGATCTGGGTTTAATCCATCACCGTTCTTTAGCACACTCTGCCACCCCAGTTCAGACATGGCCATAAGCAAATCAGTCTGACCCTGTGCCTCATGGGAACAGTCCAGCCCGAACTGCCAAGCCATGCCTTCCCTGGATCAGAAACAAGCTTCCGAGAACCGGTTTCTGGCATTTCAGCCGTCTTCAGCCCAGCTTGCTTGAATCCAGTGGCAGAGTGAGCAAGGGACTCATGTCTGAGTATACCCTGCCAACTTATGGCGAACAAAGTGGTAGAGAAGGAGGTGGTGATGGACGGAGCATCTGAACCAATCAAACACTCACACCCAGTCAACAGATCTGGGTTTAATCCATCACCGTTCTTTAGCCAACTCTGCCACCCCAGTTCAGACATGGCCATATGCAAATCAGTCCGACCCTGTGCCTCATGGGAACAGTCCAGCCCGAACTGCCAAGCCATGCCTTCCCTGGATCAGAAACAAGCTTCCGAGGACCGGTTTCTGGCATTTCAGCCGTCTTCAGCCCCGCTTGCTTGAATCCAGTGGCAAAGTGAGCAAGGGACTCACGTCTGAGTATACCCTGCCAACTTATGGCGAACAAAGTGGTACAAAAGGGGGTGGTGATGGACGGAGCATCTGAACTAATCAAACACTCACACCCAGTCAACAGATCTGGGTTTAATCCATCACCGTTCTTTAGCCCACTCTGCCACCCCAGTTCAGACATGGCCATATGCAAATCAGTCTGACCCTGTGCCATATGGGAATAGTCCAGCCCGAACTGCCAAGGCATGCCTTCCCTGGATCAGAAACAAGCTTCCGAGGACCGGTTTCTGGCATTTCAGCGGTCTTCAGCCCAGCTTGCTTGAATCCAGTGGCAAAGTGAGCAAGGGACTCACGTCTGAGTATACCCTGCCAACTTATGGCGAACAAAGTGGTACTAAAGGGGGTGGTGATGGACGGAGTATCTGAACCAATCAAACACTCACACCCAGTCAACAGATCTGGGTTTAATCCATCACCGTTCTTTAGCCCACTCTGCCACCCCAGTTCAGACATGGCCATATGCAAATCAGTATGACCCTGTTCCTCATGGGAACATGCCAGCCCGAACTGCCAAGCCATGCTTTCCCTGGATCAGAAACAAGCTTCCGAGGACCGGTTTCTGGCATTTCAGCCGTCTTCAGCCCAGCTTGCTTGAATCCAGTGGCAGAGTGAGCAAGGGACTCATGTCTGAATATACCCTGCCAACTTATGGCAAACAAAGTGGTACAAAAGGGGGTGGTGATGGACGGAGCATCTGAACCAATCAAACACTCACACCCAGTCAACAGATCTGGGTTTAATCCATCACCGTACTTTAGCCCACTCTGCCACCCCAGTTCAGACATGGCCATATGCAAATCAGTCTGACCCTGTGCCTCATGGGAACAGTCCTGCCTGAACTGCCAAGCCATGCCTTCCCTGGGTCAGAAACAAGCTTCCGAGGACCGGTTTCTGGCATTTCAGCTGTCTTCAGCCCAGCTTGCTTGAATCCAGTGGCAAAGTGAGCAAGGGACTCACGTCTGAGTATACCCTGCCAACTTATGGCGAACAAAGTGGTACAAAAGGGGGTGGTGATGGACGGAGCATCTGAACCAATCAAACACTCACACCCAGTCAAGAGATCTGGGTTTAATCCATCACCGTTCTTTAGCCCACTCTGCCACCCCAGTTCAGACATGGCCATATGCAAATAAGTCTGACCCTGTGCCTCATGGGAACAGTCCAGCCTGAACTGCCAAGCCATGCCTTCCCTGGATCAGAAACAAGCTTCCGAGGACCGGTTTCTGGCATTTCAGCCGTCTTCAGCCCAGCTTGCTTGAATCCAGTGGCAAAGTGAGCAAGGGACTCACGTCTGAGTTTACCCTGCCAACTTATGGCGAACAAAGTGGTACAAAAGGGGGTGGTGATGGACGGAGCATCTGAACCAATCAAACACTCACACCCAGTCGACAGATCTGGGTTGAATCCATTACCATTCTTTAGCCCACTCTGCCACCCCAGTTCAGACATGGCCATATGCAAATCAGTCTGACCCTTTGCCTCATGGGAACAGTCCAGCCCGAGCTGCCAAGCCATGCCTTCCCTGGATCAGAAACAAGCTTCCGAGAACCGGTTTCTGGCATTTCAGCCGTCTTCAGCCCAGCTTGCTTGAATCCAGTGGCAAAGTGAGCAAGGGACTCACGTCTGAGTATACCCTGCCAACTTATGGTGAACAAAGTGGTACAAAAGGGGGTGGTGATGGACGGAGCATCTGAACCAATCAAACACTCACACCCAGTCAAAGGATCTGGGTTTAATCAATCACCGTTCTTTAGCCCACTCTGCCACCCCAGTTCAGACATGGCCATATGCAAATCAGTCTGACCCGGTGCCTCATGGAAACAGTCCAGCCCGAACTGCCAAGCCATGCCTTCCCTGGATCAGAAACAAGCTTCCGAGGACCGGTTTCTGGCATATCAGCCGTCTTCAGCCCATCTTGCTTGAATCCAGTGGCAAAATGAGCAAGGGACTCACGTCTGAGTATACCCTGCCAACTTATGGCGAACAAAGTGGTACAAAAGGTGGTGGTGATGGACGGAGACTCTGAACCAATCAAACACTCACACCCAGTCAACAGATTTGGGTTTAATCCATCACCATTCTTTAGCCCACTCTGCCACCCCAGTTCAGACATGGCCATATGCAAATCAGTCTGACCCTGTGCCTCATGGGAACAGTCCAGCCCGAACTGCCAAGCCATGCCTTCCCTGGATCAGAAACAAGCTTCCGAGAACCGGTTTCTGGCATTTCAGCCATCTTCAGCCCAGGATGCTTGAATCCAGTGGCAGAGTGAGCAAGGGACTCATGTCTGAGTATACCCTGCCAACTTATGGCGAACAAAGTGGTACAAAAGAAGGTGGTGATAGACGGAGCATCTGAACCAATCAAACACTCACACCCAGTCAACATATCTGGGTTTAATCCATCACCGTTCTTTAGCCCACTCTGCCACCCCAGTTCAGACATGGCCATATGCAAATCAGTCTAACTAACCCTGTGCCTCATGGGAACAGTCCAGCCCGAACTGCCAAGCCATGCCTTCCCTGGATCAGAAACAAGCTTCCGAGGACCGGTTTCTGGCATTTCGGCCGTCTTCAACCCAGCTTGCTTGAATCCAGTGGCAAAGTCAGCAAGGGACTCACGTCTGAGTATACCCTGCCAACCTATGGCGAACAAAGTGGTACAAAAGGGGGTGGTGATGGACGGAGCATCTGAACCAATCAAACACTCACACCCAGTCAACGGATCTGGGTTTAATCCATCACCGTTCTTTAGCCCACTCTGCCACCCCAGTTCCGACATGGCCATATGCAAATCAGTCTGACCCTGTGCATCATGGGAACAGTCCAGCCCGAACTGCCAAGCCATGTCTTCCCTGGATCAGAAACAAGCTTCCGAGGACCGGTTTCAGGCATTCCAGCCGTCTTCAGCCCAGCTTGCTTGAATCCAGTGGCAAAGTGAGCAAGGGACTCACGTCTGAGTATACCCTGCCAACTTATGGCGAACAGAGTGGTACAAAAGGGGGTGGTGATGGACGGAGCATCTGAACCAATCAAACACTCACACCCAGTCAACAGATCTGGGTTTAATCCATCACCATTCTTTAGCCCACTCTGCCACCCCAGTTCAGACATGGCCATATGCAAATCAGTCTGACCCTGTGCCTCATGGGAACAGTCCAGCCCGAGCTCCCAAGCCATGCCTTCCCTGGATCAGAAACAAGCTTCCGAGGACCGGTTTCTGGCATTTCAGCCGTCTTCAGCCCAGCTTGCTTGAATCCAGTGGCAAAGTAAATGTAAATGTAAATGTAAATGTAAATGTAAATGTACAGGAATTTATATAGCGCAAATCACCAAGCGGTTTCTAAGCGCTTGCTTAGGGAACCCGTCCTGGTATTCCCCTGTGAGATAACCCCGGCAGGGTATCCGCAAGGTGAAAGCCAGGCATCCCGCCGCGAGGGGCCGTTGTGGAGATTAAGCAAGCTATTGCCCAGAGTCGCAGAGTGTGAACCCATGAATCGATTAGGCACCGGAGCGAGAATTGTCGAGTCCATGGACATTTTAGGACTCAAGACCCCGCCGAGCCGGGAATTGAACCCTGGTCCCGGGCTGACCTCTGCTTCCAGGTCTGCCTCCTCTAACCAGTGAGCCACACTTCTCAAAGTGAGCAAGGGACTCACGTCTGAGTATACCCTGCCAACTTATGGCGAACAAAGTGGTACAAAAGGGGGTGGTGATGGACGGAGCATCTGAACCAATCAAACACTCACACCTAGTCAACAGATCTGGGTTTAATCCATCACCGTTCTTTAGCACACTCTGCCACCCCAGTTCAGACATGGCCATATGCAAATCAGTCTGACCCTGTGCCTCATGGGAACAGTCCAGCCCGAACTGCCAAGCCATGCCTTCCCTGGATCAGAAACAAGCTTCCGAGAACCGGTTTCTGGCATTTCAGCCGTCTTCAGCCCAGCTTGCTTGAATCCAGTGGCAGAGTGAGCAAGGGACTCATGTCTGAGTATACCCTGCCAACTTATGGCGAACATAGTGGTAGAGAAGGAGGTGGTGATGGACGGAGCATCTGAACCAATCAAACACTCACACCCAGTCAACAGATCTGGGTTTAATCCATCACCGTTCTTTAGCCAACTCTGCCACCCCAGTTCAGACAGGGCCATATGCAAATCAGTCTGACCCTGTGCCTCATGGGAACAGTCCAGCCCGAACTGCCAAGCCATGCCTTCCCTGGATCAGAAACAAGCTTCCGAGGACCGGTTTCTGGCATTTCAGCCGTCTTCAGCCCCGCTTGCTTGAATCCAGTGGCAAAGTGAGCAAGGGACTCCTGTCTGAGTATACCCTGCCAACTTATGGCGAACAAAGTGGTACAAAAGGGGGTGGTGATGGACGGAGCATCTGAACTAATCAAACACTCACACCCAGTCAACAGATCTGGGTTTAATCCATCACCGTTCTTTAGCCCACTCTGCCACCCCAGTTCAGACATGGCCATATGCAAATCAGTCTGACCCTGTGCCTTATGGGAATAGTCCAGCCCGAACTGCCAAGGCATGCCTTCCCTGGATCAGAAACAAGCTTCCGAGGACCGGTTTCTGGCATTTCAGCCGTCTTCAGCCCAGCTTGCTTGAATCCAGTGGCAAAGTGAGCAAGGGACTCACGTCTGAGTATACCCTGCCAACTTATGGCGAACAAAGTGGTACTAAAGGGGGTGGTGATGGACGGAGTATCTGAACCAATCAAACACTCACACCCAGTCAACAGATCTGGGTTTAATCCATCACCGTTCTTTAGCCCACTCTGCCACCCCAGTTCAGACATGGCCATATGCAAATCAGTCTGACCCTGTTCCTCATGGGAACAGGCCAGCCCGAACTGCCAAGCCATGCTTTCCCTGGATCAGAAACAAGCTTCCGAGGACCGGTTTCTGGCATTTCAGCCGTCTTCAGCCCAGCTTGCTTGAATCCAGTGGCAAAGTGAGCAAGGGACTCACGTCTGAGTATACCCTGCCAACTTATGGCGAACAAAGTGGTACAAAAGGGGGTGGTGATGGACGGAGCATCTGAACCAATCAAACACTCACACCCAGTCAACAGATCTGGGTTTAATCCATCACCGTTCTTTAGCCCACTCTGCCACCCCAGTTCAGACATGGCCATATGCAAATCAGTCTGACCCTGTGCCTCATGGGAACAGTCCACCCTGAACTGCCAAGCCATGCCTTCTCTGGATCAGAAACAAGCTTCCGAGGACCGGTTTCTGGCATTTCAGCCGTCTTCAGCCCAGCTTGCTTGAATCCAGTGGCAAAGTGAGCAAGGGACTCACGTCTGAGTATACCCTGCCAACTTATGGCGAACAAAGTGGTACAAAAGGGGGTGGTGATGGACGGAGCATCTGAACCAATCAAACACTCACACCTAGTCAACAGATCTGGGTTTAATCCATCACCGTTCTTTAGCACACTCTGCCACCCCAGTTCAGACATGGCCATATGCAAATCAGTCTGACCCTGTGCCTCATGGGAACAGTCCAGCCCGAACTGCCAAGCCATGCCTTCCCTGGATCAGAAACAAGCTTCCGAGAACCGGTTTCTGGCATTTCAGCCGTCTTCAGCCCAGCTTACTTGAATCCAGTGGCAGAGTGAGCAAGGGACTCATGTCTGAGTATACCCTGCCAACTTATGGCGAACAAAGTGGTAGAGAAGGAGGTGGTGATGGACGGAGCATCTGAACCAATCAAACACTCACACCCAGTCAACAGATCTGGGTTTAATCCATCACCGTTCTTTAGCCAACTCTGTCACCCCAGTTCAGACATGGCCATATGCAAATCAGTCCGACCCTGTGCCTCATGGGAACAGTCCAGCCCGAACTGCCAAGCCATGCCTTCCCTGGATCAGAAACAAGCTTCCGAGGACCGGTTTCTGGCATTTCAGCCGTCTTCAGCCCCGCTTGCTTGAATCCAGTGGCAAAGTGAGCAAGGGACTCACGTCTGAGTATACCCTGCCAACTTATGGCAAACAAAGTGGTACAAAAGGGGGTGGTGATGGACGGAGCATCTGAACTAATCAAACACTCACACCCAGTCAACAGATCTGGGTTTAATCCATCACCGTTCTTTAGCCCACTCTGCCACCCCAGTTCAGACATGGCCATATGCAAATCAGTCTGACCCTGTGCCTTATGGGAATAGTCCAGCCCGAACTGCCAAGGCATGCCTTCCCTGGATCAGAAACAAGCTTCCGAGGACCGGTTTCTGGCATTTCAGCCGTCTTCAGCCCAGCTTGCTTGAATCCAGTGGCAAAGTGAGCAAGGGACTCACGTCTGAGTATACCCTGCCAACTTATGGCGAACAAAGTGGTACTAAAGGGGGTGGTGATGGACGGAGTATCTGAACCAATCAAACACTCACACCCAGTCAACAGATCTGGCTTTAATCCATCACCGTTCTTTAGCCCACTCTGCCACCCCAGTTCAGACATGGCCATATGCAAATCAGTCTGACCCTGTTCCTCATGGGAACAGGCCAGCCCGAACTGCCAAGCCATGCTTTCCCTGGATCAGAAACAAGCTTCCGAGGACCGGTTTCTGGCATTTCAGCCATCTTCAGCCCAGCTTGCTTGAATCCAGTGGCAGAGTGAGCAAGGGACTCATGTCTGAGTATACCCTGCCAACTTATGGCAAACAAAGTGGTACAAAAGGGGGTGGTGATGGACGGAGCATCTGAACCAATCAAACACTCACACCCAGTCAACATATCTGGGTTTAATCCATCACCGTTCTTTAGCCCACTCTGCCACCCCAGTTCAGACATGGCCATATGCAAATCCGTCTGACCCTGTGCCTCATGGGAACAGTCCAGCCCGAACTGCCAAGCCATGCCTTCCCTGGATCAGAAACAAGCTTCTGAGGACCGTTTTCTGGCATTTCAGCCGTCTTCAGCCCAGCTTGCTTGAATCCAGTGGCAAAGTGAGCAAGGGACTCACGTCTGAGTATACCCTGCCAACTTATGGCGAACAAAGTGGTACAAAAGGGGGTGGTGATGGACGGAGCATCTGAACCAATCAAACACTCACACCCAGTCAACAGATCTGGGTTTAATCCATCACCGTACTTTAGCCCACTCTGCCACCCCAGTTCAGACATGGCCATATGCAAATCAGTCTGACCCTGTGCCTCATGGGAACAGTCCTGCCTGAACTGCCAAGCCATGCCTTCCCTGGGTCAGAAACAAGCTTCCGAGGACCGGTTTCTGGCATTTCAGCTGTCTTCAGCCCAGCTTGCTTGAATCCAGTGGCAAAGTGAGCAAGGGACTCACGTCTGAGTATACCCTGCCAACTTATGGCGAACAAAGTGGTACAAAAGGGGGTGGTGATGGACGGAGCATCTGAACCAATCAAACACTCACACCCAGTCAACAGATCTGGGTTTAATCCATCACCGTTCTTTAGCCCACTCTGCCACCCCAGTTCAGACATGGCCATATGCAAATAAGCCTGACCCTGTGCCTCATGGGAACAGTCCAGCCTGAACTGCCAAGCCATGCCTTCCCTGGATCAGAAACAAGCTTCCGAGGACCGGTTTCTGGCATTTCAGCCGTCTTCAGCCCAGCTTGCTTGAATCCAGTGGCAAAGTGAGCAAGGGACTCACGTCTGAGTATACCCTGCCAACTTATGGCGAACAAAGTGGTACAAAAGGGGGTGGTGATGGACGGAGCATCTGAACCAATCAAACACTCACACCCAGTCGACAGATCTGGGTTGAATCCATTACCATTCTTTAGCCCACTCTGCCACCCCAGTTCAGACATGGCCATATGCAAATCAGTCTGACCCTTTGCCTCATGGGAACAGTCCAGCCCGAGCTGCCAAGCCATGCCTTCCCTGGATCAGAAACAAGCTTCCGAGGACCGGTTTCTGGCATTTCAGCCGTCTTCAGCCCAGCTTGCTTGAATCCAGTGGCAAAGTGAGCAAGGGACTCACGTCTGAGTATACCCTGCCAACTTATGGCGAACAAAGTGGTACAAAAGGGGGTGGTGATGGACGGAGCATCTGAACCAATCAAACACTCACACCCAGTCAAAGGATCTGGGTTTAATCAATCACCGTTCTTTAGCCCACTCTGCCACCCCAGTTCAGACATGGCCATATGCAAATCAGTCTGACCCGGTGCCTCATGGAAACAGTCCAGCCCGAACTGCCAAGCCATGCCTTCCCTGGATCAGAAACAAGCTTCCGAGGACCGGTTTCTGGCATATCAGCCGTCTTCAGCCCATCTTGCTTGAATCCAGTGGCAAAGTGAGCAAGGGACTCACGTCTGAGTATACCCTGCCAACTTATGGCGAACAAAGTGGTACAAAAGGGGGTGGTGATGGACGGAGACTCTGAACCAATCAAACACTCACACCCAGTCAACAGATTTGGGTTTAATCCATCACCATTCTTTAGCCCACTCTGCCACCCCAGTTCAGACATGGCCATATGCAAATCAGTCTGACCCTGTGCCTCATGGGAACAGTCCAGCCCGAACTGCCAAGCCATGCCTTCCCTGGATCAGAAACAAGCTTCCGAGAACCGGTTTCTGGCATTTCAGCCGTCTTCAGCCCAGGATGCTTGAATCCAGTGGCAGAGTGAGCAAGGGACTCATGTCTGAGTATACCCTGCCAACTTATGGCGAACAAAGTGGTACAAAAGAAGGTGGCGATAGACGGAGCATCTGAACCAATCAAACACTCACACCCAGTCAACAGATCTGGGTTTAATCCATCACCGTTCTTTAGCCCACTCTGCCACCCCAGTTCAGACATGGCCATATGCAAATCAGTCTGACCCTGTGCCTCATGGGAACAGTCCAGCCCGAACTGCCAAGCCATGCCTTCCCTGGATCAGAAACAAGCTTCCGAGGACCGGTTTCTGGCATTTCAGCCGTCTTCAGCCCCGCTTGCTTGAATCCAGTGGCAAAGTGAGCAAGGGACTCACGTCTGAGTATACCCTGCCAACTTATGGCGAACAAAGTGGTACAAAAGGGGTGGTGATGGACGGAGCATCTGAACCAATCAAACACTCACACCCAGTCAACATATCTGGGTTTAATCCATCACCGTTCTTTAGCCCACTCTGCCACCCCAGTTCAGACATGGCCATATGCAAATCAGTCTGACCCTGTGCCTTATGGGAATAGTCCAGCCCGAACTGCCAAGGCATGCCTTCCCTGGATCAGAAACAAGCTTCCGAGGACCGGTTTCTGGCATTTCAGCCGTCTTCAGCCCAGCTTGCTTGAATCCAGTGGCAAAGTGAGCAAGGGACTCACGTCTGAGTATACCCTGCCAACTTATGGCGAACAAAGTGGTACTAAAGGGGGTGGTGATGGACGGAGTATCTGAACCAATCAAACACTCACACCCAGTCAACAGATCTGGGTTTAATCCATCACCGTTCTTTAGCCCACTCTGCCACCCCAGTTCAGACATGGCCATATGCAAATCAGTCTGACCCTGTTCCTCATGGGAACAGGCCAGCCCGAACTGCCAAGCCATGCTTTCCCTGGATCAGAAACAAGCTTCCGAGGACCGGTTTCTGGCATTTCAGCCGTCTTCAGCCCAGCTTGCTTGAATCCAGTGGCAGAGTGAGCAAGGGACTCATGTCTGAGTATACCCTGCCAACTTATGGCGAACAAAGTGGTACTAAAGGGGGTGGTGATGGACGGAGTATCTGAACCAATCAAACACTCACACCCAGTCAACAGATCTGGGTTTAATCCATCACCGTTCTTTAGCCCACTCTGCCACCCCAGTTCAGACATGGCCATATGCAAATCAGTCTGACCCTGTTCCTCATGGGAACAGGCCAGCCCGAACTGCCAAGCCATGCTTTCCCTGGATCAGAAACAAGCTTCCGAGGACCGGTTTCTGGCATTTCAGCCGTCTTCAGCCCAGCTTGCTTGAATCCAGTGGCAGAGTGAGCAAGGGACTCATGTCTGAGTATACCCTGCCAACTTATCGCAAACAAAGTGGTACAAAAGGGGGTGGTGATGGACGGAGCATATGAACCAATCAAACACTCACACCCAGTCAACATATCTGGGTTTAATCCATCACCGTTCTTTAGCCCACTCTGCCACCCCAGTTCAGACATGGCCATATGCAAATCCGTCTGACCCTGTGCCTCATGGGAACAGTCCAGCCCGAACTGCCAAGCCATGCCTTCCCTGGATCAGAAACAAGCTTCCGAGGACCGTTTTCTGGCATTTCAGCCGTCTTCAGCCCAGCTTGCTTGAATCCAGTGGCAAAGTGAGCAAGGGACTCACGTCTGAGTATACCCTGCCAACTTATGGCGAACAAAGTGGTACAAAAGGGGGTGGTGATGGACGGAGCATCTGAACCAATCAAACACTCACACCCAGTCAACAGATCTGGGTTTGATCCATCACCGTTCTTTAGCCCACTCTGCCACCCCAGTTCAACCATGGCCATATGCAAATCAGTCTGACTCTGTGCCTCATGGGAACAGTCCAGCCCGAACTGCCAAGCCATGCCTTCCCTGGATCAGAAACAAGCTTCCGAGAACCGGTTTCTGGCATTTCAGCCGTCTTCAGCCCAGCTTGCTTGAATCCAGTGGCAGAGTGAGCAAGGGACTCATGTCTGAGTATACCCTGCCAACTTATGGCGAACAAAGTGGTAGAGAAGGAGGTGGTGATGGACGGAGCATCTGAACCAATCAAACACTCACACCCAGTCAACAGATCTGGGTTTAATCCATCACCGTTCTTTAGCCAACTCTGCCACCCCAGTTCAGACAGGGCCATATGCAAATCAGTCTGACCCTGTTCCTCATGGGAACAGGCCAGCCCGAACTGCCAAGCCATGCTTTCCCTGGATCAGAAACAAGCTTCCGAGGACCGGTTTCTGGCATTTCAGCCGTCTTCAGCCCAGCTTGCTTGAATCCAGTGGCAGAGTGAGCAAGGGACTCATGTCTGAGTATACCCTGCCAACTTATGGCGAACAAAGTGGTACTAAAGGGGGTGGTGATGGACGGAGTATCTGAACCAATCAAACACTCACACCCAGTCAACAGATCTGGGTTTAATCCATCACCGTTCTTTAGCCCACTCTGCCACCCCAGTTCAGACATGGCCATATGCAAATCAGTCTGACCCTGTTCCTCATGGGAACAGGCCAGCCCGAACTGCCAAGCCATGCTTTCCCTGGATCAGAAACAAGCTTCCGAGGACCGGTTTCTGGCATTTCAGCCGTCTTCAGCCCAGCTTGCTTGAATCCAGTGGCAGAGTGAGCAAGGGACTCATGTCTGAGTATACCCTGCCAACTTATGGCAAACAAAGTGGTACAAAAGGGGGTGGTGATGGACGGAGCATCTGAACCAATCAAACACTCACACCCAGTCAACAGATCTGGGTTTAATCCATCACCGTACTTTAGCCCACTCTGCCACCCCAGTTCAGACATGGCCATATGCAAATCAGTCTGACCCTGTGCCTCATGGGAACAGTCCTGCCTGAACTGCCAAGCCATGCCTTCCCTGGGTCAGAAACAAGCTTCCGAGGACCGGTTTCTGGCATTTCAGCTGTCTTCAGCCCAGCTTGCTTGAATCCAGTGGCAAAGTGAGCAAGGGACTCACGTCTGAGTATACCCTGCCAACTTATGGCGAACAAAGTGGTACAAAAGGGGGTGGTGATGGACGGAGACTCTGAACCAATCAAACACTCACACCCAGTCAACAGATTTGGGTTTAATCCATCACCATTCTTTAGCCCACTCTGCCACCCCAGTTCAGACATGGCCATATGCAAATCAGTCTGACCCGGTGCCTCATGGAAACAGTCCAGCCCGAACTGCCAAGCCATGCCTTCCCTGGATCAGAAACAAGCTTCCGAGGACCGGTTTCTGGCATATCAGCCGTCTTCAGCCCATCTTGCTTGAATCCAGTGGCAAAGTGAGCAAGGGACTCACGTCTGAGTATACCCTGCCAACTTATGGCGAACAAAGTGGTACAAAAGGGGGTGGTGATGGACGGAGACTCTGAACCAATCAAACACTCACACCCAGTCAACAGATTTGGGTTTAATCCATCACCATTCTTTAGCCCACTCTGCCACCCCAGTTCAGACATGGCCATATGCAAATCAGTCTGACCCTGTGCCTCATGGGAACAGTCCAGCCCGAACTGCCAAGCCATGCCTTCCCTGGATCAGAAACAAGCTTCCGAGAACCGGTTTCTGGCATTTCAGCCGTCTTCAGCCCAGGATGCTTGAATCCAGTGGCAGAGTGAGCAAGGGACTCATGTCTGAGTATACCCTGCCAACTTATGGCGAACAAAGTGGTACAAAAGAAGGTGGCGATAGACGGAGCATCTGAACCAATCAAACACTCACACCCAGTCAACAGATCTGGGTTTAATCCATCACCGTTCTTTAGCCCACTCTGCCACCCCAGTTCAGACATGGCCATATGCAAATCAGTCTGACCCTGTGCCTCATGGGAACAGTCCAGCCCGAACTGCCAAGCCATGCCTTCCCTGGATCAGAAACAAGCTTCCGAGGACCGGTTTCTGGCATTTCAGCCGTCTTCAGCCCCGCTTGCTTGAATCCAGTGGCAAAGTGAGCAAGGGACTCACGTCTGAGTATACCCTGCCAACTTATGGCGAACAAAGTGGTACAAAAGGGGTGGTGATGGACGGAGCATCTGAACCAATCAAACACTCACACCCAGTCAACATATCTGGGTTTAATCCATCACCGTTCTTTAGCCCACTCTGCCACCCCAGTTCAGACATGGCCATATGCAAATCAGTCTGACCCTGTGCCTTATGGGAATAGTCCAGCCCGAACTGCCAAGGCATGCCTTCCCTGGATCAGAAACAAGCTTCCGAGGACCGGTTTCTGGCATTTCAGCCGTCTTCAGCCCAGCTTGCTTGAATCCAGTGGCAAAGTGAGCAAGGGACTCACGTCTGAGTATACCCTGCCAACTTATGGCGAACAAAGTGGTACTAAAGGGGGTGGTGATGGACGGAGTATCTGAACCAATCAAACACTCACACCCAGTCAACAGATCTGGGTTTAATCCATCACCGTTCTTTAGCCCACTCTGCCACCCCAGTTCAGACATGGCCATATGCAAATCAGTCTGACCCTGTTCCTCATGGGAACAGGCCAGCCCGAACTGCCAAGCCATGCTTTCCCTGGATCAGAAACAAGCTTCCGAGGACCGGTTTCTGGCATTTCAGCCGTCTTCAGCCCAGCTTGCTTGAATCCAGTGGCAGAGTGAGCAAGGGACTCATGTCTGAGTATACCCTGCCAACTTATGGCGAACAAAGTGGTACTAAAGGGGGTGGTGATGGACGGAGTATCTGAACCAATCAAACACTCACACCCAGTCAACAGATCTGGGTTTAATCCATCACCGTTCTTTAGCCCACTCTGCCACCCCAGTTCAGACATGGCCATATGCAAATCAGTCTGACCCTGTTCCTCATGGGAACAGGCCAGCCCGAACTGCCAAGCCATGCTTTCCCTGGATCAGAAACAAGCTTCCGAGGACCGGTTTCTGGCATTTCAGCCGTCTTCAGCCCAGCTTGCTTGAATCCAGTGGCAGAGTGAGCAAGGGACTCATGTCTGAGTATACCCTGCCAACTTATCGCAAACAAAGTGGTACAAAAGGGGGTGGTGATGGACGGAGCATCTGAACCAATCAAACACTCACACCCAGTCAACATATCTGGGTTTAATCCATCACCGTTCTTTAGCCCACTCTGCCACCCCAGTTCAGACATGGCCATATGCAAATCCGTCTGACCCTGTGCCTCATGGGAACAGTCCAGCCCGAACTGCCAAGCCATGCCTTCCCTGGATCAGAAACAAGCTTCCGAGGACCGTTTTCTGGCATTTCAGCCGTCTTCAGCCCAGCTTGCTTGAATCCAGTGGCAAAGTGAGCAAGGGACTCACGTCTGAGTATACCCTGCCAACTTATGGCGAACAAAGTGGTACAAAAGGGGGTGGTGATGGACGGAGCATCTGAACCAATCAAACACTCACACCCAGTCAACAGATCTGGGTTTGATCCATCACCGTTCTTTAGCCCACTCTGCCACCCCAGTTCAACCATGGCCATATGCAAATCAGTCTGACTCTGTGCCTCATGGGAACAGTCCAGCCCGAACTGCCAAGCCATGCCTTCCCTGGATCAGAAACAAGCTTCCGAGAACCGGTTTCTGGCATTTCAGCCGTCTTCAGCCCAGCTTGCTTGAATCCAGTGGCAGAGTGAGCAAGGGACTCATGTCTGAGTATACCCTGCCAACTTATGGCGAACAAAGTGGTAGAGAAGGAGGTGGTGATGGACGGAGCATCTGAACCAATCAAACACTCACACCCAGTCAACAGATCTGGGTTTAATCCATCACCGTTCTTTAGCCAACTCTGCCACCCCAGTTCAGACAGGGCCATATGCAAATCAGTCTGACCCTGTGCCTCATGGGAACAGTCCAGCCCGAACTGCCAAGCCATGCCTTCCCTGGATCAGAAACAAGCTTCCGAGGACCGGTTTCTGGCATTTCAGCCGTCTTCAGCCCCGCTTGCTTGAATCCAGTGGCAAAGTGAGCAAGGGACTCCTGTCTGAGTATACCCTGCCAACTTATGGCGAACAAAGTGGTACAAAAGGGGGTGGTGATGGACGGAGCATCTGAACTAATCAAACACTCACACCCAGTCAACAGATCTGGGTTTAATCCATCACCGTTCTTTAGCCCACTCTGCCACCCCAGTTCAGACATGGCCATATGCAAATCAGTCTGACCCTGTGCCTTATGGGAATAGTCCAGCCCGAACTGCCAAGGCATGCCTTCCCTGGATCAGAAACAAGCTTCCGAGGACCGGTTTCTGGCATTTCAGCCGTCTTCAGCCCAGCTTGCTTGAATCCAGTGGCAAAGTGAGCAAGGGACTCACGTCTGAGTATACCCTGCCAACTTATGGCGAACAAAGTGGTACTAAAGGGGGTGGTGATGGACGGAGTATCTGAACCAATCAAACACTCACACCCAGTCAACAGATCTGGGTTTAATCCATCACCGTTCTTTAGCCCACTCTGCCCCCCCAGTTCAGACATGGCCATATGCAAATCAGTCTGACCCTGTTCCTCATGGGAACAGGCCAGCCCGAACTGCCAAGCCATGCTTTCCCTGGATCAGAAACAAGCTTCCGAGGACCGGTTTCTGGCATTTCAGCCGTCTTCAGCCCAGCTTGCTTGAATCCAGTGGCAGAGTGAGCAAGGGACTCATGTCTGAGTATACCCTGCCAACTTATGGCGAACAAAGTGGTACTAAAGGGGGTGGTGATGGACGGAGTATCTGAACCAATCAAACACTCACACCCAGTCAACAGATCTGGGTTTAATCCATCACCGTTCTTTAGCCCACTCTGCCACCCCAGTTCAGACATGGCCATATGCAAATCAGTCTGACCCTGTTCCTCATGGGAACAGGCCAGCCCGAACTGCCAAGCCATGCTTTCCCTGGATCAGAAACAAGCTTCCGAGGACCGGTTTCTGGCATTTCAGCCGTCTTCAGCCCAGCTTGCTTGAATCCAGTGGCAGAGTGAGCAAGGGACTCATGTCTGAGTATACCCTGCCAACTTATGGCAAACAAAGTGGTACAAAAGGGGGTGGTGATGGACGGAGCATCTGAACCAATCAAACACTCACACCCAGTCAACATATCTGGGTTTCATCCATCACCGTTCTTTAGCCCACTCTGCCACCCCAGTTCAGACATGGCCATATGCAAATCCGTCTGACCCTGTGCCTCATGGGAACAGTCCAGCCCGAACTGCCAAGCCATGCCTTCCCTGGATCAGAAACAAGCTTCCGAGGACCGTTTTCTGGCATTTCAGCCGTCTTCAGCCCAGCTTGCTTGAATCCAGTGGCAAAGTGAGCAAGGGACTCACGTCTGAGTATACCCTGCCAACTTATGGCAAACAAAGTGGTACAAAAGGGGGTGGTGATGGACGGAGCATCTGAACCAATCAAACACTCACACCCAGTCAACAGATCTGGGTTTAATCCATCACCGTACTTTAGCCCACTCTGCCACCCCAGTTCAGACATGGCCATATGCAAATCAGTCTGACCCTGTGCCTCATGGGAACAGTCCTGCCTGAACTGCCAAGCCATGCCTTCCCTGGGTCAGAAACAAGCTTCCGAGGACCGGTTTCTGGCATTTCAGCTGTCTTCAGCCCAGCTTGCTTGAATCCAGTGGCAAAGTGAGCAAGGGACTCACGTCTGAGTATACCCTGCCAACTTATGGCGATCAAAGTGGTACAAAAGGGGGTGGTGATGGACGGAGCATCTGAACCAATCAAACACTCACACCCAGTCAACAGATCTGGGTTTAATCCATCACCGTTCTTTAGCCCACTCTGCCACCCCAGTTCAGACATGGCCATATGCAAATCAGTCTGACCCTGTGCCTCATGGGAACAGTCCAGCCTGAACTGCCAAGCCATGCCTTCCCTGGATCAGAAACAAGCTTCCGAGGACCGGTTTCTGGCATTTCAGCCGTCTTCAGCCCAGCTTGCTTGAATCCAGTGGCAAAGTGAGCAAGGGACTCACGTCTGAGTATACCCTGCCAACTTATGGCGAACAAAGTGGTACAAAAGGGGGTGGTGATGGACGGAGCATCTGAACCAATCAAACACTCACACCCAGTCGACAGATCTGGGTTGAATCCATTACCCTTCTTTAGCCCACTCTGCCACCCCAGTTCAGACATGGCCATATGCAAATCAGTCTGACCCTTTGCCTCATGGGAACAGTCCAGCCCGAGCTGCCAAGCCATGCCTTCCCTGGATCAGAAACAAGCTTCCGAGGACCGGTTTCTGGCATTTCAGCCGTCTTCAGCCCAGCTTGCTTGAATCCAGTGGCAAAGTGAGCAAGGGACTCACGTCTGAGTATACCCTGCCAACTTATGGCGAACAAAGTGGTACAAAAGGGGGTGGTGATGGACGGAGCATCTGAACCAATCAAACACTCACACCCAGTCAAAGGATCTGGGTTTAATCAATCACCGTTCTTTAGCCCACTCTGCCTCCCCAGTTCAGACATGGCCATATGCAAATCAGTCTGACCCGGTGCCTCATGGAAACAGTCCAGCCCGAACTGCCAAGCCATGCCTTCCCTGGATCAGAAACAAGCTTCCGAGGACCGGTTTCTGGCATATCAGCCGTCTTCAGCCCATCTTGCTTGAATCCAGTGGCAAAGTGAGCAAGGGACTCACGTCTGAGTATACCCTGCCAACTTATGGCGAACAAAGTGGTACAAAAGGGGGTGGTGATGGACGGAGACTCTGAACCAATCAAACTCTCACACCCAGTCAACAGATTTGGGTTTAATCCATCACCATTCTTTAGCCCACTCTGCCACCCCAGTTCAGACATGGCCATATGCAAATCAGTCTGACCCTGTGCCTCATGGGAACAGTCCAGCCCGAACTGCCAAGCCATGCCTTCCCTGGATCAGAAACAAGCTTCCGAGGACCGGTTTCTGGCATTTCAGACGTCTTCAGCCCCGCTTGCTTGAATCCAGTGGCAAAGTGAGTAAGGGACTCACGTCTGAGTATACCCTGCCAACTTATGGCGAACAAAGTCGTACAAAAGGGGTGGTGATGGACGGAGCATCTGAACCAATCAAACACTCACACCCAGTCAACATATCTGGGTTTAATCCATCACCGTTCTTTAGCCCACTCTGCCACCCCAGTTCAGACATGGCCATATGCAAATCAGTCTAACTAACCCTGTGCCTCATGGGAACAGTCCAGCCCGAACTGCCAAGTCATGCCTTCCCTGGATCAGAAACAAGCTTCCGAGGACCGGTTTCTGGCATTTCGGCCGTCTTCAACCCAGCTTGCTTGAATCCAGTGGCAAAGTCAGCAAGGGACTCACGTCTGAGTATACCCTGCCAACCTATGGCGAACAAAGTGGTACAAAAGGGGGTGGTGATGGACGGAGCATCTGAACCAATCAAACACTCACACCCAGTCAACGGATCTGGGTTTAATCCATCACCGTTCTTTAGCCCACTCTGCCACCCCAGTTCAGACATGGCCATATGCAAATCAGTCTGACCCTGTGCATCATGGGAACAGTCCAGCCCGAACTGCCAAGCCATGTCTTCCCTGGATCAGAAACAAGCTTCCGAGGACCGGTTTCAGGCATTCCAGCCGTCTTCAGCCCAGCTTGCTTGAATCCAGTGGCAAAGTGAGCAAGGGACTCACGTCTGAGTATACCCTGCCAACTTATGGCGAACAGAGTGGTACAAAAGGGGGTGGTGATGGACGGAGCCTCTGAACCAATCAAACACTCACACCCAGTCAACAGATCTGGGTTTAATCCATCACCATTCTTCAGCCCACTCTGCCACCCCAGTTCAGACATGGCCATATGCAAATCAGTCTGACCCTGTGCCTCATGGGAACAGTCCAGCCCGAGCTGCCAAGCCATGCCTTCCCTGGATCAGAAACAAGCTTCCGAGGACCGGTTTCTGGCATTTCAGCCGTCTTCAGCCCAGCTTGCTTGAATCCAGTGGCAAAGTGAGCAAGGGACTCACGTCTGAGTATACCCTGCCAACTTATGGCGAACAAAGTGGTACAAAAGGGGGTGGTGATGGACGGAGCATCTGAACCAATCAAACACTCACACCCAGTCAAGAGATCTGGGTTTAATCCATCACCGTTCTTTAGCCCACTCTGCCACCTCAGTTCAGACATGGCCATATGCAAATCAGTCTGACCCTGTGCCTCATGGGAACAGTCCAGCCCGAACTGCCAAGCCATGCCTTCCCTGGATCAGAAACAAGCTTCCGAGAACCGGTTTCTGGCATTTCAGCCGTCTTCAGCCCAGCTTGCTTGAATCCAGTGGCAAAGTGAGCAAGGGACTCACGTCTGAGTATACCCTGCCAACTTATGGCGAACAAAGTGGTACAAAAGGGGGTGGTGATGGACGGAGCATCTGAACCAATCAAACACTCACACCCAGTCAAAGGATCTGGGTTTAATCAATCACCGTTCTTTAGCCCACTCTGCCACCCCAGTTCAGACATGGCCATATGCAAATCAGTCTGACCCGGTGCCTCATGGAAACAGTCCAGCCCGAACTGCCAAGCCATGCCTTCCCTGGATCAGAAACAAGCTTCCGAGGACCGGTTTCTGGCATATCAGCCGTCTTCAGCCCATCTTGCTTGAATCCAGTGGCAAAGTGAGCAAGGGAC
This sequence comes from Lissotriton helveticus, assembly GCF_964261635.1. Classification (NCBI taxonomy): domain Eukaryota; kingdom Metazoa; phylum Chordata; class Amphibia; order Caudata; family Salamandridae; genus Lissotriton; species Lissotriton helveticus. Next base: position 297,073,966 of record NC_136061.1, on the reverse strand, counting down.
TCACGTCTGAGTATACCCTGCCAACTTATGGCGAACAAAGTGGTACAAAAGGGGGTGGTGATGGACGGAGACTCTGAACCAATCAAACACTCACACCCAGTCAACAGATTTGGGTTTAATCCATCACCATTCTTTAGCCCACTCTGCCACCCCAGTTCAGATATGGCCATATGCAAATCAGTCTGACCCTGTGCCTCATGGGAACAGTCCAGCCCGAACTGCCAAGCCATGCCTTCCCTGGATCAGAAACAAGCTTCCGAGAACCGGTTTCTGGCATTTCAACCGTCTTCAGCCCAGGATGCTTGAATCCAGTGGCAGAGTGAGCAAGGGACTCATGTCTGAGTATACCCTGCCAACTTATGGCGAACAAAGTGGTACAAAAGAAGGTGGTGATGGACGGAGCATCTGAACCAATCAAACACTCACACCCAGTCAACAGATCTGGGTTTAATCCATCACCGTTCTTTAGCCCACTCTGCCACCCCAGTTCAGACATGGCCATATGCAAATCAGTCTGACCCTGTGCCTCATGGGAACAGTCCAGCCCGAACTGCCAAGCCATGCCTTCCCTGGATCAGAAACAAGCTTCCGAGGACCGGTTTCTGTCATTTCAGCCGTCTTCAGCCCCGCTTGCTTGAATCCAGTGGCAAAGTGAGTAAGGGACTCACGTCTGAGTATACCCTGCCAACTTATGGCGAACAAAGTCGTACAAAAGGGGTGGTGATGGACGGAGCATCTGAACCAATCAAACACTCACACCCAGTCAACATATCTGGGTTTAATCCATCACCGTTCTTTAGCCCACTCTGCCACCCCAGTTCAGACATGGCCATATGCAAATCAGTCTAACTAACCATGTGCCTCATGGGAACAGTCCAGCCCGAACTGCCAAGCCATGCCTTCCCTGGATCAGAAACAAGCTACCGAGAACCGGTTTCTGGCATTTCGGCCGTCTTCAACCCAGCTTGCTTGAATCCAGTGGCAAAGTCAGCAAGGGACTCACGTCTGAGTATACCCTGCCAACCTATGGCGAACAAAGTGGTACAAAAGGGGGTGGTGATGGACGGAGCATCTGAACCAATCAAACACTCACACCCAGTCAACGGATCTGGGTTTAATCCATCACCGTTCTTTAGCCCACTCTGCCACCCCAGTTCAGACATGGCCATATGCAAATCAGTCTGACCCTGTGCATCATGGGAACAGTCCAGCCCGAACTGCCAAGCCATGTCTTCCCTGGATCAGAAACAAGCTTCCGAGGACCGGTTTCAGGCATTCCAGCCGTCTTCAGCCCAGCTTGATTGAATCCAGTGGCAAAGTGAGCAAGGGACTCACGTCTGAGTATACCCTGCCAACTTATGGCGAACAGAGTGGTACAAAAGGGGGTGGTGATGGACGGAGCATCTGAACCAATCAAACACTCACACCCAGTCAACAGATCTGGGTTTAATCCATCACCATTCTTTAGCCCACTCTGCCACCCCAGTTCAGACATGGCCATATGCAAATCAGTCTGACCCTGTGCCTCATGGGAACAGTCCAGCCCGAGCTGCCAAGCCATGCCTTCCCTGGATCAGAAACAAGCTTCCGAGGACCGGTTTCTGGCATTTCAGCCATCTTCAGCCCAGCTTGCTTGAATCCAGTGGCAAAGTGAGCAAGGGACTCACGTCTGAGTATACCCTGCCAACTTATGGCGAACAAAGTGGTACAAAAGGGGGTGGTGATGGACGGAGCATCTGAACCAATCAAACACTCACACCCAGTCAAGAGATCTGGGTTTAATCCATCACCGTTCTTTAGCCCACTCTGCCACCTCAGTTCAGACATGGCCATATGCAAATCAGTCTGACCCTGTGCCTCATGGGAACAGTCCAGCCCGAACTGCCAAGCCATGCCTTCCCTGGATCAGAAACAAGCTTCCGAGAACCGGTTTCTGGCATTTCAGCCGTCTTCAGCCCAGCTTGCTTGAATCCAGTGGCAAAGTGAGCAAAGGACTCACGTCTGAGTATACCCTGCCAACTTATGGCGAACAAAGTGGTACAAAAGGGGGTGGTGATGGACGGAGCATCTGAACCAATCAAACACTCACACCCAGTCAACAGATCTGGGTTTAATCCATCACCATTCTTTAGCCCACTCTGCCACCCCAGTTCAGACATGGCCATATGCATATCAGTCTGACCCTGTGCCTCATGGGAACAGTCCAGCCCGAACTGCCAAGCCATGCCTTCCCTGGATCAGAAACAAGCTTCCGAGGACCGGTTTCTGGTATTTCAGCCGTCTTCAGCCCAGCTTGCTTGAATCCAGTGGCAAAGTGAGCAAGGAACTCACGTCTGAGTATACCCTGCCAACTTATGGCAAACAAAGTGGTACAAAAGGGGGTGGTGATGGACGGAGCATCTGAACCAATCAAACACTCACACCCAGTCAACAGATCTGGGTTTAATCCATTACCATTCTTTAGCCCACTCTGCCACCCCAGTTCAGACATGGCCATATGCAAATCAGTCTGACCCTGTGCCTCATGGGAACAGTCCAGCCCGAGCTGCCAAGCCATGCCTTCCCTGGATCAGAAACAAGCTTCCGAGGACCGGTTTCTGGCATTTCAGCCGTCTTCAGCCCAGCTTGCTTGAATCCAGTGGCAAAGTGAGCAAGGGACTCACGTCTGAGTATACCCTGCCAACTTATGGCGAACAAAGTGGTACAAAAGGGGGTGGTGATGGACGGAGCATCTGAACCAATCAAACACTCACACCCAGTCAAGAGATCTGGGTTTAATCCATCACCGTTCTTTAGCCCACTCTGCCACCTCAGTTCAGACATGGCCATATGCAAATCAGTCTGACCCTGTGCCTCATGGGAACAGTCCAGCCCGAACTGCCAAGCCATGCCTTCCCTGGATCAGAAACAAGCTTCCGAGAACCGGTTTCTGGCATTTCAGCCGTCTTCAGCCCAGCTTGCTTGAATCCAGTGGCAAAGTGAGCAAGGGACTCACGTCTGAGTATACCCTGCCAACTTATGGCGAACAAAGTGGTACAAAAGGGGGTGGTGATGGACGGAGCATCTGAACCAATCAAACACTCACACCCAGTCAAAGGATCTGGGTTTAATCAATCACCGTTCTTTAGCCCACTCTGCCACCCCAGTTCAGACATGGCCATATGCAAATCAGTCTGACCCGGTGCCTCATGGAAACAGTCCAGCCCGAACTGCCAAGCCATGCCTTCCCTGGATCAGAAACAAGCTTCCGAGGACCGGTTTCTGGCATATCAGCCGTCTTCAGCCCATCTTGCTTGAATCCAGTGGCAAAGTGAGCAAGGGACTCACGTCTGAGTATACCCTGCCAACTTATGGCGAACAAAGTGGTACAAAAGGGGGTGGTGATGGACGGAGACTCTGAACCAATCAAACACTCACACCCAGTCAACAGATTTGGGTTTAATCCATCACCATTCTTTAGCCCACTCTGCCACCCCAGTTCAGATATGGCCATATGCAAATCAGTCTGACCCTGTGCCTTATGGGAACAGTCCAGCCCGAACTGCCAAGCCATGCCTTCCCTGGATCAGAAACAAGCTTCCGAGAACCGGTTTCTGGCATTTCAACCGTCTTCAGCCCAGGATGCTTGAATCCAGTGGCAGAGTGAGCAAGGGACTCATGTCTGAGTATACCCTGCCAACTTATGGCGAACAAAGTGGTACAAAAGAAGGTGGTGATGGACGGAGCATCTGAACCAATCAAACACTCACACCCAGTCAACAGATCTGGGTTTAATCCATCACCGTTCTTTAGCCCACTCTGCCACCCCAGTTCAGACATGGCCATATGCAAATCAGTCTGACCCTGTGCCTCATGGGAACAGTCCAGCCCGAACTGCCAAGCCATGCCTTCCCTGGATCAGAAACAAGCTTCCGAGGACCGGTTTCTGTCATTTCAGCCGTCTTCAGCCCCGCTTGCTTGAATCCAGTGGCAAAGTGAGTAAGGGACTCACGTCTGAGTATACCCTGCCAACTTATGGCGAACAAAGTCGTACAAAAGGGGTGGTGATGGACGGAGCATCTGAACCAATCAAACACTCACACCCAGTCAACATATCTGGGTTTAATCCATCACCGTTCTTTAGCCCACTCTGCCACCCCAGTTCAGACATGGCCATATGCAAATCAGTCTAACTAACCATGTGCCTCATGGGAACAGTCCAGCCCGAACTGCCAAGCCATGCCTTCCCTGGATCAGAAACAAGCTTCCGAGAACCGGTTTCTGGCATTTCGGCCGTCTTCAACCCAGCTTGCTTGAATCCAGTGGCAAAGTCAGCAAGGGACTCACGTCTGAGTATACCCTGCCAACCTATGGCGAACAAAGTGGTACAAAAGGGGGTGGTGATGGACGGAGCATCTGAACCAATCAAACACTCACACCCAGTCAACGGATCTGGGTTTAATCCATCACCGTTCTTTAGCCCACTCTGCCACCCCAGTTCAGACATGGCCATATGCAAATCAGTCTGACCCTGTGCATCATGGGAACAGTCCAGCCCGAACTGCCAAGCCATGTCTTCCCTGGATCAGAAACAAGCTTCCGAGGACCGGTTTCAGGCATTCCAGCCGTCTTCAGCCCAGCTTGCTTGAATCCAGTGGCAAAGTGAGCAAGGGACTCACGTCTGAGTATACCCTGCCAACTTATGGCGAACAGAGTGGTACAAAAGGGGGTGGTGATGGACGGAGCATCTGAACCAATCAAACACTCACACCCAGTCAACAGATCTGGGTTTAATCCATCACCATTCTTTAGCCCACTCTGCCACCCCAGTTCAGACATGGCCATATGCAAATCAGTCTGACCCTGTGCCTCATGGGAACAGTCCAGCCCGAGCTGCCAAGCCATGCCTTCCCTGGATCAGAAACAAGCTTCCGAGGACCGGTTTCTGGCATTTCAGCCATCTTCAGCCCAGCTTGCTTGAATCCAGTGGCAAAGTGAGCAAGGGACTCACGTCTGAGTATACCCTGCCAACTTATGGCGAACAAAGTGGTACAAAAGGGGGTGGTGATGGACGGAGCATCTGAACCAATCAAACACTCACACCCAGTCAAGAGATCTGGGTTTAATCCATCACCGTTCTTTAGCCCACTCTGCCACCTCAGTTCAGACATGGCCATATGCAAATCAGTCTGACCCTGTGCCTCATGGGAACAGTCCAGCCCGAACTGCCAAGCCATGCCTTCCCTGGATCAGAAACAAGCTTCCGAGAACCGGTTTCTGGCATTTCAGCCGTCTTCAGCCCAGCTTGCTTGAATCCAGTGGCAAAGTGAGCAAAGGACTCACGTCTGAGTATACCCTGCCAACTTATGGCGAACAAAGTGGTACAAAAGGGGGTGGTGATGGACGGAGCATCTGAACCAATCAAACACTCACACCCAGTCAACAGATCTGGGTTTAATCCATCACCATTCTTTAGCCCACTCTGCCACCCCAGTTCAGACATGGCCATATGCATATCAGTCTGACCCTGTGCCTCATGGGAACAGTCCAGCCCGAACTGCCAAGCCATGCCTTCCCTGGATCAGAAACAAGCTTCCGAGGACCGGTTTCTGGTATTTCAGCCGTCTTCAGCCCAGCTTGCTTGAATCCAGTGGCAAAGTGAGCAAGGAACTCACGTCTGAGTATACCCTGCCAACTTATGGCAAACAAAGTGGTACAAAAGGGGGTGGTGATGGACGGAGCATCTGAACCAATCAAACACTCACACCCAGTCAACAGATCTGGGTTTAATCCATCACCGTTCTTTAGCCCACTCTGCCACCCCAGTTCAGACATGGCCATATGCAAATCAGTCTGACCCTGTGCCTCATGGGAACAGTCCAGCCCGAACTGCCAAGCCATGTCTTCCCTGGATCAGAAACAAGCTTCCGAGGACCGGTTTCTGGTATTTCAGCCGTCTTCAGCCCAGCTTGCTTGAATCCAGTGGCAAAGTGAGCAAGGAACTCACGTCTGAGTATACCCTGCCAACTTATGGCGAACAAAGTGGTACAAAAGGGGGTGGTGATGGACGGAGCATCTGAACCAATCAAACACTCACACCCAGTCAACAGATCTGGGTTTAATCCATTACCATTCTTTAGCCCACTCTGCCACCCCAGTTCAGACATGGCCATATGCAAATCAGTCTGATCCTGTGCCTCATGGGAACAGTCCAGCCCGAGCTGCCAAGCCATGCCTTCCCTGGATCAGAAACAAACTTCCGAGGACCGGGTTCTGGCATTTCAGCCGTCTTCAGCCCAGCTTGCTTGAATCCAGTGGCAAAGTGAGCAAGGGACTCACGTCTGAGTATTCCCTGCCAACTTATGGCGAACAAAGTGGTACAAAAGGGGATGGTGATGTACGGAGCATCTGAACCAATCAAACACTCACACCTAGTCAACAGATCTGGGTTTAATCCATCACCGTTCTTTAGCCCACTCTGCCACCCCAGTTCAGACATGGCCATATGCAAATCAGTCTGACCCTGTGCCTCATGGGAACAGTCCAGCCTGAACTGCCAAGCCATGCCTTCCCTGGATCAGAAACAAGCTTCCGAGGACCGGTTTCTGGCATTTCAGCCGTCTTCAGCCCCGCTTGCTTGAATCCAGTGGCAAAGTGAGCAAGGGACTCACGTCTGAGTATACCCTGCCAACTAATGGCGAACAAAGTGGTACAAAAGGGGGTGGTGATGGACGGAGCATCTGAACCAATCAAACACTCACACCCAGTCAACAGATCTGGGTTTAATCCATCACCGTTCTTTAGCCTACTCTGCCACCCCAGTTCAGACATGGCCATATGCAAATCAGTCTGACCCTGTGCCTCATGGGAACAGTCCAGCCCGAACTGCCAAGCCATGCCTTCCCTGGATCAGAAACAAGCTTCCGAGGACCGGTTTCTGGTATTTCAGCCGTCTTCAGCCCAGCTTGCTTGAATCCAGTGGCAAAGTGAGCAAGGGACTCACGTCTGAGTATACCCTGCCAACTTATGGCGAACAAAGTGGTACAAAAGGGGGTGGTGATGGACGGAGCATCTGAACCAATCAAACACTCACACCCAGTCAACAGATCTGGGTTTAATCCATTACCATTCTTTAGCCCACTCTGCCACCCCAGTTCAGACATGGCCATATGCAAATCAGTCTGACCCTGTGCCTCATGGGAACAGTCCAGCCCGAACTGCCAAGCCATGCCTTCCCTGGATCAGAAACAAGCTTCCGAGAACCGGTTTCTGGCATTTCAGCCGTCTCCAGCCCAGGATGCTTGAATCAAGTGGCAGAGTGAGCAAGGGACTCACGTCTGAGTATACCCTGCCAACTTATGGCGAACAAAGTGGTACAAAAGGGGTGGTGATGGACAGAGCATCTGAACCAATCAAACACTCACACCCAGTCAACATATCTGGGTTTAATCCATCACCGTTCTTTAGCCCACTCTGCCACCCCAGTTCAGACATGGCCATATGCAAATCAGTCTAACCCTGTGCCTCATGGGAACAGTCCAGCCCGAACTGCCAAGCCATGCCTTCCCTGGATCAGAAACAAGCTTCTGAGGACCGGTTTCTGGCATTTCGGCCGTCTTCAACCCAGCTTGCTTGAATCCAGTGGCAAAGTCAGCAAGGGACTCACGTCTGACTATACCCTGCCAACCTATGGCGAACAAAGTGGTACAAAAGGGGGTGGTGATGGACGGAGCATCTGAACCAATCAAACACTCACACCCAGTCAACAGATCTGTGTTTAATCCATCACCATTCTTTAGTCCACTCTGCCACCCCAGTTCAGACATGGCCATATGCAAATCAGTCTGACCCTGTGCCTCATGGGAACAGTCCAGCCCGAACTGCCAAGCCATGCCTTCCCTGGATCACAAACAAGCTTCCGAGAACCGGTTTCTGGCATTTCAGCCATCTTCAGCCCAGGATGCTTGAATCCAGTGGCAGAGTGAGCAAGGGACTCACGTCTGAGTATACCCTGCCAACTTATGGCGAACAAAGTGGTACAAAAGGGGTGGTGATGGACGGAGCATCTGAACCAATCAAACACTCACACCCAGTCAACATATCTGGGTTTAATCCATCACCGTTCTTTAGCCCACTCTGCCACCCCAGTTCAGACATGGCCATATGCAAATCAGTCTAACCCTGTGCCTCATGGGAACAGTCCAGCCCGAACTGCCAAGCCATGCCTTCCCTGGATCAGAAACAAGCTTCCGAGGACCGGTTTCTGGCATTTCGGCCGTCTTCAACCCAGCTTCCTTGAATCCAGTGGCAAAGTCAGCAAGGGACTCACGTCTGACTATACCCTGCCAACCTATGGCGAACAAAGTGGTACAAAAGGGGGTGGTGAGGGACGGAGCATCTGAACCAATCAAACACTCACACCCAGTCAACAGATCTGGGTTTAATCCATCACCATTCTTTAGCCCACTCTGCCACCCCAGTTCAGACATGGCCATATGCAAATCAGTCTGACCCCGTGCCTCATGGGAACAGTCCAGCCCGAGCTGCCAAGCCATGCCTTCCCTGGATCAGAAACAAGCTTCCGAGGACCGGTTTCTGGCATTTCAGCCGTCTTCAGCCCAGCTTGCTTGAATGTGGCAAAGTGAGCAAGGGACTCACGTCTGAGTATACCCTGCCAACTTATGGCGAACAAAGTGGTACAAAAGGGGGTGGTGATGGACGGAGCATCTGAACCAATCAGACCCTCACACCCAGTCAACAGATCTGGGTTTAATCCATCACCGTTCTCTAGCCCACTCTGCCACCCCAGTTCAGACATGGCCATATACAAATCAGTCTGACCCTGTGCCTCAGGGGAACAGTCCAGCCCGAACTTCCAAGCAATGCCTTCCCTGGATCAGAAAAAAGCTTCCGAGAACCGGTTTCTGGCATTTCAGCCATTTCAGCCATCTTCAGCCCAGCTTGCTTGAATCCAGTGGCAAAGTGAGCAAGGGACTCACGTCTGAGTATACCCTGCCAACTTATGGCGAACAAAGTGGTACAAAAGGGGGTGGTGATGGACGGAGCATCTGAACCAATCAAACACTCACACCCAGTCAAAGGATCTGGGTTTAATCAATCACCGTTCTTTAGCCCACTCTGCCACCCCAGTTCAGACATGGCCATATGCAAATCAGTCTGACCCGGTGCCTCATGGAAACAGTCCAGCCCGAACTGCCAAGCCATGCCTTCCCTGGATCAGAAACAAGCTTCCGAGGACCGGTTTCTGGCATATCAGCCGTCTTCAGCCCATCTTGCTTGAATCCAGTGGCAAAGTGAGCAAGGGACTCACGTCTGAGTATACCCTGCCAAATTATGGCGAACAAAGTGGTACAAAAGGGGGTGGTGATGGACGGAGACTCTGAACCAATCAAACACTCACACCCAGTCAACAGATTTGGGTTTAATCCATCATCATTCTTTAGACCACTCTGCCACCCCAGTTCAGACATGGCCATATGCAAATCAGTCTGACCCTGTGCCTCATGGGAACAGTCCAGCCCGAACTGCCAAGCCATGCCTTCCCTGGATCAGAAACAAGCTTCAGAGAACCGGTTTCTGGCATTTCAGCCGTCTCCAGCCCAGGATGCTTGAATCAAGTGGCAGAGTGAGCAAGGGACTCACGTCTGAGTATACCCTGCCAACTTTTGGCGAACAAAGTGGTACAAAAGGGGTGGTGATGGACGGAGCATCTGAACCAATCAAACACTCACACCCAGTCAACATATCTGGGTTTAATCCATCACCGTTCTTTAGCCCACTCTGCCACCCCAGTTCAGACATGGCCATATGCAAATCAGTCTAACCCTGTGCCTCATGGGAACAGTCCAGCCCGAACTGCCAAGCCATGCCTTCCCTGGATCAGAAACAAGCTTCCGAGGACCGGTTTCTGGCATTTCGGCCGTCTTCAACCCAGCTTGCTTGAATCCAGTGGCAAAGTCAGCAAGGGACTCACGTCTGACTATACCCTGCCAACCTAAGGCGAACAAAGTGGTACAAAAGGGGGTGGTGATGGACGGAGCATCTGAACCAATCAAACACTCACACCCAGTCAGCAGATCTGGGTTTAATCCATCACCGTTCTTTAGCCCACTCTGCCACCCCAGTTCAGACATGGCCATATGCAAATCAGTCTGACCCTGTGCCTCATGGGAACAGTCCAGCCCGAACTGCCAAGCCATGTCTTCCCTGGATCAGAAACAAGCTTCCGAGGACCGGTTTCAGGCATTCCAGCCGTCTTCAGCCCAGCTTGCTTGAATCCAGTGGCAAAGTGAGCAAGGGACTCATGTCTGAGTATACCCTGCCAACTTATGGCGAACAGAGTGGTACAAAAGGGGGTGGTGATGGACGGAGCATCTGAACCAATCAAACACTCACACCCAGTCAACAGATCTGGGTTTAATCCATCACCATTCTTTAGCCCACTCTGCCACCCCAGTTCAGACATGGCCATATGCAAATCAGTCTGACCCCGTGCCTCATGGGAACAGTCCAGCCCGAGCTGCCAAGCCATGCCTTCCCTGGATCAGAAACAAGCTTCCGAGGACAGGTTTTTGGCATTTCAGCCGTCTTCAGCCCAGCTTGCTTGAATCCAGTGGCAACGTGAGCAAGGGACTCACGTCTGAGTATACCCTGCCAACTTATGGCGAACAAAGTGGTACAAAAGGGGGTGGTGATGGACGGAGCATCTGAACCAATCAAACACTCACACCCAGTCAAGAGATCTGGGTTTAATCCATCACCGTTCTTTAGCCCACTCTGCCACCCCAGTTCAGACATGGCCATATGCAAATCAGTCTGACCCTGTGCCTCATGGGAACAGTCCAGCCCGAACTGCCAAGCCATGCCTTCCCTGGATCAGAAACAAGCTTCCGAGAACCGGTTTCTGGCATTTCAGCCGTCTTCAGCCCAGCTTGCTTGAATCCAGTGGCAGAGTGAGCAAGGGACTCATGTCTGAGTATACCCTGCCAACTTATGGTGAACAAAGTGGTACAAAAGGAGGTGGTGATGGACGGAGCATCTGAACCAATCAAACACTCACACCCAGTCAACAGATCTGGGTTTAATCCATCACCGTTCTTTAGCCCACTCTGCCACCCCAGTTCAGACATGGCCATATGCAAATCAGTCTGACCCTGTGCCTCATGGGAACAGTCCAGCCCGAACTGCCAAGCCATGCCTTCCCTGGATCAGAAACAAGCTTCCGAGGACCGGTTTCTGGCATTATAGCCGTCTTCAGCCCCGCTTGCTTGAATGTGGCAAAGTGAGCAAGGGACTCACGTCTGAGTATACCCTGCCAACTTATGGCGAACAAAGTGGTACAAAAGGGGGTGGTGATGGACGGAGCATCTGAACCAATCAGACCCTCACACCCAGTCAACATATCTGGGTTTAATCCATCACCGTTCGTTAGCCCACTCTGCCACCCCAGTTCAGACATGGCCATATGCAAATCAGTCTGACCCTGTGCCTCATTGGAACAGTCCAGCCCGAACTGCCAAGCCATGCCTTCCCTGGATCAGAAACAAGCTTCCGAGGACCGGTTTCTGGCATTTCAGCCGTCTTCAGCCCAGCTTGCTTGAATCCAGTGGCAGAGTGAGCAAGGGACTCATGTCTGAGTATACCCTGCCAACTTATGGCAAACAAAGTGGTACAAAAGGGGGTGTTGATGGACGGAGCATCTGAACCAATCAAACACTCACACCCAGTCAACATATCTGGGTTTAATCCATCACCGTTCTTTAGCCCACTCTGCCACCCCAGTTCAGACATGGCCATATGCAAATCCGTCTGACCCTGTGCCTCATGGGAACAGTCCAGCCCGAACTGCCAAGCCATGCCTTCCCTGGATCAGAAACAAGCTTCCGAGGACCGTTTTCTGGCATTTCAGCCGTCTTCAGCCCAGCTTGCTTGAATCCAGTGGCAAAGTGAGCAAGGGACTCACGTCTGAGTATACCCTGCCAACTTATGGCGAACAAAGTGGTACAAAAGGGGATGGTGATGGACGGAGCATCTGAACCAATCAAACACTCACACCCAGTCAACAGATCTGGGTTTAATCCATCACCGTACTTTAGCCCACTCTGCCACCCCAGTTCAGACATGGCCATATGCAAATCAGTCTGACCCTGTGCCTCATGGGAACAGTCCTGCCTGAACTGCCAAGCCATGCCTTCCCTGGGTCAGAAACAAGCTTCCGAGGACCGGTTTCTGGCATTTCAGCTGTCTTCAGCCCAGCTTGCTTGAATCCAGTGGCAAAGTGAGCAAGGGACTCACGTCTGAGTATACCCTGCCAACTTATGGCGAACAAAGTGGTACAAAAGGGGGTGGTGATGGACGGAGCATCTGAACCAATCAAACACTCACACCCAGTCAACAGATCTGGGTTTAATCCATCACCGTTCTTTAGCCCACTCTGCCACCCCAGTTCAGACATGGCCATATGCAAATCAGTCTGACCCTGTGCCTCATGGGAACAGTCCAGCCTGAACTGCCAAGCCATGCCTTCCCTGGATCAGAAACAAGCTTCCGAGGACCGGTTTCTGGCATTTCAGCCGTCTTCAGCCCAGCTTGCTTGAATCCAGTGGCAAAGTGAGCAAGGGACTCACGTCTGAGTATACCCTGCCAACTTATGGCGAACAAAGTGGTACAAAAGGGGGTGGTGATGGACGGAGCATCTGAACCAATCAAACACTCACACCCAGTCGACAGATCTGGGTTGAATCCATTACCCTTCTTTAGCCCACTCTGCCACCCCAGTTCAGACATGGCCATATGCAAATCAGTCTGACCCTTTGCCTCATGGGAACAGTCCAGCCCGAGCTGCCAAGCCATGCCTTCCCTGGATCAGAAACAAGCTTCCGAGGACCGGTTTCTGGCATTTCAGCCGTCTTCAGCCCAGCTTGCTTGAATCCAGTGGCAAAGTGAGCAAGGGACTCACGTCTGAGTATACCCTGCCAACTTATGGCGAACAAAGTGGTACAAAAGGGGGTGGTGATGGACGGAGCATCTGAACCAATCAAACACTCACACCCAGTCAAAGGATCTGGGTTTAATCAATCACCGTTCTTTAGCCCACTCTGCCTCCCCAGTTCAGACATGGCCATATGCAAATCAGTCTGACCCGGTGCCTCATGGAAACAGTCCAGCCCGAACTGCCAAGCCATGCCTTCCCTGGATCAGAAACAAGCTTCCGAGGACCGGTTTCTGGCATATCAGCCGTCTTCAGCCCATCTTGCTTGAATCCAGTGGCAAAGTGAGCAAGGGACTCACGTCTGAGTATACCCTGCCAACTTATGGCGAACAAAGTGGTACAAAAGGGGGTGGTGATGGACGGAGACTCTGAACCAATCAAACACTCACACCCAGTCAACAGATTTGGGTTTAATCCATCACCATTCTTTAGCCCACTCTGCCACCCCAGTTCAGACATGGCCATATGCAAATCAGTCTGACCCTGTGCCTCATGGGAACAGTCCAGCCCGAACTGCCAAGCCATGCCTTCCCTGGATCAGAAACAAGCTTCCGAGGACCGGTTTCTGGCATTTCAGACGTCTTCAGCCCCGCTTGCTTGAATCCAGTGGCAAAGTGAGTAAGGGACTCACGTCTGAGTATACCCTGCCAACTTATGGCGAACAAAGTCGTACAAAAGGGGTGGTGATGGACGGAGCATCTGAACCAATCAAACACTCACACCCAGTCAACATATCTGGGTTTAATCCATCACCGTTCTTTAGCCCACTCTGCCACCCCAGTTCAGACATGGCCATATGCAAATCAGTCTAACTAACCCTGTGCCTCATGGGAACAGTCCAGCCCGAACTGCCAAGTCATGCCTTCCCTGGATCAGAAACAAGCTTCCGAGGACCGGTTTCTGGCATTTCGGCCGTCTTCAACCCAGCTTGCTTGAATCCAGTGGCAAAGTCAGCAAGGGACTCACGTCTGAGTATACCCTGCCAACCTATGGCGAACAAAGTGGTACAAAAGGGGGTGGTGATGGACGGAGCATCTGAACCAATCAAACACTCACACCCAGTCAACGGATCTGGGTTTAATCCATCACCGTTCTTTAGCCCACTCTGCCACCCCAGTTCAGACATGGCCATATGCAAATCAGTCTGACCCTGTGCATCATGGGAACAGTCCAGCCCGAACTGCCAAGCCATGTCTTCCCTGGATCAGAAACAAGCTTCCGAGGACCGGTTTCAGGCATTCCAGCTGTCTTCAGCCCAGCTTGCTTGAATCCAGTGGCAAAGTGAGCAAGGGACTCACGTCTGAGTATACCCTGCCAACTTATGGCGAACAGAGTGGTACAAAAGGGGGTGGTGATGGACGGAGCCTCTGAACCAATCAAACACTCACACCCAGTCAACAGATCTGGGTTTAATCCATCACCATTCTTCAGCCCACTCTGCCACCCCAGTTCAGACATGGCCATATGCAAATCAGTCTGACCCTGTGCCTCATGGGAACAGTCCAGCCCGAGCTGCCAAGCCATGCCTTCCCTGGATCAGAAACAAGCTTCCGAGGACCGGTTTCTGGCATTTCAGCCGTATTCAGCCCAGCTTGCTTGAATCCAGTGGCAAAGTGAGCAAGGGACTCACGTCTGAGTATACCCTGCCAACTTATGGCGAACAAAGTGGTACAAAAGGGGGTGGTGATGGACGGAGCATCTGAACCAATCAAACACTCACACCCAGTCAAGAGATCTGGGTTTAATCCATCACCGTTCTTTAGCCCACTCTGCCACCTCAGTTCAGACATGGCCATATGCAAATCAGTCTGACCCTGTGCCTCATGGGAACAGTCCAGCCCGAACTGCCAAGCCATGCCTTCCCTGGATCTGAAACAAGCTTCCGAGAACCGGTTTCTGGCATTTCAGCCGTCTTCAGCCCAGCTTGCTTGAATCCAGTGGCAAAGTGAGCAAGGGACTCACGTCTGAGTATACCCTGCCAACTTATGGCGAACAAAGCGGTACAAAAGGGGGTGGTGATGGACGGAGCATCTGAACCAATCAAACACTCACACCCAGTCAAAGGATCTGGGTTTAATCAATCACCGTTCTTTAGCCCACTCTGCCACCCCAGTTCAGACATGGCCATATGCAAATCAGTCTGACCCGGTGCCTCATGGAAACAGTCCAGCCCGAACTGCCAAGCCATGCCTTCCCTGGATCAGAAACAAGCTTCCGAGGACCCGTTTCTGGCATATCAGCCGTCTTCAGCCCATCTTGCTTGAATCCAGTGGCAAAGTGAGCAAGGGACTCACGTCTGAGTATACCCTGCCAACTTATGGCGAACAAAGTGGTACAAAAGGGGGTGGTGATGGACGGAGACTCTGAACCAATCAAACACTCACACCCAGTCAACAGATTTGGGTTTAATCCATCACCATTCTTTAGCCCACTCTGCCACCCCAGTTCAGATATGGCCATATGCAAATCAGTCTGACCCTGTGCCTCATGGGAACAGTCCAGCCCGAACTGCCAAGCCATGCCTTCCCTGGATCAGAAACAAGCTTCCGAGAACCGGTTTCTGGCATTTCAACCGTCTTCAGCCCAGGATGCTTGAATCCAGTGGCAGAGTGAGCAAGGGACTCATGTCTGAGTATACCCTGCCAACTTATGGCGAACAAAGTGGTACAAAAGAAGGTGGTGATGGACGGAGCATCTGAACCAATCAAACACTCACACCCAGTCAACAGATCTGGGTTTAATCCATCACCGTTCTTTAGCCCACTCTGCCACCCCAGTTCAGACATGGCCATATGCAAATCAGTCTGACCCTGTGCCTCATGGGAACAGTCCAGCCCGAACTGCCAAGCCATGCCTTCCCTGGATCAGAAACAAGCTTCCGAGGACCGGTTTCTGGCATTTCAGCCGTCTTCAGCCCCGCTTGCTTGAATCCAGTGGCAAAGTGAGTAAGGGACTCACGTCTGAGTATACCCTGCCAACTTATGGCGAACAAAGTCGTACAAAAGGGGTGGTGATGGACGGAGCATCTGAACCAATCAAACACTCACACCCAGTCAACATATCTGAGTTTAATCCATCACCGTTCTTTAGCCCACTCTGCCACCCCAGTTCAGACATGGCCCTATGCAAATCAGTCTAACTAACCATGTGCCTCATGGGAACAGTCCAGCCCGAACTGCCAAGCCATGCCTTCCCTGGATCAGAAACAAGCTTCCGAGGACCGGTTTCTGGCATTTCGGCCGTCTTCAACCCAGCTTGCTTGAATCCAGTGGCAAAGTCAGCAAGGGACTCACGTCTGAGTATACCCTGCCAACCTATGGCGAACAAAGTGGTACAAAAGGGGGTGGTGATGGACGGAGCATCTGAACCAATCAAACACTCACACCCAGTCAACGGATCTGGGTTTAATCCATCACCGTTCTTTAGCCCACTCTGCCACCCCAGTTCAGACATGGCCATATGCAAATCAGTCTGACCCTGTGCATCATGGGAACAGTCCAGCCCGAACTGCCAAGCCATGTCTTCCCTGGATCAGAAACAAGCTTCCGAGGACCGGTTTCAGGCATTCCAGCCGTCTTCAGCCCAGCTTGCTTGACTCCAGTGGCAAAGTGAGCAAGGGACTCACGTCTGAGTATACCCTGCCAACTTATGGCGAACAGAGTGGTACAAAAGGGGGTGGTGATGGACGGAGCATCTGAACCAATCAAACACTCACACCCAGTCAACAGATCTGGGTTTAATCCATCACCATTCTTTAGCCCACTCTGCCACCCCAGTTCAGACATGGCCATATGCAAATCAGTCTGACCCTGTGCCTCATGGGAACAGTCCAGCCCGAGCTGCCAAGCCATGCCTTCCCTGGATCAGAAACAAGCTTCCGAGGACCGGTTTCTGGCATTTCAGCCGTCTTCAGCCCAGCTTGCTTGAATCCAGTGGCAAAGTGAGCAAGGGACTCACGTCTGAGTATACCCTGCCAACTTATGGCGAACAAAGTGGTACAAAAGGGGGTGGTG